>NC_058520.1:106116620-106741620 GCF_904849725.1 Hordeum vulgare subsp. vulgare
GCATAGTTCTCCTCATGCGGGAGCAGTTGCCGTGACAAGTATGCCACGACTCTGCCATCCTGCATTAGAACCCCACCTAGTCCGGTCCTTGAGGCATCACAATATATCACAAACTCCTTGCTGATATCTGGAGTGGCCAATACCGGGGCGGTGGTTAGTCCCTTCTTCAACTCTTGGAAGCTTGCTTCACATTTCGGTGTCCATTCGAACTTCTTGCCTTTCTTCAAGAGTTGAGTCATAGGTCGCGCGATGCAGGAGAATCCTTCTACGAACTTGCGGTAATATCCCGCGAGTCCAAGGAAGCCCCTGACTTCCTTCACGTCAATTGGCGATTCCCAGTTCGTTACCGTGGTAATCTTAGAGGGATCAACTGCCATCCACCTGCTGTCATGGTATGACCCAAGAATCCAACTTTGTTCAGCCAAAACTGGCATTTGCTGAACTTGGCATACAGTTGGTGCTCTCGAAGCTTCTCCAATACTAACCTCAAGTGTTGCTCATGCTCTTTTTCAGACTTGGAAAAGATTAATATGTCATTAATGAACACGATGACAAACTTGTCCAGGTATTCCATGAAGACCTTATTCATGAGATACATGAAGTAAGCTGGGGCATTAGTCAACCCAAAAGACATGACAGTGCATTCATACAAACCATACCGGGTCACAAATGCAGTCTTCGGCATGTCCTCGAGTCAGATCCTTAGGTGGTAATATCCAGATCGGAGGTCGATCTTGGAGAACACCTTAGCTCCATTTAGCTGATCGAACAAGTCTTCAATCTTGGGGAGTGGGTACTTGTTCTTGATCGTGACCTCATTGAGAGAACAGTAATCGATGCAATGTCTGATTGTCCCATCCTTCTTGGACACGAAGAGAACATGTGACCCCCAAGGTGATGTACTTGGACGAATAAACCCTTTCCTGAGTTGCTCATCATGTTGCTTCTTCAACTCCACTAGCTCTTCGGATCCCATCCTGTAAGGCTTCTTATAGATAGGCCTTGATCTAGGCATGAGTTCAATGATGAACTCGATGTCTCGGTCAGGAGGCATCCCTGGTAGCTCATTAGGAAAGGCGTCCGGGTATTCACAGACTATTGGTACTCGATCGAGTCCTTCCTCTGACAGACTATTAACCCGTGGTACTCGAGCAGGTACTGGCTCAGAGACATACTTGACTTTGACCCCTTGGTCACTTGTCATGGTAACAGCCCTGTTGGCATAGTACAAGATGCTTTGATGCTTGGCCAACCAGTCCATACCGAGAATTACTTCTAGGCCTTGCAACTTAAGCACAATGAGATCCGCTGAGAAGCTCGTCCCATTGATAACTATCCCGACCTTCCTACATCCTAGGTTGGTCCTCAAAACTGCTCCCGGGGTTTGAATTGCCATATGCCCAAGAAGCAAGGTAGGTTCTAAACCACACTTTTCCGCAAACTTTTGCGTAACAAAAGAATGCGAAGCACCACAATCAAACAATACTGTTGCTGGGGTAGAGTTGACGAGGAACGTACCCAGAATGCAGTCCGGGTCTTCCTGTGCCTCTTCTGCGAAAATATGGTTAATCCGCCCTTTGCTGTGATACTGCTGATTGCGGGGAGCCCGATTCCTTCTTGGTGCTCCTTGGCCTGGATTTGGCGCACTAGGGCGCAGAGCATCGGGTTTTTTGTTGGGGCACTGCCTGGAATAGTGCCCTGTTTGTCCACATTCGAAACAGGTAACTTGCGCTGGAAGATTGGTCTTGACCCCACCATTTTTTGGCGGATTGCTTGCTGGCTTGGTGTTGACTTGCTGCTGAGGCTGGTAATTCTGGCGAAATGTCGGATACTTGTACTGTTGCTGTTGGTAGTTGGATCTTGCTGGAGCTGACTGCCAAGGTCCTGGCTTCGTGCTACTTGGTCCTCCACTACCCATTATCTTGCGCTTACGGGTGTCCTCCATTGCACGACGCTTGTCTTCCAACATAAGGGCCTTATTAACTAGGTCGCTGAAGGTCCGACATTCATAAACAACCAACTGATACTGGAGTGACTGCTGCAGTCCTTCCATAAAGCGTTCCACTTTCGCGGCCTCAGTGTTGAAGTCTTCAGGCGCATACCTTGATAGGAGGTTGAACTTCTGCAAATACTCCTCGACAGATCCACTGCCTTGCCTTAAGTCTCGGAATTCTCGCTTCTTAATGGTCATCATTCCAGGAGGAATGTGAGCAGCGCAAATTCCATCCTTAAACACAGCCCAAGTGATGACTTCCCCTCTCGCATGATCTGAAATCCATCCCACCAAGCTCTGGTGTTGCCTCTGAGATAGTGAGTTGCATAGAGGACTTTCTCATGGTCATCAGTCCACTTGACCAGCGCGAGAAGGTCTTCAATAGTACGGATCCAGTCATCGACATCCAATGGTTCAGTCGTCTCCGTGAATATAGGTGGCGTAGTTTGCATAAACTCAGAGAGAGTTGAGCAACCCTTGCCATTCCCGTTCTGCGGTGGGTGGTTCACCAAGGTTTGAGCCAGCTGTTGGATAGCGGCATTGTTGGCTTGATGCTCCTCTCGAAGAGCTTGAAGGAACTGAGCAATGGTCAAGATTTCAGGAGGAGGCGGTGGCAGTGGAACATCGTCTTGCTGCTCGTGGTGATCTCCAGCTTGAGCTTCCCCTCGGGTTCCCTGCTGCTGTCCTGAAGAGGTAGAGCCGGGGTTGCCTAAGGTGCTGTTGCGAGTTGCATTCACCATCCTGTCAGGGGAGTAGACAGGTCAATTTGCCGAACTAGCGGAAATCATAAGGTATGATGTTCTAATAAAGAGGGGGTCTGGTGTCGTGCTAGTGTGCAAGATTGTTAAGCCAATGTTTTTGAAAAGAACTACTGCCTTAAACTCGAAAACAAGCGATGTAGTCGCTCACAAGCTGCCTAAGGCAGAATGCGACTTGCATCCAACAGGCTTACACAACATCCGGGGTCATACAACCTCATACAAGAACTCCTATGCTCGGGTACATCCTAGTTGCTTACGTTGCTAAGCGCTCGACTACGCGGTCTCATAAGCCGGTTCTGCGGGATCTTCATCTTTGTCTTCATCTCCACCTTCATCTTCATTAGTGCTTCCCTTCCTCGAAGGAGTAGGGGAAGGAGGCGGACCATCACGACGCCTCTTGGTTGGCGAGGTAGCGAAGAGTTTGGTGTACTCTTCCGGGGTCAAGCGACGACTTTCAAGAGGAGTCGCCTGAAGCGGTGGTATTCCTCCTCGTAAAGCAAAACCAGGTGGTCCTACGGGTGCTCCTCCTTTCTTCACCTTGCGGTTCTTCATCTTCTCCGTACGAAGTAGGTCCTTGACTTGGTGCAGCTCTTGGCGGATCCTAGTCGACTCCTTGATCAAAAGATGCGTCAAGGTGTCTGAGGAGAGACTGAAGTAGGTCTGAAACCTTAGTGGCGTCCCGTCCTCGGAAGATGGGTTGAGTGTCTGCTACTGCAACAAAAGACCTTCCAACGGCGCCAGAAATTGGAGTGTTGCTTGATACTCCTCAGCAACGGCACCAGGCATCCTTCAGCTGCGGCTATGCTTTAAGGGACTTCCTAGGCAAGTATGCAAAGGATTTCCCCCGTGGCCTTGGAGCCTTGCGTTGGTGTTCCCTCGAAGCGGAAAGGGTGATGTAGCATAGCGGTGGTAAGTATTTCCCTCAGTTTGAGAACCAAGGTATCAATCCGGCGGAAGAGTATCTCAAGATCCTGCACAAACACAAAAGCTTGCACCCAAATCTATGAAGGGGTTGTCAATCCCTTATAGATTCTTTGCCAAGTGAGAACTGAAAGCAACAAAGTAACAAAGCAAAGTAAAAGCGGAGGTGTAAACGATGGAGGTGAATAGACCCGGGGGCCGTAGTGTTTACTAGTGGCTTCACTCATGAAAGCAAGTAGACGGTGGGTGAACAAATTACTGTCGAGCAATTGATAGAACTGTGCAGAGTCGTGACGATATCTATGCAATGATTTATCTATAGGCATCACGTCCGAAACAAGTAGACTGATACTGTTTGCATCTACTACTATTACTCCACGCGTCGACCGCTATCCAGCATGCATCTAGTGTATTAAGTCCATAAGAACAGAGTAACGCCTTAAGCAAGATGACATGATGTAGAGGGATAATCTCAAACCAATGATAAAAACCCCATCTTTTTACCCTTGATGACAACTGCTTGATGTGTGCCTTGGTGCCCCTACTGCCACTGGGAAAGGTCACCACATGGCAGAACCCAAAACCAAGCACTTCTCCCATTATAGGAATCATAGATCTAGTTGGCCAAACAAAACCCAAGACTCGGAGAGACTTACAAGGATATCAAATCATGCATATAAGAAATCAGCAAAGACCCAAATATATATCATAGATAATCTGATCACAAGTCCACAATTCATCGGATCTCGACAAACACACCGCCAAAGAAGATTACATCGGATAGATCTCCATGAAGATCATGGAGAACTTTGTATTGAAGATCCAAGAGAGAGAAGAAGCCATCTAGCTACTAACTACGGACCCGTAGGTCTGAAGTGAACTACTCATGAGTCATTGGAGGGGCAATGATGATGATGAAGAAGCCCTCCACCTCCAGAGTCCCCTCCGGCACGGCGCCGGGAAGGGTCTACACATGAGATCTCGCGGAAACGGAAGCTTGCGGCAGCGGAAAAGTATTTTCGAGGCTCGCCCGATTTTTTGCGGAATATTTGGGAATATATAGGTGCAAAACCTAGGTCAGGAGGCGGCCAGGGAAGCCACAAGCTTGCCCACCGCCGCCTCCCCCCTTGTGGCATGGTGCAAGCTTGTGGGCTCCCTGGGGCTCACCTGGCTTGGCCCAAAGGCTCCCTGGTCTTCTTTCGTTCGGGAAAAATCATTTCGGTGATTTTACTCCGTTTGGACTCCGTTCCAAAATCAGATCTGAAAAGAGTAAAAAACATGGAAAAACAGGAACTGGCACTTGGCACTGCATCAATAAGTTAGTCCCGAAAAAGATATAAAAAAGTACATAAAACATACAAAGAAGACAAGATAACAGCGTGAAACCATCAAAAATTATAGATACGTTTGAGACGTATCAGTGTCCAACTCCCGTCTACCTTATCTTTAACAAAAGGTAGGTGACGAGTAGCTCGCTCGTCAGCCATCTCGGGAAGGATGTCGCGGAGTCGCACGAGTGCCTCCCGTGCTGCAGTCTCCACGGCCAACATCATATCCTCCATCTATGGTCCTTCAAACAACCAAGTAGTCGGGGAGTATTTAGCCTTCACTATCATGTCCACGTGATATTCCTTGGTGACGGCGTTGACCCAATGCTCGTGGTAGATGAAGATGGGTGTGCGACGTACTTGTCACTTCTCGAGGCTATCACTCAAAAGCAGAGGAAAGCCCGTCTCCAGAAGCATCTCAGGTACGGCGGCCATCTACAAGGTGTAGAGGAGAGGGTTAGAAAGTTTTAGTGGATGCAAGTTCTCGGGTTAAATCTTATGTGCACTAATCGTTTCGGCTATCATCCATGCTACCTAAGGCTTCCTATAGTCAGGATGGCTCTGATACCAGCTCCGTGGGGACCCCAACTTACAGTCGAGATCGCCGTGCTCAGTGATCCCAGAGATCAATGCTCACCGAACACAGATACAAAATAAAAGAGTCTTACATCCAGGTACCGATTATTATAACACATGACCGAATGGTCAAGTTCACAAGGCAGGGCCTAAGGCCAAATCACTCTGATACACTAATAGATGAAAACATAGGGACTAAGCGGGTGCCTATGCCATCAAGCCTACACCGACATGCATTCTGACTCGGAAGCGTCCTAGTTCACAGGGGCCTCTCCGAAGACGTACTCATCTCCAAACTCCGGCCCTTCCATGTCTGGTCAATAACATAACCAGTGGCAAGCCAATGAATACTTCGAATGTACTCGCAAACAACCCATGATATGAACGACGAAAGTGAGGGATAACAATATCATGCATCTTTGGTGTAACTCATCTTGGTGGAATGATCATGAATATGCATCAAGTTAAAGAATTACTTTTGAATAACAGGTTAGAGATATCAATATATCTGTCAAGGGATGAACCATCCGGGTTCACTCTCTATGACAAGTCACCGAACTTGGTCATATCATTACTATCATAACAACACCTTTTTCAACACCACACACGCTCACACCTGGTTTATGCGGAAATAACTGGATGTAGTTTAAGTAGGATTACCCAACTATCCTTGATCGTGGACACGGCTATTCGAATAGTTTACAGTCTGCAGAGGTAGTATGCTGGAACCACGAGATCCGGGAAACTTCCGTGTCATCCACGACTCGCGGTATATCACATACGCGAGGTAAGTACCCGATCAATGCCTTTCCCCTGACGATACTAGACAAAGAGGTCCACTCGATTCGTACCCATCCCACATGTTGTACGTCTTACGACCACCAACTCTGGATAATACCAACCATGCGGGGACCAACAGTGTGACTGGAACTCATAAAAATGGCATAGTCGTCCTACCTGGCACGACCCCATCACGAGAGTGACCACACATCACTCCCGCCACTAGTAATGTGGCTCTTTGCTAGTACCGACCAGAGTAATTGAAATAGCCCCGTCCCATAAGGGGTAACGTGGTCGTACTGGTAAGGTTGGGACGGTCGACACATCAAAAATCTAATCCCATTCCGAAACCATACTCACACAAATATTGGGTGCATCACTTCACCAAAAGTGACCACCTAACTCATCATCACCCTCGGGCATTAGTGGCACCCGACGGGGTTTTAGTAAACTCTTGCTTTATGTTATCAACATGCTCATGATAATACTAGTTCTATCTTTACTTCTGAACATGGTATTAGCATGACCCTCAAGGGGTAAGGTCAAGCTCAATGCATGTCCTCCGGGAGAGCCTTCAGTAAAATCATATGAAATGATTACCGACACTTATGATCATATGCAACGGGAATACTTGCTATTTTAACATGCAAAATAACATATGCTCAGTCATGGTCAAAGGGCTGCTTGCCTTGGTCAGCTAAGTATCCGGGGTCTTCGAGGTCTTTCGCTCCGATTCCCTCGTCACACGGATTTTCTATCGTCGATAAACAAATAAATAAGAAATAGCTCACACAGAAACAGATCATAGAGTCATTTTAAAAATGTTCTTTATTACTGATAAATCTAAGGCATCATTTTGAAAAATATTTGCCTTAATTTCCCTTGAAGGAACATTTTTGAAATCAACCAAACAAAAGCAAAACTATTTCAATTTAGTCCTTTTTATTATTGTAAAAAAGAATAGTTGTAGAAGAATTCATCCAAACATATTATTAAATACTACATATTTTTAGAAGAATAACAGTGCAAAAATTATATTTTTATACTGGTTAAATGTTTTTATAAAAATCATAGAAACCAGGGTTTAAAATAAAAAGAAAAATCGGCTAACACCTGGCCTGACTCGGCCCAGAGCTGGGCTGGCCCATGGCCAGCCGACAGCGTGCCTAGGCGTGCGCGCCGTCAGGTTTGAACCTGACATGCGGGGCCCTGCGGTCAGTGGCTGAGGACAGCGCGGGGGAGGAGGCTGGGCCACCAACAAGTGGGGCACACCTGTCGGGGTCGTCTCCTACCTGTGGCCAGAGAGGAGGAGGAGGACGCCAACGAGGTTGCCAACGCTCTCAAGCCCCAACAAGGACTGGAATGAGTTCGCCTTGCTGTCGCCAAACCTGTCGGTGGTCGGAACAACAACGGGGAGGCAGGGGTTCACCGGCGACGAGGATGCCGTGCGGAGTAGTTTCGGGAGGTGGTCGAGGTGGTGGCTAGAGACACGGAAATGCTCGGGCGAGTTGGGGGAAAGCTTCCTGGGGTTGAGAGGGTTAGTTTGGTTGGTCGAGGGGCGCAGGAGGCGTCGTTTAGCTGGAGATCGACCGGAGCTCCGAGGCAGAGGGGCCTCGGTCGATCTCGAGCACCGGGGCTTTTCTAGCTTGCTGGGGTGGCTAGAGAGGTACTAGTGATCGTGGTGACGCTATCTGAGGTGTGCTGGAGTGAGGGGGACGGCTATTTATAGGCCCACAACGGTGAGCCGATTCGGGAGCGCCGGTGACTCACCATGGCGCGCATGGGGGTGCAGGGAGGAGCTGGGGGTCGAAACCACGGTCTCAGGACGTGCTTTTGGACTGCGAGTAACATCTGCAACAAAGGGAGAGAGAGAGGAGTCGAGTATCCGTGGCCGCACAACCTTGGTCAGGTCTGGTGCGTGCGGGCACGTGTTGCACGAGCTCTAGCGCAGCAGAGCAGGGACCCCGAGGCTTGCTCGACCCGGAGGGGTTGTCGGGGAAGAGGTTGGACACCTCGGGGGAGGCTGGAAGTGGCTGAGAACGTCTCCCCCACCTCGGTGGCTTCCTGTAGCACGCCGAGAGCATAGTTTTGGCATGCCATGGCATGCTGGTGCGCTCTGAGGCACTTTGGATGTGTCTAGCATGTCCTGGCACTTGCTTGGAGTGTGGCTAGCCGTTTGGGTCTTGTGGGAGCTTCGGCTGGTCAAGGGAGACAAGAATTACTAGTGCTGTCAGCCTTGAACTGAAATTAAAATTGGGTTTTTTGGCCTTTCCACTTTGAACCTATCAGGGGCCAGTTGACACGGGTTAGACACAGATGCTGGCCACCTAATCTATGAGTTTGAAGCAAAGTGGTTTGGTTTAGTTGTGGCTAAGGTGGTTTTTTCCCATCCATCAGAAGGTGTTCCACAGTGGGTCAAGGGGGTTGCACCCCACCACTAGTGCTGCAACTTAACAGGTTTGGGTTTGGTGGTAAGTCATGGGGTTTCACCATGTTTGATCTCCAATGGACAAGTTTAGCTTTGTAAACTTGAAAACACTCCAATATGACCAGATTTGTCCCTTCCAAAGGGAGTGTGGGCAAACTAAGTCCCACAAATCCCATTTTTGGTGTGGAACCCTCATTTGAGGTATTAGGCACTCCTGCAAAGTTCCAGCATCATTGGATAAACTTTGCTATGTAGAGTTGCTCTAACTTGATTCTGGACAGAATAGGTTTTTGGGTTATTTGGGGTCCTTATTCACCTTTGATCAAGGTGGAACTTTATGTGGACACCAAATATGGCTTAGGGATCTCTATGGAATTTTCTAGGAATTTATGCAGAATATTCCCTTTGGAAATAATTCAAAAGGTCAAAACAGACAAAATAGCTATCATGGTTTTATTCAATAATTATAATATAAAATAGGGTTTAAAATCCTAGTATGGAAAGTATATGTCCTTCTGATCATCTCTAAATTTAATAAGATTTTTCTAAGACAGAAAAGTATTTTTGCAAGTAGGAATACCAATTCTGGTCTCAAAAATGGCCATGTTATTTAATTAGGAAAATAATTACAAAAATAATCATCGTTGTGGTTTTGAAATATAAAGATAGGTTAAAATTAGATCACCAACTTTGAGTAGAAGCACTACTTGCTATCAAGGGCATGTAGTGCAACTCAAGGTAGGCTTTTACCTTGACCAGAAATAAGTAAAAGGTTTCTGAAAATCAATGATATAAAAATAGGGTTTTATCCTCACATGATCAATCACACAAGCATACAATGTCAATCAAGGCACTCACAACATTAGTCTTGAAAAAGTTTTAACAAGCTCAGAATTTCACAATACACATAAATGACAGCAAAAACCGGGTGTGACAACAGATCGTGATGAGATCGCGGGACGGACTATGATTTGGATCGCAAAGATGTTCCACTATATCAACCATGTTATATACGCTTCCGCTTAGCGATCTACAAGGGTATGTGGATCCAATCTGCCCTATCGTAGATAATCATCACCATGGATAGGTCTTGAGTGTGCGTAGGAATTTTTTTGTTTCCCATGCAACGTTCCCCAACAGTACGATTGTCACAACACTTGGAATTGGGTCATCAAATCATTGATTCACCGAGTACCTGAATCTATTTCCTCAACCCTTCTATTTCCTCATTTACATGCTGATGAAATTGATCGTTACTATTTGAATAATTTAACTGAAGACTTTCTCAATTTCCTCATCTCAAATTCTTCACTTCACATGTTCTTCACCTGCGTATCCTGATCACGCTACTCGCGCTAAGTGTATGTTTTATTTTGTCACGATGACTATGCTTTTAATTGGTATCAGAGCAAGGTACCCCTATTCACCCCCCTCTAGTCGATATAACGCACTTTAAATTGGTATCAGAGCAAGGTACCCCTTATTCTTTGTGATTTTGGTTTAACCACCTCGATTTTTAGTTATGTCGACCGGAGGTATGATCAAGGTCACTACGGGCTGTCCTACCTTTGAAGGGACGGACTACCCATACTGGAAGAACAAGATGCACGTGCATCTTGAAGAAATTGACAACGATCTCGGGTATGCTGTGGAAAGAGGTGTTCCCACTGTCTCTGAAACTATTAACGCTGCTGATGTGAAGAGATTCAAGCAACTCGACTCTCACGCAAAGATTATCATATGTGGCCATCTTAGCAAAGGTCAGTATGGCAGAGTGAGTGCTTTGGGAACTACAATTCTCATCTAGGATAGGCTATCCAAGGTCAACAAAAGAGTATGTACTCAACGTGACTCTCGGGTTGATGTTCTTCGCAATCTCTTCAACCACTTCAAAAGACTCGATATTGAAAATTGTCAGCAAATCTTTGATTGCCTCACTAATACCTCCAATGAGCTGCAAACTCTTGGGGCCAATGAAATCACCGACCATGAGGTGGTGAAGAAATTGGTGAGATCTCTTGATTGTTCATTCATACATCAGTTTTGATGATTCAAAAGCATAGAGACTACAAGTTACCAGATCATATTGATACTCTTCAGAGACTCAATACTTATTAATTCTAGCAAGCTCATAAGAGAGATCTCTATGGACCAACCTATGAAAGATCTCGTGCGTTGAAGGCAAAGGTTGTTTCCTCATGTGAAGAAGAAGAATCTAATTGTAGTCTTGGTGATCTTGAAGAACTTGGTCAGGAACTTGCTATGCTTGTGAGGAAATTCCAGAAGTTCTCCAAGCGAGGCCAGTTCCGAAAATCTTTAAGAAGATATGTGAGGAAATCAAAATCTTTATGTGAGGACTACAAGAAAAGAACCTTCCATAAATGCAAGAAGTCTGGTCACTACATTGCGGATTGTCCTCGCCGACTAAAGGAATCAAAGAAGATTAAGTACAATGATAAGAGTTGTGATGACTCGAAGAAAAGAATAAATCTTCAAAATCCTCATCATCAAAGTCCTCATCGCACAAGAAGAATAGTTTCAGGAAGGCGCGAGATCTTATCTGCAAGCAAATGGATTCTGAGGAAGAATTCGAGGAATGTGATGAATAGAAAGGATATGAGGAGGAGTGGGAGTCTGGTGTGGCAAGCCTAGCCTTGCTACCACATTCATCAGTACGTCCATCTTTGACCTCAAAGAAAATGACAATGTTAACAACACAGATGACTGCGACGACGACTTTTCTCCCACCTATTGCTTCATGGAAAAAGGTTCCAAGGTACCCATACACACTTCCTCTTTTGACTCAAGTGACAGTGAACCTGCTGATTATCAGAATCCCAGTTACTGCAAGCTTGCTAATATTGCCACTAAGCAACACAATGCTCTTGAAAAGCTTTAGAAACTGCTAGGCAAAAGCGATGACCTGTTGAACAAGGAAATGGATCAGACTCAAACCCTGACTGATGATGTTCAAAGTCTTTAGTCTAAGTTTGATAGACTTCAAGAACGTCACGACACTCTGTTGGCTCATCATGGGAAGCTTTCTTATTAATTTCTTGAAAGAAAGCAAGATCTTGAGAAACTAAGGGTGTCTCATGATGATTGTCACACCCCAAAAATTTAATAATATTTTTCTGAAATAAAATATTGCCTAGAATAAATTTTTTTGAGAAAATAATTTGCTTCATGACACTTTTCAAGCCTATTTCCAAAAACTTTTCATTTCAAGTGGCTTTTCAAAGATCTTTTAGTGCTTAAGACCTTGCTTGAGACCCTCAGTACTTACATAAAACATTTCTTTTCTTATTGTAAATTCATCGGATATTTATTTTAATATTTTACCAAGATTCCTTTTATTCAAAATAGACTTATATTTTCTTTATAGGGCTGTTTTCCACTGCAACCTTGTGATCACTTCTTCTAAAAATTCTATGAAAATTTTGAGATCATTAATTACTTTGCTAGTCTGGTCCAGATTTGAGTTTGTACTACAACCCCTAGAAATAATGTTTCATAAATTCCATAAAATTTTGTGGATGTCAAGTATAGAATGTGATTCACTTTTATGCAAAAACCTCACTTTGTGCTTTGTAAAAATTTAGCATAACAACCATTTTTCTGTTCTGGTCGAGTTTGGTACTTTGCACTACAACCCTATTTTTCCTTGCTCTAATTGCTTTCAAATTTTGCATGCTGGTATGGCACCCTACCAAACCTTAACTCCAAGAGTTGAACCCCATTGGATGATTTTAAGTGCATGTGATAATAGCTTCAAGTTTCTGTCCACAAATGTGTTTTTCAAATTATTGCATTAGCTAGTTTTGCTTTTTTTCCAAACTAACCTCACCACCATTGCTAACACTTAGAGAGACCCTAATGTGGAGATTTTGGTGGGAATCAAAGATCATTGGGAACCTCTAGCATTTCATCAAGCACTTTTGGAAATCTGACCAGATTTGGCATGACTCTCAACCTGCATTGTGGAGTTGATGATCGAGTGCAACGAGGATGTCTAGGATGTTGGTTTTGATCCATAGCACGATCCTGTTTAGTTTGAGATGTTCTAGAGATTGTTGGGAGTGGTTGGCAATGTGACGAGCACCTTGCGTGCACGCTTTGGTTGCACTAGAGCGCATGTTTTGCATGCGTGCGTGCCGAGCCGCCGCGTCCCCGCGCCCTCGCCCTTTTGGTCTGCTGCAGAGCCGAGTCCACCCCTCCCCGATTGTCGGTCGTCACCCCTGTGCACGAGTAGTGCAGCTGCAGCACGAAGGTCGTTGCTCCTTCCCTAATACCGCCATGGACGACACTGCCCAAGCCTCCTCCGATCACCAGCTCGTCGCGGTCCCTGCCCTGCCTCGCTTCCCCCTGGTGCTGCTTGCTGCCCTGCTGCCCCTGACGCACTGCCGCCGCTCCTGTTGCACCTGAGCCCTTGCCAAGTCTGCCGCCGACGAGCTTATCCGAAGCCCGAGCAAACCGACTCAGCCATGGCTATTTAAAGGACCTCCCGAGCCCTCCGAGCCTCGCAGCAGCCTCCCCTGCCCCGTCGCTTCCCTCCCCTCACATCAATTTTGTCGGAGTAGCTCTTTGTGCACCTGTGTGACCTCAACATAGCCGTTGGTCTCCTGCACGATTCTGGCATCCCAAGCCCCTCCCCTCCTCCCAGGACCACCGCTAGCCTACCTAGACCCTAGATAACTCATTGCCATCGTCACATATGGCTGGGAGCCACCGGACACCAAAGCTGCAGAATGGCCGAAGCTCCATCCGCTATTGGCGAACCCCTGCGCAGCCTAGAGCTCTCCCGAGGTTCTGTCCACCTCCATGGGTGCGACTCTTCCACCTGAGCTCGTGGGTATGCTGAGCGTATTGAGAGATGCCTCCTAGTGCTGACGAGCCCCGTTGGAGTGCCGCTGCAATTTGTCCAGTGCACGCGTAGAGGTAGAAGAGGAACCCGACAAGCGGGTCCCGCCTGTCCGTGAGCCAGCCGGAGCCCAAGTGGCGCACAGCCCCCTGGTGCGTATTCTATTAAGTAAAGCGTATTTCCTCACAGCTGTCTCAGCAAATGCGCTTCCTCTATTAGAAAGCGTATTTGCACCCAGAGCATTTTCTTTTATTTTAGATTTAAAAACAGAGTTGACGAGAAAGTTTGACTGGCTCTAACTTTTTATAGGAAACTTTAAATCAATGGATTCTTTTTCCTACCTGTTTAGAATTTCATGGAGTTTATTTTAAGATTTATTTAAGAAATTTGCAAACAACTTTTGTTTGCTGGTTTGTATATGTGTGCTAATTCAAATATTTTTCAAAATAGGATTTGAAGAGAGGATACCAACTCAAAGATATGGTGTACACATCACCCTCCTCAAACCCCTAAGGCAAGCATCTTGAATCCAAATTTTGCATAAAGTTGTGTGATGATTGTGGTGGTGCATATATTGCGTGATTTGAGGTTTTGTTGATAATGATCTTGCATAAAATAATACCTTGCATTCTTCATGCACGCTACTCATATTATAACAATGGTAAGACATGATGATGGCATGTGATAGTTATGAAAGGTCATGGAATAACCTAGTCACGCGGAACGTGATAGGTTATGACCTGGTCATGGCATGTGCACGATGGTGCCGATAAAACTTGGTTAACTCCAGTATCGACCTAGAACGAGTCTTGTCCGTTTCATACTTCTATATCGTGCTACCACAGTTTCCTCAATAATGGATTAAGTATAGTCAGTTGTAGACCTATTATCAGTCACACACCAAGTAGAGGTGACGGTATGAAGGTACCCATGGCCATGGACTAAATCCAGTCATCCGGTCAGGGAGCATGGGTGTTCCCGGTCTGGGACCGGGAGGGAATGGCCTTTCCCAGTGAGCGCACGGTATAAATTTGTGATCCCATGCTAGTCGAGGTCATTGCCTCCCCGTCTTATGGTTTTGCCTTGGCAGCGTAGTCCGGGTGAAGCCGGGCTTCATGGAGGAAAAATCGGTGTGTGCTGATTCTGAGTCCGCTTCTAAAATGTCGTCCGCGGAATTAGTCTTGTTGACTATTGGAAACCGTGAATGTGGGTAAAGAGTACACCCTCTGCAGAGTCAGAACTATTCGAGTAGCCATGTCCCCGGTCAAGGACGTTCTTTGACAAGTCAAGTGTCAGTCCCAGAGTCGGTGTTTGGAGCATATGCGGTAATAAAAATAATGGATGTGGACAATCATATGATGATGTGGGACATGATCATATTAAGATTGTTACTCTGTACTAACCCCTATGATTATGTTGTTGGATATCACTGGGACGGTTCAACCTCCTGGATATTCAATATTTATTATTTTTTCGAATAAGCCCTTTCTATGGTGTCGCTTAGAGCTCGATGGTGGCAGGTTTATTGTTTCATATAAGCCCTTTATGTGGTGTCGTTTAGACGCCCGACTGTGGCAGGTTTATTGTTTCATATAAGCCCTTTATGTGGTGTCGTTTAGACGCCCGATTGTGGCATGTTTGTTGTTTCATATAAGCCCTTTATGTGTTGTCGCTTAGACGCCCGACTATGGCATGATTATTGTTTCATATAACCCCTTTATGCGGTGTCTCTCAGATGCCCGACTGTGGTACGCATATTATTACTTATTCAGTATTACCATCTTTGCTTGTTTATAAAACATTGGTGGAAACATTGCATATCTTCACGAATGCATTCATGAATTAAACTCTAATGACATGATATAATTGTTAGTGCAATTTGCACGCATCTCACCTGCTTAACTCAACTGTTTTCTTGATGTTTGTGAGTACATTCAAAGTACTCACTGGCTTGTCCCTAGCTATTGTCTTGGTGAGATTGCGTTCGGAGAGGAGCACGATGCCGCCAACCCCGGAACCTAGGAGTCAAGGATATATAGCAACCCATTTCTGAGAACACTTTTTTAAAATAATCACCGTATTACAAGTTTATTATTTTTCCTAGTAACTTGGTCACATATTATGACACAACGCGAAGGTTTTGCATTTTTTTGATTTTCTTAATTTGTTATGCCAGTTTCAAAATGCGGTCGAAACGGCGCGCATGACCGTTCATAGCTAGGGATTGAATCTTGCCAAAATTTTGTTGGATCTCTGATTAAATAGATACTTATTTACCTAAAAATGATTTTAGGAAAAAATCATGAGAAAACTATGAGGCACCTCTAGTTCAAATTTGACCCGCTTCCTGCTGAGTCGGTGGCAATTTTCTTTTTCACTAGAGGTGGATAAAAGCTTTTAACACCCAACCATTTTTTCAATTGTACATTAAATATGGCCTAGTATTTTAGAAAATTTATTTGTTACAATTTTGAAACAAATATATGGTAGGTCCTTCACAAAAAGCTTACTTTGGACACTCGAAAAATGGAAAATGGATTTTTCGTGAAAAGAATATGAAAAGTCCCTTTGGCAACATTGTTTTTAATTCCAAGATGGAAGATTGTCTACTCCAAAAGATAATATTTGGATTTTATCATGTGAAAAAGTAAAAGCAAAACAATAGGGAAAATACAATGGCATATGCTTTATTCTGATTGGTGGAATTGGTTGTGATAGAAAAAAACAACATTGCTTGTCATTGCAATATGCACACTTTCGAAATAAATGAAATCATTTGAAGTAAATATAAGAGGGTAAGAGGGTAAAATATAAGAGAAACAAAAGGAAAACAATAAAATTACATAAATTTTATTCTGATTGGTGGAACCATTCGTGACATGAATCGATGACATGTCAACCATCCGTCCATCCATGCACCCATCCATCTGTTCATCCATCCGTCCATCCAACCCACTGCAACAAACCCACCAAACCCAATCCGTCATGCCCAGCTCTCTCTCCACTCTCTCTGGAACCCTAACTCTCCCCACGATCCCCATCTCCCTCCTAGGTCTCGATCCGCCGCAGCCCCCCCCCCCACCATCGACGACCAGCATCCCCCACCCCACCATCGACGACCAGAGCATGGCACTCCATGCATCCCCTCCCTCTCCCAGTGCCGCGCCCTCGAGGGCGAGATCGTCCACAAGTGCCTCGCCCGCACCGACCAGCACCACCACCGGCACCTCGCCGACGCGGACTGCCTGCTGCGCCACCCCTGCGGCTGCAAGGGCAGCATCCGCTTCGTCCATGACCACTGCTAGATCCGCTGGCTCGAAACCACCGGCCAGTGCCGCTGCGAGGTACGCATCACCCTATCCTCCTCCTCCCCCGGAAGACCATGCCCGCACGAGCGGGCGAGCCCCCATGAATTTGGTCCCGGTTCGTCCCCTCGTCGCTCGCCCGTCCCTTGTTCCGGCAGGGCAGATCCGTCCCGCCACCGCGCCCGCGCTTAGTTCCCGCTCCGGTTCCGGTTAGATTCCGCCGTGCAGTGTCTGACGACGCGCTCCATTTAATCGATCATGTGTGCAGGCGCCAGATCTTCACCATCCCCATCTACGCCGCGGGCGCCCCGACCCCTTCCCTGGCCCCGACGAGCCTCGCGTGTCTGGCCTTAGCGCTGCAGTACCTCATCCTGACAGCGATGGTCGCCTGGGCACTCGCCGGCCTCTGTACCTGGCGCCTCGCGCTCGCTAGGAGCCCTAACCAAGCCTTCCGTTTGCTCTCCATCCGTCTCTATGGACCCGCCATCCTTGCCCACCTCGCGCTCTAGGCGAAACGCACCTACGGAGCATGCCTGCGCCGCTGCCAGTTCGTCGCGCTCACCATCCTCCGGTTCTCCTTGTCGGTATGCTTCTTCTTCTTCTTGTTCTTGCTCCTCAACCAGTGCAGTGCACCTGCTGCTACTTATATTACAATCATCGTTTTTATGCTATATATGGTGATGCGATGTGATGTGATCCTCCTACATTTTCCACATACTAGTGTTGCAACAATTAATGTGTTTGTGTTACTTCCTGCAAAAACTTAAAAAAGCGTGCTTGTGTTCTGTACTAGCGTTTAGCACATCCTGTTGCCAGGATTTCCCACATCAGTTTAATGTCCCAGGTTATGGCCAAAAATAGCATAAAATTACATTGAGGAAACTAGTATGAGTTTTGCGACAAATAAGAATATACTCACTTCATTGCTCTGTCTTCTGCCCTGCAATTGTGCCTTCTGTCAGCCAGCACTGATAAATACATTGATGAACAGCAAATATAGGTGCATAATTTAATTAAAGAAAGATGAAATGTAAAAATATCTGAGCCTCTTAATACTACTACTGCCTGACTTTGTTGATGTTGGTCACACACGTGTTGTCTGGACTGTTTATGGAGCTCCTGATTTAATCATTAGATTTAGTAGTCTCATTCCTACAATTCCGCCAGCAACTGGTGGTATATGAACTGATTATTTGTGATACTCTAGTCCCGTTTCCTAGCCTACCCCAACTTGTTTGGGACTAATAGCTTTGTTGTTGTTGTTGTACTCTAGTCCCGTTTCCGTAATGATAGTGTAATTTTAAATTCAATTAGTTTCTTGTATCTCACCTTACATGAAGAGTCATCAATATCTGATCTTTTTCTTGCCTAATCCAGGTAGCAGCCTTTGTATCGCTGCAATGTGACAAAGTGGAGAGCCTAGAAGGTGAAGCTTCTTTTTTGTCTGAGCAAGCATTGGTTTATTTGGGACCAGTTGGATTGCTGGGAGAGTATTCTCGTTCAACAAGAAAAAGGCACAAGTTTTTGCTCCCCTGCAAGCATGGTGAATGCGCCGCTTAATTAGTTGTTACTTAGCTTGCATGTCCTTCATTTCTGTCATATCTCAAACATGTTCGGGTAGGAGTTGCTTGAGGCCACCTGCATGTGGTTTCATGGAGTTTCTGTATGATAAGTCTAGTGGAGAAGTTGTTTTGTTTGATGAACAAACCTGCATCCAGTGTCATGCTACCGTATTTTACACAATTACAAACCCAGATAAAGGAATGAAGGTAATGTTATATAACCTGGATTGAACTTCAGTTCATTGCGTTTTGTTTAGTTCAGCTCATGAATAGATTTGTAGGTCGTTTGATTTATTCCAGCAGTACAAGTACAACTGTTGTTGCTGTAGCTTAACAAATCAATTTAAATCTGTTCAATATGTTTTCAAGTCCCAGAATGTGCCTTTGTTGAAATTTGTAGGGGATAATCTAATTTATTATAGAACTAGTACTACAACTTTTGCTACTGTAGCCCATCCCTCATGTTGGAGTGTGTATTCTAATGAATATTTGTCAACCTGATGCACGATGATCATGATTTTGTAGACAACAAGTACCATTCCCCATTAAAAATCCTGATGCATGATGATCATGGTCTTGTTTTTTAGATGTGTTTTGCTGGTGCTTAAAATTTGACATTCCTGAATGAACTCATTCTTATAGTTCTTTTTATTTCTATGATCAATTTAATTAAATTTTCACAGGTCAGTATACTATACATTAAAAAATCCTAGCTAGTGAGAATATTTTAATCACTACATAAACACATATTGGTTAGTGTTAGTCATACTATTTACACGTTGTGTTTTCCACAATAACATGATTAATTAGGTTCCATCCTCAGCTTTAACATCTTCTTCCAAAGGTTCTCATCCTGTACATATTATACTATTTTGTTCCCTCATTGGCTACTATTTTGTTCTTATTTTTTGCATAGGTGAAATGTGAAGCCAAGCGTGAAGTCGTGAAGCCTATATGAAAAGAGTAGCATATCATGTATTGTGATAGTAGGCTGTAGTAGGCATATTTGAGTTGTAGTAGTGTAAAGATTGTAATAGACTAATTTAGAGTTTTTTGGGCGAATTTCATTTGTTCTGTGATCTGTTCAAAATATTGATTTCGTATGTGATTTGTATACCTATGAAATGGAAACCTCACAAATTGTTTGACAAGTTACAAAATGTATGGTCTCGATACGAATTATGAGATCAGCATGACATGTGGGACCAATGTGACTAGTGGGACCAGTACAAAAATAAAATGGCCAAAAAAGAAAATCAATAGAAAGTAAAAAGCCACAACCCCAAATAAAAAAGGCTAAAATGTTGGGGATTATTCGGCCAGGCCCATGCAGCTAAGCAAAATAAAGAGAAAAAACATTAAATGGGCTGGATTAATGGGCTCGGCCCATTTAAAACACTGAATTGGGCCGGGCTAATTCTATGCCACGTCAGCTTGCCATGTCAGATCCGACATGGCGTGGGAAGATTGCTAGTGATCAAAATAATTTCAATGCTTTCGTTTGGTCATAAAATCCTACGGCCAATCCATCAAAATGGTCGTTATAGTTCATTAGAGACCCTCAACTTTTGACCATTTGTTTTTGCTCGTAAAAAGGTCGCAAATGGAAATCAATGACCATTCGGTGACCAATGTTGAAGGTCGTTAGTTGACATATTTCTTGTAGTGATACAAGCCTTGTGAGATAGGAATTTATCCAGGTGAGCTGTTCCTGTGGGAATGGACTCCCATGGGCACTGGAGATTCCTCGAGTCGCTTCCGCCGTCAACCTGAGACTTTGGTTCAACCCAGTAGACCTTCATGGTCTTGTAACCCTGATTTTGTATTTTCTTGGATATTATGTATGAAGTAAGTATCTACCAGCTAACAGCAATCCAGGGGCTGGTAAACACAGAGACATGTTTTCTGGAAATTATTTTTTGAAAAACACATCGCCACAACCTTGGTATCAGAGCCAGGCTGACCATTGGTTAAACCTATCGTAGCCAGGTCTCTATCCCTAAACCGGATATTTATATATCCACACCCCAGCCTAGCATACTCAATAGTCAACAGTAGTGGCCATCCGAAACCTTTTGGCAGTCGGTGCCTAACCTGTCAACCTAGCCCTTAATCCATGTGTCTATGATCGACATCGGAGTTGTTGCACCCTTAGCATGCGATGAAAGACTCCCTAGGGTATATAGTAAGGCCTTGCCCCAACCCAGCAAACCGCAACTTTGAGACCACTACCCTAGTAAAAAAGCCCCTTGGCTTGCAAGATGTTTGGCCGCATTCTTTGCAACGAGACCCCCATGTCTTAGCATGGAGACTTCATTGTCATCCTCGTCGACCTCAGCCGCCCAGTTTTTGGCATAGAAGAACCTCCAATGTATGTTGTACATGAGGAGCCCACGAGTGATGCTGTTCATTACTTTTGGGCCTGGGTGCACATCTATGGAGGGAATTCCTCGTTGGAGTGCCCTCACCATTTTCAATGGTACAGCAGCTACCAGTGAATCCCACGCCCGTCAGCTTGCAACCCAAGAAGCTATAGTCCAGCTGCGACATCTGTCGCCATGGATGAATAGTCGACCGTTCTGCTACTATCCTAGTCCTGAAGGCTATGGTAGTCTGACCCGAGTTGCCCTCGAAGACCTTGAGGCAGACCCTACCCTGGTGTAGGTTGTGCGCTATTTGGGAGCGCAAGAGGCACTCATCAATCAGATCACCTCTCACTTGGTTATGAGCCGCACGCCAACTGCTCGCCCGACCCCAACAAGCTATCAAGCCGCAACCGCCTCCAGCAACCAGCACATTTTGGTTGGAAGACCTATTGGACCATTAAGGCTTGTCCTGCCGACCATGACCCCGACAAAGCTTCATCGCAGTTTGGATGCCTCTTGCAATGAAGTTGTGCCAAGAGCGCGTCGTTCGAGACGTCGTCGCCACCGCAACCCAGCAGCCCCATTCCATGGCCCTGATGACTCAGGAGCCCCAGCGAATGGAGGAGCCTTAATGGCTACTGAGCCCGTCAGCTCAGAGGCCAATGAAGGCGGAGCGAGTCCTTCAGAGTAGCTGTCAAGCCTTGATAACCGCGTTACCATGTAACGTTGTATTCGTGTGTTTGTAATAGAACGATTGTTAATAAATTGCAGGCTGCCTGCACACCTTGTTTTTATAAGTATTTTTTGCGTAAACTAGTACGTTTGGCCTTAGAGTAAAATTTTGGGCATGACCACCTAGCCACCAAGTCAGCTACCCGAGTGATGTATCCCTAAGAGTTGATACCCGAGTTTTCACCCCGATGAACCAAGCCATCCCAGTGTCATACTGTGTGTGTCCCTAAACCAGGTACCGTTTTAGACCACCCATGACCGCTCCTAGCACTTCTCACCGAGTGCACTACCCCGAGCCAGACCTCCCCATTAGTACCCACTTGGATACATCCGGAAGTTCTAGATGCAAACCCACATAGGTAACTGTATTGCCTCGCAGCCCAATATAGAGTAGCTCATCCCTTGTCCTTTAGGTCATCACCAAGGGTGTTGACCCATCAGCGGGTGGAATAGTTCCACACGTAGGCTAGTAGAAAATTTTCAGATCTTCCATTGGTAGGTGATTGTTGTTAGACCAAGGGGACATGTTTTCCAAAGCTCCTTCTAGGAAAAGCGAAATGCGTTTCCCCGCCCGAGAGTATTTCTTAGGAACCCCTTGCCCGTATCCCGTTGCCCGTCCTCGGAGTGTACGTTAGTCCAGTGGTATGTTTTCCTGAAGCCATGTGTATAGTGGTGTATCATTTGATTGCATTGTCTGCACTTGCATATGAGTGATTGTGTGCGATGTGATTTTCTTGTTTGCACGTGCCTTTAACAGATCATGTCCCGTGTTTCCATGAGTGAATTATTTTTCTTACCCTAAGAAAATCTCGGGGACGTCTTGTTATAAGTAGTCATGTGAATTTTCTATTCGTTCGATATTTTGATGTGTTGTATGTTGTTTTTCCTCTAGTGGTGTCATGTGAATGTTGACTACATAACACTTCACCATTATTTGGGCCTAGAGGAAGGCATTGAGAACTAGCAAGTAGATGATGGGTTGCTAGAGTGACAGAAGCTTAAACCCTAGTTTATGCGTTGCTTCGTAAGGGGCTGATTCGGATCCACTCGTTTAATGTTATGGTTAGACTTTGTCTTAATTCTTCTTTTGTAGTTGCCGATGCTTGCAAGATGGGTTAATCATAAGTGGGACGTTTGTCCGTGTGAGATAGGAATTTATCCCGATCAGCTGTTCCTGTGGGAATGGAGTCCCATGGGCACATGAGATTCCTCGAGTCGCTTCCGCCGTCAACATCAGACTTTGGTTCAACCAAGTAGACCTTCATGGTCTTGTAACCCAGATTTTGTATTTTTCTTGGATATTTTGTATCAAGTAAGTGTCTACCAGCTAACAGCAATCCTGGGGCTAGTAAACACTGAGACATGTTTTCGGGAAATTATTTTCCGAAAAACACGTCGCCACAATGATCTTCAAAGTGAAAATGATTCTTTGCTCGCTCAACTGATCAACACCGCTCAAGAAGAATTCATTCCACCATGTGTGAAATGCATTGAACATGGATCTGCTAATTCTTCACCTAAAAGTCCAAATGCTTCTATATTCTTCAACTGCCTCTATGGACACAAATACCTCACTTGAGGAAACAAGAAATGTCACTCACGAATACGCAGGGTTGAAGGTGTTTAATGTGACATGCATATACAAAAGCCTCAAAGGGCATTGCTGCCTCTTGAGCTTGCGTTGGTTTTTCCCTTGAATAGGAAAGGGTGATGCAGCACAGGAGCAGTAATATTTCCCTCAGTTTGAGAACCAAGGTATCAATCTAGTAGGAGGATCTAGCCAAGTGTCCAGAGTACCTGTGCAAACACAAACAAGCTTGGACCCAATGCTATAAAGGGGTTGTCAATCCCTTCAAGATTGATTGCAAAGTGAGATCTGAAGGCGGAAAGTGCAACGAAGTAAAAAGTGTAAGGCTGAAAATATGATGTGAAGTAGACCCGGGGGCCATAGTGTTCACTAGAGGCTTCTCTAAGAATAGCAAATATTATGGTGGGTGAACGAATTACTGTCGAGCAATTGATAGAACCGCGCAAAGTCATGATGATATCTAAGGCAATGATCATACATATAGGCATCACGCCGAGACAAGTAGACCGATACTTTCTGCATCTATCGACCGCCATCCAGCATGCATCTAGTGTATTGAGTTCGTGACGAACAGAGTAACACCTTAAGCAAGATGACTTGATGTAGAGGGATAAACTCAAACCAATGATGTAAACCCCATCTTTTTTACCCTTGATGACAACAACATGATGCGTGCCTCGCTACCCCTTCTGTCACTGGGTGAGGTCACCGCACGGTATGAACAAAAAACCAAGCACTTCTCCTATTGCAAGAATCATAGATCAAGTTGGCCAAACAAAACCAACAACTCGAAGAGAATTACAAGGATATGAAATCATGCATATAAGAGATCAGAAGAAACTCAAATAAGATTCATAGATAGTAATATCATAAATCCACAATTCATCGGATCTCGAAAAACACACCACAAAAGAAGATTGCATCGGATAGATCTTCATGAAGATCATGGAGAACTTTGTATTGAAGATCCAAGAGAGAGAAGAAGCCATCTAGCTATTAGCTATGGACCCGAAGGTCTATGGTGAACTACTCACGCATCACCGGAGAGGTCATGGTGTTGATGAAGAAGCCCTCCGTATCCGAATCCCCCCCTCCGGCAGGGCAGCAGAACATGCCCTAGATGGGATCTTGCGGAGACACAAGCTTGCGGCGGCGGAAAATTATTTTTGTCGATCTCCTACGCAGTTTTGGATTTCGGGAATTTTTAGACGGAAGAGGTAGGGCAGAGGAGCCACAGGGGCCCACAAGCCTGCTAGGCGCGCCCCCCTGGCCGCTCCTAGGGGGCTTCTGGGGTCCCCTGGTGGCCTCTGCCTTGGTTCTCACGTCCCCTGCGTATCTTCTGTTCCGGAAAAAATCTTTTCAGAAGTTTTATTCTGTTTGTACACCGTTTAAAATTCTCCTGTGAAAGGGGTCAAAAACACGGAAAAAACAGGAACTAGCACTTGGCACTGAGTTAATAAGTTAGTCCCAAAAAATATATAAAAGGCATACAAAACATCCAAAGTTTGACAAGATAATAGCATGGAACCATAAAAAATTATAGATACGTTGGAGACGTATCAAGCATCCCCAAGCTTAACTCCTGCTCATCCTCGAGTAGGGAAGTGATAAAGACTGAATTTTTGATGTGGAATGCTACCTAGCATAGTTGTCCTTTGTAATTTCTTCCATGTGACATGAATGTTTAGATCCGTAAGATTCAAAACAATAGTTTTCTATTGACATGAAAACAATAATACTTCAAGCAAACTAGCAAGGTAATCATGAAATTTCGAAATAACAAGGCCAAAGAAAGTTATCCCTACAAAATCATATAGTCTGGCTATGCTCCATCATCCCCACACAACTAATTCAAATCATGCACAACCCTGGTATTGGCCAAGTAATTTTGTTTGCACTCTTACTTTCTCAAACCTTTTTCAACTCTCACACAGTACATGAGCGTGAGCCATGGATATAGCACTATGGTGGAATAGAGTGTGGTGGAGGTTGTGAGACAAAAAAGGAGGAGATGGTCACATTGACTAGGCGTATCAAAGGGCTATGGAGATGCCCATTAATAGATATCAATGTGAATGAGTAGAGACTGCCATGCAAAGGATGCACTAGAGCTATAAGTATGTGAAACCTCAAAAGAAGAACTAGTGGGTGTGCATCCAACTTGCTTGCTCACGAAGACGTAGGGAAATTTTGAGGAAGCCCATCATTACAATATACAAGCCAAGTTATATAATAAAGATTCCCACTAGCATATGGTGGTGACAAAACGAGAGGCTCTCAATCATGAAGAACATGGTGCTATTATGAAGCACACGTGTGGAAAGAGATAGTAGCATTGTCCCTTCTCTCTTTTTCTCTCTTTTTTTGTTTGGGCTCTTTGGCCTCTCTTTTCTCTCTTTTTTTTATTGTGCGCAACTTTGGCCTCTTTTTTATTTATTTCCTCACACGTGACAATGCTCTAATAATGATGATCATCACACTTTTATTTACTCACAGCTCAAAGCTTAGAACGATGATGACTCTATAGGAAATGCCTCCGGCAGTGTACCGGGATGTGCAACGATCTAGCTTGGCGTATGACGTTGAAAAATCTCGCTAGCTATCTTACGATCATGCAATGGCAATATGAGAATGACGACACAAGTCATGAGACGGAACGGTGGGAGTTGCATGGCAATATATCTCGGAATGGCTATGAAAATGCCATAGTAGGTAGGTATGGTGGCTGTTTTGAGGAAGGCATATGGTGGGTTTGTGCACCGGCGAAAATTGCGCGGTACTAGAGAGGCTAGCAATGGTGGAAGGTAAAAGTGCATCTATACCATGGACTCACATTAGTCATGAAGAACTCACAAACTTGTTGCGAAAGTTTTTTTAGTAATCAAAACAAAGTGCTAAATGCATACTCCTAGGGGAAGGGTTGGTACGTGTTAACCATCGCGCGATCCCGACCGCAACACAAAGGATGACAATAAATAGATCAATTATGCTCCGACTTCCTAGCATAGCGGTTCACCATACGTGCATGTTACGGGAATCACTAACTTCAACACAATTATTTCTAGATTCACAACAGCCTACTTGGCACTAAGTTAATAAGTTAGTCCCAAAAAGATATAAAAGGCATACAAAACATCCAAAGTTTGACAGGATAATAGCATGGAACCATAAAAAATTATAGATACGTTGGAGACGTATCGGGCATCAAACCCTTTGTGATGTGCTCAAAAAGAAGATGGTGAACACAAACCCTAGGAAAGAGGGTATTGCATTTGAGAGGAAATTGAATGTTGATGGATCATACTGGAAACCTGCAAAAGGACCTCCTATTGATCCATCTATATTCCGAGGCTTTGCATGTGAAAGTTGATATTCCTTTGATGAGTCATCTGACTCCAACTATAAACTATTAAAAAATAAGAATGGTGAAGTATTTGCTAGATATGTTGGAACTAACTGCAGGAATGGACCACCCTTGAGGAAAATTTGGGTTCCCAAAAGCAGTTTGGAAAGTGTTCTCGTGAATGTCCTCATGACACCACGCAAAAAGAACAGGAACCACAGATAAAATTCCTCAAGTGGTCCAAAGTCTTCACCAGGATCAAATTCCTCATATGGTCAAATATATGTTGATACTCGTTCTAATGCTTCTGATATGGAGGGAAACTACAAGGGTCATTAATATGTGCACTATTCCTCAAGCCATTATGTTCATAAGTCCTCGAAGAATTTCTATGCATATGGATTCGAGTACACTAACCCCCCTCCTATGAAACAAGGTGCATTAGCTTCAATGCCTAAATTCTCATATGGTGCTCATAGGATGATGAATTCTTTGCTACCACTTCAAATGTGAGTGGTGAAGAAATTGAACTAACCACTTCTGCACGTAAGGTCTCAAGGTGAACTTGATCATCTGAAGAATTTGCTCGATACCCGAGGAAATGCTTGAAAGGACGCAAGCTAATCATGATCAAATGATTATCATTTCACACATCCTCATTGTATCTTAGCTCTACACTATGCGATGAAATTCATGTCTGATGAATTTGATATCATGTTCTTCACTCTGAAGCATATGAAATGGTAAGCAGTACTAATTCATCTGCAGGATGACAACCCCAAAACGAATTAGTGGGTTCTTGACAATGGATGTACAAATGACATGACTGGTGACAAGAGTGTATTGATGAACATTCCATTAACTCCATCACCACTGAAGCGTATCACCTATGCACACAAAGGAAAAAACAAGATATTTGGTGTTTGTAAGGTGGCTATATCCAAGTTCTGGCACATGGAAAAAGTCATGCTTGTCGAATCCCTTGGGTTTAACCTCATGTGTGTCTCAATTCTTTGTGATCTTGATATGATTGTCATCTTTGGCAAATATTGCTGCATAGTCATCATGAAATTCGACAAAGCCAAAGTCTTCAAAGGCTTTAGGAGAGGAGACTTGTACATTGTTGATTTCTCTACAGGTCCACAGCCGGCCACGTGTCTACTTGAAAAAGCCTCAGAGGGTTGGCTATGGCATCGACGACTTGGTCGTGTAGGCATGAGGAATCTTCACACTCTTGTGAAGAAGAAGCATGTCATAGGCATCGAGGGTGTCAAATTCCTCAAGGATCATCTGTGTGGGGCTTGTGAGTCTGGAAAATGACCAGATCCAAGCACCCCTCAAATACTATCATAACCACCACTCATCCTTTTGAATTGCTTCACATGGACCTCTTTGTACATACTCATTATGCTACTCTAACCAATGAAGCATCTCTATATGGCTTTGTCATTGTTGATGATTATTCACATTACACCTGGGTGCATATAATCGATTACAAAACTAAAGTGTAGGAAGTCTTGAAATGATTTCCCTCAAGGGCCTCGACAAACTTCGGTGTCAAGTTCAAGCACATCAGGAGTGACAATGGGGCAGAGTTCAAGAACAATGGTCTTGATGACTATCTTGATGAACTTGGTATTACTCAAGAGCTATCACCCCTTATACTACTCAACAAAATGGCTTTATGGAGCAAAAGAACAAGACTCTTGTTGAGATGGCTCGCACTATGCTTGAAGAATAAGATACTCATCGCCGCTTCTGGCCTAAGGCAATCAACACTGCGTGCCACACAATCACCATGGTATATCTTCACAAATTCCTCAAGAAGACCTCATATGAACTCCTCACTCATAAGAAACTCAATGTAAGTTATTTCATAGTCTTCGGTGCAAGATTTTGGATTAGAGATTCTCACCAGAGTTTGAAATTTGCACCGAAAGTACATGAATGTTTTATGCTTGGTTACGAAAAGGACATGCATACCTACAAAGTCTTTAACAAGTATCACAACAAAGTTGGTGAAATTGTAGATGTGTCGTCCGATGAAACTAACGACTCCCAAAGAGAGCACGTGCCTCCTATGCTACATGAAATGCCTCCCGAGGAATCCATTAGGTTCAACGATACTAAAGGTATAATTCTCGCTAAAGAGCCTCTTCCTATTGAAGAAGTCATCCCAAACTATGAAGAAATTCGAGCTGGTGCACCAGAGGAAATCACTCGTGATCAAATTCCTCAAGCCAATCAAAATCGTCAACCTGCGCATCCAAGTATTGCAAATGAAGTGCAATTTGACACAATCCTCGATGACATCAATGCACCAAGTCCCCTCACTCGCTGAAAAGCTTCACAGTGAATTAACTGTTATGGGAACTCTTCCTTTGTGTCTATCATGGAACCTTCAAAAATTAATGAAGCCTTGATGGAACCTGAGTGGATTCAAGCAACGCAAGAAGGACTTCGTCAGTTCAAGCTTAACAATGTGTGGGAACTTGTCAAGCGGCCTGATCCTTGCAAACACAATATCATCAATACCAAGTGGATTTACTGAAGCAATTAAGACGAAGATGGTCAGGTAGTGAGGAATAAGACACGTCTTGTAGCACAAGGCCACACATAGGTTGAAGCAATTAACTTTGATGAAGCTTTCTCACCTGTTGTTAGACTTGAAGCTATTCGTATATTGCTTGCGTATGCTAACCATCACAATATCACCTTACATCAAATGGATGTGGAAAGTTCATTCCTCAATGGTAAGCTTGAGGAAGAAGTATATGTTGCTCACCCCCAGGTTTTGAAGATCCAAAGCATCCCTACAAAGTCTTCCAACTCAACATGGTTGTCTATGGCCTCAAGCAAGCCCCTCGGGCGTGGTATGACATATTGAAGGAATTCCTCATGAAGAAAGGCTTCAAACCCAGTTCACTTGATACAACTCTTTTCATAAAATCCTATGAAAATGAACTATTTGTGTGTAAAATATATGTAGGCGATATTATCTTTGGTTACACCTACAAATTTTATAATGACGAATTTTCCTACATGATGGGTGAAGAATATCAAATACCCATGACGGGGGAGTTAAATTCTTCCTAGGACTTCAAATTCGTCAACAATGCAATGGCATCTTCATCTCTCAAGAGAAATACCTCAAGGATGGCCTGAAGAAATTTGGCATGCAAGACTACAAAGGTGTCAAAATTCCAATGCATACCAACGGCCACCTTTGCACTGACAAAAATGATAAAGTTTTCGATCAAAAGGTATATCGCTCCATGATTGGCTCTTTATTGTACCTATATGCATCTAGGCCAGATATTATGCTTAGTGTTTGCATGTGTGTCCGTTTCCAAGCAACACAGAAGGAATCACACCATAAGGCTATGAATCATATTCTTCGATATCTAGCTCACACACCAACACTTGGATTATGATACCCCAAGGGCACAAATGTTTATATCGTTGGATATTCTGACTCTGACAGTGCTGGTGACCATGTGGATCGCAAGTCAACATGAGGCACCTATCGTTTCCTCGGACGATCCTTAGTCTGTTGGTCCTCGATGGAACAAAACTGGCTGTCACTCTCCACTACTGAATCTGAGTATATTGCTGTTGATTCGTGCTGCGCTCAACTACTATGGATGAAGCAAACCCTCAAGGACTACGAAATCAATGTGAAGAATGTGCCACTCTACTACGACAATGATAGTGCAATCAAGATTGAAAACAATCCAGTACAACACTCAAAGACCAAGCACATCCAGATACATCATAATTTTCTTTGTGATCATGTAATCCAGAGCAACATCTTCCTCGACAACGTGAAGAGTGAAGAACAACTAGGAGATATCTTCACTAAGCCCTTGGATGAAAAGAGATTTTGCAAGTTGCGGTGTGAGCTAAATATCTTAGAATCTTTGAATGTTCTGTAAAAGGACACACATCCTAACACTTATGCAAAATTGATGACTTAGATGTGCAACACAATAATTAAGATTTTGCTTCAAACAATAAAGACTAACATGCTAAGTGTGAATAAGTTAATGAAGAATTTGTTTCTTAGAACCTTGCGAATATTGTACGCGGTGTGTGAAATCATCATTCTTATACGGTGGTTAAGCCACCAACCCAAGTTGAAATTCTTCAAAGTTGACAGTCTTCAAAGTTGAAATTCTTCAAAGTTGAGATTTTCGCAAATTCTTCAAATTCTAAAAATTTCAAATTCATCAAGATTGCAAATTCCAAAAAAGTTCAAATTCTTCAAACTTTTCAACATGTGTTCTTCATTGACTATATACATATATATTTATGTTTGAGCTTTCAAAGTCCTCAAAAACATTCACTTATTGCTAAGTCTTCAAGTTGTTTCTCTTCTAAGTGAATGCGATCGGACCCATTTCCCCTCTATGCTAAGCTCAGCCGAATCTGTTCTCAAATTATTCATATGTGTTCCATTTGAAATTCGTTCAAAGTCTTCACTGAGTCCTTGTCAGTTAAAGAATTTGTGAACAAAATCTTCAATAGTTTTATCAAAATTTTCGGCCGTTCCGCTCAAACCGCTCCAACTACTCACGTCTGGATAACCACGATCTCCCACTAAGTCCATCGATTAATATGTGGGTGACACATGTCGAGCAATGAAGAAGAGTCGGGGGTAGCATGGTTTGAAAACTCCACGTCAGACCATTTTCATGTGGGCTACAAATATCACTTACACTCCCCTCAGTTACTCTCTTCCTCTCAATATCACTTCTCACTACTCGAAGCCCATACCTAGGGCCGCCCCTGGGAATCATCATCGCTGGTGAGGTAGATCTTCACTGCCTTGACCTCCATGTGGTCGTAGTCACGCACGCTGTTGACATCCTCCCTCCACCGGCGCCGTAGCTATATTCTCCCGCCAAGTAAGGGTGCTAAAGATCTAACCTGACGAACATCTCCCCCACTTCCTCGTGTTTGTCGTGTTCTTCGACAAGGGTAATTAATATCTAATTTTACTGCCCTTGTAGATCCTTGTGCTTCCATAAAATCTTTAGAAAGTGTTTATTCTTCAGCAAATTCATCATGTGAACACTTCCTATGATTAGACCACTTGGTCAATTTCCCTAAGTTATACTATTCTTCGAAAGATTCGTCAATTGTGCAAATTTTTGGATCTGCACAACTTTGGAACCTTAATCAAAGAACACTTAGCAAAATTCTTCAAGACATTATTGAAAATCTTCGCACCTATACTCTGTTCACACGTACAAAATGTGTGCTCACAAATCTTTTGTTCTCATCAACTTAACTCATTTGCAGCATTTCTTGAAGAAAATTTGGACACCTATTGAGAGTCCTCAAAAGTTCAAATTCCTCAAGTGAAGAAAATGGCTGAAGGGAAGAAACGGCAAAATGGTGGAATGAAGCCTAAAACCAACACAACTTTGGAAATACCTGGAGAAATGTATGATGAATGCTGACACAAGATGAAGACATATATGGCAAAGAAACAACGTAAAAGCGCAAGACGCGCATACAGAAAATAGAAAGGAGTTGGGCCATAGAATGGAGGGACTACATGTATGTGACTCCCAAGTACATGAAGAAATTTGCATTGAACCTTACACGCACAATACCTCCTGTGACTAATGGACAAGTTATTGATCCCACTAGCCTTGTCACTGGTGAAGAATTTCTTATCGAATGTGCTAAGCATCACACTAAACTGCAGAAGACTGCAAAAGAGGTTGTGAGGAGATTCAATTTGGAGACTGCTGTTGAGCTGCTGCTGCCACCTCCTCTGCTGCTGCCACTTCTCTGCTGCTGAAGCTTCTGGCACAGAAACATCTCCAAAGCAAGTTCAAATGAATAAATCTGCTATGAAGTCAAAGTATTCAACTTCAAAAACCTAAGAGCATATTCCTCAACTAGCTCGTACTATGATGGCCATCTCTTCTGAAATTACCACAAAATCCTCTGCACATGTGCACGTTGCCACGTGTCAACGCACTTAGGGTTTCAAAATTCCCTCAAGAATAATTGCTCAAGTTGTGCATTCACTTATTCAAGTGCTACCATGAAGAAAAAGATGACTCGTGGACGAGACAAAAGACCAAGTCCTCACAAAGTGGTCTTCATTGTTTCCTCTGGATTTGAGGATGATGAGGCTGATGATGAAGAACTTGTCGCTATCATCAGAAAAAAACAAGAGTAGGTTCCTCAGGACAATGACACACACATTCCCCTCATGCTAGATCCCAAGGTGGTGTTACACTTCATTGACACGTTCTATAAAAATCCTCAAACTCCGATTGATGATTTGAAGCTCCCACCTGGACGAAGCCATGTGCTGACGGCTTTCATTTTCAAAGAAAAATTTAAGGTCGAAAACGGCAAGTAGGCGAGGACTCGGAAGGAAAGATTTCTAAAGAACAACCTCCTATCTTTGACCCCTGATCAGCTCATCTCCGGAAAACTGAGAATAAAACCCTAAGTGAAGAATAGAGTCCCTATCACGCTGACTGGAAAGGTGCAAAGGTCAGATTCGTCAACATGGCTACCAAAGCCATCAGGGATCACAATACCACGATTATAGTCCCAACGCAACCACAAATTCCTCACGACACTTCCTCTACAAAGCCGCTTGAAGAAACTGTGAGGGCTAAAGAAATTAAAGTGCCTGAAGACTTTGCACCTGAAGAAACTGTTGCGCCTAAATAAAATGCTCATGCTAGGTCGAGTGCATAAGCCTTGCATGAGGAATGTGTCCCACCAACAAATTTTTCAAAGGTGAAGAAATTGACACATCCTTATTCATCAAAATTGAAGAAAACTAAGTTTGATGAAAAGGAAGACGCTAAGAAGCGGAAGGCATCAACAAGCACAAATTCCTCAGAAGCCAAACACTTGAGGACTTTGTCAAGTTCCTCAAGTGCAAAAATTAATGCTACTCCAATGACCACGACACCATCTTACGAGATGGTGCCATTTGGCGTCAAACATGTCACCCAAAAAGGGGATGAAGAAATTGAAGATAATCGATCTACTGCTTCCATAGAGCAGATTGATGAAGGAATTGAAGTGGAACCAAATAATTCAATTCCTCAAGCATCATCACCTCCGCCTCAGGAGGGAACAGAGGTTGCGTTGAATTTACAGATGATGACATGGACGTTGGCTGCCAAATACCATTTATCAACGATGATTATTGGGAAGTAGCTCATCCCAATTGACGGCTGGCCACTCCACTTCCACAAAATCCTCATTTGCCTGCTATAACTGAAGAAATTCATGCTAGGTCTGATAACAAACACACTCCAATGAAATCTATCCCGAAGGAAGAAACAACTGCATTAGCTGAAGAAATTGTCAATCAAACCACCACTGAGGATACTGCTGCACTGGTCATTGATGAATGTGCAAAGCAATTTCCTCACACACAAGATAATGTGGCTAAAGAAACTGCTCCTCCTCATGGTGAGGTTACTGCTCATGAGCCTCATGTTTAAAATCCTCAGCCAGCAGTAGTTGTGTCTCAAGTTCATTAGGGTGAAGAAAAACTCCGAAGTCTTGTTGGCAGATACAAGCAAAATGTTCAACCCAAGACTCTTCAGCCCTTGAAAGGTACGAACAGATCAAAATTCCTCAAGGAGATATTCTTTGATAAACATCATTTCTTCATCCGTGCAAATCCGTATGACTCCGTCAATATTAGGCAAAAGAGATTCTAGACTTCCACTCAGATCAACTTGTATGGTGTTGTGCTCTTCGGGAAGAATAAGTTTTGTCAGCATCAACAGATTCCTCTTGCGGACATGGAATTCATTCCCTGCTTCATGCAAGTCCTCAGCATTCTTCATGATGCTGGCCTACTGCCATTCTGCATGGATATATGCGACTGGAATGAAGAGCTAATTCTTTAGTTCTATGCCACTGATGACCCACAAGTATAGGGCATCAATTGTAGTCCTTTCGATAAGTAAGAGTGTCGAACCCAACGAGGAGCAGAAGGCTCTGATAAACGGATTTCATCAAGGTAATAACTACAAGCACTGAAAGTAGCGGTAACAAGTGATGGTGTAGAGAGGTGAAACGTAGCAAGCGATAAGTAACAAGTAACAAGTAGTAGCAATGCTGCAGCAAGTGGCCCAATCCCTTTTGTAGCAAGGGACAAGCCTGAACAAAGTCTTATAGGAGGAAAAACGCTCCTGAGGACACACGGGAATTTCTGTCATGCTAGTTTCATCATGTTCATATGATTCGTGTTCGTTACTTTGATAGTTTGATATGTGGGTAGACCGGTGCTTCGGTACTGCCCTTACTTGGACAAGCATCCCACTTATGATTAACCCCTCTCGCAAGCATCCGCAACTACGAAAGAAGATTTAAGACAATGTCTAACCATCGCATTAAACTAGTGGATCCAAATCAGCCCCTTACGAAGCAACACATAGACTTGGGTTTAAGCTTGTGTCACTCCAGCAACCCATCATCTACTTACTACTCCCCAATGCCTTCCTCTAGGCCCAAGTATGGTGAAGTTTTATGTAGTCGACGTTCACATAACACCACTAGAGGAAAATTCACATGACTATTGTCAGCATGACTTATCCCATGTCCTCAGGAACAAAAGTAACTACTCACAAATCATAATCATAATCATGATCAGAGGTGTAATGAATAGCATCAAGGATCTGAACATAAACTCTTCCACCAAGTAATCCAACTAGCATCAACTACAAAGAGTAATCAACACTACTAGTAACCTTACAAGTACCAATCAGAGTCGTGAGGCGGAGATTGGTTTCAAGAGATGAAATAGGGATTGGAGAGGAGATGGTGCTGATGAAAATGTTGATGAAGATGCTTCCCCTCTGATGAGAGGAGTGTTGTGATGACGATGGCGACGATTTCCCCCTCCGGAAGGGAAGTTTCCCCGGCAGGATCGTCCTGTCGGAGCTCTAGATTGGATTTGCTCAAGTTCCGCCTCGTGGCGGCGGCGAAACCACGAAAAAGCTCCCGATTGATTTTTTCTGGAACGAAACCCTTCATATAGCAAAAGAGGGGGGCCAGTGGGCCGTTAGGGAGCCCACAAGCTTGCCAACCGCCACTAGGGGTGTGGCGGTGGCAGGGCTTGTGGCGCCCTGGTAGCCCCCCTCTGGTACTTCTTTAGCCCAATATTTTTTGTATAATCCCAAAAAATTCCAGGGAAATTTTCACGGCATTTGGAGTGTGCAGAATAGTGCACTAAGATTTGCTCCTTTTTCTGTCCAGAATTCCAGCTTCCTGAATTCTCCCTCTCCAAATAAACCTTGCAAAATAAGAGGGAAAAGGCATAAATATGGTACCACAAAGTAATATAACAACCCATAAAGCAATAAATATCAACGTGAAAGCATGATGCAAAATGGACGTATCAACTCCCCCAAGCTTAGACCTTGCTTGTCTTCAAGCGAAAACCAAGTTCCATAAACATTTCCACATGTTGAGGGACGAAGGTGTCGATAAAACATAATACAGACATGAGGGCTGTTGGAAATATGCCCTAGAGGCAATAATAAATTAGTTATTATTATATTTATTTGTTCATGATAATCGTTTATTATCCATGCTATAATTCTATTGATTGGAAACACAATACTTGTGTGGATACATAGACAAAACACTGTCCCTAGTAAGCCTCTAGTTGACTGGCTCGTTGATCAAAGATGGTCAAGGTTTCCTGGCCATAGGCAAGTGTTGTCACTTGATAACGGGATCACATCATTAGGAGAATCATGTGATGGACTAGACCCAAACTAATAGACGTAGCATGTTGATCGTGTCATTTTGTTGCTACTGTTTTCTGCGTGTCAAGTATTTGTTCCTATGACCATGAGATCATATAACTCACGGACACCGGAGGAATGCTTTGTGTGTATCAAACGTCGCAACGTAACTGGGTGACTATAAAGATGCTCTACAGGTATCTCCGAAGGTGTTCGTTGAGTTAGTATGGATCAAGACTGGGATTAGTCACTCCGTGTGACGGAGAGATATCTCGGGGCCCACTCGGTAATACAACATCACACACAAGCCTTGCAAGCAATGTGACTTAGTGTAAGTTACGAGATCTTATATTACGGAACGAGTAAAGAGACTTGCCGGTAAACGAGATTGAAATAGGTATACGGATACTGACGATCGAATCTCGGGCAAGTAACATACCGAAGGACAAAGGGAATGACATACGGGATTATATGAATCCTTGGCACTGAGGTTCAAACGATAAGATCTTCGTAGAATATGTAGGATCCAATATGGGCATCCAGGTCTCGCTATTGGATATTGACCGAGGAGTCTCTCAGGTCATGTCTACATAGTTCTCGAACCCGCAGGGTCTGCACACTTAAGGTTCGACGTTGTTTTATGCGTATTTGAGTTATATGGTTGGTTACCGAATGTTGTTCGTAGTCCCGGATGAGATCACGGACGTCACGAGGGTTACCGGCATGGTTCGGAAACGAAGATTGATATATAGGATGACCTCATTTGATTACCGGAAGGTTTTCGGAGTTACCGGGAATGTACCGGGAATGACGAATGGGTTCCGGGAGTTCACCGGGGGGGGGGGGGCAACCCACCCCGGGGAAGCCCATAGGTCATGAGGGTGGCGCACCAGCCCTTAGTGGGCTGGTGGGGCAGCCCAAAAGGGCCCTATGCGCCTAGGAAAGAAAATCAAAGAGAAAAGAAAAAAAAGGAGGAGGTGGGAAGGGAAGGAAGGACTCCCACCCACCAAACCAAGTCCAACTCGGTTTGGGGGGGATCCTTCCCCCTTGGACTCGGCCGACCCCCTTGGGGCTCCTTCAGCCCCAAGGCAAGGTCCCCTCACTCCCACCTATATATACGGAGGTTTTAGGGCTGATTTGAGACGACTTTTCCACGGCAGCCCGACCACATACCTCCACGGTTTTTCCTCTAGATTGCGTTTCTGCGGAGCTCGGGCGGAGCCCTGGTGAGACAAGGTCATCACCAACCTCCGGAGTGCCGTCACGCTGCCGGAGAACTCTTCTACCTCTCCGTCTCTCTTGCTGGATCAAGAAGGCCGAGATCATCATCGAGCTGTACGTGTGCTGAACGCGGAGGTGTCGTCCGTTCGGTACTAGATCGTGGGACTGATCGCGGGATTGTTCGCGGGGCGGATCGAGGGACGTGAGGACGTTCCACTACATCAACCGCGTTCACTAACGCTTCTGCTGTACGATCTACAAGGGTACGTAGATCACTCATCCCCTCTCGTAGATGGACATCACCATGATAGGTCTTCGTGCGCCTAGGAAATTTTTTGTTTCCCATGCGACGTTCCCCAATAGTGGCATCATGAGCTAGGTTCATGCGTAGATGTCTTCTCGAGTAGAACACAAAAGTTTTTGTGGGCGGTGATGTGCGTTTTGCTGCCCTCCTTAGTCTTTTCTTGATTCCGCGGTATTGTTCGATCGAAGCGGCTCGGACCGACATTACTCGTACGCTTACGAGAGACTGGTTTCATCGCTACGAGTAACTCCGTTGCTCAAAGATGACTGGCGGGTGTCAGTTTCTCCAACTTTAGTTGAATCGGAATTGACCAAGGAGGTCCTTGGATGAGGTTAAATAGCAATTCATATATCTCCGTTGTGGTGTTTGCGTAAGTAAGATGCGATCCTACTAGATACCAATGGTCACCACGTATAACATGCAAACAACAAAATTAGAGGACGTCTAACTTGTTTTTGCAGGGTATGCTTGTGAGGTGATATGTCCAACGATGTGATGTGATATATTGGATGTATGAGATGATCATGTTGTAATAGATAATATCGACTTGCACGTCGATGGTACGGCAACCGGCAGGAGCCATAGGGTTGTCTTTATACTAACGTTTGTGCTTGAGATGCGTTTACTATATTCCTAGGACGTAGCTTTAGTAGTAATAGCATGAGTAGCACGACAACCCCGATGGCGACACGTTGATGGAGATCATGATGATGGAGATCATGGTGTGACGCCGGTGACAAGAAGATCGTGCCGGTGCTTTGGTGATGGAGATCAAGGAGCACATGATGATGGCCATATCATGTCACTTCTGAATTGCATGTGATGTTAATCCTTTTATGCACCTTATCTTGCTTAGAACGATGGTAGCATTATGAGGTGATCTCTCACTAAAAATTTCAAGACGAAATTGCGTTCTCCCCGACTGTGCACCGCTGCGACAGTTCGTCGTTTCGAGACACCACGTGATGATCGGGTGTGATAGACTCAACGTTCACATACAACGGGTGCAAAACAGTTGCGCACGCAGAACACTCGGGTTAAGCTTGACGAGCCTAGCATGTGCAGACATGGCCTCGGAACACATGAGACCGAAAGGTCGAGCATGAATCGTATAGTTGATATGATTAGCATAGAGATGCTTACCACTGAAACTATTCTCGACTGACGTGATGATCGGACTTGAGATAGTGGATTTGGATCATATACCACTCAAATGACTAGAGAGATGTACTTTTTGAGTGGGAGTTCTTAAAGTAATATGACTAATTGAACTAATTGTCATGAACATAGTCTAATGGTCTTTGCGAATTACGATGTGGCTTGCTCTATAGCTCTACTGTTTTTATATGTTCCTAGAGAATGTTTAGTTGAAAGTTGATAGTAGCAAACTTTGCAGACTAAGTCTGTAAAACCGAGGATTGTCCTCGTTGCTACACAGAAGGCTTATGTCCTTAATGCACCACTCGGTGTGCTGCACCTCGAGCATCGTCTGTGGATGCTGTGAACATCCGACATACACGTTTTCTGATGACTACACGATAGTTCAGTGCAAAATACTTAATGGCTTAGAAGCAAAGCGCCGAAATCGTTTTGAAACGTCACGGAACATAAGAGATGTTCTAAAGAGATGAAATTGTGATTTCATGCTCGTGCCCTTGTTGAGAGGTACGAGACCTCCGACAAGATTCTTTGTCCACAAACTAAAGGAGAAAAGCTCAATCGTTGAGCGTGTGCTCAGATTGTCTGAGTACGACAATCACTTGAATCAAGTGGGAGTTAATCTTCCAGATGAGATGGTGATGGTTCTCCAAAGTCACTGCCACCAAGCTGTGAGAGCTTCATGATGAACTATAACATATCAAGGATAGATACAATGATCCTTGATCAATTCGCGATGTTTGACACTGCGAAAGTAGAAATCAAGAAGGAGCATCAATAGTTGATGGTTAGTAAAACCACTAAGTTTCAAGAAAGGCAAGGGCTAGAAGGGATACTTCGTGAAATGGCAAAACAGTTGCTGCATTAATGAAGAGACCCAAGATTAAACCCAAACCCGAGACTAAGTGCTTCTGTAATGAGGGGAACAGTCACTGAGGCGGAGCAACTCTAGATACTTGGTAGATAAGAAGGCTGGCAAAAGTCGAGAGAAGTATATTTGATATACATGATGTTGATGTGTACTTTACTAGTACTCCTAGTAGCACGAGGGTATTGGATACCGGTTCGGTTGCTAAGTGATTAGTAACGCGAAATGAAAGCTACGGCATCAACGGAGACTAGCTAAAGGCGAGGTGACGATACGTGTTGGAAGTGTTTCCAAGGTTGATATGATCAAACGTCGCACGCTCCCTCTACCATCGGGATTGGTGTTAAACCTAAATAGTTGTTATTTGGTGCTTGCGTATGAACATGATTGGATCATGTTTATTGCAAAACGATTATTCATTTAAAGAGAATAATGTTACTCTATTTTCTTGAATAATCACCTTCAATGGTTTATTGAATCTCGATCGTAGTGTTACACATGTTCATGATATTGGTGCCAAAAGATACGAGTTAATGATGATAGTACCACTTACTTGTGGCACTGCCGCTTGAGTCATGTTGGTATAAATTGCATGAAGAGGCTCCATGTTGATGGATCTTTGTACTCACCTGATTTCGAATCACTAGTGACATGCAAATCATACCACATGAGCAAGGCCTTGTTTTCATTGAGATGAAATAAGATAGTAACTTGTTGGAAGTGATACATTATGATGTATGCAGTCCAATGGGTGCTGAGGCACGCAGTGGATATCATTATGTTCTTACTTCAATTTGAGTAGATACTAGAGTATTTGCTTAATGAATCACAAAGTCTGAAATATTGAAAAGTTCAATTATGTTTCAGAGTAAAGTTCGTCGTAACAAGAGGATAAACTGTCTACGATATGATCATAGAAATGAATATCTGAGTTACGAGTTTTGGTACGCAGTTAAGACAATGTGGAAATTGTTTCGCAGTTCATGCCACCTGGAACATCATAGTGTGATGATGTGTGTGAACGTCATAGCCACGCACTATTTGGTATGGTGCATACTATGATGTCTCTTATCGAATTACCACTATCGTTTATGGGTTATGCATTAGAGACAACTGCACTCACTTTAAATAGGGCACCGCGTATTTCCGTTGAGATGACACAGTATAGACCGAGGTTTAGAGAAATCTAAACTGTCGTTTCTTGAAACTTTGGGGTTTCAACACTTATGTGAAAAAGTTTCAGTCTGATAAGCTCGAACCCAAAGCGGATAAATGCTTCTTCATAGGGTATCCAAAACAGTTGGGTACATCTCCTATCTCAGATCCGAAAGCAAAGTGTTTGTTTCTAGAAACGGATCCTTTCTCGAGGAAAGGTTTCTCTCGAAAGAATTGAGTGGGAGGGTAGTAGAACTTGATGAGGTTATTGAACCATCACTTCAACCAGTGTGTAGCAGGGCGCAGGAAGTTGTTCCTGTGGCGCCTACACCAATTGAAGTGGAAGCTGATGATGGTGATCATTGAGCTTCGAATCAAGTTACTACAAACCTTGTAGGTCGACAAGGTCACGTACTGCTGCAGAGTAGTACGGTAACCCTGTCTTGGAGGTCATGTTGTTGAGCAACAGTGAACCTACGAGTTATGGAGAAAGCGATGGTGGGCCCAGATTCCGACAAATGGCTGGAAGCCATGAAATCCGAGAGAGGATCCATGGATGAAAACAAAGTGTATACTTTGGAAGAATTACTTGATGGTCATAGGACTATTGAGTAAAGATGGATCTTTAAAGGAAAACAGACGATGATGGTGATAAGTCACTATTAAGAAAAGCTCGACTTGTCGCAAAGATGTTTTCGACAAGATCAAACAGTTGACTATGATGAGACTTTCTCACTCGTAGCGATGCTAAAGGTCTGTTGGAATTATGTTAGTAGTTGCTGCATTATTTATGAAATATTGCAGGTAGGATGTCAAAACATTGTTTCCTCGACGGTTTCCTTGAGCAAACATTGTATGAGATACAACCATGAAGTTTTGTCGATCCTAAGGATACTAACAAGTATGCAAACTCCAGCGACCCTTCAATGGACTGGTGCAAGCATATCGGAGTTGGAATAAGCACTTTGATGAGATGATCAAAGATTTTGGGTGTGTACAAGGTTTATGAGAAACTGGTATTTCCAAAGAAGTGAGTGGGAGCACTATAGAATTTCTGATAAGTATATGTGGTTGACACATTTTGGATCGGAAGTAATATAGAATTTCTGTAAAGCATACAAGGTTGTTTGAAAGGAGTTTTCAAAGGAATACCTGGATTGCGCTACTTGAACATTGAGCATCAAAGATCTATGGAGATAGATCAAAAGCGCTTAATGAAAGTTTCAATAAGATGCATGCCTTGACAAGTTTTGAAAGAGTTCAAAATAAGATCAACAAAGAAGGAGTTCTTGGTTGCGTTGTGAGGTGTGAATTTGAGTAAGACTCAAAACCCGACCCCGGCAGAATAAAGAGAATAGATGAAGGTCGTCTTCTATGCCTTAGCCGTAGAATCTGAAGTATGCCATGCTGTGTACCGCACCTGATGTGTGCCTTGACTCAAAGTCTGTTGAGAGGTACAGAGAGTGATCCATGATTTAATCACTAGCAGCGGTCAAAATTTATCCTTGGTAACTAATGGACTAAGGAATTTTTCTCGATTATGGAGGTGGTTAAAGAGTGCGTTGTAAAGGGTTACGTCGATGCAAGCTTTGACACTAATCCGAATAACTATGAGTAGTGAAACGGATTCGTATAGTAGAGTAGATATTTGGAGTATTTCCGAATAGCACATAGTAGCAGCATCTATAAGATGACATAAAGATTTGTAAAGAACACACGGGTCTGAAAGTTTCAGAACCGTTGACTAAAACCTCTCTCACGAGCAAGACGTGATCAGACCCCATAACTATATGGGTGTTGGATTCGTTGGAATCACATGGTGATGTGAACTAGATTATTGACTCTAGTGCAAGTGGGAGACTATTGGAAATATGCCCTAGAGGCAATAATAAATTAGTTATTATTATATTTTTTTGTTCATGATAATCGTTTATTATCCATGCTATAATTGTATTGATTGGAAACACAATACTTGTGTGGATACATAGACAATACACTGTCCCTAGTAAGCCTCTAGTTGACTGGCTCGTTGATCAAAGATGGTCAAGGTTTCCTGGCCATAGGCAAGTGTTGTCACTTGATAACGGGATCACATCATTAGGAGAATCATGTGATGGACTAGACCCAAACTAATAGACGTAGCATGTTGATCGTGTCATTTTGTTGCTACTGTTTTCTGCGTGTCAAGTATTTGTTCCTATGACCATGAGATCATATAACTCACGGACACCGGAGGAATGCTTTGTGTGTATCAAACGTCGCAACGTAACTGGGTGACTATAAAGATGCTCTACAGGTATCTCCGAAGGTGTTCGTTGAGTTAGTATGGATCAAGACTGGGATTTGTCACTCCGTGTGACGGAGAGGTTTCTCGGGGCCCACTCGATAATACAACATCACACACAAGCCTTGCAAGCAATGTGACTTACTGTAAGTTACGAGATCTTGTATTACGGAACGAGTAAAGAGACTTGCCGGTAAACGAGATTGAAATGGGTATACGGATACTGACGATCGAATCTCGGGCAAGTAACATACCGAAGGACAAAGGGAATGACATACGGGATTATATGAATCCTTGGCATTGAGGTTCAAACGATAAGATCTTTGTAGAATATGTAGGATCCAATATGGGCATCCAGGTCCCGCTATTGGATATTGACCGAGGAGTCTCTCGGGTCATGTCTACATAGTTCTCGAACCCGCAGGGTCTGCACACTTAAGGTTCGACGTTGTTTTATGCGTATTTGAGTTATATGGTTGGTTACCGAATGTTGTTCGGAGTCCCGGATGAGATAACGGATGTCACGAGGGTTTCCGGAATGGTCCGGAAACGAACATTGATATATAGGATGACCTCATTTGATTACCGGAAGGTTTTCGGAGTTACCGGGAATGTACCGGGAATGAGGAATGGGTTCCGGGAGTTCACCGGGGGGGCAACCCACCCCGGGGAAGCCCATAGGCCATGAGGGTGGCGCACCAGCCCTTAGTGGGCTGGTGGGGCAGCCCAAAAGGGCCCTATGCGCCTAGGAAAGAAAATCAACGAGAAAAGAAAAAAAGGAGGAGGTGGGAAGGGAAGGAAGGACTCCCACCCACCAAACCAAGTCCAACTCGGTTTGGGGGGGGAGCCTTCCCCCTTGGACTCGGCCGACCCCCTTGGGGCTACTTGAGCCCCAAGGCAAGGTCCCCTCCCTCCCACCTATATATACAGAGGTTTTAGGGCTGATTTGAGACGACTTTTCGACGACAGCCCGACCACATACCTCCACGGTTTTTCCTCTAGATCGCGTTTCTGCGGAGCTCGGGCGGAGCCCTCCTGAGACAAGGTCATCACCAACCTCCGGAGTGCCGTCACGCTGCCGGAGAACTCTTCTACCTCTCCGTCTCTCTTGCTGGATCAAGAAGGCCGAGATCATCGTCGAGCTGTACGTGTGCTGAACGCGGAGGTGCCGTCCGTTCGGTACTAGATCGTGGGACTGATCGCGGGATTGTTCGCGGGGCGGATCGAGGGACGTGAGGACGTTCCACTACATCAACCGCGTTCACTAACGCTTCTGCTGTACGATCTACAAGGGTACGTAGATCACTCATCCCCTCTCGTAGATGGACATCACCATGATAGGTCTTCGTGCGCGTAGGAAAATTTTTGTTTCCCATGCGACGTTCCCCAATAAGGGCATCATGATCACACATAGGACAACAATACATCATAAAGATTCTTATGGGAAAGTAACAATTCCTTCACAAAGCAAAGCATGAAGCAAAAATCTTACCGAGAAGTAACCAACAACAGTCCAAAGTCATTGAGGCAATTCAATTTATCACAACATCAGAAAGAGTCAAATAAGAGCTTGTAAGGCAAATCCACATACTCAATCATCACTTTTGTTTTCCACAATTGCTACAACTCATGTGGTACTCATGGTGTCAAAGTTTTAGCTGGACACAGAGGAAGATTGGGGCTTATAGTTTTGCCTCCCAACGATTTACCTCAAGGGTAAAGTCAACAACAATTAAGCATAAGTACTCAACTCCGAGTTGATATATGAATATAGATCTTTCCCAAGCATGTGACGGTAGCCAACACAAAGGAAAAAATAGGGAATTGGTGAAGATCACCATGACTCTTACAAGGGAAAAAAGTAAATGTACAAGATAGGCCCTTCGCAGAGGGAAGCAGAGGTTGTCATGCGCTTTTGAGGTTTGAATGCGTGTCCTCTTGGTGCGGAGGAACGTCACTTTATATTGCCTCCTGTGATAAAGAACTTTATTATGTAGTATGTCGCTTTTATGTCTTCCTCATCACAGGTTCATACAAAGCTTATTTTCCACACACTAATAGATCATACATATTAGAGAGCAATTTTTATTGCATGCACCGATGACAACTTACTTGAAGGATCTTATTCAATCCATAGGTAGGTATGGTGGACTCTCAAGGAAAAACTGGGTTGAAGGTTTATGGATGCACAAGTAGTATGTCTACTTGGTGCGGGAGTTTTGGCTAATATGAGGTGGAAGCAATCGTCACATGCTAAGGGATCTCTAATCATATAACATTGTTTGGAATCAAGGAAACACAATTCATTATGTTGTCTTCCTTGTCCAACATCTACTTCTAAGCATGTAATAGTTTGTTGAGTGCTCACAATTGTAAAAAGTGTCTAAGATGATATATTTATATGTGAACCTCTCTTTCCTTATTACTTCTTATTAATTGCAACAATGACTGAGGTCTATGTTGATTTATTCTCCACAAGTTTCAATCATCCTACGTGTCATATGTGAAGCTATCACTTCCCATAAGATCATCTCATGATCTGTCATGCTATCGTTCTTTTCATACTTTTGATCACGACATAAAGCAAAGCCTTGACTGAGATACTCTTTATTATATAGCTTGCAAGCTCGAATACATCAGGGGAGACACAAAACAAAAGACTCAAACTAAACACTAAAGACTTATTCCTCTAAGAGAAGAAATAAAACTGAAAAGGAAAGAACTAAAACAAAGGTAAAAGCAAAAGATATAAAAGGTGATACGATACCAGGGCAACTCCCCCAAGCTTGGCAGAAGCCAAGGGGATTGCCCATACCAATGCTTAGTTGTCTTCCTTTGGTGGTGAAGGTGGTGGAGTTGTTGACTTTGATTCCAAGAGAGCTATCAATCTTTGATTTATACCTTTGAGATCTGTGACATGGTTTTCCAACAAAACAACTTCACGAGAAAGGGAAATATTGTGAGCACGAGTTGTTTCACAAAACCTCAAGAGTTCAATCAAGGATGGAGACAACACGTGGAGGAAGGGTTGGAGAAAATCTACTCCCTCTACATCTTCAATGTTGAACATAGGTTGAACTTCCTCCCTAGCTTGGGTTTTCTCCTTAGCTTGGTCCCTTGCTTCCGTGACTTCTACTCTTTTCAAATCAGCATCTACTTCCTCATGAACTTGGTGAAGATCATTGTCCCCAATAGATTCCTGAGACATCTTTGCTCTAAATCTACGGCAGACAACAAGCTCGAAACGAAGACACAGGAAAACTGCGCGAGACGGAGATCAAAACCTTCAGGCGAATCTATATTAATTTTTTCTGGACCAGAAGGAGTGCTCCGCAAGACAACGGAGTTCGGGAGGCACAAGAGGTGCCCACAAGCCCTCCATCCGCCACCAGGGGGGTAGGTGGAGGCTTCCAAGCTTGTGGCCGCCTCATGCGCTCTCCGGACTGTATTTTTTTTTAATTTTCCAAAAAATCCAAAACGGAGGAAATTTCCTATTGGAAAAGTATCGGAGTCCAATTTCTTACCGAAACAGACACCTCTTTGTTTTCACGGTCTGAAATAGGCTGATAAACATCCCTTATGTACTCCTCTGGAGTTTATGACATTGATGATATTAGTCTCAATATTTATGGGAGTACCAGAGATGTAATGGTTGATTCTTTGCCCATTTACCACTCTAGGAAAATTTCCTTCCGTGTTATTGATTTTGATGGCACCGGAACGATATACTTCCTCTTTAACATAAGGACCTTCCCATTTAGAGAGAAGCTTGCCGACGAAGAATCTTAAACGAGAATTGTATAGCAGGACATAATCACCTACATTGAACTCTCGTTTTCGTATTCGTTTATCGTGCCATCTCTTAACCTTTTCCTTGAAAAACCTGGCATTCTCATATGCTTGGGCCCTCCATTCATCTAACGAGCTGATATCAAACAACCGCTTCTCACCGGCAAGTTTGAAATCAAAGTTGAGCTCTTTGATTGCCCAATAAGCTTTGTGTTCCAGCTCAAGAGGTAAATGACAGGCCTTACCGTAAACCATTTTATACGGTGACATGCCCATGGGATTCTTATAAGCAGTCCTATAAGCCCATAGTGCATTGTCAAGTTTGCTAGATCAATTCTTTCGAGATCTATTGACGGTCTTTTATAGGATCAATTTGATCTCCCTATTACTCAACTCCGCTTGACCACTAGACTGAGGATGATAAGGAGATGCAACTCTATGGTTGACATCATACTTAGCGAGCATCTTGCAGAAAACACCATGAGTGAAGTGTGAACCGCCATCAGTCATCAAATATCTAGGGACTCCAAATCTTGGGAAAATGACTTCTTTAAGCATCTTAATAGAGGTGTGGTGATCAACATTTTTAGTGGGGATAGCTTCTACCCACTTAGTGACGTAATCCACAGCAACTAAGATGTGAGTGTACCCATTGGAACTCGAGAAGGGTCCCATATAATCAAAGCCCCAGACATCAAATGGTTCAATGACAAGTGAATAGTTCATAGGCATTTCCTGACGCTTACTGATGTTCCCTATTCTTTGGCATTCGTCACAAGACAAGACAAACTTACGGGCATCCTTGAAGAGAGTGGGCCAATAGAAACCTGATTGGAATACCTTATGGGCAGTTCTATCTCCAGCGTGGTGTCCTCCGTAGGCTTCGGAATGACACTTCTGCAAGATCTGTCCCTGCTCATGTTCAGGCACACAACATCTAATAACACCATCTACTCCTTCCTTATAAAGGTGAGGATCATCCCAAAAGTAGTGTCTCAAATCAAAGAAGAATTTCTTCTTTTGCTGATAGGTGAAACTGGGTGGTATGTATTTGGCTACGATATAGTTTGCGTAATCAGCATACCACGGTGCACTATGTGAAGTGCGGATGACATTTAATTGCTCATCAGGAAAGCTGTCATCAATAGGTCGTGGGTCATCAAGGACATTCTCTAGCCTAGACAAGTTATCTGCTACAAAGTTATCAGCACCCTTTCGGTCAACGACGTGCAAATCAAATTCCTGTAGCAGGAGAACCCATCTAATCAGACTAGGCTTAGCGTCCTTCTTCTCCATAAGGTACTTAAAAGCAGCATGATCAGAGTGAATAGTGACTCTGGAGTCAACTATATAAGATCTGAACTTTTCACATGCAAACACGACTGCTAAAAACTCCTTTTCCATAGTGGCATAGTTTCTTTGGGCACTGTCTAGAGTTTTACTAGCGTAGTGAATGACATTCAACTTCTTGTCAACTCTTTGTCCTAGAACAGCACCAACATCATAATCACTAGCATCGCACATGATTTCAAAGGGCAAGTTCCAGTCAGGTGGTTGAACAATAGGTGCGGTTATCAAAGCCTTCTTAAGTATTTCGAAAGCTTCCTCACAATCCTCATCAAAAACAAAAGGTACATCCTTGTGCAAGAGGTTGGGAGAGGCCTAGAAATCTTAGAGAAGTCTTTAATGAACCTTCTATAGAAACCAGCATGACCTAGGAAACTTCGTATACCTCTGATATCTGTGGGGCAAGGCATTTTCTCAATTGCATCAACCATAGCGTTATCAACTTCAATGCCTCTTTCAGAAATTTTGTGTCCTAAGACGATACCTTCATTAACCATAAAGTGGCACTTCTCCCAATTCAAGACGAGGTTGGTATCTTCGCATCTTTGTAAGACTCGATCAAGGTTGTTGAGGCAATCATCAAAGGAAGACCCGTAAACGGAGAAGTCATCCATGAAAACCTCAACAATCTTTTCACAAAAGTCAGAGAATATAGCCACATACATCTTTGAAAGGTGGCAGGTGCATTGCATAAGCCAAAAGGCATATGTCTATAAGCAAAGGTACCGAAGGGGCAGGTGAAAGTGGTTTTCTCCTGATCAGATTGTGCAACAGGTATTTGCGAGAAACCTGAATAACCGTCTAGAAAGCAGAAGTGTGTGTGTTTTGATAGCCTTTTTAGCATTTGGTCGATAAACGAAAAAGGATACTGATCTGTCCTGGTTGCCTTGTTTAGTTTCCGGAAGTCTATCACCATCCAATAGCCGGTAATAATCCTTTGTGGGATTAGTTCATCCTTATCATTAGGAACGACGGTGATACCTCCCTTCTTAGGTACGTAATGTACTGGACTTACGCAATCACTATGAGCAACAGGATAAATGATTCCTGCTTCCAGAAGATTTAATATTTCTTTTTTAACGACCTCTTTCATCTTAGGATTTAATCTCCTTTGATGATTAGCAACTGGTTTAGAATCAGGATCGGTTTTAATCTTGTGCTGACATAGATGGGACTAATACCCTTAAGAGCATCAAGATTATATCCGATAGCAACACGGTGCTTCCTCGGAGTTTTTAGTAACTTCTTCTCTTCGTGCTCTGAGAGGAGAGCACTAATAATAACAGGATATATCTCCTTCTCATCAAGATAGGCATACTTAAGAGTATGAGGCAACTGCTTAAGCTCGAACACAGGATCACCCTTTGGTGGGGGAGGATCCCCAAGCAGTTCAACAGGCAGATTATTCTTGAGAATAGGATATTGTTCTAAGACAATTTTATCTATCTCATCTCTTTCATCCGTATGCATTTCATTTTCATGGTCAAGCAGATATTGCTCTAAAGGATCCGTAGGAGGTATGGCAATAGAGGCAAGAGCAATGATTTCAACCCTACCATACGAATCTTTTTCATGGGGTTGTCTTCCAAACTTGGAGAAGTTAAATTCATGAGACACACCCTTGAAACTAACTGTGACAGTCTGCTTAATGCAATCAATGTGAGCATTGACAGTGTTGAGAAAGGGTCTACCAAATATGATGGGACAAAAGTTATCTTGTGCAGTACCAAGGACGAGGAAATCAGTAGGATACTTCATCTTACCACACAAGACTTCTACGTCTCTCAAAATTCCCAGAGGGCAGATAGTGTCTCTATTAGCTAGCGTAATAGTGACATCAATGGGTTCTAACTCAGCAGGTGCAATCTCGTCTTTGATTTTATCATATAGGGATCGGGGTATTACACTAACACTAGCTCCCATATAACATAAACCATGGTAACAGTGATCTCCTATCTTAACAAAAACAACGGGCAGGCCAACTACAGGTCCGTATTTGTCTTTCGCGTGAGGTTTAGCAATTCCAGTGGAGTCCTCACAGAATTTGATAACATGCCCATCTACGTTTTTGGTTAAGAGATCTTTGATAATAGCAACAGTAGGTTCAACTCTAATCTCCTCAGGGGGTGCAAGTGGTCTAATGTAACGCCTACGTATCACAGTTGGAGCTTTAGAATAATCCTTTATCCTAGCAGGGTATGGTGGTTTCTCAGCGTAGGCACAAGGAACAACAAGATCACTAAAAGCAATGACTTTCTCCTCAACTAGATTGGTTTTGACTATGTTGCTTTCTAGAGGAGGATGATACTTAAACCACTTCTCTTTGGGAAGATCAACATGACCAGCAAAGGATTCACATAGAGAAGCTACTATGTAAGAGTCAAGTCCATACTTAGCGCTAAAATCCCTATAAGTGTTTGTCTCAACAAAAGATTTAACGCAATCGAACTGGAAATTCATACCTGACTCCTTACCTTCAAAGTTACGTTTGTTTCTTTCCAATAAATTCCACTTGTGGTCAATATCCTTCTTCGTAAAAGAACCGGTACAAGAAGTGTCAAGCATGGTACGGTCTTCATGAGAAAGCCGAGCATAAAAGTTTTGAGTGATGATTTCTCTCGAGAGCTCATGATTGGGGCATGAATATAGCATTGATTTAAGCCTCCCCCAAGCTTGAGCTATGCTTTCCCTGTCACGAGGCCAAAAGTTATAAATAAAGTTCCGATCACGATGTACTAAATGAATAGGATAGAACTTCTGATGAAATTCCAATTTCAACCGATTGTAGTCCCATGATCCAGTATCATCACATAGCCTATACCATGCCAACGCCTTATCCTTCAAAGATAAAGGAAAGACTTTCTTCTTTACCTCATCCTCGGGCAAACATGCAAGCTTAAATAAACCACAAACTTCATCTAAATAGATCAGATGCAAGTCTGGATTTGAAGATCCATCTCGTGTAAAAGGATTAGCCAGCAGTTTCTCAAGCATACTTGAAGGAATTTCATAAAAGATATTTTCAGTAGGTACCTCAGGTTGAGGAATAACTCCTCGTGCTTCCGTTCGTGGTGAAGATACCCCGAACAAACTCCTCAAAGGAACAGTTTCCATAGTGACAAGTGACAATAAATTTCAGCACAGTATATAGATGTTTCCTTACCAATTGCCACTTCCCAAAGGGGATTCACTCCCCGGCAACGGCGCCAGAAAAGAGTCTTGATGACCCACAAGTACAGGGGAACAATCGTAGTCCTTTAGATAAGTAAGAGTGTTGAACCCAACGAGGAGGAGAAGGCTCTCATAAACGGTTTTCAGCAAGGTAATAACTTCGAGCACTGGAAGTAGCCGTAACAAGTGATGGTGTAGTGAGGTGAAACGTAGCAAGCGATAAGTAACAAGTAAAAAGTAGTAGCAATGGTGCAGCAAGTGGCCCAATCCCTTTTGTAGCAAGAGACAAGCCTCAACAAAGTCTTATAGGAGGAAAAACGCTCCCGAGGACACACGGGAATTTCTGTCATGCTAGTCTCATCATGTTCATATGATTCATGTTCGTTACTTTGATAGTTTGATATGTGGGTGGACCGGCGCTTGGGTACTTCGCTTACTTGGACAAGCATCCCACTTATGATTAACCCCTCTCGCAAGCATCCGCAACTACAAAATAAGAATTAAGACAACGTCTAACCATAGCATTAAGCTAGTGGATCCAAATCAGCCCCTTACGAAGCAACGCATAGACCGGGGTTTAAGCTTCTGTCACTCCAGCAACCCATCATCTACTTACTACTCCCCAATGCCTTCCTCTAGGCCCAAGTATGGTGAAGTGTTATGTAGTAAACGTTCAACATAACACCACTAGAGAAAAAGACAACATACATCATATCAAAATACCGAACGAATATCAAATTCACATGACTATTCTCAGCATGACTTATCCCATGTGCTCAGGAATAAAAGTAACTACTCACAAAGCATAATCATAATCATGATCAGAGGTGTAATGAATAGCATCAAGGATCTGAACATAAACTCTTCCACCAAGTAATCCAGCGAGCATCAACTACAAAGAGTAATCAACACTACTAGTAACCTTACAAGTACAAATCGGAGTCATGAGACGGAGATTGGTTACAAGAGATGAACTAGAGATTGGAGAGGAGATGGTGCTGATGAAGATGTTGATGAAGATGCCTCCCCTCCGATGAGAGGAGTGTTGGTGATGACGATGGCGACGATTTCGCCCTCCGGAAGGGAAGTTTCCCCGGCAGGATCGTCCTGCCGGAGCTCTATATTGGATCTGCTCAAGTTCCGCCTCGTGGCTGCGGCGAAACCACGAAAAAGCTCTCGATTGATTTTTTCTGGAACGAAACCCTTCATATAGCAAAAGAGGGGGGTCAGTGGGCCGTCAGGGAGCCCACAAGCTTGCCAACTGCCACTAGGGGGCTGGTGGTGGCAGGGCTTGTGGCGCCCTTGTAGCCCCCCTCTGGTACATCTTTAGCCTAGTATTTTTTATATAATCCCAAAAAAATCCACGTAAATTTTCAGGGCAATTGGAGATGTGCATAATAGTGGACTAAGATTTTCTCCTTTTCCAGTCCAGAATTCCAACTGCCTGAATTCTCCCTCTTCAAATAAACCTTGCAAAATAAGAGAGAAAAGGCATAAATATGGTACCACAAAGTAATACAACAGCCCATAAAGCAATAAATATCAACATGAAAGCATGATGCAAAATGGACGTATCAGCCACTCTGTATCTTTGTGGTGAAGCACAAGATGTAAACACTTGGGTTCTTGACTCGATGACCGAAGACACACACTACACTGCTCCTGCAACAGAATTGCTTCATGTGGTCCTAGTTGCAATCCCACCAGAAGGAGCCAGACGCATCTATAAATGAACGTGAGCTTCCCAATCACTTGATGCAAGTGCAGATGACGCATTTGTCTCATGGAAAGCCACCACAGACCACATTCCTCGACAAAGCTCTGTTGTATATGCCAAGGACTGTCTACCGCATCTTGACCAAAACCCTCAGCCCTATCAAGGCTCAAAACTATGAAGAAGAAGACGTGGAAGGAATCATGAAGAATCTGCTATTCGCCATCATTCATGGGATTCCCATAAATATTCATGATTTATTCATGAGGACTTTAGCCAATATTGCTATGTCAACCATCGAGATGAAGCCTTATGCGCCATGGATCATGAAATTCATCAGGGCCAGATCCTCAATTACATACAAAGTTGATTTTTAGAATCACTTCAGCTATTCGCCCCCACTAGAAGTCCTCAAGAAATCTATTGAGCTGATTGAAGGCAAGGGCAAAACAGTTATTGATGAAGGATCTCGTCCCCTTGATGGAAAAGTTTGCAAAGCAGCATCCTACTCAACCAATTTCACAAGGCAACATCACAAGACTTTGCTGCAAAAGCCTCACCTAAAGTTCCTCGTGAGTCTACCCCGTGCGTGATAACTGACTGTGAGATTCTGCTAATTTTCACCAAAAGGTCGCTCGCAATCACAAGTGGGTAAAGCGTCTGTTTGGTGTCATTGTGTGTGATATCACTGCAATGCATAATGTTGTGAGGAAGAATTACTACTATCTTCACAAAATCTTCAATCGCACATGGGCCATTTTGTCTCACCTCGAGACTCCTGAAAAACTCAAGGAGATGGAATTTCACTAAGACTTTGAATTATCGTGGCTGCGCAACAAGAAATTCAAGAAGGTTAATGTTCCTCTTATGGTGACTAGTTCATTTTCTTCATCGTGCTCAACTGATTAAGGTGAGGATCTTGATGACACTATTGTCGGCCCGACAACAACAAACGATCCAGACAACGCTGACGCTCCTCCTCCAGCAACAAGTTGAAATACTTCAGGGGAGTTTGTCCTCTGTTTTTCCCTTTTCGTCATTTGATGACAAAAGGGGGAGAAATCTAAGTTAGTTTTCAAGTGGGTCTTACCTTATGGGATATATTTTTTGTTAAGTTGCAACTCTCGTTCTTCTAAAGTGTTTGGTTATATGAGTTGTAAACTTAGGCCCTGTGGTAATATGACACTTTTGAACAATTTTCTTCGCATGCCTATTCCTCACATTGATTCATGCATGCATGCTGAAATCCGTTAGACACTACTTTCCATCATGAACTTCAATTTCCTCATGATATATGTTAAAAATGCGTGTATGGATTACAAGATACACGGGGAGATCTCCATGGTATAAACGTAGAATGTGCATTTGCAGTCCAAAGCAAATTCCTCAAATATGCACATCTTCATGGGGATCTACCTATATCTTGCAATCAAATTCCTTAAACTTTGTACCTACACTTCATATATTTATTCCCGTTGAAAACTTAACCTATTTGTCAACAATCACAAAAAAGGGGGAGATTGTAAGTGCATGTAGTGCCCCTTATTGATTTTGGTGTATTGAAGACTTATAGGTTAAGAGACTAACGTGTTTGTGATTGTACATTGGCTCTATAAGTCGCTGAGGAGTTGAGTTATTCAAACAATATCGAACCCTAAAAATGAATGTGTTTGGATGAAGACTTTGATAATTCCTAGAAGACATTGAAAGTGAGGAAATTTGTGTGACCTTGAAGATATTGACACAAGGACTTTGAAGCGTGAAGACTTTTGTTTTCCTAGTTTCATTTCCTTTCTTTTGAGTCATAGGACCACCGTACTGTTACACGGGTTCAAGGTAAAACTAAGGAGAAGTTTCCAAGCGATGCCCATCTCAAAGCCTATACATACTCAATCCTTCTAGAGAAGCCTTTGGAAATCTTTTATAGTTTAGTCAATTTCTTCAGTGATAGAGACAAAGATCTCTTGGTCTCTGAGGAAATTGCTCTAACTGAGGAGTTAGGTTTTTGCGAGTGCGAATTACCTACAAGTGAGGAATATGAAAGACATGAGGACTTTCACATCTTCAAAGTTCTGTCCATTGGTGCGCCGCACGCCACCTGTCCCCAAACCATATCCACATAATAGTCATATGATATGTGCATTTATGTCAAATCATGTTGGGTTTGCTCCGAGGCTATTAATAGCCGCCCCACATAACCACTAGCTGGTTCGCTGCTCCATGACATAAACAGACACTTCTCATTTGTGATCAACACATTCCTTAAAGACAATGAGAGAAATTCATCAGTGAGAAAAAACCCCAAGCACCCAAACCGAAAGCAAAAACCCAAAGTTCTTGAGCATCACTAAAGAGATTGTTTTTGTGTGGAACTGATGTTTGTTACCTTTGAAGACTTTGTATCTTCTAGACAGATAGGCGTCACTGGTCTAGAGCATCCAACAGTAAATGTGGATTGTTGGGTGACCGAGTTTGTGAGGGTTTGGAAGTCTGCCCTGAAGACTTACCACGAGTGTTGGACAAGGACTATGTCTGTGTGTCTTATCTCAAGGAGATACATTAAGGACTTAGTATCCTAGGATTGTGTGTCCTTTGATTTAAATACCAAGCCTCTACAAACCAGATGTATGACTTTTGATGGGGGTATGTACCTAGGGTAGGGCCATAGGCCTGACCTACATGTTCTACCTAAGGGCACCTCATTAAAGACTTGAAGACTACAAGGAGGGCTCCAACTGGATAGCCATAGCATCTGAATCACTTTGTAAACAATCACCCGGAGAATTCCCCCCTTTACTCGACAATCAACTTCCACCGGGAAGAACCAGAAGCCAGTCGACACAGAAGACCAGAAGCCACTCTAGGGAGGCCGATAGGCGAGTGTTCCGCTGGTCGTCATAAGTAACATTAATTACGTAAGTTATCAGTAATGTACGCCTTTAAACTCCACTGATCGAACCCTTGGTCGCCGGGCATTGATGAGGGGCAGCGCACTCTATATAAGCCACCCCTCCCCTTTGGCACAAGGGTTCGCACCCCCTGTAACACACATTCCACACTGCAAGAGCTCCCGAGCACCGAGACGTAGGGTTGTTTCCTCCACGAGAGGGGCCTGAACTCATACGTCTTGTGTACAAGCTTGCCGTACCTAGGACTCTGCCCTGTCCTTTCATACCCCTCACCTCTACTGTCAGGTTCATTCCCACGATAGTTGGCACCCACCGTGGGCAGGCGTCTAAGCGACTTCCGACAAGTTTGTGATTTTCATTCTTCATCATGTCTTCCAGCTGCGATGCGTGCTTGGGCAGCGAGATCCGTCTCAGCGCGCTCGTCTTCATTGCTCATGACTCGGCATGGCTTCAGGAGGCGCCTCTCTACATCGAGGCCCTCCTGGTTCGCGGGGCAACGCACTTCCGTGCAAGTTATTGCACCGTTCTCTTTCGGCAGCCATCGACCCTGGTGTCGACTATTCGCCCCACTGCTCGTCGCCACAAGCGATCCATTCTCTCGTGACTGTAGCGATGGGTGAAACATGCAGTGGCTTGCCAGGTGTCATCTCCGCAGATTGCTGCAATCGAGCCCGTCAAACCTCTTCGGGGCGCGATCGACTCGGCGTCAAATCAGTCTGATGTTCCATCCGAGTGCGAGAGTTGCAATCCTTCGGCGGAGGTCTTAATGGCGGGTTTTATGGAGAGCCTGCCTGGGTTCGGTCGCGGCGGACGCAAGGTTGGAGAGCTGTCGAGTGGACATGCCCGTCATCGTCCTCCAGTTTCCAGTCGGCGTCAGCAACAACTCTTTTCGAGTGGACCACAGAACAACGTCGAGGTATTTCGTACTCCAGTACTAAATGTTGTAGCTGCCGCTAAGATAGCAGACTCTATTCAACCGTCAAACTCAGAGGCTGGTAGAGGCTTAGAGTAGATTCGTACTTTGCTACAAGTAGTGCAGCAGCAAAACTCAGCTGTATCACACTCACTCAATAGATTGAGCAGTAATTCACCCAGAGCAGATACAATTCATTCAGTTTACACTCCAGGGTCGCCTCAGCATCGTAGAGGCGTGGGTTACCGAGAAGATCAACACAGAGATCAGGGGCAAACCAGTTTGCTCCCTGTTACCACAATGATAACCGCCGTCGGGTGCATTCTCCTCCGAGGAGTGGTAGATATGTGTCCCAACACTACGATGATAGGCGCCCGTTCGGTGATGAGCGGAGTCCTGGGTTTGATGCGAGGAATGTACTCGCGTAGAGGAGGATTGACAGGGGCAGATCTTGGAGAGATGGTTTTGACAGAGATCGTCCGAGTGGAAGCGACACTGTGGTCTCCAACCCCGAGTGCTTCAGTAGAGCAATTTGTGTGCTGATATTCCGCCCAACTTCAGGTTGGTGGCTAGAATAAGTAGATTCACAGGAGAATCTAAGCCTGAAACATTGCTCGATTACTACCGAGTGGCAGTGCAGATTGGTGGAGGTAACGACAATGTCGCCGTGAAGCATTTGTCTCTGATGGTGGATGGTTTGGCGAGGGCGTCGTTTAATCAGTTGGCTCCTTCTAGCATCTATTGCTGGGAGGATCTCGCTTGAGTGTTCATCAAAATATTTGAGGGCACCTGCAAGCGCCCTTCTGGTTTGTCCGAGTTGCAGCATTGCATGTAGTAGCCAAATGAGTTCTTGAGAGATTATATCCAGCGTTGGACCACCCTACATCGCATGGTGGAAAACATTTATGAGCACCAAGCAGTATGCTCTTTCAAGGCTGGTGTCAGGTACACAGAGTTATATCTGAAGTTCGGTCGGACACGTGACATGTCTATGAACAAAATTATGGAGATTACTGCCCGATAGGCCAATGGTGAAGAAGAAGACCGCATCCGCAGCGGTAAGGGAAAAGCAGTTGAAAATGATGGTGGCGGCAATTCCAATTCGAAATAGAAGCACAAGGCTGATGGTTCCATGATGTCTACTAGAACTACGTCAGTCTTTCTCCAAAGAGGAAGGGATGATGCAGTATAGCGACGGTAGGTATTTCCCTCAGTGATGAGACCAAGGTTATCGAACTAGTAGGAGAACTTCCACACACCACGTAAACATCACCCGCACACAAATAATACTCGCACCCCGACGTGTTAAAGGGGTTGTCAATCCCTTTCGGGTACGGCGCCTCAAGATAGGCAAATAACGTGAGGTAAAAGTGGTAGATAGGATAAATAGATCGTGGAACGAATAAATTGCAGCAATGTGTTTTCTTTATATTTGGTTTAATAGATCTAAAAATAAAAAGCAAAGGAAAATAGATCGCAATGGGAAATATGATGAAAAGAGACCCGGGGGCCGTAGGTTTCACTAGTGGCATCTCTCGAGAAAAATAGCAAACGGTGGGAAAACAATTACTGTTGGGCAATTGATAGAACTTCAGATAATCATGACGATATCCAGGCAATGATCATTATATAGGCATCACGTCAAAGATTAGTACACCGACTCCTGCCTGCATCTACTACTATTACTCCACACATCGACCGCTATCCAGCATGCATCTAGTGTATTAAGTTCATGGAAAAACGAAGTAATGCAATAAGAACGATGACATGATGTAGATAACATCTATTTGTAGAAATAGACCCCGTCTTGTTATCCTTAATAGCAATGATACATACATGTCGTTTCCCTTTCTGTCAATGGGATCAAGCACCGTAAGATCGAACCCATCACAAAGCTAAAGAGATCAAGTTGGCCAAACAAAACCCAAATATCAAAGAAGAAATATGAGGCTATAATCAATCACGCATATAAGAGATCATAGAAGACTCAAATTACTTTTATGGATAAAAACATAGCTCTGATCATAAACTCAAAGTTCATCTGATCCCAACAAACACACCGCAAAAAGACTTAGATCATATGAATCTCCAAGAGACCATTGTATTGATAATAAAGAGAGAGAGAGAGGAAGCCATCTAACTACTAACTACGGACCCGTAGGTCTACAAAGAACTACTCACATATCACCGGAGAGGCACCAATGGACATGATGAACCCCTCCGTGATGGTGTCTAGATTTGATCTGGTGTTTCTGGACTCTGCAGCGGTTGGATTTGTTTTTCATCCCCCCTCCTAGGGTTTCTGGAATATTGGAGTATTTATAGAGGAAACAGGCGGCACAGGAGGCCAACAAGGAGGGCACACCCCACTTGGCGCGCCTCGGCCCCTAGGTGCGCCCTAGTGGATTGTGCTCCCACTGGAGCTCCCCTCACGTGCGTTCCTGGCCCAAAAAAATTCACAAAAAGTTCTGCTGCGTTTGGAATCCGTTTGGTACTGATTTTCTGCGATGTAAAAAACATGCAGAAAACAGCAAGTGGAACTGGGCAGTGTGTCAATAGGTTAGTACCAAAAAATGATATAAAATGACTATAAAATGATTGTAAAACATCCAAGAATGCTAATATAACAACATGGAACAATCAAAAATTATAGATACGTTGGAGACGTATCATTCCACTCCGGTAGAATAGGTCGCCCTAGCGGCACAAGGAAAGTTCAAGGGAAAACCCAAAGGGCAATTTTCCCCCAAGAACTCGAAAAATCAGTCATATGTTCTGGATTTACCGTGTGTAATCCACATGAAGAAAGATGAAGATGGTAATCTAATATTGCCCCTGAGAAGGAGGATGAAGAAGATAAAGAAGATTTTCCAGATATCAATGCCACCCTGATGATTTTTGCTAATGTAGAGAGCAGAAGTCGGTTGAAGGTCATAAACAGAGAGGTCTACGTGGCAGTTCCGACCACCCCCTCATCCCTCAAATGGTGTCAGACTCCAATAAAGTTCGATAAGTCGGATCACCTTGCTCATGTCGCTACCCCTGGTCGACAAGCTTTGGTGGTAGACCCAGGTGTGGGAGGCGTTTGTCTTTGCAAGGTTTTGATGGATAGTGGGAGTGGGTTGAACATTCTGTATGCAGACACCCTCAAAGGAACGGGCATTCCGTTGTCCCAACCGAGTGAAAGCAATATGCAGTTCCACGGGGTCATCTATGGGAAAAAGGCCAAGTCACTCGGCCCGATTGTGCTGGATGTAGTATTTGGCATAGACAAGAACTTTTGCAAGGAAAAATTAACATTCAAAGTTATTGTTCTTCAGAGTGCTTATCATGCCATCCTTGGTCGCCCTGGTTATGCGCATTTCATGGCATGCCCAGGTTACATGTATCTCAAGATGAAGTTGTCAGGGCACAAGGGCGTCACCACAGTCATAAGCAATCGACAGAGGGCCGAGGAGTGCTTGCAACAAGGCTCCAAGATTGCTGATCAAAAGATGGTTGTGGTTGAGCTGGAGGAATACCGGAAGAACAGTGACCCTGCCGACGTGATGCGCTCCAGGAAGCCTCCTTTTGAGTCTGCTTTTCAGTCGGCGGGTGAAGTCAGAAAAGTGACATCGACCCGACAGATCATGATGCTGCCCCGACCAACATCTCAACAACACTCGACAGAAAATAGGAAGCCGAGATCATTCAGTTGCTGCGTGAGAACTGGGACATCTTTGCATGGAAACCTGCTGACATGTTGGGTGTGCCCAGGGAACTGACTGAGCACCGAATTTGAGTGGATCCAAAGGCAAAGCCAGTTAAAAAGCATTTGCGTCGGTGTGCAGCAGAGAAACAAAAAGCAATCGGCGAGGAGGTAGATCGACTCTTGGAGGCAAAGTTCAAATGCAAGGTTTCTCACTCCGAGTGGCTCGCAAACATCGTCATGGTCCCCAAGAAGGACAAGTCCCTTCGTATGTGTATCGATTTCTAGAATATCAATAAGGTCGGCCCAAAAGATCATTTTTCGCTCCCTTGTATCGATCAAATTGTCAACTCGACTGCGGGGTGCGAGCGTTTATCCTTTCTTGATGCATACTCTGGCTACCATCAGATCCATTTGTTTAGTCCAGATGAAATAAAAACGACCTTCATCACCCCTTTCGGGTGTTTCTACTATATCACCATCCCTTTTGGTTGGAAAAATGCTCGCGCTACTTTCATGTGGATGATTTAGAAGTGCCTTCTTGATCAAATCAGTCGGAATGTCGAAGCATAGATGGATGATATTGTGATCAAGTCCCACAAAGGTTCCGACCTGCTGACTGACTTGGAAGAAACATTCACCAACCTGAGAAAGTATGATATCAAGTTGAATCCAGCTAAGTGGACTTTTAGAATTCCTGGTGGCAAGTTACTCGGTTTTCTTGTTTCTGGATGTCGAATCAATGTCAACCCCGAGAAGATCGGCGCCAACGTCCGTATGAAAACCCTGTGCATGTGCACGATGTCCAGAGGCTCACAGGCTGCCTGGCGGCGTTGAGTTGATTCATTTCTCGTCTTGGTGAGAAGGCATTACCTCTGTATCGACTCATGAAGAAGTCCAATATGTTCGAGTGGAATGACGAGGCAGAAGCAGCATTTGTCGAGCTAAAAGCCCTGCTTTCCACCCAGCCGGTGCTTGCTGCACCGCACAACAAAGAACCCCTGCTTTTATGCATCACAACTACTAACCAAGTCGACAGCACAGTTCTAACTATTGAGCGAGAAGAGGAAGGCAAGGCTTACAAAGTCCAGCGTCCAGTCTACTACATTTGTGAAGTACTAACCCCTTCGAAGCAAAGGTACCCTCATTATCGCAAGCTTCTCTATGGGATATATTTATCAGTGAAGAAGGTGGCGCACTACTTTGAAGATCATTCGGTATCAGTCGACACCAATGGTCCATTGTTAGAGATTCTTAACAATCGGGGTGCATCTGGTCGCGTGACCAAATGGGTCATCGAGCTCTTTTACTTTGACACCAAGTTCGAAGCAAAGAAAGCTATCAAGTCTCTAGCGCTTGCTGATTTCATGGCCGGGTGGGATGAACAACAACAACCAACTCAAATTCACCCGACACACTGGACCATGTTCTTTGATGGCTCTAAAATGTTGAATGGGTCTGGTGCTGGTGTGGTATTGGTGTCCCCAAAAGGCGACAAGCTCAACTATGTTCTCCAGATTCACTTTGATTCCTCCAACCACAAGGTTGAATATGAATTGCTCATCTATGGGTTGCGTACGGCCATCTCACTCGGCTTTCGGCGCCTGGTGGTGTACGGCGACTTAGATTTGGTGGTCAATCAAGTGATGAAGGAATGGGATATCATAAACCCCGCCATGAATGGGTATTGCAATGCCGTAAGGAATCTTGACAAGAAGTTCAAAGGTGTGGAACTCCATCATGGTCCCTGATTGAACAATCAAGCAGCTGACGAGCTAGCCAAGATTGGGTCCATTTGGAAACCTATTCCTAGCCATGTGTTCTTGGAACACTTACATACTCCTTTGGTGCAAGAGGATCCTTTCACTAAAGATCCCCCACAACCGATAAGCACCTCCAATCCGACTGAGATTGATGTTCCAAAAGTTGTTGATTTAGTCATGGAAATTCTGGTGATCACGCCCGATTGGAAAATACCATACATTGCATAAATTCTGAGCCGAGAACTCCCAGAAGACGAATCTCAAGCTAAGCAGATTGTCCGCAGATCAAAGGCTTTTACTATGATGGGCGATCAACTTACAGAGAAAGTGTTACTGGCGTAGCTCAACGGTGGATCTCCCCTGAGGAGGGCCGACTGATCCTGGAGGAAATCTACTTGAGGACATGTGGTCATCATGCGTCCTCCCGGACTATTGTTGCCAAAGCATATCGAGCTGGGTTCTTTTGGCCTTGCGCTAACAAGATGGCTAAATATATCATCGATGACTGTGAAGGGTGCCAGTTCTACTCTAACTTGTCTCACAAGCCTGCATCTGCCTTGAAGACTATCCCACTCATCTGGTCGTTTGTTGTTTGGGGTTTGGATATGGTCGGCCCTTTCCGAATAGGTCAGAGTGGATTCACAGTCCTAAATGGATCGAAGCCAAACCTATAAAGAAGATGGACTCGTGCACCACCATCAAGTTCATGAAGGACATAACGTTCCGGTACGGAGTTCCTCACAGCATCATAACATACAATGATTCTAACTTCGACTCGGAAGAGTTCAGACGCTTTTTCTCTACTCAAGGCACCCGGGTGGATTATGCGTCCATCGCACACACCCAAACCAATGGACAAATTGAGCGAGCGAATGGCCTTATCCTTCAAGGGTTGAAGCTTCGACTCATGCGAGACTTGGAACATGCAGTTGGAGCTTGGGTATCTGAATTACCATCTGTTCTGTGGGGCTTGAGGACAACTCCAAACCGGTCGATTGGACGCACACCCTTCTTCTTGGTGTATGGAGCAGAAGCCGTCTTACCGACTGATCTTCTTCACAATTCTTCCCGTGTGGATCTATATTCCGAGACTGAGGTTGAACAGGCGCGACAAGACGGAGTAGCCCTCGTGAAATAAGTGCGTGAACTGGCCTTGATTCGGTCTACAATATACCAACAGGATCTACGTTGCTTCAATGTGAGGCATCTGAGGAGTCGGGCGTTCCACGAAGGCGGTCTGGTGCTCCGAGTGGATCAACAGCGGCCTCACAAGCTTGCCACTACATGGGGAAGGACTTTTCGTCATCACCAAAGTACTGAATTATGGAGACTGTCACCTTTAGAACCTCAAGAAGAGAATCAATGAACCGCGTGATTGGAATTTAGACCTACTCCGACGCTTTTATGCTTGATAACCGATTGGTTTGATGTAATAAGAGAGTTTTTTTGTACAATGTTGCTTGTCAAAGTCATGATTCCTATAGTGTTTGTTGATTATGATCGTCCAACTTCACACTCAAAATATACTCCAAGTGACGAGCAATCCTCTCACTCGGAGGCTTAGCTGCGAGCGAGTCTTCTCTTAAGTATAAAACTCACTCTGAGTGACGAGAAAACCTCTCACTCGGTGTCTTCTCCTAAGTATAAAACTCACTCCAAGTGACAAGAAATGCTCTCACTCGGTGTCTTCGCCTAAGTATAAAACTCACTCCGAGTGACAAGCAATCCTCTCACTGAGGGGCTTAGCTACGAACTTGTCTTTGCTTAAGTAGAAAACTCACTCCGAGTGACGAGCAATCCTCTCACTTGGGGGCTTAGCTGCGAAGATGTTTTCGCCTAAGTTAAAAACCTCTCTGAGTGAATAGCAACCTATTCACTCGGATGCTTAGCCGCAATCCATTTTTCGCCTAAGTATAAAACTCACTCCGAGTGACGAGCAATCCTCTCACTCGGGGGCTTAGTTGCGAATATGTTTTCGCCTAAGTATAAAACTCACTTCGAGTGACGAGCAATCCTCTCACTTGGGGGCTTAGGAGCGAACATGTTTTCTCCTAAGTTAAAAACCTCTCAAAGTGAATAGCAACCTATTCACTCGGATGCTTAGCCACAAACTAGTCTTCTCCTAAGTTTAGAACTCACTCCGAGTGACAAGCAATCCTGTCACTCGGGGGCTTAGCTGCAAACATGTTTTCGCCTAAGTTAAAAAAACCTTCGAGTGAATAGCAACCTATTCACTCGGATGCTTAGTCGTGAACCATCCTTCGCCTAAGTTTAGAAAATGCTCCGATGATGAGCAATCCTCTTACTCGGAGGCTTGGTCACGAACCCATCGAGTGAATAGAAACCATTCACTCGGCGACTTAGTAACAAATCAGTCTTCGCCTAAGTTAGACTCCAGCCAGGTGAAAAACAATCTTTCCACTTGGATACTTAACTGCAAATCAAACTTTGCTTAAGTAAGGGATTTTCCTGAATGTCAAGAACATTTAAAAACCAAACAAACTTAGCCAAATGCCAATAAAAATAATTTTCAGCCTTACACTTTTTCTTCGTTGCACTTTCTGCCTTCAGATCTCACTTTGCAATCAATCTTGAAGGGAATGACAACCCCCTTAAAGCGTTGGGTGCAAGCTCTTTTGTGTTTGCGCAGGTACTCTGGACTTGACGAGATTCTCCTACTGGATTGATACCTTGGTTCTCAAACTGAGGGAAATACTTACTGCTCCTGTGCTGCATCACCCTTTCCGCTTCAAGGGAAAAACCAACGCAAGCTCAAGAGACGACACGAGGATCTCTAGCACCACTACCGGGGAAGGACTTTTGTTGCCGTAACAGTGGTCAAAACGGCGGGAATGACCGTTCCTAGCTAGTGGTTGAATCTTGGAAAACTTTTGATGTTTCTATGATTAAATAGATAATTATGTATCTACAAATGATTTTTGAGAACAATAAAGAGAAATCTATCAAGAAGTTGTAGTTCAAATATGACCTGCTTCGAGCAGAATCATAGGAATTTTGTCTTTTTCACGAGAGGTGGATCAAAAGTTGTTGACACAAAACCATTTGATAAATTGTACATTTAATAAGACTTAAAATTTTAGAAAAATGATTTGGTCCAAATATGCAACAAATATCCGGTAGGTCCTTCACAAAGAACTCACTTTGGGCACTCGAAAAATGAAAAATGGATATTTCATGCAAAGAAAATGAAAAGTCCCTTTGGCAACATTATTTGTAATTCCAAGATGCAAGCTTGTATACTCCTAGAGATCATTATTGGATTTTATCATGTGAAAAAGTAGAAGCAAAACAATAGGAAAAATAAAATTGCATATACTTTATTCTGATTGGTGGAATTGGTTATGACACGGATCGATGACATGGCGTCCATCCATCCATGACGCGCCGATCCTACGGCAAAGCTTCTCTCCAGAAATGAAAACCCTAAGCACCGACCCACCCTTTCAATCTCTCCCACGCTCCAGATCAGCTTGAGATGCCCCATCACCCCACCTCTGTCTCGGTCCTATCATCTCGTCTCCCTCCCACCCGTGATTCCCACCACCGTCGCCGCCGCCCACCGTCGACCACGTCTCCACCACCCACCCTTTACCCTTCCCCACGCCTTCACTCCTAGATCCACCAGGCCACGAGAAGCGATGGCGTCCCTCCTCCTTCTGTGCTAGGGTTAGGGATTGCAGCATCAGACTAGAGGAGATTGAGCCCACTAAGTACGGCGTGACGTTGGTGTGCGGCCCACGTAGGGACATGGAGGATTCTGTTTCCCTCCGGCCCGAGTTCTTCCCCGGCCACCACTTCGTCCGGGTCTTCTACGGCCATGGCTGCTCGCATGTGAGTACCTGCCTACACATCCCTAGTTCTTCTGATCTACTTTCGGTTTGACTCAGGAGTGAATATTCATTGATTGAATTACATGTGCGTGTAAGTTGCAACGTCGTGCGGCGAGCGGATGCACGAGATCATGCCCGAGGAGGCCCGTTCATCATGCTCAGACGACGCGGAGCGGTGGACGGTTGTCATGGAGAGGAGCTTCGCGCGGATGGACACCGCCACCCACGCCCCGCCGCGCCCGTAGACCATCACGGCCACCGAGCTGTGGGTAGAGCTGCTCCGCGCCCAGCTCGAAGAGCACGACATTGAGGTGATCGATCCTCCCTCCATTCCCCCTCCCCTTTCTCGGTCGCCGCTGCACCTACCAGGGCCAGCGCCTAACTAGCCCACCTCTCCCTCAACATGTAGCCAAAGCCTGTACCCGCCTACCATAGATCCAGCGGCCAGAGCTCGACCGTCACCAACAACGGCGACAACCATGGAGGTCAGACGGGATTTGGTGGCCTGAGAATGGTGGGAGCCAGCCGTCGTGTTCCGCCATCAGATCTGGTGGAAGCTCATCTTGGGGCGACCCCAATACAGCTATGCCGATTCGGTTGGTTCCTCTATCCAAAAACTTCCTCTCCTCGTCTTGTTCTCATGTTTTGTGTATTGATGTTCAAGTTGTACAAACTATTTGCAGCTCACTAGGAGCTAACCTTAGTTTAGGGAGTATGCGATAGTTACTTGGATAGGCTTCACTTAGAATAGTCCCCGGTGCCACAAATTGACACGTTGAAGGAGGACTATTCTTGACTTGATACTCCCCGGCAACGGAGCCAGAAATTCTTCTTGCTACCTCTTGAGCTTGCGTTGGTTTTTCCCTTGAACAAGAAAGGGTGATGCAACACAGTTGCAGTAAGTATTTCCCTCAGTTTGAGAACCAAGGTATCAATCCAGTAGGAGTATCAAGACAAGTCTCCAAAGTACTTGCCCAAAAACAAACAAACTTGCACCCAACGCTATAAAGGGGTTGTCAATCCCTTCACGATTATTTGCAAGGTGAGATCTGAAGGTGGAAAGTGCAACAAAGTAAAAGTGTAGAGCTGAAAATAAGATGTGAATTAGACCCTGGGGCCATAGTGTTCACTAGAGGCTTCTCTCATGATAGCAAGTATTACGGTGGGTGAACGAATTACTATCGAGCAATTGATAGAATCGCGCAAAGTCATGATGATCTAAGGCAATGATCATACATATAGGCATCACGTCCGAGACAAGTAGACCGATACTTTCTGCCTCTACTACTATTACTCCACACATCGACCGCTATTCAGCATGCATCTAGTGTATTAAGTTCATAGCAAACGGAGTAACGCCTTAAGCAAGATGACATGATGTAGAGGGATAAATTCATGCAATAGATATAAACCCCATCTTTTTACCCTAGGTAAGGACACCGCACGGTATGAACCCAAAACCAAGCACTTCTCCCATTGCAAGAATTATAGATCAAGTTGGCCAAACGAAACCCACAACTCGAAGAGAATTACAAGGATACGAAGTCATGCATATAAGAGACCAGAGGAGACTCAAATAACATTCATAGATAATCTGATCATAAATATACAATTCATCGGATCTCGACAAACAAACCGCAAAAGAAGATTACATCGGATAGATCTCCATGAAGATCATGGAGAACTTTGTATTGAAGATCCAAGAGAGAGAAGTAGCCATTTAGCTACTAGCTATGGACCCGAATGTCTGTGGTGAACTGCTCACGCGTCATCGGAGAGGCAATGGTGTTGATGAAGAATCCCTCCGTGTCTGAATCCCCCATCCGACAGGGCACCAGAGCGTGGCCCAGATGGGATCTTGTAGAGACAGAAGCTTGCGGCGGCGGAAAAGTATTTCGTGGCTCTCCCTGGTGTTTTTAGATTTTTGGAGAATTTATAGGCGGAAGAAGTAGGGCAGGGGAGCCACAGGGGGCCCACAAGCCTGCTAGGCCCGCCCCCCTAGGCCGGCCCTGTGCGGTTTGTGACCTCCTCCGAGGTCCCCTGCCTTGGTTCTCAAGTCTCCTGCGTGTTTTCTGTTATGGAAAAAATCATTCCGCGGGTTTTATTCCGTTTGGACTACGTTTAATATACTCCTCTGAAAAAGGTCAAAAACACGAAAAAAATAGGAGCTGCCACTTGGCACTGAGTTAATAGGTTAGTCCCAAAAAAAATATAAAATAGCATATTCATGCATACAAAACATCCAAAGTTGACATGATAATAGCATGGAACCATAAAAAAATCACAGATACGTTGAAGACGTATCAACGTACATGTCATATCGAACAGAACTGCATTAGCATTTGTGGCGTCTTTCATAGCGAGTGACAAATTATTTATGAAGCAAGCAACTATTGTATAAAAAACATTATTTATGATTTAGTAGTGGGGAATTCCTTAGCCTGCAGACACATGAGTTGAAACCTATATGGTAATGTCAAATATTAGACTATAAGAAATAGACTTTAAACAACCTCCGGATCGGCGCTTCCTGTTGGAGCGGTGGCGTGAGGGCGCCAGATCCCGTCCATCGATGTCGCCTAGCTCACATAGCTTCGGTCCATCTCGAGCTGTGTCGTGCCCAGCCTGAGGGCACTTGCTGCGTGTTTTTCTAAATTTCTACTTATTTATCCTCTGGTTTTTGCGGATAAGTGGGCGAGGCCTGGCCTTGGGGGCTTCCATGACCCTACACCGAGTTAGCTCAAGGCGTGTTGTTTTTTTACCCTTCATTCACGTGCAGAAAACGTGCTTACTTGTGCATCTAGGAGGAGTTCAATTTCAGAGGAGGTTGGTAATGTTGTATCATTGGTCTTTGCTGTTAGGGGGCTTGTGGTCTGTGACTTGTTTGTCATTTGCCCCTCTTTGTACGGTTTGTGGTCACCCTTTCTGAGAGATCTATACTGCCGCAAACTAAAACGCAGCTACTTTGTCTTGTCGATGCAAAGCTAAAAGGATTTTAAGCGAGCTTGGATAAATCACTCACCATTTGAGTTTGACATTCAGCATGGATAAATCAGCATGGTTAAACTATTTTAGGAGCATTATTTTACGATTAGATTAAATTGCTACTCTTAATGATTAATGTTTGAGTTTTTAAATTTGAAGCTACACCTACTTCATGGTCTTTTAGTGTTTAAAACTGATAATGATGCATTGGTCCATTGGCCTTGTTTTTTAATGCATCTATATGATGTAGTTGATAGGCCTTGATGTGAACCTCTCAAGTTTATGTTTGGTGGTCCATAGATAACTTGTCATTTTTACTCGCAAGCCTCTAATGAATTTATTAGAATTTTTCTCCTATTGTCGTGTACATTATATGTGATAAACATGTCTATATTACCGGGGATGTATAATGTAGAAGTATAGAAACCTTAAATTCAAGCTTCTGTTGTATCATGCTCAATATATATTGTTATAGAATAGTGTTCTACAAAAAGGTTGAAACACCATGGTCTCATTCATTTGTAGGAAGTAGAAACACTATGGCTGATATTTGTTACTCTTCACTTTTTTTTCTAATTTTATTTTGTGGATAGTAAATTCGCAATTGTATGCCCTTTGTAAAAAAATGCATTCGACAAGCATGTCTCTATCTATGATATTCTGCATAACTAAAAGGCTGACATCATGTATAAATTTGGCTTTTGGCACGTAATCCTTTTCCCTGCCACGTTTAATTGCATCACTCTGATGCCCATGAAGGGTGAGATCTTGGTCTGCACTATGGAGAAGACCCTTGAAGCCTGGTGTGTTCCTCAAATCAGGATTAATAGAAACCATTTGTCAAAGGGCACTTATAGAGCTTGTGGTTGTGATTACATTTGTAGAAACTTGTAGAGCTTGTGGCTGTGATTACCATTTTTTCTAAGTTATATGATGTAATAGACTTATTTTGGTTGTTATTTGAAGTGTTATGTGCTCTTTTTGTCTATTTCTATTTGAATATTGGTTATTTATTTATTGGTGAATTGGAAATAGGAATCCTCATACTAGAACCTGATAATCGGGACCCATTTGAGTATTTGACCTATCTTTAAAAAAACTGGAACCATTGGGCCAGAAAGGCCATAGCCAACAAAACAAAAAAGCTGAAATATTGGGCCAGGCCCAGGTAGCCAACGAGAATGACAAAAAAATGATAATTAAAAAGGCTGAATTAGTGGGCTCGACCCATCTAAAGCACCTAACTGGACCGGGCTCATTCTTATCAACGACCAATCAAATTGGTCATAAATTTGCCACGTCGGCTTGCCACGTTGGATCCGACGTGGTGTGGGCAGACTTCTAGCGACCAAAACAATTAGTATTAGAACCAATGACCTTTTGTTTGGTTGTAAATGTCTACGACAATTCCAGAAGAAAGGTCGTTATAGTTCATTAGAGACCCTCAACTTTTGACCGTCTATTTTTGTTCGTAAAAAGGCCGAAAATGGAAATGAATGACCATTCAGTGAAAAATATTGAAGGTCGTAAGTTAGCATATTTCTTGTACTGCAAGACTTGATGCACGGAGGAGACTCGATCTCTTCCTCACTCTCCTCCGAGTCGTCTTCGCTCCCCTTGCTGTCCTCAGCATAGTCATTGTCGGCGCTGGCACCTTCGCTTTCCCCACCGACGTCAAGCCGATCCCCGTCCGACCATGGTGAATGCATGTTTGTCCACTACTACAAGATGTAAAAATAGCAAAGTTAGTCGGCCGAAGATTCAATCACTCGACAAAGATATCAAAGTAATCGGCAAGGAAACAACTCACCATGTTTCGTGGCTTGTTTTCTGGAGAGAAAGGCAAGAACCGCTTGGCTCCTAATGGATTGTCGCAGGCTCCAGTGATGCCTCTGAGCCACTTAGTCACGGTCTCTTCAAAAACCTCCTCTCGGTGGGACCGAGTGGAATCCTCACGACCCGAATAATGCCACATGGCATGATCCCTCGCCTGAAGAGGCTGAATACACCAATCGAGTTATGTTTCGAGCAAGTACATCACACTCACTTCGCCACGGACCAAGTTAACCACCTCATTTACCGGAATCCCTACATGAACCTTCTCTTCATCCGACACGTTTGTCGTTCTAGTAATAGTTGGTTACTCCAAAGTTTAGAGATCCAATATCATAACAATAAAACCAAGTCGACTGCCAGTTTCAGACTGACTCGGGAAGGGTCATCTGAAGAATCGTACTCTTACTCCTCTTCTGAGTACCCATACCACCACACAACTGAATTATCACTTGGATTATCTTTCTTCACCGATTGGGAACGGCAAGTGAAGATGTGTTTAATCAGTTCCCAATGAGGAGGATAGCCCAAAAAGCATTCGCACACCGTTACGAATGCGGCAAGGTATGCAATGGAATTTTGAGGAAGATGATGAAGTTGTGCACCAAAGTAATTCCAAAAACCGCGGATGAAAGGATGAGGAGGCAAAGAAAAACCTCGCTCGATGTGAGTGAGGAGGAGGACCCATTCTCGTTCGCGTGCCTCTGGATCGACCTCCCCCTCAGGCAGCCTCCACGACTTCTCAGCTATCATCCCATGTTCGACGAGCTCCAGAACATCCTCATTTCGGACGTTTGACGAGAGAAAATATCCCTTGATCCACCCTGGCGGCAGCGAGGATCGGCCACCTGACTTCTTCGACTTTCCTCCCTTTTTGGCGAGCTCAAGCTTGCTCGTCTTGCCTTTCTTCATCTCAGCGGCGGCGGAGGCATATCAAAGCAGCACCTGCAGCGCGGAGATGGAGAGGAAGAAGAGGAGAATACAGAAAAGGCACTACTCCAACCCTAGCGTCGGTTGGATTTATAACCGCCTGAGTGAGTCGCTGACTGGTGGGCCCGCTGGATCTCTGTCTATCCCGATAACAGAGGAGGCATAATACATGGTGATAAGGGCGACGCGATAAACAAGGCGTCGTTATCCCACTTGCCCTAGTTGTTGCGTCATCACCGCACAATGTGCGCTAACCAAAATTTTGAATCCCGTGAAATTTGGACCTGAGGAAGTGATCCGTTACATCTCAAGATCCCGTTAGTCACTCGGATCAACCTCAATGCTCAAATTCACTCGGACGTACTTCACAGCAGAATCGATTAGGGTGAATGACGCAGACTTCAATCAAGACACGATTCTACTAAGCTCCGAAGCACGTTCAAGATATGTATGCCTCGATAAAATGTGCATCGACCCCTTCCTCACTCGAACCCCGATCCATTCGGGGCCTATGATGGAGTATGTACCTAGGGTAGGGCCATAGACCCGTCCAACATGTCCTACCTAAGGGCACCTCATTAAAGACTTGAAGACTACAAGGAGGGCTCCGATTGGATAGCCATACGTCTGACGGGGATAACCCCCGGGTAGGCTCATCAAGCCTGCTCCTTTGTCTTCTACATTGAAGATGAAGTGCAACTCGTTCTATACGGCCAAATCCCTCTGACCGGCTAAGAAACTCCTACCGGCTGGGGACGAGGCAGCCAAATCTCTCTGGCCGGCTAGGAAGCTCCTGCAGGCTAGTGGCGAGACAGCTACCTCCCTCAGGCCAGCCAGGTCACGCTGGCCGGCTAGGGGCAAGATGGTCGTTCCTAGGGCCGGCGAGCGAGACCGCTGGCGGGCTAGGGAGCTCAAGTCACATCAGCTCGTAGGTCTTGACGAGACCCTGCGATCAGAGCTGTGTACGCGTCAACAAGTGTACAGGTTTGGAGAGCACGGTAGGTACAGCGTCAACGGCCATACCGCTGACCTACTCCGGCTCCGATCCATCATCCTGCATAGTGTTAGCCCATCAAACTCCCACTCCATTACCACGCTCGGCGTGGGAACAGTGAAGACGGTCATACTGGCAACCCATGACGAATCTCGCAAGACGACGCCGAACATACTACACGTGTTATGCGTCGGCTGTACACGAGAGCCTCATTGGCTAGCCGTCGGGTCCCATAACCAGATGGGACCTCGCAGCCGGCGGCCCCTCCAGCGACTAGACAAGACCACTGTGGACCCCCTGTCCAACTGGCGAGGCTGCCAGCGAGGTCCCACTTCTGTACCTTTATCATTATTGTAGGTCGATGGGTTCGTCTATAAAACCTCCCGACCCCCTCCATGCAGAGGGTCGGTCAATCCTACACACACACACACACACACAGGAAAGGCAATATCGAGCCGACAGCTCCTTCTTACTCCTCCGTCGAACAGCTCAAGGAGCACATTGTAGCCTCACTAGTGCATTATACATTCCGATAGGACTAGGGGTATTATCTCTACGGAGAGCCCCGAACCTGGGTACGTCGTGCGTTCCTCTCTTGTACCAACCTGATTCCCAGAGCACATTAGTGCCCTTTTGGTCTCCACCTCATCACTTTAGCTTACCCATGGCTTATGTTGTGAGCAAACACACACATTTGGCGCCCATGGTGGGGATGTCCGTGGAATCGGCCGGATTTACGCCCTTTGCCAACACCGTTGCATGCTTGGCGTCCGGATCAATCAACATGCCCGTGGAGCCTGCCCTTGAGGTGGTTTCCGCGAAGCTGGTCGACGTTCCAGTCCGTCTCATGGACTCTAATTAGGAGTCTGACAACGAGGCGCTCCCTAGCGTCGTCATTGCTATGGTTGCGAACCTCGGCGTTCTCTTCAGCAACTTGCGCCTCAATGATGAGCCACGCTATCTCGACGAGGGCATCGACATCGATGCACTTTGCGCTAGCTTTAGCAGGCTCTCCCTTGAGGAGGCGCGTGCGCATGACGAGTACCCTAGTGAGGTGCTTGTTTTCGACGGACCGCCATCGTTTGCGGGCTGTCTTGCCCCGCACCTCGTCGCTGTTGTCTCCAACTTCATGGAGGTGATGGTCATTAGCGGTGGCACGAGCAAGCCACAAGGCAAGGTGTCAGCAGAGGCGGATGACCCCTCTGCAGGTGCTTTCGATACGCTTCATGCTGCCCTTGCATTACCACCTCTGCAAACCCCACCGACGCGCAGGCCTCGCTCGAGGAGGCTCGCACGCAGATCTTGGAAGAGGGCATTTTCATCGCTGCGGCCAAACGACGGATGGAGGCCACGAAACACGAGTATAACTCTGCTTACGGCCTCACTACGGCACCTGATTGTCCTAGCCGGCTCGGCGCTGTCCGTGGTCGCGGCCGAGTCATTGTCGATATCCTAGGCGGCAAGCAGCCCATCTACGACACCCCTATGGCCAACTTGCGGATTGCTCAGGCGGCCATGGCAGAAATTCCAAGTTGGGAGGGCGAGGAGCGCGTACTTTAGGAGAATCGGGTCAAGGATCTCTTTGACGCTACAAATGAGCAGCAGTCACTTCTTGACCCTGGTGAGGCACAATGAGTGTCTCCGGGAGCTGATCTCGGAGCATGTCGCAGCCCTAGTGATTGTCATCATGCCGAGGGTTCTTTCTCGCATCACACTTCCGGCCGGAAGGGCGAGGGCAACCAAGACAAGCGTTCTCTGTGCCAGAGCGAGCCGTCTTCAAGCCGGCGTCAAAGAGATGGTGGCGACGAGGGGGATTCGCTTCGTGAGCTTCCTCCTTGGAAGTATCCGGAGGAGGCCAACACCACAAGTTCCCAGGACACCCTTCTGATCATGGCCCGGATCGGCCTTCCCGTCCCGCACAGCAAAAATGATGCTCGCAAATGCCTCAACCTCCTGGCGCAGTCGACTCACCTTGAGGAGGATGGCCCCATCGGTCCGGCGTGATTCGGCCCTCGGATCCGAGGGGAGCCGTTTCCGAGAGGCCTCACTCTCCCTCGGGACACCCCCAAATACAACGACACAGCCAAGCCAGAAGATTGGCTGATCGACTACACCACCGTAGTCCGCATTGCTCAGGGCAACAAGCACGTAGTCGTCCGCTACGTGCCTCTCATGCTGGCCGGCTCGGCTAGGACATGGCTCAACAGCCTTCCAGCTGACAGTGTCAACTCGTGGGTTGATTTCGAGGAGGCGTTCGTTCGCAACTTCACTGGCACCTACAAACGCCCTGGTCGGCCTTGTGAGCTGGACATGTGCGTTCAGAGGCCGGACGAACCCCTTCGCGACTATGTCACGCATTGGACAGAGCTGCACAACTCCTGCAAAGGAGTGCATGAGGTACATGCCATTCAATATTTTATTGACACCTGCCGAGACGACACTCAACTCAAGCACAAGCTCATGTGCTCCGAGCCCACCTGTTTGGCGGTGCTCATGGCCAAGGCGGACAAGTACACCACGGCCGATTCCGCGATGCGGGTCAAGGTCACCGTCTCAGAAAAAATTGTCCCCACGCCCACTACTCCCAAGCCGGCTGGCAACAACCGAGGCGGCCAGAACAACAAACGCAAGGCGGATCAACTTGATTCGCGCTCGGCAAGCAAGCGGGTGGCTAGCATGGAGGAAGACGCGCCGGCTACTCAAGTCGGCTCTCAGCGGCAGTGGACCGGCAAAAACAACTGGCAGCCCAAGCTCACATTTAAGCAAATGCTTGATGCGCCAATGCTTGATGCGCCATGCAAGATGCATACTGGGGCAAAGCCGGCCACTCATACCCTCTCACACTACAACTTTGCACAACAACTGTCGCGAGGAGAGGTCTGCCGGCTCCCCCAGGAGCAGCTGCGGCGCCTCGTGCTCCGGCTCCTGGGCCGGCTCCGGCTCCACCACTGCCGCCTCACAATGATGGCCGTCTCCACGACGAGTACCCGCACCAAGACGGAGCTTACGTCGTCTTCACCAGTGAGGGTGATGACAAGCACAGCCAGCGACAACGCCGGCGTGAGGTGAACGCCACGGCCCCCTTATTCCCCAATTCATGCATTGGTCTGAAAAGCCCATTACGTGGAGCCAGGCTGACCATCCTGTGGTGATGCCGAACCCTGGCTCATATGCACTCGTCCTCGACCTCACCTTCGCCTCCAAGAAGCTCACGTGCGGGTTCTCCCGGGTGTTGGTCGACGACGGCAACATCATTAACATCCTCTACCACGACACCCTGCTGAAGCTTGGGGTAAAGGAGAAGGACCTCCAGCCAACCAGCACTATCTTCCACGGCATTGTCCTGGGACGGTCCTGATCACCGATCGGCAAAATCTTGCTGGATGTCCTTTTCGGCGACAAGGCAAACTTTCGCCAAGAATCAATCTGGTTCGAGGTGTTGATTCTCAACAACCCCTACCACGCGCTGCTCTACAGGTCGGCTCTGGCTAAATTCATGGCCATCCACCACTACGCCTACGTCAACATGAAGATGCCAGGTCCAAAGGGCATAATCACCATTGCTGGCGACTAAACGAAGTCGCTCGAGTGCGCACAAGACAGCAGCCGTCTGGCTGATGCCATGGTGATTGTTGAGGAGAAAAGGCAGATCGACCGGCTCGTGGTTCAGGCTACCGAGCAACCGGCGATCCCTACTCCACCATCCCAGTCGGTTGTAAGGGCTCATGGAAGCCGGCCAAAGAGACCAAGCAAGTGCCACTCAACCCTGCGAACCCCAAGCAGTCCGTCACCGTTGGTTCTAACCTCAGCACCAAATTGGAAGGCGAGCTCGTCGACTTCCTCCGTGAGAATCGGGACATCTTTGCATGGTCTCAAAAGACATACCAGGGGTTCCGAGGAAGTACGCCGAGCACAAGCTTCATATGCGGCTGGATGCCAAGCCGGTGAAACAACCCTTGCGCCGCTTCGTCGAGGGGAAGCGGTGCACAGTTGGAGAGGAAATAGCTCGTCTACTCGCAGCCGGCTTCATAATGGAGTTTTTCCACCCGGACTGGTTGGCCAATCCAGTCATGGTGCTGAACAAGAACAACACATGGCGAATGTGTATCGACTACACGAGCATGAATAACGAGTGCCCGAAAGACCCTTTCACTCTGCACAGGATAGATCAAGTGATCGACTCCACAACCGGCTGCGAACTGCTGTCCTTTCTGGACGCCTATTCCGGCTACCATCAGATCAAGTTGGATCCGGCAAATCGACTGAAGACCTACGTCATCACGCCCTTCGGGGCCTACTGTTACACCACCATGACATTCGGTTTGAAGAACGCTGGTACCATGTTTCAGCACTGCATGCAGCAGTGCCTCCTGCCGCAGATCGGCAGGAACATCCATGTCTATGTGGATGACATCGTCGTGAAGACCAAGCAGCACTTCAGTCTCCTTGAAGACTTGCAGGAGATGTTCACCAATCTGCGCGAGTACAAGATCCGGCTCAACCCAGAGAAATGCGACTTCGGGTTCCAGGCGGCAAACTCTTGGGGTTCTCCGTGTTCGCTTGTGGTATCGAAGTGAACCCTGAGAAGATCGAAACCATCAAGCGGATGGTGAAGCCGGCTCGAATCCTTGACGTCCAGAAGTTTGCCGGCTGCCTGGCGTCCCTTAGCTGGTTCGTCAACCGGCTGGGCAAGAAGGCGCTTCCACTCTATCAACTAATGAAGAAAAAGACTAAATTCGAGTGGAACCACCAGGTGGACGAAGCCTTCCGCGACCTCAAGCGTGTCATCTCAAGCCTGCCAATCTTGGCAGCGCCGGCTGAAAGGGAACCCATTCTCATATACATTGCAGCGACCACTCGCGTGGTAAGTGTGGTTCTGGTAGTAGAAGGCAAGGAGGAGGGCAAGGTACTACTAGTGCAACGCCCTATCTATTACCTCAGCGAGGTCATGTCCGCCTCCAAGCAAAACTACCCACACTATCAAAAGATGTGTTATTGTGGTTACCTTGCCGCAAAAAAGTTGAAGCAATACTTCCAAGAGTATGCCATCACTGTAGTGAGCACTTCTCCACTTTCAGAAATCATGGGAAACCGTGATGCTACAGGACGGATTACCATGTGGTCCATCTTCATGGCCGACCATGACATACGCTACGAACCGCGCACTACCAGCAAGTCCCAGGTGGTGGCTGACTTCCTCGTTGATTGGGCCGAAACCCAATTCACGCCACCGCGTGCAAACTTCACTCATTGGCGGATGCATTTCGACGGCTCGAAGATGTGAACTGGTCTGGGAGCCGACATCGTCTTGACGTCTCCGAAAGGAGACCAACTCAAGTATGCTCTCCAGATACACTTCGCCGCCTCCAACAATGTCGCCGAGTATGAAGCATTCACTCAAGGCCTCCGGCTTGCCAGAGATATTGGTATATGGTGGATCCTTTGCTTCGGCGACTCGGATCTCATGGTGCAGCAAGTCTTTGGCGATTAGGACACCAGGGACGCCAACATGGCAAGCTATCGCTTCCTCATCCAGCAGCTCAGCGGCCCTTTCGAGGGTTGTGAGTTTCATCATGTCCCCAGGGCGGACAATGAGGCAGCCCATACCTTAGCGAAGCTCGGCTCTACAAGGCAGGCAATCCCGGCCTGCGTCTCCCTCGAGCAATTTCACAAGACATCCATCAAGATGTCTCCGGAGTCGGCATTGATCTTTATGCCAGCAGATCCTTGAGTACCAACGACGTCAGCTACGCCAGTTTCGCCGGCTACAGCTACTGTGCCGGCTACACTGGCTCTGCCGGCTCTAACTGTTGTGCCGGCTATAACTGCTTCGCCGGCTACAACAACAATTCAGGCTACTCCAAGCCTTGAATCCCGTCGGCTCGACACCCAGTGGGTGGCCGTCATGGAGGTAGACAGCGTGCCGACTGCCACAACGGCATCGGAGACAGAAAGTCTCGAGCCTACGACTACATCAACAAGCGCGGGGCCTGCAGAAGCCCCTGATACTCAAGTCGAGACGGATCCAGCTCCTGTGTCGGCTCCGTCATGGGCCCAACCCCTCCTGGATTTCCTTCTTCGCGGCGAACTTCCTCAAGATGAGGCGGAGGCAAGGCAGATTCAACGTTGATTAGCGGCCTACACCATCATCAATCGTGAGCTGGTTTGGCGTAGCGTGACTGGCGTATTCCAGCGCTGCGTCGAGTCAGAAAAGGGGCAGGAGATCCTCAGAGACATACATCAGGGTGAGTGTGGTCATCATGCCGCCTCTAGAACCCTGGTGGCCAAGGCGTTCCGCCATGGATTCTACTGGCCCATGGCCCTCGAGGAGTCTATGGACATGGTCAAGAGGTGTGAAAGCTGGCAATGCTTCGGCGCACAGAGCCACATGCTGGCTTTAGCCCTCAAAACCGCTCGAGGCGGCATGACACATCTCTTGGTGGCTGTTGATAAATTTACCAAGTGGATTGAGGCTAGGCCCGTAAAGAAGCTTGACGGCCCCATGGCCGTCGGGTTCATCAACGACATCGTTGTCCGCTATTGCGTCCCCCACAGCATCATCACCGACAATGGTACCAATTTCGCGAACGGTGCTCTGGCACTCTAGTACTCCAAGGAAGGCATCCAACTCGAGTTGGCCTCGGTGGCGCACCCACAATCCAATGGCCACGTGGAAAGGGTGAATGGCCTGATCCTGGCCGGCATCAAGCCAAGGCTGGTGGCGCCACTTGTCAGGTCAGCCGACTGCTGGATTGAAGAGCTGCTGGTTGTGTTATGGAGCCTCCGCACCACGCCGAACCGGTCAACCGGCTTCACACCTTTCTTTCTGGTATATGGGTCCGAGGCAATCATCGCCACGGATGGTGAGCTCGACTCGCCTCGGGTCACCTTATACATAGATATAGAGGCGAAGGAGGCAAGAGAAGACGACGTCTATTTGCTCGAGGAGGCACGGGATCTAGCCTTGAGCAGGTCGGCCATATATCAATAGAAGCTGAGATACTACCACAGCAGGAAGATCAAGCCCCTCTCTTTCAAACAGGGAGACTTCATGCTCAGAAGAATCCAGCGAACAACTGGCCAGCACAAGCTCTCTTCCCCATGGGTGGGACCTTTCATCATCAGTCGGGCATTGCACAACAGTGCATACTATCTGATTGACGCCCAGAAGCCAAGGAAGGGCAAGAGAGATGACTCCGCCCAGACGATGGAGCGTCCATGGAACGCGACATTGCTTCGCCCGTTCTATTGGTAAGAGTGCAAATGCAAAAGAAAGAGCATGTACGTATGTATCTTTTTCCATTTTTGGGATTTTTCAGTGAATGAATGCAATGGGTATTTGAAGCCAGTCCTTGAGACACACCTCTTTCAGATTCATGCCAAGAGTTTCTCACTCATTCTAACCTCTTTCAGATTCATGCCAAGAGTTTCTCACTCATTCTAACCTCTTCCAGATTCATGCCAAGAGTTTCTCACTCATTCTCGAGTTCCCTGTCCGGCTCTATGGGCTCGGGGGCTCGCTAGACGGCCCGAAAGTTTTCCTTAGTTGTAGCTGAGCGTATATTGTACGCCGAGCCGAACCCTTGCCATCTCGCACAAGCTACAGTCCGGCTCCCGGCTGTCCAGCTAACGAGATGGCGGCAGGGAAGGCACGCTGCATGAAAAGCTTAAACTACAACGAAATCTACCGGCTCGGGTCTGTTTTGATCACTTTCAATCTTATTTTCTAGCCGGCCTCTGCTGGCTCGCTTTTTAGTCTAAAAGTCTTGATGGCTTCGAAAAATCTATGTCCAAAAGTTCTCAAAGCCAGAAGCCTCGTCCCAATCACAGACCGGCTCCCGGCTGTCGGGCTGGCGAAGCGGATGTTAGAGAGAGCAAAGGAGTTGGATGTAAAGGAGTCAAACAGGAATCAAAAGTCGAAAATGTGAGTCAACAAGCATAGTGCTTACGAATTTATTGTAGAATAACATAGCATATATTACATTCAGAAGCATTCCAAGGCCCACGGCCGAAGTTCATTACAATAAGACACCCCTTGTGGGTGGAACTGTTGGACTAATGATAAAATGCAGACAAAAAGGACAAGCTAAGGGGTGGCGGCTCCGTCTACGGCCCCGGCTGCAGCTCCTGAAGTGGTGGCTTCACCATCGCTGTCTGCGCCTGAGGCGGATGCGCCATCTCCACCTCGAGAGCCTTCGGCACCATCCTTCACGGTCGAGTCCGCGTAGGCCTCGCTGCTGGATCGGCAGCCTCCTCCTTTAGGGCCGCCTCGGTAGAACTGCCTTTGGCGTCGTAAGGATGCATATGGAACAAGTCCTTAGGGACCACGTTGCCATCTTCATCACGGTCCAGGCCTAGCTCGTCCTAGGCGGCAAAAGAAGCAATACCACTTGCCGTCACTTGGAGCTAATCCTCCAGGGCCTGCAGCTCCTCCTCCTAGCCGGCGCGCTGCATTACGGGCTTGCCCAAGACCAAGTTTTGGTACTAGGACTTAGCCAAGTGAAGCGCTAGGTATGCGCCAGCGCGCGCGGCTGAGGTGCGCCAGACGTCGAGACGGGCTCTGCAGGCCTCAAGCCAGCGGGATAGTCGACTCATGGACGATGTCTCCACGGCGTTAGGCCACACGGCCTTCACCATTTCCATTCCCGCGCTCTGGAGCCGATCTAGGGAGAGGGCCACTGCATGCAGGCGGGCCTTCACGCCGGTGGCAGTCTCCTCTACGGACCAGCCAACGTCAGCGTCCACCTCTTCACCAGCGGCACGACGCACCTCACGACAGGTCTCCATAGCCGCCTCCGCCGCATATCGTGTCCCAGGGAAGAGCCCTCGGGTGCGGGGGTGGTAAGAAGAAGAATAAGGGAAGACGCCAACTAGAAAAAAAAGAAAAATCAAGTCAAGATGAAGAAAACTTACAGTTGAAGTCGATGTCGGTTTCGCGGGCCTCCTCCAGGGCCTCGTTCTCCCGTTTCGCGCTCTCTTGAGCCATGCGGGAGAGCTCCCTTTGGAGGTCCTGGGCCGCCTCTGTTTCCTTAACCAGCTGCGCTTGCACTTTGGTCAGGGCGACCTCCTTCTCCTTCACGGTAGCGTCCTTAAGATTCATCTCTTCTAGATGAGCCGTTTCAAGCGCTCCGTGTCGGCAGCGTGGTAGGCATCCTTCTCTTGGAGGGTGGCATGCAGCTGCTACAGCTCTGCCTGGTGAGCCGCCACGCGGTCCTTCTTCTTCGTCTGGAGAAGGCCCAGCTATAGGTGGAGTTGCTTGTCGCCTCGGGCAAAGCGTTGCGCTCGGCGACATCAGTATCCACCCGGCTCTAAAGATCTCCGGCTTGGCCTTGGGCCGCCTCGAACTAGGCCCACGGTATGTTGTACGCCTGCACTTGGGCATCATGAAACTCCTACGAACAAGGCAAATAAAGCAAAAAGTAAGATTCGGCCCGGCTAATTCCTAGTCGACCCAATTCTCGGGGGCTTACACCCAGTGGATGCGCTAGCGCGCCCCCACATAAGAAGCAAACACAAGCATAGCACAAGGAGATTCGGCCCGACCAATGCTTGGCCGGCCCGATTCTCGGGGGCTACACCCAGTGGGTGCGCTGACGCGCCCCCCTGGCTCAAGAGCAAAGAAGAAAACCCGAAGCAAGAAAAACACAAAAGTTTGAAGACTTAACCTGGTTCGGTATTCAATGCGATCAAGGTCGCATTTGGCCACCAGGGCCGCCTGCGTCACCTTGTTGCGGCTGCTGGAGAACATCGCCACCAGCTCTGGGATGCCGCTGAGCTCGGTACCCGGGGGCGGTGTTCCGTGCTCTGCATTGGTCACGCGCTAGGTCCTCATGGGCCGGCTCTTGGAACGGCTGGTCCGCGGTTGACCACCACAATGGTGCCGTCTTGAGGTGGAGGGTTCGCGGTCGGCTCCCTTGATGTTCTGGCCGGCGCCGTCTCCGCAGCCGGAGGTGGATCGGCTGTCTCCGGCGCCTCCATCGTCGCCTCTAGTGCCTCCATGGTCATCTCTGGCACGCCATCTACATCGGCTTCAGGCGTGTCGAGAATCGCTTCGAGATCCACGGGTGACAAGGCGGTCGACTCGGCGGTCTTCGCGGGCTCGGCTCCCCAAGGTCGGCCAAACGCCGCCTCGCTAGGTGGCTCCTTCACGCGCGCCCGCTTGGCGGGGTCGTGTCGGGCCTTTGACCGCTTCTCCTTGGGAGGCTTGTCGGCCCGGCCGGGCTGAGATTGGCCTTCAGCCGTCTTCTGAGCTGCTGCTTCCCAGCGATGGGTGGATTCATCATCCAACGCATTCTTGGCAGCATTAGCAGTCGCCCAGGCAGCTCGCTCGGCGGCCGACGCGGTTTCCTCCTCCACCTCTTTGGCATCCCTGCCAAGTACAAATTTAGGAATCTATCCTCACACAAGAAATCAAAAAGAGATAAGAAAGAGCTCTTACCCTGCCACGACGGGCACCCACTTCCTACCAATGCCAGCGCGATGCTTCTTAGCGCTGTCGCCTCGTCCTCCGGCTGGAGGTCCCGTTGCGGCACGCTTGGGAGTCGGCTTGGATGTGGTGACCCCCTTGCCCTTATTCCTAGACGCCTCGCCAGACGCAGCCGCCTCCCCAGCATTGCGGCGGGGTCGCGTCAAAGGAGGGCTGGTGACTTCCTCTGGATCCTACCCGAAGGCTGGATCATGCAGGGTAGGTGGCGTCTCATCATTGTCCATCCAGTCAAGAAGGGAGGGCTTTAGGTGCTCACCAGGCGGCTCGGAGCCCTCCAACTCTAGCGCTTCCTCCGAACCATCGGAGGCGGCGACCCGTGGCTCTATCACCCCTCATCGTCAATCTCCGAGGGGTTGGACGCGTCCACATCATTGGCTGGCGGGTCAAGCACTTGCAGGCGCTCGAACATCTAAGCAATGGAGTTGGCAACCGGCTCAAAAAGAGAACAACAAGTTTGAAGATAAGTAAAACAAGATTCAGGGTGGTACTTACCACCGGGGCTAGATGTGCTCGATCTTATAGGGTCATTCCCCATTCCCAACCTACGCCTTCGTCCATGTTCGTGGAGGAGATCATGTTCACGTTCTGAGCCACCACGCCGGCTCGGAAGTGCTTGGTGGAGAGCTGGCAGGGGTCACGCCGGTCGCCCATCTGACAAATCAGATGTGGCCTCCTCTGTAGAGGCAGGATCCGGCGGGTCATCATGGTGGTGAGCAGGTCGCGGCTCAGGAGGCCCCAAAATTCATGTTATCGAGGTGGGCGCATATCAGCGCCACCTCGGCAATCGGCTTCGGATGTGAAGCTTTCCAGTTCTTCTTCACCGTCGGAGGAGCGATGGCGAAGGGGGGAAAGTTGAGGCAGTCGTGGGAGGGGTCGACATTTTTCACATAGAAGAATCCCCACTCCCACATTTTGATGGAGTCCTGTAGCAGCATCTGGGGGAAGCCGGACGTCATCCGGTGATGCACCAGTGCCGCTCGAATGGGGTCATCGGGCGGGGGCCCTTGAGCTTCGCCGCCTCAACCTTGTCCATTTTCATGGACTGCTCCTTGAAGAAAAACAGGTTTTGCCAGAGGTCGAGGTGGGGCTCAATCTCCAGGAAGCCTTCACATAGGACGGCGAAGGAGGAAAGTTGAAGAATGGCGTGGACGCCAGATGGTGCGGCTGCAGGTCGAAGAAAGTGAGGCAGTGGGCAAAGAAGTTGCTCGCGGGGAGCCCAAAGCCTCGGTAGAAGTGTTCTTCAAACACGACTAGCTAGCCCTCCTTTGGAGTCGGGGCGCCTTCGGCTCCGAGCACCCGCACCGCCACAAGGGATGCAGGAGGCAGCATGTGGCGGTGGCGGAGCGCCTCAATGGGGCCATCGCAGATGTCATTGCCTAGCCACGCGCCGCTGTGCTGCCCCTTCTTAGGGGCATTGCTCGACATGGCGGCGGGCGGCGGAAGCTGGGGCGCTCCTGGATGCGGCTGGTGGCAGCGTCCTAGGCGACTGCGAAGACAAGGCAAGGTCTCTTCTTTCTCTAGGCTTAGGGAAGGAAGGGGCGGTGGTGCGGGGAAAGAAGGGGGCGAATGGCCTCCTCGATGCTCCCGCACCCTATTTAAACACCCACGATAGATCGAGGGGAGGGGATCCGGTGCGCATAACGCCCACCTCTGCCGATTATTACGGGCATACTTACGCCTCTTGAAACCCAACCATCGCGGAGTAAATCTGCAAAGGATCCGTCGCGCGGGGGTCGAGGTGCGTCGTGGCGGGACCCAGGGCTCAGGACCAGTCCCGTCATCTGATCAAATCATCATCACGTCAGGCCAGGGCCTGGCACGTGGTGCAAACAGCACAACACGCGCTGAAGCCGAGGCGTTCCTTCGAAACCAGCCGGCTTCCGAGCTGGCACCTCCTGCCATAGGAGGCACAAGGAGATCAACAACAGATAATTCAAGCCGGTGAGGCCTCCCGCTCTGAGGCGGCGGGCCTACCCTGCTTCGGGGACTACTGACGGGGGGATAACCCCGGTGTAGGCTCATCAAGCCTACTCCTTTGTCTTCCACATTTAAGATGAAGGGCAAGTCATTCTATACGGCCTAGTCCCCGTGGCCGGCTAAGAAACTCTTGCCGGCTCGACACGAGGCAGCCAAATCCCTCTGGCCGGCTAGGAAGCCCCTGCCGGCTAGAGGCGAGACGGCTACCTCCCTTAGGACACCTAGGACGCACTGGCCGGCTAGGGGCGAGAGGTCGTTCCTAGGGCCGGCTAGCGAGGCCGCTAGCCGTCCAGGGAGCTCAAGTTACATCAGCTCGTAGGTCATGACGAGACCCTACGCTCAAAGCTGCGTACGTGTCAACAAGTGTACAGGTTTGGAGCGCACGACAGGTACAGCGTCAGCGGCCATGCCGCTGACCTACTCCGGCTCCGATCCATCATCCTACACAGTTTCAGCCCGTCAAACTCCCACTCCATTACCACACTCGGCGTGGGAACAGTGGAGACGACCATACAGGCAACCCATGACGATCTCGTAAGATGACGCTGAACGTACTACATGTGTCTTGCGTCGGCCTTACACGAGAGCCTCATTGGCTAGCCGGAGGGTCCCGTAACCAGATGGGACCTTACAGCTGGCGGGCCCCTCCTTCTTCCTCCTCCGTCGAACAACTCAAGGAGCACATTGTAGCCTCACTAGTGCATTATACACTCCGACGGGACTAGGGTATTATCTCTATGGAGAGCCCCAAACCTGGGTCCATCGTGCGTTCCTCGCTTGTACCAACCTCGTTCCCACAACCCTTCGGTGCCCTTTCGGTCTCCACCTCATCACTTTAGCCTACCCATGGCTTATGTCGTGAGAAAACTCTGACAGCGTCTGAATCACTCGGTAAACAATCACTTGTATAATTCCCCCTTTACTCGACAATCAACGTCCACTCGGAAGAACCAGAAGCGAGTCAACGCAATAGACCAGAAGCCACTCTAGGGAGGCCGACAGGCACGCATTCGGCTGGTCATCATAAGAAACATTAATTATGTACGTTATCAGTAACGTACTCGTTTAAACTCTATTGATAAAACCCTTGGTTGCCGGGTATGTTATCAAAAGCCACTCTATTCAGCTGGTCGTCATAAGAAACATTAATTATCGTTACTTTTATAAGAAGTAGACTAAAGACTTTATCAATTTCCTCATCTCAAATTCTTCACTTCATGTGATCCTCACTTGCATATCCTAATCATGCTACTCGTTCTAAGTGTATGTTTCATTTTTTCATGATGACTATGCTTTTGGTGTGTCTCGCTTACGCCTGAGCACTTATTCCACTGCATGTTGCTCGTGACTGAGCAATTTCCTCACAAGGAAATTCCTTAGTGAAGAATTCATAAAAAATGCCTATTAACCCCCTCTAGTCGATATAATGCACTTTGAGTTAGTTGTTTTGTAGAAAGCTTTGTGTAACATAAGAGAAGGATTTGTCCCTAGGCAATCGATAACTAGATCGGTAATCATTATTGTTGTTTTATATGAGAGACATGCATATGCTAACATACTTTCGGTACTTGGATCATATGAGCTTACGATTTGACCTCAAGCAAGCATCTGCAACTACTAGAGATCACTAAGGTAAGCCAACCATAGCATTAACACATCAAGTCCTCTTTACTCCCATACGTAAACAATCCCCTTACTCAGGTTTGTCTTTCAGTTACTCACACAACCCACTATAAGAGAACCATGAACGTATTGCAACACCCTATAGTGCGAAACCCCAACGTGTATGCGGCACGGAAGGCACCATAGGACAAGACCGAAATAGGACATACAACTCAAACCAATCACAATAATCAATCAACCCATAGGACAAAACAAATCGACTCAAACATCATAGGATAGCCACACATCATTGGATAATAATTTATAACATTAAACAACATGTTTAAGTAGATATTATAGCAGGGAAGAGTTGTTCTATACTGCTACTAGAGGGGGAGAGAGTTGGTGGTGATAGTGGAGAAGTTGTTGGTTTAAATCGCTGTCATGATGGTTGCCTCGGCGAAGCTCCTGCGCTACCCGGAGAGAGGGGACAGAGCCCTCTCCTTCTTCTTCTTCTTCTTCTTCTTCTCGTTTGTTGGTCCCCCTAGGAAGAGAGTTTCCCCTCTGGTCCATGGCCTCCATGCCTCCTAGAGGGCAAGCGCCCTTCCAAGATTGGATCCCTCTCTATTTCTCTCCTGTTTTCGCAACTGTTTTCTGATCCCTTCACCGTTTCTCAAACATTTGAAGATCTGTAACTCCAATCGGGCTAAAATTTTGATGGTTTTATCGGTAAATTGTATTTCTTGTGGTGTAAGTGGGGATCCAACCTAATTACGGGGTGGCCACAAGCTATCTGGACGCGGCAATCCCCTGGCCTCCCCTATTGCCTTGTGGGCCCCTCGAGCATCGTTTTGCATTGATTCTTCCTCCTAAAATTCCCATGTATTACAAAAAAAATCTTCATAAATTTTTATTGTGTTTGGACTTCATTTGATATAAATTTTCCACAAAACAAAAAACACACAAAAATAGGAACTGGCACTCGACACTTGATAAGTAAAATAGCCCCAAAAATAATATAAAATGTTCTCAATAGTATATGAAAGTTGTAGAAATTGGCATGAAACAATAAAAAATTATTGATACGATGGAGACGTATCAATACCCTTCTCCCACTCCGGGTGAGGGTTCACTAACACATTAAGAAGATCTCAATAATTCTATTTCTCTCACTCTCTTGTTCTTACAAATCTAGAGTGCATTTTGAGGATTCTTGAGTGTGGCTCCGATCAACAGATATATCATCCGTATCACCTCCTCTCAACCAAAGGAATTCGTGATTTGAACAAGTTTCGATTGTTTCCCTTGATCTTGTTACTCTTGGAGGTTGGATACTCCTAGCTGGAAAGAGTTCTTGGGAGAGGAATCAAACCATTGTGATTACCCCCGAAAAGTTTGTGAGGTTTTGAAGACCACTCCAAGGTCTACCACTAGTGGTTAAGAAACGTATTCCGGGTGTTGTCTAAAGGAGAGAATATGGTGAGCCTTTGTGGCATTGTTGTGCCTTCGTGGTAACATCCACCTCTCTAAACGGTGACACACCTTCCCTCCAAGGAAGTGAACATCGGCGTACATCCTCTTCTCTCTAAGGTGCGGTTATCTCTAATCCTAGCTCTCTACTAGTGGTTACTTGTCTCCTCGTGTTCACATACTTTACATTGTGTTGTATATCTATTTAGTTTCTTATCTAGCTCACTATGTGTGTCAACTTATCACCTTTGCGATTGTTAGAATCACTCTCATATTCCGTGTTATTGCCTAAAATTGCAAAGTAACTATCAAAATTTGCAATTGTACGTGTTCACCCCCCTCTAGGTCCATCTCGATCCTTTCAATTGGTATAAGAGCCTCATGCTCTAATCTTGTGGCTTAACCGCCCTAGAGCAAGATGGACAAGGGTGGGAAACCCCTTGTTGCATTTTCTCTTGAGAAAAGTACTACTTCTTTGGAAGTGCACAAATCCTTCACCTGTGGGATCTAGAAAGGGCCCTTGCTAAGCAGAAGGAGGAGCATGATGCTTCTATTGAGGCCTTGGTCAAAATAAGGTTGGATGCATTGGCTGCAAAAACTCCACCACTAGAGAACCCGTTGGGTGTGAGAAAGCAACCAAATGCATCTCTTCTAATTTTGGCCAACAACCTCTAGTTGGTGATAACACCGGTATGCCATGGTTATATGCAAAATCTAGAGTGGAGAAACCAAAGTATAATGCTGGGGGAAACCCTCCTTTACTTGAAGACACTACCAATTTTTCTTTGTGGAGATTAGGTATGGAGGGTCATCTTAGGTTTGCCAATGATTAGATGATGCAGACCTTGAATAAATGCTACAACCTTGTGAGCCCCAGGTATCTCACACTGTGTGAATCATATGACAAGCAACTCAATGACACCACAATCATACTCATAAGAAAAGGCATGTCTAACAAGAAGAAAAGACCCTACATTCACCTACCAAATGCAAAGAAACTATGGGAGAGCATTGTGATGATCAAGACGGGAAAGTCTTTACTTCATCTTGCAGAATATGAGATTGCAAAAGGGGCATTGCAATATTTTTGCATGGACAAATGTGACAATCCCAAGCAGCTCCTTAAGTGATTGATGACACTTACCACCGACATAGACTCCTATTATTGTGACAAGAACCAAGATGGATTCAACTTGACCAAATGGTTTATTGTGGACAAATTGCCAAATTCTCTTGCTCCATATCATCATCAAATGGCGTGGGACATAAGAAGAGAGCATGGTTTCCAGGGCATGTCCCCTGATGATGTCATTTCAACCTTCCATGAATTTGAAGGGTCCAAGGCCAATGCTACAAGACACCTTGCCATGCATGGTTCCACATCACCCAACCTTGCCTTAAAGGCCAAGCATGTAATGGATGATGATGTTAGTCAAGTCGAAGAACAATATGATGAAGAAGGTTATGAGATTAACTCGGATGAGGGACCCTCATATGAAGACATGACTCTCTTTCTGAAGAAGTTTAGTGTGGGAAATTTCAAGGCAAGGTTCCCAAAAAAGAAAGTAAGGACTTGCTACAATTGTGAAGAAACCAATCACTTCTAAAATGAGTGCGCCTATGATAAGAGAGAAGACAAACCAAGATTTCTGGAGACTTTTGTAAATAAGAAGTAACTCAACCCATTGAAGTCCAAGTTCAAGAAAAGATAGGGGTAGGCAATGATTGCCCTAGATGAGCCCGACCACGATGATGTTGGAGGTGTTGCTCGTATAGCTCAAGACACTCAAACCACATTGAGATTTTTCAACAAGAGTGGTGATGTTGTCACATAAAACTATATGAAAGACTACAAGGGAAATGCACACAAATGTCTCATGGAAAAGGTCGTGGTAGATGATGATGAGGGTCAAGCCAATAAGGCAAAGGTAACACCACGTCCAAACCCTCCTCTATTTACTCCTACCACACTTAGTGATGAATATTTTGATGTAGAAGATCATGATCATTGTCGGTGCACAAAAGACTTGGGTCTCTAGTGCCCCAGACTTGTGCATGGGCACGAAGAGCCCCTGACGGCAGGGTGTGGGAGAGTCCAAACAAGATGCTCCCCAAGATATCCAAGGCCCCAACAAGCCTGCCTTACCGGGAAGACATCCAAGGCCACGTTCGTTTAATGGACATGATGAGCACAACAACAACAAGACCCTGGCAAGCTTCCCTCGCCGGGAAGGTAGCCGAAGCCCCCGGCAAGGTTCCTTGCTGGGACGAAGACCCAAGGCTCCAGCAAGCATCCTTGCCAGGATGACGTGGCAAGGCACTAGAGGGCAACCGCCCTTGCCATAGTGCCACCGTCCCCCGAGTTCCAGCGCATTCCGCATGCGCCAACGGGGCATCCAGGTGTCGTAGCACCTGACACATGTCTTCACCAGCACTTAGGTGACAAGGAATGGACATGCATTTAATGCACCTGACAACGGTAGATGGATAAGCGCCGGTCTAGGATCACTGTAACATCTCGTGAACCTACCATCAAGCATTGTAGGTGACCCCATTGCCTATAAAAGGAGGCCCTTAGCTCATTCACAAGGGGTTAGACTCTTTGGAGATTGCCCAAGAAGACGGTTATCAGCACTGTAATGAACAATGAAAAACACTTAATACGATAAGACGAGCATGACGTAGGGTTTTACGTGTAAACGGCCCGAACCTGGGTAAAAAGCGTTTGCTGGGTATTGATCGTTAGGTCTGCTCTTGATGCTATCTTTCGCCGCCCTACGATCACAAGGGTATCACGTTGATCCCCATAGGTGTCGATGTAGCATTGCCGACATCTTTGGCACGCCATGTAGGGGGCGGGGGGAGACGCGTGAATAAGACCAGGCTCAACATCGGCTCCATCGAAGTTTGGGCACTATGCCGCGTTCCCCCGGAAACAGGGTACCACCGCAGGCGCCCTGTTCTGCTACGACTTCCCAAGGCCTGCACGAGCGCGTTCCTGCACGTGCGCGGGGGGTAGGGAGGCGGAAGCTCTAAGAGCAGCATCATCAAGCCGATGCGTCGCTCGGAGGCTAGCGCACAGCTGTCGAAGGCAAGCGTGGGCGCTTCACAGAGGTCCCGGCGCATACTCCGGTGGACGCATCTCCGCGGAGCGATGCATAGTCGTTGAGGATGTGCCACACAGTCCCGAAGCCCCGGAGCGCACTCCAGCGCGAGTATTGCGCCCCTGAGAGCGTCGCATCATCGCCCAAAGACGCGCCCTGGGGCTCCGCGAGCACAGCCTAGCAAGAGAAAAGCAAAAGGGGTTACATCCTTGCTGGCTCTTTCTCCAAGTGATGGTCACGGACCATCGGAGATAAGTCCTTGCTGGAGAAGAGACCACCAGGAGCGGTGATTTCCTGCTTGCCAAGGGCTCCGACGCTCCGGCAAAAGATTCAAGCGCCTCGCACCCACGGCGCGGACAGATAAGTTCTTAAGTTTGAGATTCAGATTTGAAGTACATAGATCTTTTGCTTTTTCCCTTCGAAAGTTTCCAATATTTGTGTGAGGACTTTGCGCGTACTCGGACCTTCCCAAAGTTCGGTGCACCTTGTCTTTGTATCGAACTCGTTCAAACGACCTGAATGGCCACAGAGCTCCTTCAAACAGTTGCGAACCTGATCAACACAGCAAGCGGCTACGTAGCACCCGATTTCGTCTCAAGCTGCGCTTGGCGATTTCCATGGTTGCGCCAAAAGCGGCAAGGAGCTTTGCAGGTAGTCACCGGCAAGCTCCTAGATTATGCAAAGACGAATCATACAAAGAACAGAATCGAAGAAGGGAAAAACAGTCTTTTTCATTCATATGGATGGATACATTTGGCATCACTTACAAAGCGTGGTGACCTAACCTAAAGACCCTGTCTTTTGACGAGGACCGGCCCACGCGGAGGAGTGAAGCTCAAGAAGACAAAAAGGTGGGCCATCCCCCGGCACAGCCCAGGCCGGTCCCGTGGACCTGCAGTGCGCATCGAGAACTGTGTCGGGGGACAGCGCAACAGGAGGAGGTGAAGGGGTCGGGTCCAATGCTCGCGCCGCCCCAAAGAAAACGCGTCGATGCAGGCCCCGGCCAGGAGGGGAGACGCGTGAGTAGGCGCCGGCAGCAATGCCAGTAGTGAGTCGGAGCTCGGGGGATCATACTCCGACTTGACCCCCCGGGCTCCGGACCTGCTAAGAGAGCCACCACCGCCGCCACCCCCCTCGTCACCGCCGCTCAAAGCAGATCTCCCAATGCTACTCGAGCGACCTTCGCATCAGTCGAGAAGCACACGTGGGGCCCCCTAAAGCAACATGGAGGGCCGCCACAGAAGCAAGCTGGGGAGGACGGAGGCATTGGAGTAGCGCTCCGCCTCCCCCGGCCCCGACCTCCGTGGCGACCTCGGCCCCTCGCCCTTCCTCCACCACGGGCGTTCGGGCCACCTTCCGCCTTGACACCCTCAGAAGCTGTGGCATGATCCGAACTGGATCCCCTCGCCGCCCTCACGGTCGACGGTAGCCGACCCTGTCCCCTAACCATGGTTAGGGGCAAGTGTCACCCTCAGACAGAAGAAGATTCCAAGGACCAAGACAGAGGAGTTGGTGGATCCAGGAGGAGTTGAGTGAGCAAAACCCCTCGCATACCATCCCAATTTATAGGACGGGGCGCGGGGACTAGCCTCCCTTACTCCAAAATCCACCACCCTCTACGACCAATCGCTCGAGCTCACGGGTGAATAGAGAACCGCCCTCATGCGCCAATGCATGCACGGGCGGACCCAGCTACTAGTGCACCTTTCAAGGCATCGTCTGCCACCTGTCCATCCATGACTGTGCATGCCACGCGCGTGGCACAGGCGTTTACGGAGATGGAAAGGCCACTCCGCGCATGTTCTCCCACTTCACGCATCTGATGCACGGAGTGGGGAAAGGCAACTGCCAGCAGATCCAGCCACAAATGCCCGTGCACCTCTCTGGGCCTGGCCCAACAACGCTCCGCCGGCGCGTGTGTGGCCCAGGCCCGAGGGCTCCTGTCGGTGCACTAAAGACTGGGGTCTCTAGTGCCCCAGACTTATGCACGGGCACGAAGAGCCCGTGACGGCAGGGCCTGACAGAGTCCAAACAAGATGCTACCCCAAGATATCCAAGGCCCCGGCAAGCCTGCCTTACCGGGAAGACATCCAAGGCCACATCTGTTTAATGGACGTGATGAGCACACCAAGAACAAGACCCCGGCGAGCTACCCTCGCCAGGAAGGCACCCGAAGCCCCCGACCAGCTTCCTTGCAGGGGCGAAGACCCAAGGCCCCAGCAAGCATCCTTGTCGGGATGACGTGGCAAGGAACTAGAGGGAGACCGCCCTTGCCACAGTGCCACCGCCCCCCGAGCTCCAGCGCATTCCCAATGCGCCAGCGGGGCCTCCAGGTGTCGAAGCACCTGGACACATGTCTTCACCAACACTTAGCTGACAAGGACATGATGTGCATTTAATGCACCTGACAGTGGTAGATGGATAAGCGCCACTCTAGGTTCACTGTAACATCTCGTGAACCTACCATCAAGCATTGTAGGTGACCCCTTTGCCTATAAAAGGAGGAACTTAGCTCATTCACAAGGGGTTAGATATTTGGAGATTGGCCAAGAAGATTGTTATCATTCCCGTAACGAACAACGAAAAATGCTCAATACGATCAGACGAGAAGGACGTAGGGTTTTACGCGTAAGCGGCCCGAACCTGGGTAAAAAGGGTTTGCCGGGTGTTGGTCGTTAGGTCTGCTCTTGACGTTGTCTTCCCCGCCCTACGATCACAAGGGTATCACGTTGATCCCCATAAGTGTCGACCAAGCATCACCGACAATCATGAATGCAACATGGATGATGCTATGTTTGTTCAAATGAATAAAATCATGTGCTCTCTCAAAGGAAAGAAGCTCATTATGTTTCTTTTGCTTATGGAGATGGTGAGTAAGCACACCACCACCATTATGGAACTCGAAACCCTCATCATTGACAAAAAGGTCAAATGTGAAATCCTTGAGCGGAAAGTCATATATGAGGAATCCTGTAATGATCAATTGTGCTTAAAGATTGGTGCAAACATTCATATGCATACTAAAGAACTTGCCTCCTTGAAAAAGGCTAAAAGTTCTTATAACGTATTAATGAATGGTAAAAGTAAGCTTGAAGAGTCTCACGCTACCATGTCTAAGGATTGCGAGCTCTTACATTTTTCTCTCAAGACAAAGGAAGAACAGCTCAACATTCTTACAAAGAATTTGATGAACACAAGATCACTTACCTTGTCACCCTTGACAAAGACTACTCCTCATCTATTATAAATGTTGATTCTTGTGTTACTAACCCCAATGGTAATCTAGCCATTGTACTCTAGGAGAGCTGGTTGCTAAAGGCTCAAATCGAGAAAGGGCTCATGTCATGGGCCCAAGGACAAAAGAACCTCAATGAAGTGTTGAGCCATCAAAAGTAGGTAGTGGCAAGAGAATTTCTTGGATTTGATAAAAGAACAAGCAAGAAGAGATGGCAACACAAAAGTGTACCACACCTCTGAAGGATATATTCATACGTGAAGGGCACAAGGAGAATGTAAAGGGTAAAGTTGACATGGTTGTGAGTAGGAAGGCCACAAGGGGCATGCCTACCCCCAGCAAGCCAGAATAGGTTATGAATCCATCACATGTGCTTCATAAGGGTAAAGGTAGAGATGTCTATGCTCAATGTGTTGGTCCCCCGAAATGTGTTTTGTTTGTATGCAATTTGGGTTCCTGGGACCCTTGTTACTAACATGAGAGGTCCCATTGTAAAATTGGTTCCTCTAACCAAGACTTAAAATGTGTGTAGGTTGCCTTATCCGGTGGGGTAAAATAGGAGATTCACAGGGGATGCACCAACAATATGACCGGATATGGCACACTTCTTATGGACTTCGTGGAAGCTATAAGACCATTGATGAGCATTGTCTTTGGTCGAGTGTATAAAGGACATGTACTTTGGTTGGGAAACATGTCTATCACAAATGACATGTCCCTTACAAATGCCATTTGTGTCCAATTCCATAAGAATCATTTTCTTTTCGGTCATCAATTGGCTTGTGTTGGTTATGATACACTATTTGGACTAACGAATGTGAAAGTATTTAAGAGAGATACTCTTGAAATTGCCTTTGTGGGGGACTTGGATGGCAACCTTTACATGGTTGATTTTTCGAAAGAGAGCACATTCCATGAAACATGCCTCATGTCCAAGGCCGACATGGGGTGGCTATGGCATTACCGGCTAGCCCATGTCAGCATGAAAAATCTTCAATATCTCTTAAATGGTGAGCACATCCTTGTAGTTACCAATGTATCCTTTGAGAAAGATTGTGTGTGTAGTGCATGCATTGCCGGGAAGCAACATGAATCAAAGCATCTCCCCAAGATTATAGTATGAACCTGAAGACCTTTGGAGCTCCTTCGTGTGGATCTCTTTGGGCGTCCATCATGGGATAGTCTTTGTGGGAAGAAGTATGGGCTTGTTATTGTTGATGATTACTCAAGATACACATGTGTGTTCTTTCTAAAGTCCAAGGACGAGACAAGTATCACTTTCATTGAATTTACCAAGCAAGCTCAACACAAGTTGACAAAGAAATCTTAGGAATAAGAAGTGACAATGGCTACGAATTCGAGAACTACACCTTGGAAGAGTTTCTTATTGATGAAGAATTGAGCATCAGTTCACCGCACCATATACCCCACAACAAAATGACGTAGCCAAGAGGAAGGACCGCACACTTGTTGAAATGGCAAGGACCATGTTGGATGATTACAAGTCACCACATAGTTTTTGGGACAAAGCCGTCAACACCGCATGTCATGCATCAAACCGTCTTTTTCTTTGCAAAATCTTTGAGAAGGCCCCATATGAGCTTCTAACCGGAAACAAGCCCAATATCAAGTACTTTTGGGTGTTTGAGTGCAAATGATTCATTCTTAGCAATAAAGAACATTTAGGAAAATTTCAAGCCTAGACAATTGAAGGTATATTTGTTGGTTATGGATCAAACTCTCACGTCTATAGGGTCTAGAATAAATCCAATTGATGCGTTTTAGGAACTTGTGACATAGTGTTTGATGAATTTAATGGCTTCCTTGGGGAGCAAGTTGATCTAAGTGATGTAGGTGATGAAGACTCTTCGTAAGATATTTTGACCATGGGTTTAGGTGCTCTCCTTCCAATGGAACGTGTTCCTCATTAAGGTGGAGATGCACACGCAAGAACCCCTCATGCTCTAACTACTTCTCCATAAACATCACCACTAGATCCCATCTCCCGATAGGAACCCATAATCCAAGAACAAGAACAAGACACTACACGATACCATGATCATCATCAAGTCCAAGAAGAAGAAGAAGATCATCATCAATCACAAGAACAAGAACATACACGTAGTGATGATGGCGTACCTTATGATGATGGTCAACCTCAACAAATGATGCATGAATGAGAAGATTTTCCACCACACTTGCCGATCCATATGTTGAAGATGTTGAAGATGGGAATGAAGTTGAACATTGTGAAACCTTGACCTCCATCATGCCTTGAGTGGTCGGTCGTGTTGATATTAATCAAATTCTTACTAGCTTATGAGAAGGTAGAGTCACTCGTAAACTCTTAACGAACTTTTTTGTCCACTTCTAGTTTGTCCCTAGTTTTGAGACACTTAAGGATACAATTTGCATTGACGGACAATGATTCGCCTATTCTGATACAAGAAGAGTTGAACAGCTTCGAATGCAACAAAGTGTGGTCCTTAGTAAAAAGGCCAACCAAGGAACATGATGTCATTGGAACAAAATATATCTTCAAGTACAAGCAATATGAGAATGATGTAATTATTAGAAACAAGGCAAGGTTCGTGGCACAAGGGTACTCACAAGTTGAAGGTTTAGACTTTGATAAGACCTTTGCACCCATTGCCCGTCTTGAATTAATTGACATATTACTTGCTTATGTGCTTTCAATAGTTTTACTTTACATCAAATGGATTTGAAGAATGATTTTCTAAATGGTCCTTTAAGAGAAGAAGTATATGTATGATAACCACACAACTTCGTTGACCCCAATCACAAATACTATGTGTATAAACTTCACAAGGCTTTGTATGGCCTCAAACAAGCACCTCGTCCTTGGTAAGATTATCTTAAGAAGTTTCTACTCGATGATGGTTTCGTGAGAGGGGTGATCGATCCTAGTCTTTGTACTAAGAGGGAAAAGGTTATTTGATTCTATGCCAAACCTATGGAGATGACTGATACGTCTCTGCCGTATCTATTTCTCCAAACTTTTTGCTCTTGTTTTGGACTCTAATTTGCATGATTTGAATGGAACTAACCTGGACTAACGCTGTTTTCAGCAGAATTGCCATGGTGTTGTTTTAACGCAGAAATCAAAGTTCTCGGAATGACCTGGAAATTTACGAGGATTTTTTGTGGAATATATAAAAAATACCGGCGCAAGAATCAACCAGAAGAGTGGAGCGAGGAGCCCACAAGCCCACAAGGCGCGGGCCCCTCCCTGGCCGGTGCCTAGCAGGCTTGTGGGGCCCACGGAGCTCCACAGCCTCCAACTCCACCTCTATTTAGTCCCTTTCGTCCGAAAAAAATCAAGGAGGAGAGTTCATCGCGTTTTACGATATGGAGGCGCCGCCACCACCTGTTCTTCCTCTGGAGGGCAGATCTGGAGTCCGTTCTGGGCTCCGGAGAGGGGAGATCATCGACATCGTCATCACCAACCATCCCTTATCACCAATTCCATGATGCTCTTCACTGTTCGTGAGTAATCTCATCGTAGTCTTGCTGGACGGTGATGGGGAGGATGAGATCTATCATGTAATCGAGTTAGTTTTGATGGGGATTGATCCCTAGTATCCACTATGTTCTCAGATTGATGTTGCTACTACTTTTCTATGCTTAATGCTTGTCACTAGGGCCCGAGGACCATGACTTTAGATCTGAACCTATTATGTTGTCATCAATATATGTGTGTTCTTGATCCTATCTTGCAAGTTGTAGTCACCTACCATGTGTTATGACCCGGCAACCCCAGGGTGACAATAGCCGGAACCACTCCCGGAGATGACCATAGTATGAGGAGTTCATGTATTCACTAAGTGCTAATGCTTTGTTCCGGTTCTCTATTAAAAGGAGAACATTAATATCCCATAGTTTCCATTAGGACCCTGCTGCCACGGGACAGATGGACAATAGATGTCATGCAAGTTCTTTTCCCTAAGCACGTATGACTATATATGGAATACATGCCTACATTACATTGACGAACTGGAGCTAGTTACATATCTCCCCATGTGTATAACTGTTGCATGATGAATGTCATCCAGCATAATTATCCATCACCGATCCAATGCCTACGATTTTTTCCTACTGGTCCTTGCTACGTTACTCTGCTGGTACTGTTACTGCTACTGCTGTAATGCTGCTACTGTTACCGCTACTGCTGTCACTGCTGCTACTGTTACCGTTGCTACTGTTGCTATCACACTACTTTGCTACTAATACTTTGCTGCAGATACTAAGTCTTTCAGGTGTGGTTGAATTGAAAACTCAGGTGCTAATATTCGAGAATATTCTTTGGCTTCCCCTTTTGTCGAATCAACAAATTTGTCATGAATACTCTACCCTCGAAAACTGTTGCGACCCCCTATACTTCTGGGTTATGAAGACTATTTTCTGGCTCCGTTGCCGGGGAGGCATATCTCTATTCTCTGAGTCACTTGGGATTTACGTTTGTCGATCACTATGAGGAATCCGAGAGATCCAAAAACTAAATTCTTGCCCTCAACTACGAGGACAGGTAAGTAAGTTTGCGGCACCATCTCTTGCTAGAAATTTTGATCTATCGCCGGTGCTAGATAATGCTACTTCTGCTATCCTTGATGCTTGTGATGATGCTTTGCTTGATACTGCTTTGCCACTAGGTGCATTCCTTGATGCACAAATTGCTAGAGTTGCTGCTAAATGTGATGATACTTCTGAGACTGCTGAAATTATTGAAGTACAACCTGCTGTTTCACCTGTTAGAACTAGCTCTCCTAGATATGAATTGCCTGATATACCTGAGGGTTATGTTATGGAGGGAGAGATAGCTGAGGACTTTCTTGCTTGTAAGGATAGCTATGATCTTAAGAAATTACTGCGCAAGTGGAAATAAAAATCTCTGAACGCTAGAATGAAATACGATCCTAAGTTTGCTACTTCGCATATCTTTGTGACCGATAAGGATTATGAATTCTCTGTCGATCATGAGTTAATCACTTTGGTCGAATCTGATCCTTTTCATGGTTATGAGTCTGAAATGGTTGTAGCACATCTTACTAAGCTGCACGATATAGCCACCCTATTCACGTGTGAGGAAAAGATCAGCCACTACTATATCCTTAAGCTATTTCCTTTATCGGTAAAGGATGATGCTAAGACTTGGTTCCCTTCTCTTGCTATTGGTTGTGTGCGTAGTCCCGGATATGATCTGCTACTTCTCTGAAAAATATTTTCCGACCCATAAGAAACAAGCTGCCTTGCAGGAAATATATAACTTTATGCAAGTTGAAGAAGAGAGTCTCCCACAATCTTGGGGGAGGCTTGTCCAGCTACTGAATGCTTTGCCTGATCACCCTCTTGAGAAGAATGAAATACTTGATATATTCTATAATGGCCTAACCGGTGTGTTGGTGATATTACCTATTGATAACCCGCCCTGGTTGGTCCGGGTCACCAAATCAGGCGATTCATCTAAATGTGGTTCGGGCCTTGGCCTGGCAAGGCCAAAGGTTGTATGGCGGTTTACAACTTCCGGAAGGTTTCCAAGCTTTGGAAGATGGCGACTTAGAGATCGTAAGGGTCACGGTTTGTAGAAAGGAAAGTACCCTTGTGAATCCTAGGGACTCGAGCTGTATATATAGGCGAGTCCCAGGGAAGAAGAGGGCAGGTTAGAAATCATCGATTGCTAGGTCTGGCGAGTTACGCCCTCCTTGTAATCAAAACTCCATCAATACAACTCAATGCAGGACGTAGGCCTTTACCTCCTCACGAGGGGCTGAACTTGGATAAATCGCCGTCTCTCTCCCGTTCAACCCCTTTGAGTCGCCACCAAAGTGCGATGGCTCTAGTACTAAGTCCTTTCACGAGGACATCTGCCGTGACAAAACCACGACAGTTAGCGCCCACCATGGGGCCTACACACGGTGGAGTTGAGTTCTCAAAGGGAGCCCTACCAGGGTTTGGGAGCTACGCGACGGGGCTCATGTCCCAGAGCCGCCGTGGGAAGATCTACATCAACAACCTGCAATGGGGGCCCGAGGCGGATTCGATCGAATCTGGTTACAGGGTCCCCGTCGGCAAGATCAACGTCTTCATCGACATGATTGGATCATCCATGCCTGAGCCGGACATCTCCACCGACATCGTCGAGCCGGCCAGGTACGTCCGCCCACTAACGACGTCAAATCTGACTCGCCCGATCTTTGTTGGATTCACGCAGGGATCTGAGGAGCTAGAACACTCAGCGACCCAGGAAACCACACCCATCAACACTGATGACGAATCATCCATGGGCGATTCAGATTCAATCTGGTCTCTACATGGGGATTGTCTCGGGGGCTTGTCGTTGGCCATGGACCCTGAAGTCCTTGACCGAACCTGCCGCGAGATCGCTATTTACATGGCTGGGGCGACTCAACCCTCGCCAAACCTGGCAGGCGGGGATGGGCCTAGCGAGACATCTAGAAGCCCGGCCGCTGTCTTGGTGGAATTAGCAGCAGAAATTACAAGGCTTATGGCGACTCCCATCACACCGAAAAACTAGGAGACAGTAAACACGCAATTGGCGAAGCTAAGAGATGCAGTGGTAAAAAGTTCATCGGGATGCCCAGGTGGAATCTACGAGAATCGAGACCTGGCAGGCTCAAATTACCGTCGAGAGAATTCGCTTAAATACTGACAACTGGCGGCTCGAAAGACACCAGCGCGCACCTAACACCATCCATCAGCGAAGGCACCAGGGTCGCCTACCCCCTGATCTCAACCCAACCCGCCTGTTTGATACTCCGCGAACTCCCGGGGCGGGAGCCGCCCCAGGGGGAGGAACGGGCCAACCACCTAATCCACCGGTTCAACCAATTGAGGATCGCTTACCCCGATTCCGGACACCTCAAGGTCATTTTTCCAACCCAGTGGACAACGTCCTTGCTGCAACTCGCCATTTGGAATCTCTTTCGATTCACGGCAATACTGCTGCCGAGATAGAAGCAAGAAACGCCATTGAGATGTTGAAGACGGCAGTGGTTCAAAACGCCCAGTTCTCACATAGCCTAGATAGGCTGCATTCTACTCCCCAGGCGAGTCACACCAGGAGTCGGCCAGAAGACCAACCCACTATAAACAGCGGACGGCGACTCATCCCCCAGGATAACCCGCCTGACCATCAAAACCCACCGGGCCGGGAACTCCCGAACATCCAAGTCGCCCCAGCCCCTCTCATCGGGAGCGGTGGACAAGTGGGGGTGCCATGCTTGGCCCCCGCTCTCCGCGACGAACGAATGCCGAAGGATTTTAAAGGACCAAGAAAGGTGCCTAATTACACCCCGGACCTTGAGCCGGCATCGTGGGTCGAGAGTTATGAAATCGCCATGGACATGCTCGACGTAAACGAAGCAGTTTGCGCCAGATACTTCACGATGATGCTCGAAGGGTCAGCACGTACTTGGTTAAAAAACTTACCCCCCAACTCCGTCCAGACCTGGGCTGAATTGAAAGAGCTCTTCATCAAAAACTTCCGAGGAACCTGCAAACGTCCAATGATGATTGTCGATCTGCAGCACTGTGTTTAGCACCCCGATGAGTCAGCCCACGATTGGTCACGGCGGGTCGCGGAAATTATCCATTCATCAAATGGTATTACGGCGGCTCAGGCTGCGTTGATTCTCGAGCAGAATTGCCACTACGAACCCCTGGTGCAGAAGTTGGGGCGACTCAAGCGAAAGGTCCAAGACATGGGGGAGCTAATGGATACTCTCACTAGATACGCTGAAGCAGACGACACCAAAGATCCCGGTGAGGACGGTAAAGCTAACTCGCCAAAGAAGGGCGAGTCATCCAAAAATCATACCCGGTTCCAGGGACGTAACCGCCACAATCAGGGAGCCAATGGCAAGAGAAGGCAGCAAGAGGAATCTTCGGATTTAGTCGCCAATACCAACACCAACAATGGCAACGAACGCTAGAAGAAAAACATGGGTTATAGTGGTAAGAAGCCGCGTAACTATGAAGAGTTACTCAAGGGCCCTTGCGAGCACCATGCCATGGCAGATGGACCGATGAATCATTCCTGGGAAAACTGTTTCGTGATGCGAGTTTCGGGCGGAAGCGATCAAGAAAAGCCAAAATGGTGACCCGGACCAACGGGAGGAGCAGTTTGCTGCACCCAACCAACGTCAAAACCCCTTTGGCGGTTTTCCCGAGCCGAGGGCTCAGGGGGGCCCGCAGCCAAGCAGCAGCCACTAGCCAGTGCATCACCAGCGGCGGTATAACCCGCTCGGGGCTTTTCAGCAACCACCCTCACAGGGAGCTTCGCAGTGTCAGGATGACAACGGCGGCTTTCGCATGAACCCCAAACAGTTAAGCAATGGGCAGTACCACGTTTCCACCACCAATGCTTGCAGGCATGATAAGAAGGTGAGTCACCGGACGTACAATGTGTCTGAGCCGGCACTTCCCAGTTACCTCCACTGGTCCGAGCAGACCATATCATGGAGTAGGGAGGATCACCCGCCAAGAATTGACAACCCTGGCGACTTAGCGTTGGTCGTAGCTCCTCAAGTTGGGGGGTACACCCTGTCCAAGGTACTAATGGACGGTGGCAGCAACATTAATATATTATATTTTAACACTTTCCAAAGGATGAATCTATTGGAGAAGGATTTGATGCCTTCAACCACGGTCGTGGAATCGTCCCGGGCAAGTCGGCGTACCCCATAGGCCGAGTCAGGCTCACAGTCGCATTTGGAACAGCATATAACTACAGGAGTGAGTCGCTGATGTTTGAGGTGGTCAAATTGAAAAGCCCCTACCATGCGCTATTTGGGCGGCCGGCTTACGCCCGGTTCATGCCTCGCCCATGCTATGTTTACCTTAAACTCAAGATGCCTGGTCCTAAGGGACCCATCACGGTGGACGGTGACAGAAGAATTGCAAAGGAATGTGAAGAAGGGGACGCGGCTTATGCAGAAGTCGCCTGCGCTGCAGAAGAGCTCAAGTACCATCGGGCTAATGTTGATCCTTCTGACATGTTGGCCTTAAAGAAGCCAACGACAGATGCTGAGCCGCCCCTCAAGTTCAAACCAACGGATGACACTAAAATGGTTGATTTCGTTCCTGGCGATTCATCCAAGCAGTTCACCATTGGGACAGGTCTGGATCCCAAATAGGAAAGCGCGCTCATCGAATTCATCCGTGAGAGTCGGGACACCTTCGCATGGAAACCTTCTGACATGCCTGGTGTGCCGAGAGAATTTGCTGAGAACCATCTTAATGTTGACCCAAAAGCAAAACTTCTCTAGCAGTATCTTCGCAGGTTTAACGAGGAACAGCGCAAGGCAATCGGGGAAGAGGTTGCCCGTCTCTTAGCCGCCGGATTCATCGTGGAAGTTTTCCACCCCAAGTGGTTGGCTAACCCGGTCCTGGTACTAAAAAAGAATGACACTTTCCGTATGTGCATTGATTACCCGGACCTTAACAGAGCTTGTCCCAAAGATCCTTTCGCTCTTCCCCGCATCGACCAGATTATTGACTCGGTGGCGGGATGCGAACGTTTGTGCTTTTTGGACGCCTACTCTGGTTATCACCAAATCAAGATGGTCGTGGAGGATCAAGAGAAAACAACTTTTATAACCCCCTTTGGGGCTTTTTGCTATGTCTCCATGCCGTTCGGGCTCAAGAGTGCAGGGGCGACTTATCAGCGCTGCATCCAGAACTGCCTCCACGGCCAAATCGGACGAAACGTTCACGCCTATGTAGATGACATTGTGATTAAGACCCGCCGGGGGGAGACCCTACTGGAGGATCTCAAGGAAACTTTCGATAATCTGCGGGTGTATCAGATGAAGCTGAATCACACCAAGTGTGTTTTTGGTGTTCCTGCAGGGAAATTGTTGGGCTTCCTGGTGTCTGAGTGTGGCATTGAAGCTAACCCGGACAAAATCGAAGCAGTTACGTCCCTTAGGAAACCGGCAAATGTTAACCAAGTCCAACGGATGGCGGGTCGCATTGCGGCTTTAAGTCGCTTCGTAAGCCGCCTGGGAGAAAAGGCGATTCCCCTTTATCAATTACTACAGAAATCTGACCATTTTGTTTGGACAGATGAGGCAGATGAGGCTTTCGAAGCCTTGAAACGACAACTGGTCAACCCGCCGGTCTTGGCCGCCCCGACTGAGAAAGAACCCATGCTTTTGTATATTGTGGCAAACTCTAAAGCAGTAAGTGTGGCGGTGGTTGTTGAAAGGAAGGAGGAAGGGAAGGAATACCCAGTGCAGCGCCCGGTATATTTTCTTAGCGAAGTGCTAACTCTTTCCAAGCAACACTACCCACATTGGAAAAAGTTAGTGTATGGGGTGTTTATGGCGAGTCGGAAGTTTAAGCATTATTTCCAAGAGCATCCCATCACGGTGGTTAGTTCCGCCCCCCTCGGGGACATCATCCAGAATCGGGAGGCAACAGGGCGGATCGCCAAATGGGTGATTGAACTTGGGCCGCATCACGTACGATACACCCCTCGTACAGCCATTAAATCTCAAGCCTTAGTTGATTTCGTCAATGATTGGACGGAATTGCAAGCCCCGGAGGACAGGCCTGATCTTACATACTAGACTATTTATTTTGATGGATCCAAGCAGCTGGAAGGTGTTCCCCTCAAGGAGACAAATTCTGTTATGGTACTGGTGTGGTACTGGTATCCCCTCAAGGAGACAAATTTTGTTATGTCCTCCGACTCATGTTTCCGTGCACTAACAATGCTGCGGAATATGAAGCTTTGCTTCACGGCTTGCGACTCGCCAAGGAGATGAACCTTACGCGGGTCTGATGTTTTGGTTACTCTGATCTGGTGGCGCAGCAAGTTTCAGGCACTTGGGATTCTCGAGACCCCGTGATGGCGGCTTACAGAAGAGCTGTGTCCGATGTGATGGGTCATTTCCATGGCTATTAGGTTGATCACATTGATCGGCGCCTCAACGAGGCAGCTGACGCCCTTTCACGTCTTCGTTCCCAGCGAAAGCTGGTTCCCCCCAATGTTTTTCTGGATATTCTGCATAATCCCTCCGTGAGTTTGCCGTCGGAAGAAGAGTTGGCGATACCAGATCCTGAGTCTCAATTCGTGGCGGCTCTCCACGTCACGCCGGATTGGGTTCTTCCCTAGCTGGCCTATCTCGCCCGGGGCGAGTTACCAACAGACGAAGTTTTGGCCCACCAAATTGTTTGACGGAGCAAATCCATGGTGATCATCAATGGCGTATTATATAAACGGAGTGCCTCTTGAGTTTTTCAACGATGCATTTCCTTCGAAGAAGGATGCATAATCCTAAATGACATTCATTCCAGAGATTGCGGGCATCACGCTGGGTCACGCTCTTTGGTTTCAAAGGCATTCCGTCATGGTTTCTTTTGGTTGACGGCTCATGCAGATGCAGAAGAGATAGTTCGTCGGTGCGAGGGATGCCAGCGTTATGGACGACAGGCTCATGTGCCGGCTCAAGAACTAAGAATGATTCCCATCACTTGGCCTTTCGCGGTCTGGGGGTTAGACATGGTTGGCCCCTTTAAAATGTCACCCAACAAGAAAACCCATTTGCTGGTGGCAGTTGATAAGTTCACCAAGTGGGTTGAGGCAGAACCTATTGGAACTTGCGATGCGGAGACGACGGTCAAATTCTTAAAGAAGCTGATTTTCTGCTTTGGATATCCACACAGTATCATTACTGATAATGGCACTAACCTGTGTCAAGGGGTGATACAGGAGTTTTGCCATCGAGAGCATATCCGGCTTGATGTTTTTGCGGTCGCTCACCAAAAATCTAATGGGCAGGCGGAACGGGCGAATCAGGAAGTTTCACGGGGAATTAAGCCCCGACTCATGGTTCCCTTGGAAAAGACCCCGGGATGTTGGGTTGAAGAATTGCCTTCAGTGTTATGGAGCATCCGAACCACCCCGAACCGGTCCATGGGTTTTACCCCTTTCTTTCTGCTCTATGGAGCAGAAGTTGTTCTTCCCACTTACATAAGGCATGACTCGCCCAGAGTCGCCGTTTATGTGGAAGAGGACAACGAACTGGCGCGTCAAGACTCTTTGGACGCCTTAGAGGAGGTGCGTGACTTTGCTGCGGCCCGATCGGCCATCTATCACCAGGATTTATGGCGTTATCACAATCGCCGGGTCAAGAGCCGAGCCTTTCAGGAAGGCGACTTAGTGCAGTTGCTGATACAGGATTGTGCTGGCATGCATAAGTTATCACCACCATGGAAAGGACCGTTCGTCGTCAGCAAAAATCTTCACAACGGCTCTTACTATCTGGTGGATCTCCGGCCTGACCGGCCAACCACGCAGGCTGAGTCGACTCGCCCCTGGAATATTGCCCACTTGCGGCTTTACTACACTTGAGCTTTTAAGCTCTGCATTTTGTAAGTTTTTTAGTCCTTATTATAAAGGAATAAAATTAAAATGCCTCCCGACTTGGGGGCTTCCTCTTACTGAGATCAGCTTTATTATCATTTTGGTCTATGAAATTATTATGTTGGGTGGCGCTTGAGCTTTCTGACTCGCCCTATCCTGTCGCGACCTTATGAGCCGACGAAATCATTATCTTGGGCGGCGCTTGAGCTTTCTGACTCGCCGGATCCTTTCGCGACCTTATGAGCCGATGAAATCATTATCTTGGGCGGTGCTTGAGCTTTCTGACTCGCCCGATCATGTCGCGACTTTATGAGCCGACGAAATCGTTATCTTGGGCGGCGCTTGAGCTTTCTGACTCACCCGATCCTGTTGCGACCTTTTGAGCCGAAGAAGTCATTATCTTGGGCGGTGCTTGAGCTTTCTGACTCGCCCGATCCTGTCGCAACCTTATGAGCCGACGAACTCATTATCTTGGGCGGCGTTTGAGTTTTCTGACTCGCCCGATCCTGTCGCGACCTTATGAGCCGACGAAATCATTATCTTGGGCGGTGCTTGAGCTTTCTGACTCGCCCGATCCTGTCGCGACCTTATGAGCTGACGAAATCATTATCTTGGGCGGCGCTTGAGCTTTCTGACTCGCCCGATCCTGTCGCGACCTTATGAGCCGACGAAATCATTATTTTGGGTGGTGCTTGAGCTTTCTGACTCGCCCTATCTTGTTGTGACCTTATGAGCCGACGAAACTGTTACCTTGGGTGGCGCTTGAGTTTTTTGACTCGCCCTATCCTATCGCCACCTTATGAGCCGACGAAAGTACTGTTTTTACCTTCCTGGCACTGCCACAAAGTTTTTCAGATTTTTTTTCTCATTCGCCTCAAAATACTTTGGGGCGACTGCTCTTTGTTATCACTTATAATTGAGTGAGATGATTTCACATATGTTTTTCAAAGCTTAGAACAGGATGATGATCGAGATTACTGTATCCATGGCGGATTAAGCATCATAAAAAAGCCTCAAACGGCGGATCAAGTATTTCAAATCGCCTTAAGGGCGACATAAGTATTTTTTAAAGGTATCACAAAGGCAGTATCGATTCCTAAAGGAGACCTATTACATGGCTCTCATGGCCAATTCAATGAAAATTTATTCTGCTGACGCCCTTGGATCAGCCTGTTGCGAGCTTTGGCCAACCTCAATCTGCAAGTCGCCCAATACCCAGTTACACTTGGACAAAGCCGCAAATTCATCTTCATAGGTCAGGATTGATGAAAGATCCGCGTCCAAGTCAAAAGGATTCTTGGGTCGCCGCGGAGTTAAGTTGGTCCTCACAAAGGTTGGCGGGTTGACCTTCTTGTTCTTGCTATCATAGGCGGCCTGGTACTTTGATAAGTCCAGGCTTGCAGCAAGCTGAGTCGCCGCCAGACGGGAGTCCTTCACAACACGCTGGTAGTCTTCTTCGGCGAATTCTGACCCATCATCCTTAAGTTGAGGAAAGCCCGCCGCTACCTCTTCTGGTTTGATTTCTGGAGCATATGCTAAGCAGCGACTCAGTGTAGTCAGCACTCCCTTCCGGGCGGCTGACCGAGTTAACTCGCCAATTTTGGGAGGAAGCGTGGATAGGCACCCAAGCATCTTCTTTATGGAGGTTATAGGCTCCTTGGCGCCCATCACTGCTTTCACAGTTAGTACACTGCCGGTATATAGCTCCTCTGTTAGCGTGTAAATCGCCTTCAGCGTTAGATAGCAATCATCCTGAAGGTTGGCGGCTCTCGGACCTTTACAAGGGGTAATGATAATCAGTGACTCAGATAAGAGTTATTTGTTTCAAAAGGTCAAGATTTAGTATTTTACCAAAGACGGCTTGCGCCATGTTTGAGATATGACGTTTTAAACCGGACATCTCTTGTTGCACAGTAGCCAGCTTGGCTTCAGCCTTCTCTGCTCGCTTTGTTGAAGCACCTTGGTCAGCTTGAGCCCTTTTTAAATCGGCTTTTAGTTTTTCCATCTCAGCCAAGACCAGTTGATACTTCTCCTCCGATTTGGCTCGGGCATCCTGCTGTTCAGATAAGCTTTTCTTCATGTCGCCAAGTGTTGATTCAGTCTGGGTAAGAGATTCCTGTTGAATCATATGATTAAGGGGCAAGTCTCAGAACTATTGCAAGCAATATCCCTGACACTTGGGGGCTAATGTATAATTTTCAAACAAAATTATACAGCATCAAGACCCGGCTCATCTTTCTTACTGATGACCCGGCCCTTGGGGGTTACTGGTCGAAAGTTTTCTAGTCATCAAGACCCGGCTCATCTTTTTACCGATGACCCGGCCCTTGGGGCTTACTTGTCGAAAGTTTTCTAGTCATCAAGACCCGGCTCATCTTTTTACAGATGACCCGGCCCTTGGGGGTTACTGGTCGAAAGTTTTCTATTCATCAAGACCTGGCTCATCTTTTTACTGATGACCCGGCCCTTGGGGGTTACTGGTCGAAAGTTTTTCTAGTCATCAAGACCCGGCTCATCTTTTTACTAATGACCCGACCCTTGGGGGTTAATGAAGATAATATGGTATACAACAAAACTTTCCTCATGTTTGTTTTTCAGCATGTGAAGCAGGCTTTTCTCCATCTCAAAGCTCACCTCTAGGCGACTTGCAAAACCAGAGCAAAGTTCCTTGAACTCCAAATGTTCATATTGGGAAAGCTTAGCCTTGGAAAGTTCATATTCAGGAAAAGTTTGAGATGATGATGACACATGCTTTGATAAAACCGATGTGGCCGGTTTAGAGAAGCTGGTACCAGTGATAATTACAGCGTCCGGGTCTTCAGCTGTTGTCAATGGACTTGGCGACTTGGGGGCATCCATTGCTTCCTTTGGAGAGCTAGGGAGATCCACTTGATCCTCAGGTTTGTCTTGGTCCGGGTTATCTTGGATCGGCACCGGCTCTTTGATAGGCTGTGAGATTATGATGGGAGTTGACCCGCCAGTTTTCCTTTTCTTCGCTTGTGCCCTGAAAGAGGAAAGAGGCACGTTTAAGGAATGAGAATTTATCACCATCAGATTCAAAGTAAAAATTATCAAAAGACTTACCCAGGGACACAGATCATTGGCGGAAGTGCTGACATTACTGAGTCGCCAGATGTAGGAGGAGAATTCTGCAAGAGTTGCACAACGAAGATATAAGCGGGTTACAAATGCGATCCAAAGAGAAATGAAGAAGTGTTGTTAAAGGATACCTCATTTGGCCTTTTCTTGCTCCCTGTGGGTAAACCGGACACCAGATCACCGGAATGACTTCGGGTCTTCCGATTCGAAGTGTACTGAGCTTTCTTCAGAAGAAAAATTGGGTCCAAACAAGCTTTTGGATGTGAGAAGGGAACTTTCCCACAAATTCGCCTGGCCGGCTTAGGGGGAGAAGGAGATGAATCGGATGAAACAGAAATTACCTCTACAGAATCCTCCTGGCTTTCGTTGTCTTCATTCTATTCCACAGATGCAGAGGTATAAATATAGGTTTTTACCTCCGAAGGTGCGTCGCCGACTTGGGATTCATCGGCCTCGGATGGTTCAGTCACAGCAGCTTTGCCCTTGCCCTTGGTTTTCTTCTTTGGAGGCGGTCTAGCTTGCTTCATGGCTGGCTTTTTGGGCTTCTTGGACCAAAATTTATCACCTTCCTGAAATGGCATATGTTATAAGAGGCCATAATTCGAATGAGACATAAGAAGTAAAAGACAAAAGGCGGGTTAAAGTTGCTTACCTTGGGTGCTGGGTTAATCTTGCAGAAGGGTTTGAGACCTATTTGGCTGCATTTTCCCACAGGCTCGCCGGTCAGCTTCTTGATGATGGTGACAATGTCGCTTTCCGTTAGAGCCGTGCGGAATTAACATTGAGGATGGTCTAGAGTAACGTCAAATTCACAAATTAACCCGTCCCGGCGACTTAGAGGGAGCATGCGCCACTCGACCCAACAGCGGATCAAGTCAACCCTAGTAAGGCCGTTGTTTGTCAAAGATCTTAACTCGGACAAAACTGGGATAAAATCTGATTCTTCTTCTTCGGTGAACTTTTCCGGGAGCTTGAAATTCGTTGGGAGGCAATCTTCCCTATAACCGAGAAGCTTGTTTTCACCTACAGGCGAGGTCTCTTGACAATAGAACCAAGACTCGCCCCAGCCTTTGGGGTGGCTTGGCATGGCGAGTGACGGAAACGGGCTATCCCTGCGGCGCTGAACATTTACACCGCCGAGCTCCAGGCTGGGACCATTGTGAAATTCTGTTTGGCGATTTAGGTGGAAGAAATACCAGAATAAGGGAACTGAGGGTTCCATCCGCAGGTAAGCCTCATCAAACACCTGGAACTCGCATAGGTTGCTTATCGAATTGGGCCCTAGATCCTGGAGGCGGACATTCATGAAAGCCATGGCATCTCTAAGGAACTTCGATCCGGGCGGCTTAAAACCCCGCTCAAGGTGTTCAACGAAAACAACTATTTCCCCTTCTTTGGGATTGGGAATTTCTTCTCCCAACCCGGTACGCCAACCGATAACATCCTAAGGGTCCAAATTTCCCGTTTTCACATAATCCTCTAGCATGGCATCATTGACCTTGGTAGGGAGCCCGTCACTTTTGAAAACGGCGCCCATGCTACAAAGGAATAAAGTGCGGGTGAATTGACGCGCCAAAACATCTACTGTATGAGGTGAAAAAATTTCATTTTACTCGCCAAGTAATTTGTCCGCGGGCTAAGGAAAAATCTTGATTCGCCAAACGAAGGTCCGAGTCAGGTTGCTATGGCGACTTACGAAGTTTGGCTACTTCAAGGAGTTGTGTCTCAAGGCGTCGGAGGCATTTATCCAAAAATGGTGAAGTATGAAGACTACAAACAGTTTTCACATAACGAGGGGTAGATTATGGATCTACTAGACGGCTGAAAATAAATGAGGAAAATGACCGGATGCGGCAACCTACGACCAAGATGGGACAATGCTGTTGGTTTGGTAAAATACTACTGTAAGTGTGCAAATCAAGGGTGGAAAAATAAAGGTATTTAGATAGATTGGTTCTCTCGTTGTCATCGATATCAACAAATCAAGAACAAGTAACAACTATTTGGGGAGGCACCAAGAACATGGCAGTGATGAACTTCGAAAAAGAATAGGGATCAGCTCTTGAGTAAACGGAGACCTAACCTGGTGGGTTCGGCCGGAGATGGTCAACGGCGACGAAGGCTTTTGGAGGGGCGCGAAAACCTCGGACGGGCGCGGATACCTGGGGCGGCGTCGAAGTATTCGGCGGCGACGAAGTGTTCGGCGATGATGAGATATTCAATGACGACGAGACGGACGGTGATGGCGAACTGATCGGCCGCGGCGAAGTGCTTGACGGCGACAACGTCCTTGGGCGGCACCAAAGAATTTGGGCAACGGTAGGAACCACGGTTGGTGGCGGAGCTCGCGGAAGACAATGAGGGTTTTCTTCGCTATAGCAATGGGGAGAAAAGGCGACAAGACTGGTGGGTGGAATACGCCCAGTCTTGTCCCCCCACCTATTTAACAAGGCAGGCGCTGGAATCGTGGCGCGACGAGCGGGAACCGCTAAAAGGATAAAGATTCGCCATGATGGCGCTCCGAAAATCTTGGGATAACGATACCAAGGGATCCGTTGGGATTACGTCATTATCTTTTCCGGAATTCAAGGGATAAGAAGATACCAACAAGAAATGGTTTGGCTATTTAAGATTTTCCGCAACAGATGGCGGGTTAAGTTCATGGCGTATGGAGGAGGATGAAAAATGAATCGCCCTTAACTGAGCAAAAATATTGGCGTGAAGAGAATTCAAGTCAATCTGGGGCCTAATGTTGGGGATATTACCTATTGATAACCCGCCCTGGTTGGGCCGGGTCACCAAATCAGGCGATTCATCTAAGCGTGGTTCGCGCCTTGGCCTGGCAAGGCCAAAGGTTGTACGGCGGTTTACAACTTCCGGAAGGTTTCCAAGCTTTGGAAGATGGCGACTTAGAGATCATAAGGGTCACGGTTTGTAGAAAGGAAAGTACCCTTGTGAATCCTAGGGACTCGACCTGTATATAAAGGCGAGTCCCAGGGAAGAAGAGGGCAGGTTAGAAATCATCGATTGCTAGGTCTCGCGAGTTACGCCCTCCTTGTAATCGAAACTCCATCAATACATCTCAAAGCAGGACGTAGGCCTTTACCTCCTCATGAGGGGCCGATCCTGGGTAAATCGCCGTCTCTCTCCCGTTCAACCCCTTTCAGTCGCCACCAAAGTGCGATGGCTCCAGTACTAAGTCTCTTCACGAGGACATCTGCCGTGACAAAACCATGACACGGTGCTTCTAGGAACCACCTAGATAGTTGTGGTGGTTGTGTTTTCAGGGAACGGACTGTGGAACAAGCTAAGATTCTATTGAATAATTTCTTGTGCAATGAGAATGCTTGGACTATTCCCGAACCACTCGTATGCTTAGTCATTTAAGTACTTGTGTGGATAGAAATGTCAATGATCTTAAACTCTTGATTAAACCTGCCTCTATGGTCACCACTCAAGTAGAACAAGTACTTAAGACTCAAAATGACTTGCTCAATGAGTTGAATGACAATTCTGTTAGAGTCGTCACTAGAGGCGGTAGAATTGATGGGGAACGTCGCATGGGAAACAAAAATTTTCCTACGCGCATGAAGACCTATCATGGTGATGTCCATCTACGAGAGGGGATGTGTGATCTACGTACCCTTGTAGACCGTACAGCAGAAGCGTTAGTGAACGTGGTTGATGTAGTGGAACGTCCTCACGTCCCTCGATACGCCCCGCGAACCGTCCCGCGATCAGTCCCACGATCTAGTGCCGAACGGACGGCACCTCCGCATTCAGCACACGTACAGCTCGACGATGATCTCGGCCTTCTTGATCCAGCAAGAGAGACGGAGAGGTAGATCAGTTCTCCGGCAGCGTGACGGCGCTCCGGAGGTTGGTGGTGATCTTATCTCAGCAGGGCTCCGCCCGAGCTCCGCAGAAACGCGATCTAGAGGTAAAACCGTGGAGATATGTGGTCGGGCTGCCGTGGCAAAGTTGTCTCAAATCAGACCTAAAAGCCCACTATATATAGGAGGGAGGGAGGGGAGGAGGCAGCCTCAAAACCTAAAGTTTGGCCGAAATTGGAGGTGGAGGAGTCCTACTCCAATTCTACTTGGAGTAGGATTCCACCTTCACACTTGGAGACTCTTTCCACCTTGTGTTTTTTCCTTCTCAAACCTTATGGGCCTTAGTGGGAACTTATTCCAGCCCACTAGGGGCTGGTTTATCTCTTCCCATAGACCATGAGACCCCTTGGGGCGTGACACCCCTCCTGATGTTCCCCGGCACCTCTCCCGGCACTCCCAATACACTACCGATGAGCCCGAAACTTTTCCGGTAATGCACGAAAACCTTCCGATAACCAAATGAGGTCATCCTATATATCAATCTTCGTTTCCGGACCATTCCGGAAACCCTCGTGACATCCGTGATCTTATCCGGGACTCCGAACAACATTCGGTAACCAACCATACAACTCAAATACGCATAAAACAACGTCGAACCTTAAGTGTGCAGACCCTGCGGGTTCGAGAACTATGTAGACATGACCCGAGAGACTCCTCGGTCAATATCCAATAGCGGGACCTGGATGCCCATATTGGATCCTACATATTCTACGAAGATCTTATCGTTTGAACATCAGTGCCAAGGATTCATATAATCCTATATGTCATTCCCTTTGTCCTTCGGTATGTTACTTGCCAGAGATTCGATCGTCAGTATCCGCATACCTATTTCAATCTCGTTTACCGGCAAGTCTCTTTACTCGTTCCGTAATACAAGATCCCGTAACTTACACTAAGTCACATTGCTTGCAAGGCTTGTGTGTGATGTTGTATTACCGAGTGGGCCCCGAGATACCTCTCCGTCACACGGAGTGACAAATCCCAGTCTCGATCCATACTAACTCAGCGAACACCTTTGGAGATACCTGTAGAGCATCTTTATAGTCACCCAGTTACGTTGCGACGTTTGATACACACAAAGCATTCCTCCGGTGTCCGTGAGTTATATGATCTCATGGTCATAGGAACAAATACTTGACACGCAGAAAACAGTAGCAACAAAATGACACGATCAACATGCTACGTCTATTAGTTTGGGTCTAGTCCATCACATGATTCTCCTAATGATGTGATCTCGTTATCAAGTAACAACACTTGCCTATGGCCAGGAAACCTTGACCATCTTTGATCAACGAGCTAGTCAACTAGAGGCTTACTAGGGACAGTGTTTTGTCTATGTATCCACACAAGTATTGTGTTTCCAATCAATACAATTATAGCATGGATAATAAACGATTATCATGAACAAAGAAAAATAATAATAACTAATTATTATTGCCTCTAGGGTATATTTCCAACAAGAATGACCCAGGAACCTTTGTATCCTGAGGGTCATCCTAAGAGAATTGAGCAAGATTCTCAAGGAGTTAGCACTGATGCACCTAGTCATCCTGGTGATAGGAAGAAAAAGAAAGATGATAGGAACATGCATGCTAGCAAACCTGCTGCTGTTGCACCTAAGAATACAAATGGTATCTCTATTTCTGATGTTGAAACACAATCTCGTGATGAACATGAGCCTAGTGATAATATCGATAGTGGTGTTCATGTTGATGCTCAACCCAGTAATGATAAGGATGTTGAGATTGAACCCAGTGTTGATCTTGATAACCCATAACCTAAGAATAGGAGATACGATAAGAACGATTTCATTGCTAGCAAGCATGGTATAGAAAGAGAACCATGGGTTCAGAAACCCATGCCCTTTCCTCCCAAACCATCCAAGAAAAAGGATGATGAGGATTTTGAGTGCTTTGTTGAAATCATTAGACCTGTCTTTCTGCAAATGTGTTTGACAGATATGCTCAAAATGTCCCCTTATGCTAAGTACATGAAGGATATTGTGACTAATAAGAGGAGGATACCTGAGCTCGAGATTTCCACCATGCTTGCTAACTATACCTTCAAGGGTGGAACTCCTAAGAAACTAGGTGATCCCGGAGTGCCGACTATACCTTGCTCCATTAAAGGGAACTACGTTAGAACTCCTTTGTGCGACCTTGGAGCCGGTGTTAGTGTTATGCCTCTTTCTCTTTATCGTAGACTTGAATTGGACAAGTTGACACCCACCGAAATCTCTCTGCAAATGGCCGACAAATCAACTGCTTTTCCTATCGGCATTTGCGAGGATGTGCCTGTTGTGGTTGCTAACGTTACTATCTTAACGGACTTTGTTATTCTGGATATTCCCGAGGATGACGCCATGGCAGTCATCCTTGGAAGACCCTTTTTAAACACTGTAGGGGCTGTTACAGATTGCAACAAAGGCAATGCCACTTTCCATGTTAACGGTAATGAGCATACGGTGCACTTTCCAAAGAAACAATATCGAGTACATTGCATCAATGCTATTGAAAAAACTTCATCGATTCTTATTGGGAGCTTTGAATGCCCTATACCTACTGTCAAGATGAAGTATGATTTGCTTGTCGGGGATATGCACATCCCCATTGAGGTAACCTACTGACTATTCTAAAATTCTCCGTTTTTTATGCGATTCAAAAAAGTTTGTCAAAGAGACTTGATCAACCTCATTGACGGATTTCTTTTGATGACCATGTGATGGATGAATCGAGGAGTCACAACCCTCCGTTCCAAGATTTCACCTTCGGTTGCTTAGAAGAAAAATGATAGATTTAGCTTTAGTTTTCCTTGATTTTTGCGTTTTGCGTCCCATAGAAAAGTGTCCCGAAAATGAAAATTCTTCAAATGCCCTGAAAATCAAGTATGATTTTTTCTGGAATTTTTGAAAAATTCTGAGACGGATAGCTAGTCAGGGGGATGCACCAGTGGGCCACAAGCCCAGGAGGCGCGGGCACCCCCCTGGACGTGCCTACCAAGCTTGTGGGGCCCACGCGTCCCTCTCCACTTATTCCAGCTCCCATCTCCTTCTCCTACCTCTAGAAAAATTCATTCTACAGCTCAAACCCGTGTTCTTGCTCTTCTTACTGCAATTTTCGATCTCCTTGTGCAAAGCCGCATTCACCAATCTATTTTGGGAAAATTGCTCCTTGGTATGTGACTCCTCCATTGGTCCAATTAGTTTTTGCTCTAGTGCCTTATACGTCGCGTATTTTTGCTGCCTTGGTGACCCTGTTCTTGAGCTTTGCATCCTAATTTTAGCTGGTCCCAAGTAGTTTTGATGCATGATATGACCTCTAGGCACTTGTAGGAGTAGTTGCCATTAGTTTCATTGAGCCTTGTTCACTTTTCCTTTGAGTCACTAAATTTTTTCGAAAACGAAGATGTTCAGGAGAAACTATCATGGTGGTTCCTCAAGCAAAAGAGGTCCCCGTCTCGCGATTCGGGATCCCGATCCTTACCAACCGAGGAACGCACAGGTACAACCATGTGAATGGCCTTCTAATGAAGTCATGATTGATGCAGGTTTCAAAGACGAGTTTGATACATTTGTTCACAACGCCGGGCTCGAAGAATTCATCTGCGATAAATGTGAACAGTATACTACTCTCACTGCCTCTTTTCTTCGTAGATTCAAATTTTCAGCTGGCCGTGACACATCCATACTGTTTGATCTGTATGACAAATCGTATACCATGGATTTAGAGGATTTCAATAGAAATTGCAAGATACCTGATTGGGATAGTCTCAATGATCCTCCCAAGTTTTCGGTTAGAGATTTTATCTCTAGTATAACTGTCGGAGAAACTAGAGATATTACGCAGGCTACCATGGGGAGCATTCATTTTTTCTGCCTTGCATTAGTTTGCCTTCTTCATAGGTAGATGCATTTTAACGGCAAGATTGAGCATTGTCACCTCTACGCACCTGACCTTAGTATCCTTAAGAGCGCAGTAATGGGTGATAGAAGTATCAACATGGGATCTATAATCGCGAGGAGGTTAAATAATAATTCTAATAAAGGGGATTTCTTTGGTGGGATCTATGCCACTCGCATAGCAAATTTTCTTGGAGTACCCATCCGGGAAGGAGATCCCCCTCTCGATACAGCTTTCCTTGATCGCGCCGCTATGACACGCTATCAGTTCCTTGAGAGGTATAATGAATCCCTCTTATACCGGTTAATATTGAACCGATAGCGTGTTTTTCATATTACCCTTCCTGCTCCTGCCTTCTTTGACTTTCAGGTAATCGGAGATATTACATAACAGATACGTCTCCAACGTATCTATAATTTTTTATGGTTTCATGCTATTATCTTGTCAAACTTTGGATGTTTTGCATGCCTTTTATATTTTTTTGGAACTAACTTATTATCTCAGTGCCAAGTGCCACTTCCTAGTTTTTCCATGTTTTCGATCCCTTTCAGAGGAGATTTTGAAATGGAGTCGAAACGGAAGAAAATCCCCGAAAAGATTTTTTCCGGAACGGAAGAAGATTGGGGAGCTTGGGAGCCAAGGCAGGGGAGACCCAGGGGCCCCACAAGCCCCCACCTCACGGCCAGGGGGGAGGCCAGGCCATCTAGGCTTGTGGCCCCCTGAGCGTCCCCTAACCTAGGGGTTGCGCCTATAAATTCCCTAAAAGTTCCAATAAAATCACGAGATCATCGCAATCACTTTTTCGCCGCCGCAAGCTTCTGTCTCTGCAAGATCCCATCAGGGGCACATTCTGGTGCCCTGTCGGACGGGGGATTCGAACAGGGAGGGCTTATTCATCAACACCATGACCTCTCGGATGATGCGTGAGTAGTTCACCATAGACCTACCACTACTGGAATCAGAGATTTTCCCGTCTGTCTAGTCTTTGCCGTCTGCTAGCTGACGGCAAAGACACTCTTTGCCATCAGCTTCAGCAAAATTGACGGCAAAGAACTGGCTGATGGGAAAGAAGGTCTTTGCCAGCAGTCAACTCTTTGCCGTCTACCGCAGACGGCAAAGAAGGGGCCAGCAGACGGCAAAGAAACTCATCTGGCCGGGGGAACCTTAGGTCAAACTACTCCCCTCTTTGCCGTCTGCTGGCTGACAGCAAAGATGCCAGAGGCAGACGGCAAAGCGTATAGACCCCTTTGCCGTGTGCCAGCTGACGACAAAGGTCCTGAATCTAGTAACGGCTGTCCCGCCCCCACCGCGGCCCTCTCTCTCTCTCAAACGGCCAATCCCTCTCTCTCTCTTCCCCCGACGCCCAACGCCGCCACCACTGTCGCCCGGCCACCCCCGGCGCCGCCCGGTGCCCCTGGTGTCGCCCCGAAGCCCCACAACCCCCCCCCCCCCCCCCGACGTCCCCTGGTGCCGCCCCTGAAGCCCCACCGCCAGCGCCCCGTGGTGCCTCTGGTGCGCCCCCGCAGCCCCACCGCCGGCGCCGCCGGCTCTGCCACTGCCCCGCAGGCCTCGGCGCCGTCCCCGCAGCCCCACTGCCGGTAAGCCCATCCAACCCCGCCCCCTTGATTTTTTATTTTTTGGTATTTAGTTTTTTGGAATTAGATTATAACTACCGACATGATTTTTTATTGTTGTTGTAGTAGTTGTTCTTGTTCTTGTAGTTGTTGTTGTTATTGTAGTTGTTGTGGCATATATAGTTTAGTTGGTAGGTTAGTTAATTAGTAGTTTTTGTGGTAGTTTAGTTAGTTGGTAGATTTAGTTAGTTAATTAGTAGATTTATTAGGTAGTTTAGTGGTAGATTTTGTGTTGTTATTTAGTGGTAGCTAGATTATTTTTTAGTTACTTAGTGGTAGATTCTGTTTTTGTTTATTTTTTGTTGTTTAGTGCTATCTAGGTTTAGCGATAGGTTTAGTTAGCTTCGTTAGTTAGGTTAGTTAGTTAGTTAGCTTAATAGAAATAATAGGAAGAAGAAGAAGAGGAGGAGGAGGAGAATAGGAGAAGAGGAGGAGGAGGAGAAGAAGAGGAGGAGGAGGAGAAGAGGAGAAGAGCAGGAGGAGGAGAAGAAGAAGAAGAAGAAGAAGAAGAAGAAGAGGAGGAGGAGGAGAAGAGGAGAAGAGGAGGTGGAGGAGAAGAAGAAGAAGAAGAAGAAGAAGAAGAAGAAGAAGAAGAAGAAGAAGAAGAAGAAGAGGAGGAGAAGACAAAAATAAGAAGGAGAAGAAGAAAAGAAGAAGAAAAGAAGAAGAGATGAAGAAGAGAAGAAGAGAAGAAGAATACCTTCTCCTCCTTCTCCTTGCTTTAATTTCCGCTACAATGACATAATTAGCCCATTTAGCTCCAAAATGCCATAATAACCTCAAAATGGCATAAGAACCTTGGTTAGCTCATGAATCTTATATACTTAGCTTGTTTTCCTCTAAAATGACAAAATCGGAATATTTGTGTTGATCGGGTGGATTTACATGTGATAGTTGTCTCGTCGCTGTGAGGTCTGCTGTGCGAAGACCTGCCAGTGCGTTGTACGAGCTCCGCCCCTGCATTCGTGGGTCAGTACAAATTTCATCTCCTCCCCGCCCCTTCATTTACTGTGGCTCGGTTTTCGGATGAAACTTTCTAGATTTAGGTAATTCAATTAATCTATCAGTATGCGTGACCAGTATGCGTCTCCCGTTCGAAAGTGCGACATCTATAAATATGCATATGTTTGCATATTTATAACTGCCATCCTTTAGAATTGTCCAACATTATCCATGGACAGCCCGAGTATGTGTAGATTGGGTTTGTTTTCCCGTATGCTGTGCTCTGGATCCGATGCGGAATTTCGTCAGTGCCTCCCTGTTGTTCTCTGGATGCACATCCTCTCTGTTTATTGCGGAGACGTGTATCAGGAGAACAGCGGGGAGGTGCTGCCGAAATTTTGCGTTGGATCTGGAGCACAGCATGGGAAAACGAAACCAATCCACACATACTCGAGTGGGATTAGGACCTATCTTTACCTATTAGCGTGTAGGTTGCCTGGACGTAATAAAAATGGCGAACCTGATTAACCGTTGAATATAAATGCTAAATTATATATAAATATATTTCTTCTGTCTTTAGTAGCTACGCAAGATGAGTGATCGTGCGTGGATGTATACCGGTCACCCTAGTCAGAAAGAGATGACGAAAGAATGGTTTTTAAAAACAAAGGAATTTGTGAAAGCCGCATTCGCAAATGGCCAGGGAAGAAACTATTGCCCCTGTCCTGGATGCGACAACTATAAAAAGACGACAGAGGCTGTAATGATTAAACACCTGCAGAGGAGGGGTTTTAAGCCTAATTATACGGTGTGGACATTTCATGGTGAGTCCATACAACGCACAAGAGCTGAGGTGGTCCGTCGTCGCACGGACAAGCATGGTACTGGGATCGAAGACATGGTGCAAGACTTTGATGATACTCGGGATTCGGAAGATGAGATGGAGGAATCTGCAAAGGCCTTTTATGAAATGTTGGAGTCTTCAAAACGTCCTCTCCATGAGCACACTGAGCTCTGTCAGCTGGATGCAATTGCACAAGTAATGGCTCTGAAGGCTCTGTTCAACTTGGGAAGAGAATGCTACGACGCGATGATGACACTATTTGGACGTCTCCTACCCAAAGGCCATATCATGCCTGCAAACCTGTACCAGTCGGAGAAAATACTTCGTGTACTTAAGATGCCCTATGAGAAGATAGATGCATGTGAGAAAGGATGTGTCTTATTTAGGAAGGAGTATGCACACTTGGACTATTGTCCCAATTGCGAGTCTTGCAGGTATCTTGTGGTAGACAACGGTATGGGTGAGAAGAGGCAGACCAAAATCGCAGTTAGTGTTCTTTGGTATATGCCAATCGTACCAAGACTTCAAAGTCTTTTCATGGTCGAAGAGACAACCAGACAGATGACATGGCACAAATTGGGCAAAAGAACCGAACTAGATGCGGATGGGAATAAGATGATGGTACACACATTGGATGGGGAAGCGTGGAAACATTTCGATGGATTGCATCAGGATAAAGCGGCAGATCCAAGGAATCCTCGAGTCTGCGCCGCCACAGATGGTTTTAATCCCTTCGGCATGACGACAACCCAATACAGTTGTTGGCGTGTATTTGTCATTCCACTCAATCTCCCCCCCCCCGGGCAGATTATGCAAAGAAAGAACATATTTCTGACGTTGATAATTCCAGGGCCCAATTATCCGGGGAAGAATATGAATGTGTACCTTCAACCGCTTTAGGATGAATTGGAAGAAGCTTGGGAAAATGGGGTCAAGAAATACGATGCCGCTAGAAAAGAAAACTTCAAAATGCATGTGTGGTACATGTACTCTATGCATGACTTGCCAGCGTATGCGCTATTCTCTGGATGGTGTGTGCATGGAAGGTTCCCGTGCCCCCAATGCAAGGCAGCTCTTCAGTTCATTGGTTGCAGGAGGGTCGGAAGTATTCTTGCTTTGACTTGCATAGACAGTTCCTGGATCCTAACCATCAGTTCAGAAAAGACAAGAAGAACTTTACCAAAGGTAAAGTTGTCAAAAACTTGGCACCACCTGCATTCACAGGCCAACAGATCCTGGATCAGTTAAACGCCCTCGAGCCTGATCCAGAGCGTCCAGGGTATTTCAAGGGGTATAATTCAAAACATGCCTGGACTCACAAGCCATGCTTCTGGGATCTGCCTTACTTCAAAGACCTCCTTCTTCCACACAATATCGACATGATGCACACTGAAAAGAATATTGGAGAGCCTCTTTTTGGTACATTGTTCGACATAGATGGGAAGACAAAGGATAATATTAAGGCTAGAGTCGATCAAGAGACACCATGTCATAGACCGTTACAAAACATGCGAGAAGGCAAAGGAAAGCAGAAGTGGTCGAAGCCAAAGGCCTGGTTCAATCTTGGAAGGCCAGCTATGAGGGAAATTATCTTGTGGGTCAAAATGCACTTGATGTTCCCCGATGGGTATGCAGCAAATCTAAAGAGGGGAGCGAGTCTTGAAAAATTAAAGGTCTCAAGAGTCATGATTGGCACATATGGCTAGAGCGGGTAATGCCGGTGATGTTACGTGGCTTTATTCCTGAGGATGAATGGCTAGTACTGGCGGAGCTGAGCTATTTCTTCCGTGTTCTTTGTGCGAAAGAATTGTCGCCTGGCGTGGTAGAAGACATGGAGGAGGAGGCGGCCAGGGTTCTCGAGGTCGAGTGTAGGCGGTTACTACAGAACTTGCTCCACGAGGCTCGGCCGCAGGCTATTCGAGATTACTAAGCCACGCGTGGTATTAAGAAGGAGAAGAAGGATTGCCACGGAAAGTTTCTGAAGAAGGAGCAATACATGAAGGTAATTACCTATTCTTAAGTCCTTCTACGTAGTTTTCTTGATTTCATTCATAGGCGTAGCGTTGAAAATTCTTTCTAATAACTTACAGGTGCCCCCGAGATGGTGTGCGGATAAGATGGATTGTTGGGAGAAGTTGGTTGATGAGTGGTGCACAGGCAGCTGGCGAGCCGTCCACGATAATGCGAAGGATCGGCATAGCCAAATGGTTGGTGTGCCACACCATCAAGGCAGCGCCAACTTACTTCAGTTTGGACGAAACTGGGTATGTGATTTGCTTCATGATTCATGCAATTCATTCTTGATGCTAATATTTTGTTCCTCTCTTTTAGGCGCATCACAATAAGACCGAGATGCCACACTTGTACGACCTTTATGGCATGGCCCATACTGCCTCATACAAGAAGGCTAAGGCATTCTCTGAGTCTGACCTGGATGATCCCAATAACTTCACCAACATATCATCCCACCAGAAGCTCGTGGCATACAGGGACGCGGGGAAGGCTACGAAAGGGGATGACTTTAACCCTAGCCAAGAACCTTTGGATCCAGAGCTGGTGATGATATCTGGTGGCAAGAGGCCCCATGGCTCGATACCCATTGGAGATGGGATAATACGTTGTCCACTCACTCTTCCGGAGATCAAGGCGCGCCAGTCGAGCAGATGTCCTGAGATAACGCCTCGTCCACGGCCAGTCGAACTTGCCATAGAGGTTAGTTGTACGGACTAAGAACACTTTCATCCATTTCATTATGTGTTTCACTATAGATCATTACTGTGGTAACGAGGAATGGTTTTTCAGGCTGCTCTTCAGAAAGAGAGAGCGGCAAACCAGGCTGCTCTTGAGAATGAGAGATTGGCAAGCCAGGCTGCTCTTCAGGCTGCTCTTGATGAGAGGGACCAGACCACGGCACGATTGCTTGAGGAGGAGAGGGCCTGGAATGAGGCGGGTCAACGGGCCCTGTACGAGCTTTTTGTGGTGTGTTTTTTTCACATTAGCCAAATCATGTGTGTAATGTCTGTTTCAATACTAACTAATACGACCCACTCTTCAGGGTCTGTGCGAGAAGAGCGGTCAAGTCCCTCCGCTGATGCCCGTCTTCTCTTCGATTGGCACGGTGAGTTTCATTATAAACTAGTATTAATAATTGAGTGTCATCATGCTAACTGAGACATTGCAAAATATCTTTTCTGTAGAATAACTCCCGAGCGGCATCGCATGACCCTTCTCCAGGGCAACCGTCTCCAAACGAAGCCGGCGCGAGCAATCGTGGTGTTTCTCCTCCTTGATGACCACTACGGTAAGTTTCTCCTCCAAACTTAGCTTGTTTTCCTCTAAAATGAGATAATTAGCCCATTTAGCTCCAAGAAGACATAATTAGGTAATTTAGCTCCCACAAGAGGAGAAGAAATAGGAAAAATGAAAAGAAAGAAGAAGAAGAAGAAGAAGAAGAAGAGAAGAAGGAAAAGGAGGAGAAGGAGGAGGAGGAGGAGGAGGAGGAGGAGGAGAAGGCCAAGGACCTTCTAGTCCTTCTCCTCCTCCTCCTTCTCCTACTTCTCCTCCTTGATTTCTTCTTCTTCTCCTCCTCCTCCTCTTTCTTCTCCTCTTTCATATTATCCTTGCTTTAATTTCCCCGACAATGACATAGTTAGTCCATTTAGCTCCAAAATACCATAATAAGCTCAAAATGGCATAAGAACCTTGGTTAGCTCATTAATATTATATACTTAGCTTGTTTTCCTCTAAAATGGGATAATTAGCCCATTTAGCTCAAAAAGACATAAATAGGTAATTCAGCTCCAACAAGAGGAGAAGAGGAGAAGAAATATGCAAAATGAAAAGAAAGAAGAAGAAGAAGAAGAAGAAGAAGAGAAGAAGGAGAAGGAGGAGGAGGAGGAGGAGGAGGAGGAGAAGGCCAAGGACCTTCTATCCTTCTCCTCCTCCTCCTCCTTCTTCTTGATTTCTTCTTCTTCTCCTCCTCATCCTCTTTCTTCTCCTCTTTCATATTATCCTTGCTTTAATTAATCCAACAATGACATAATTAGCCCATTTAGCTCCAAAATACCATAATAAGCTCAAAATGGCAAAAGAACCTTGGTTAGCTCATGAATATTATATACTTAGCTTGTTTTCCTCTAAAATGACATAATTGGAACATTTATCTCAAAAAATACATAATTAGGTAATTTAGCTCCAACAAGAGGAGAAGAGGAGAAGAAATAGGCAAAATGGAAAGATAGAAGAAGAAGAAGAGAAGAAGAAGAAGAGAAGAAGGAGAAGGAGGAGGAGGAGGAGGAGGAGAAGGCCAAGGACCTTCTAGTCCTTCTCCTCCTCCTCCTTCTCCTCCTTCTTCTTGATTTCTTCTTCTTCTCCTCCTCCTCCTCTTTCTTCTCCTGTTTCATATTATCCTTGCTTTAATTAACCGAACAATGACATAATTAGTCCATTTAGCTCCAAAATACCGTAATAAGCTCAAAATGACATATTTGGAACATTTAGCTCAAAAAAGACATAATTAGGTAATTTAGCTCCAACAAGAGGAGAAGAGGAGAAGAAATAGGAAAAATGAAAAGATAGAATAAGAAGAAGAGAAGAAGAAGAAGAGAAGAAGGAGAAGGAGGAGGAGGAGGAGGAGGAGGAGGAGGAGGAGAAGGCCAAGGACCTTCTAGTCCTTCTCCTCCTCCTCCTCCTTCTTGATTTCTTCTTCTTCTCCTCCTCCTCCTCTTTCTTCTTCTCTTTCATATTATCCTTGCTTTAATTAACCCAACAATGACATAATTAGCCCATTTAGCTCCAAAATACCATAATAATCTCAAAATTGCATAAGAACCTTGGTTAGCTCATGAATATTATATACTTAGCTTGTTTTACTCTAAAATGACATAATTAGCCCATTTAGCTCAAAAAGAAGGAGAAGGAAGAAGAAGAAGAAGAAGAGAAGAAGAAGAGAAGGAGAAGGAGAAGAAGAAGGAGGAGGGTAAGAAGAGAAGAAGGATAAGAAGGAGAAGAAGGAGAAGGAGCCCTCCTTATTCTCCTTCTTCTTCTCTCCTTCTTCTCCTCCTTCTTCTCCTTCTTCTTCTCTTCTTTTTTCTTCTTCTCCTCCTCCTTCTCCTTCTCCTTCCCCTTCCCCTCCTCCTCCTCCTCCTCCTCCTCCTTCTTGTTTTTCTTCTCCTTGTTCTCTTCTTGCTTCTTCTCTTTCTTGTTCAATTTAGCTCATTTGTCATATATATGTTGTTCTTCTTCTTCTTCTGACTTTCTTATTCCCATTTTGTAGATTGGATGTACTGCATGCATGGAAGCTGGCGTTGGAGTGCTTTAGTTTCCGTTTTTATTTGAGTTGATGAACAATGTGGAACTATATGTATATGTATATATGGATGAACAATATATGTGCAACTATATGTAGGTATATATGGATGAAACTTTGTATGTGTTGGTTCTTTTGATATATGGGATGTACGTTGATGAACAAATGGCATTGATGAGCTTTATATGTATATCATATATGTGTTGTGACCTATTTATGATATATGTGCTATGAATTATATGTATATGTGCTGTGAAATAGAAAAAATAAATAAAAATGTGACAATATACGCTCTTTGCCGTCTGCCAGCTGACGGCAAAGGTGCCATGTGGCGCCCAGCTGTGCAACCTGGGCAGTAGCAGCTGGCCATATAGTCTCTTTGCCGTCTGCTTCCTGGGGGGCAGACGGCAAAGAAGAGGGCACAGAGGAGGAGGCAGACGACAAAGGGTGGAGAGAGGGGGGAGGGGAGGACCCGGCAGATGGCAAAGATGGACGTGGAGGCAAACGGCAAAGATTGACGGGGAGGGAGATGGCAAAGGCTCCGTTAACCCCTAACGGAGGAAACGCGTGTCGGCTTCCGTCTCAAGAGCTTTGCCGACAGCTCCTGAGGAAAGCTGACGGCAAAGAGCTTTGCCGTCCGCCTTCCGTGGGCAGACGGCAAAGAAGGTCCTATGCCGTCGTAGGCTGATGCAGAAATTTTGCCGGCCGTGACAATCTTTGTCGTCTGTGGTATTGTGTTTACTGTCAGGGATATTGTCTTTGCCGTCTGTGATGGCAGACGGAAAGAAGGTGATTCCTGTAGTGTACGGGTCCATAGCTAGTAACTAGATGGCTTCTTCTCTCTCTTGGATCTTCAATACAAAGTTCTCCATGATCTTCATGGAGATCTATCCGATGTAATCTTCTTTTGCGGTGTGTTTGTCGAGATCCGATGAATTGTGGATTTATGCTCAGATTATTTTATGAATCTTATTTGAGTTCTTCTCATCTCTCTTATGCATGATTTCATATACTTGTAATTCTCTTTGAGTTGTGGGTTTTGTCTGGCCAACTAGATCTATGATTCTTGCAATGGGAGAAATGCTTGGTTTTGGTTCATACCGTGCGGTAAGCTCACCCAGTGACAGAAGGGGTATCAGGGCACGCATCATGTTGTTGCCATCAAGGGTAAAAAGATGCGGTTTTCCTCATTGGTTTGAGATTATACCTCTACATCATGTCATCTTGCTTAAGGCGTTACTCTGTTCGTCATGAACTCAATACACTAGATGCATGCTGGATAGAGGTCGATGTGTGGAGTAATAGTAGTAGATGAATAAAGTATCGGTCTACTTGTCTCGGACGTGATGCCTATATGTATGATCATTGCCTTAGATATCCTCATGACTTTGCGCGGTTCTATCAATTGCTCGACAGTAATTTGTTCACCCACCGTGATATTTGCTATTTTGACAGAAGCCTCTAGTGAACACTATGGCCCCCAGGGTCTACTCCACACCATATTTTCAGCCTTACACTTTTTACTTCGTTGCACTTTCCGCCTTCAGATCTCACTTTGCAAACAATCTTGAAGGGATTGACAACCCCTTTGAAGCGTTGGGTGCAAGCTTGTTTGTGTTTGCGCAGGTACTTTGGACTTCACGAGGCCCTCCTTCTGGATCGATACCTTGGTTCTCAAACTGAGGGAAATACTTACTGCTCCTGTGCTGCATCACACTTTCCTCTTCAAGAGAAAAACCGACGCGAACCATAGAAGTAACAAGAAGAATTCCTAAGCGCGAGGGAAGGACTTTTGTTGCCGCAGCAGAAGAATTTCTGGCGCCGTTGCCGGGGATGAGGATCAAGTCAAGAATAGTCTCCCGTCAACGTGCCAATTTCTGGCGCCGTTGCCGGGGAGGAAGATCAAGTCAAGAACTCATCCAAGTAGGTGTCACAAACTCATCTCTTGCATTTACTTTGTTTGCCAGTTGCCTCTCGTTTTTCTCTCCCCCACTTCACCAATTTGCCTTTTTTTGCCTTTTTCGTTTGCCTTTTCATTTGCCCTTTTTCTCGCCTGCTCTTTGTTGCTTTTGTGCTTGCTTGCTTGCTGAAGTCACCATGAACGATAACACCAAACTTTGTGACTTCTCGAATACTAATAATAATGATTTTATTAGTACTCCGATTGCTCCCGCCACTAGTGCGGAGTCATACAAAATCAATGCCTCTTTGCTGAACCTTCTTATGAAAGAGCAATTCTTTGGCCTTCCTAGTGAAGATGCCGCATCCCATCTCAATACCTTCATTGAGCTTTGCGATATTCAAAAGAAAAAAGATGTGGATAATGACGTGATTAAATTGAAGCTTTTTCCTTTCTCGTTGCGAGATCGCGCGAAAACTTGGTTTCTTCTTTGCCCAAAAATAGTATCGATTGTTGGGATAAGTGCAAAGATGCTTATATATCCAAGTATTTTCCACCGGCTAAGATCATCTCTCTTCATAATGATATCATGAATTTCAAGCAACTTGATCATGAACGTGTTGCACAAGCTTGGGAGAGAATCAAATTAATGATTAGAAATTGTCCCGCTCATGGCTTGAGCCTTTCGATGATTATTCAAATCTTTTATGCAGGCTTGAATTTCGCTTCTAGAAATATCTTGGAATCCGTCTCAGGTGGAACATTCAATGAAATCACGTTAGGAGAAGCCACAAAGCTTTTAGACAACATCATGACGAACTACTCTCAGTGGCACACTGAAAGGTCACCTACTAGTAAGAAGGTACACGCTATAGAGGTAATTAACTTGTTGAGTGCTAAGATGGACTTGTTAATGAACTTGGTTGCTAGTAGAAGTGCTCCTATGGATCCTAATGATATGCCTTTGTCTTCTTTGATTGAGAGTAGCAACACTAGCTTGGACGTTAATTTTGATGGTAGGAATAACTTTGGCAACCACAATGCTTTTAGAGGAAACTATGTTCCTAGGCCTTTTCGTAGTAACTCCTCTAATAACTTGGGAAACTCCTACAACAATACTCATGGAAATTACAATAGATTACCCTCTGATCTAGAGAGTAATATCAAAGAGTTCGTCAACTCTCAAAATATTTTCAATGCGTCCATAGAGGAAACGCTACTCAAAATTGACGATTTGGCTAATAGCGTTGATAGAATTTCTAGTGATGTTGATGCCTTGAAAATTAGATGTGTTCCTCCCAAAATCAACATGGATGAAACTTTGAAAGCTATGCGTGTTTCCATGATTAAGATCCAAGAAAGAACCACCGAAATTCGTGCTAGACATGAATGGCTTAAAAAGGCATGTTCTCGTCATGAGTATCACGAAGATCTTAAAGTGCTTGGTGTGAATCCCATTGAATCTTTGTTTTCTTGTGTCAAACCTAATGATTATGGGGCTGGATATGAAGCCACTTTGGTTGAAAAGTGCCCCAATGATTCAGAGTCCATCTATCTTGATGCTAAAAGCATTGAAAATGGAGTAGAAGATGTTAAAACTTTCTGTTGTAATGAAATTACTACCGTGGATTTCAAGGAATTCAATTATGATAGTTGCTCGTTGATTGAATGCATTTCTTTCATGCAATCCATGTTAAACTCTCCACACGCTTATAGCCAAAACAAGGCCTTTACCGATCATATCGTCGAAGCAATGATAAAATCTCTTGAAGAGAAACTTGAATTGGAAGTCTCTCTGCCTAGAAAGCTTCATGATGAGTGGGAACCTACCATCAAAATCAAAATCGAAAACTATGAATGCAATTCTTTGTGTGATTTGGGTGCTAGTGTTTCTGCGATTCCAAATTCTTTATGTGATGTTCTGGGTTTTAATGAGATTAAAGAGTGTTCTCTTCATTTGCAGCTTGCTGATTCTACTGTCAAGAAACCCATGGGAAGGATCAATGATGTTCTTATTATTGCAAATAGGAACTATGTACCCGTGGATTTCATTGTGCTTGACATTGATTGCAATCCTACTTGCCCTATTATTCTTGGTAGACCTTTCCTAAGGACTATCGGTGCATTCATCGATATGAAGGAAGGGAATATTAGATTTCAATTTCCTTTAAGGAAGGGCATGGAACACTTTCCTAAAAAGAAAATAAGATTGCCTGATGAATCCATGACGAGGGCCACTTATGGTTTGAGCACCAAAGACGATGATACGTAATTCTATCACTTTTATGCCTAGCTAAGGGCGTTAAACAATAGCGCTTGTTGGGAGGCAACCGAATGAATTTATATTTTTCTTTCTGTTTTGTTGCGTATACACCATCACAATTCTGTTGTGATTGTGTTTTTTGTTTTTCTTTTTGTGTTTGAGCCAAGCAAAACCTTTATGACTAGTCTTGGTAATGGTTGTTTGATCCTGCTAGAAAAAGACAGAAACTTTGCTCTCACGAGATGATTTTTCATTTTTATTCAGAAAGATCTTTTTAGTTGATTATTTTTGCTGCTGGTTGATATGCTTTTTGCCCAGGCCATCATAATTATTCAGATTTTTTGAGATACAGAAGTATACGAAGTATACAGATTTCTACAGAGTGGTCTGTTTTTGACAGATTCTGTTTTTTTGTTGAGTTGGTTGCTTGTTTTGATGAAACTATGGTTAGTATCGGGGGTACTAGCAATGGAAAAGTGAGAATACAGTAGCCCAACGCCAATATAGATGGAATTCAAGTTTTCTACAGTACCAAAAGAAGTGGTAGTTTGTTTTTCTTGTGCTAATGTTATCACGAGTTTCTGTTTAAGTTCTGTGTTGTGTAGTTTTCAAGTTTTGGGTGATGTTCTCATGGACGATGAGATAAGGAGTGGAAAGAGCTCAATCTTGGGGATGCCCATGGCATCCCAAGACAAATTCAAGGACACCAAAAAGCCTAAGCTTGGGGATGCCACGGGAAGGCATCCCCTCTTTCGTCTTCAATCCATCGGTAACATTACTTGGAGCTATATTTTTATTCACCACATGATATGTGTTTTTCTTGGAGTGTCTTGTATCGTAGGAGTCTTTTCTTTTGGTTGTGTCACAATCATCCTTGCTGCACACCTTTTTGAGAGAGAGAGATGCACTCATCGTGATTTTGCTAGAATGCTCATAGTGCTTCACTTATATCTTTTGAGCTAGATACTTTTGCTCTTGTGCTTCACTTATATCTTTTAGAGCACGACGGTGCGTGCTTTGGTAGTTGCCTTATGCTATGAAAGTAGTCCCAAAAGTGATAGATACCCAAAGAGGATGCAAAAACCTCCATCTTCATGTGCATTGAGTAGAAAGAGAAGTTTTGATTCCTCTCAAATAGTTTTGAGACATGGATTTGGTAATATTAAAAGTTATGTTGGTAGGGTGTTGTGAATCTAGAAATACTTGTGTTGAATTTAGTGATTCCCGTAGCATGTACGTATGGTGAACCGCTATGTTAGGAAGTCGGAGCATAATTGATCAATTGATTGTCATCCTTTGTGTTTAAGTCGGGATCGCGCGATGGTATACACCTACCAACCCTTCCCCTCGGAGTATGCGTTTAGCACTTTGTTTCGATTACTAATAAAAACTTTCGCAACAACTATTTGAGTTCTTCATGACTAATGTGAGCCCATGGTATAGATGCATCTCCACCTTCCACCATTGCTAGCCTCTTCAGTGCCGCGCAATTCTCGCCGGTACACAAACCCACCATATGCCTTCCTCAAAACAGCCACCATACCTACCAACTATGGCATTTTCATAGCCATTCCGAGATATATTGCCATGCAACTCCCACCGTTCCGTCTCATGACTTGTCTCGTCACTCTCATATTGCTATTGCATGACCGTAAGATAGCTAGCGAGATGTTTCAACGTCATACGCCATGCTAGATCGTTGCACATCCCGGTACACTGCCGGAGGCATTTCCCATGGAGTCATCATCATTGTGATCTTTGAGTTGTGAGTAAATAAAAGTGTGATGATCATCATTATTAGAGCATTGTCCCATGTGAGGAAAAAAAAGAGGCCAAAGAGCCCAAAAACAGAAAAAAAGAGGGAGAAAAGAAAAGAAAAGAAAAAAAGAGGCCTAAGATCCCAAATGAAAAAAATAGAAAAAAAGAGAAGGGACAATGCTACTATCTTTTTCCACACTTGTGCTTCATGATAGCACCGTGTTCTTCATGAGTGAGAGCTTCTTGATTTGTCACTATGATATGCAAGTGGGAATCTTCATTATATAACTTGGCTTGTATATTCCAATGATGGGCTTCCTCAAAATTGCCCTAGGTCTTCGTGAGCAAGCAAGTTCGATGCACACCCACTAGTTTTCCTTTTGAGATTTCACATACTTATAGCTCTTGTGCATCATTTGTATGGCAATCCCTACTCATTCACATTGATATATGTTAATTGGCATCTCCATAGCATATTGATATGCCGAGTTAATGTGACCAACTCCTCCTTTTTGTCTCACAACCACCACCACACTCTATTCCACCTATAGTCCTATATCCATGGCTCGCGCTCATGTATTGCGTGATAATTATAAAAAGTTTGACAAAGTAAGAGTGCGAAAACAATTACTTGGCCAATACCGGGGTTGTGCATGATTTACATTAGTTGTGTGAGGATGATGGAGCATAGCCAGACTATATGATTTTGTAGGGATAACTTTCTTTGGCCTTGTTATTTTGAAAGTTCTTGATTACTTTGCTAGTTTGCTTGAAGTATTACTGTTTTCATGTCAATAGCAAACTATTGTTTTGAATATTACAGATCTGAACATTCATGTCACGTGAAAGAAGTTGCAAAGGACAACTATGCTTGGTAGCATTCCACATCAAAAACTCATTCTTTATCACTTCCCTACTCGAGGACGAGCAGGAGTTAAGCTTGGGGATGCTTGATACGTATCTATAATTTTTGATGGTTTCATGCTGTTATCTTGTCAAACTTTGGATGTTTTGCATGACTTTTATATATGTTTTGGAACTAACTTATTAACTCTGTGCCAAGTGCCAGTTCCTGTTTTTTCCATGTTTTTTACCCCTTTCAGAAGAGAATTTGAAACGGAGTCCAAACGGAAGAAAATCCCCAAAAGATTTTTTCTGGAACAGAAGAAGATCGGGGAGCTTGGGAGCCAAGGTAGGGGATCCTCAGGGGCCCCACAAGCCCCCACCCCGCGGCCAGGGGGAGGCCGCGCCATCCAGGCTTGTGGCCCCCCTGAGCGTCCCCTGACCTAGGGGTTACTCCTATAAATTCCCTAAAAATCCCAAAAAAATCAGGAGATCATCGCAATCACTTTTCCACCGCCGCAAGCTTCTTTGTACGCAAGATCACAACTGGGGCACGTTCTGGTGCCCTGCCGGAGGGGGGATTCGGACACGGAGTGCTTCTTCATCAACACCATGATCTCTCCGATGATGCGTGAGTAGTTCACCATAAACCTACGGGTCCATAGCTAGTAACTAGATGGTTTCTTCTCTCTCTTGGATCTTCAATAGAAAGTTCTCCATGATCTTCATGGAGATCTATCCGATGTAATCTTATTTTGCGGCGTGTTTGTTGAGACCCGATGAATTGTGGATTTATGATCAGATTATCTATGAATCTTATTTGGGTTTCTTGTGATCTCTCTTATGCATGAGTTCATATCCTTGTAGTTCTCTTCGAGTTGTGGGTTTTGTCTGGCCAACTAGTTCTATGATTCTTGCAACGGGAGAAGTGCTTGGTTTTAGGTTCATACCGTGCGGTGACCTCACCCAGTGACAGAAGGGGTAGCGAGGCACACATCATGTTGTTGCCATCAAGGGTAAAAATATGGGGTTTTCTTCATTGGTTTGAGATTATCCCTCTACATCATGTCATCTTGCTTAAGGTGTTACTCTGTTCGTCATGAACTCAATACACTAGATGCATGCTGATAGCGGTTGATGTGTGGAGTAATAGTAGTAGATGCAGAAAGTATCGGTCTACTTGTCTCGGACGTGATGCATGTATGTATGATCATTGCCTTAGATATCGTCATGACTTTGCGCGGTTCTATCAATTACTCGACAGTGATTTGTTCACCCACCGTGATATTTGCTATCTTGAGAGAAGCCTCTAGTGAACACTATGGCCCCCAGGGTCTACTCCACACCATATTTTCAGCCTTACAATTTTTAGTTCGTTGCACTTTCCGCCTTCAGATCTCACTTTGCAAACAATCTTGAAGGGATTGACAACCCCTTTGAAGCATTGGGTGCAAGCTTGTTTGTGTTTGCGCAGGTACTTTGGACTTGACGAGGCCCTCCATCTGGATCGATACCTTGGTTCTCAAACTGAGGGAAATACTTACTGCTCCTGTGCTGCATCACCCTTTCCTCTTCAAGGGAAACCCGACGCAAACCAGAGAAGTAACAAGAAGAATTCCTAAGCACCAAGGAAGTGCTTTTGTTGCCGCAGCAATAACCAGAGGAGACGCAGAGGAGTATGAGAGGGAGGCAAAGGATGCTCGCCTCCGTGAGGCAGCTATTCAGGCGGTAGCTTCCGCGCTCCCGTACAACCCCCATTATGATTTTGGGTATCGGCCGAACTAGCCATGGGATAGACCAACTTAGGCCAAAAGCCTAAGCTTGGGAGAGTACGTGTTTCTCACCGACTTTATATTCATGCTCACGCTTTCACTTTGTTAGTCGGTGTTCACACCTCGCCACTGTATCATCTATGCTAGTTTATTTATTTTCTCGCTTTATTCTCATGTGTTTGTCTAGTTTGAGAAAACCCAAAAAGATTTCTCGTTCTTATTTTCCTTGTTGGGAGTTTTCCCTTGTAAAAAGTTTTCTTTTTCTTTGGGTCAAGGTAGAAGATCATGGTTACATTCTTTAGTGGCTCTCACATGCATATCTGTTTATCTGTCAAAGAGACATATTACTTTGTCTTCTCCTTTGTGTTTGCTTGCAGATTCCAGCATAGTCCAATGCATGAACACTCTTATTATTGTTCACATCATTCGGTCGTGCAAGTGAAAGGCAATAATGACGATATATCATGAATTGACTGAGCCTGGAAAAGTTGGTATGAACTCGATCTATTTTTTTTTACATACGAATAGCTCATCGTTCCTGATTCAGCTTTGTTGAGAGAGATACATGTTTGCAATGACAACTTAGAGATCAAATTTATTGATGCCATGCTTAATTAGCTAGGAGCTTATAATGGTTTTTCTTGGATGCCAACATGAATTTTGAGATGATTATGATGTAGTATGATAGGATGGTATCCTCCTTTGAATGATTCAAGTGGCTTGACTTAGCACATGTTTATGCATGTAGTTGAAAAAAAAAATCAACATAGCCTCTATGATATTCATGTTTATGGTGTTTTATGTCCTACTCATGCTTGCACTCAATGTTGGTTAATCTCAATGCATTTTGATGACTGTTGTCGCTCTCTAGTTGGTCGCTTCCCAGTCTTCTGCTAGCCTTCACTTGTACTAAGCGGGAATACTGCTTGTGCATCCACTTCCGTAAACCCAAAGTTGTTCCATATGAGTCCACCTTACCTACCTATATGCGGTATCTACCTGCCGTTCCAAGTAAATTTGCATGTGCCACTCTCTAAACCTTCAAGAAATAATATATTTTGCATGCCCGAGCCACTCATGTGGTGACAAGGGGCGATCAGTATCTTCCATGCTAGGCGTGTTATCTTCGATATGTGTTTATTCACTATGACTCACGAGAAAGGGCCGGTAACTGGAATCCCCAGTTCCATGCTCAAATCGAAAAGATAATTGCAAACAAAACTCCCCCTCGATTGTTGTTGGTATGGACAAAACCCGAGTATTCGGCTAGTCGTGGAGGGTGATTGATCGGTGGTGGGGGAGTCAAAACTTTACTTTTTTGTTTGGGAACCACCTATAGTATGTGTAGCATGGAAGATGGTAAAAACTCTTGGTCATTGCGTTGACAATGAAAGCATGCCACCCAAAATTATTTATCTCTGTCTTCAAAGCTTGAGCTTTGGACCTCTGCAAGTCAATGCTTCCCTCGGCGAAGGGCCTATCTATTTATATTTCTGTTGAGTGATGACCCACAAGTATAGGGAATTAATCGTAGTCCTTTCGATAAGTAAGAGTGTCGAACCCAACGAGGAGCAGAAGGCTCTAATAAACAGATTCCAGCAAGGTAATAACTGCAAGCACTGAAAGTAGCGGTAACAAGTGATTGTGTAGCGAGGTGAAACGTAGCAAGCAAAGAGTAACAAGTAACAAGTAGTAGCAATGGTGCAGAAAGTGGCCCAATCCCTTTTGTAGCAAGGGACAATCCTGAACAAAGTCTTATAGGAGTAAAACGCTCCCGAGGACACACGAGAATTTCTGTCATGCTAGTTTTATCATGTTCAAATGATTCGCGTTCGTTACTTTGATAGTTTGATATGTGGGTGGACCGGCGCTTGGGTACTGCCCTTACTTGGACAAGCATCCAACTTATGATTAACCTCTATCGCAAGCATCCACAACTACAAAAGAAGAATTAAGACGAAGTTTAACCATAGCATTGAACTACTGGATCCAAATCAGCCCCTCATGAAGCAACGCATAGACTGTGGTTTAAGCTTCTGTCACTCCATCAACCCATCATCTACTTACTACTCCCCAATGACTTCCTCTAGGCCCAAATATGGTGAAGTGTTATGTAGTTGACGTTCATATAACACCACTAGAGGAAAAACAACATACAACATATCAAAATACCGAACGAATATCAAATTCACATGACTATTATCAGCATGACTTATCCCATGTCCTCAGGAACAAAAGTAACTACTCACAAGACATAATCATAATCATGACCAGAGGTGTAATGAATAGCATCAAGGATCTGAACATAAACTCTTCCACCAAGTAATCCAACAAGCATCAACTACAAAGAGTAATCAACACTACTAGCAACCTTAGAAGTACCAATCGGGGTCGCGATACGAAGATTGGTTACAAAAGATGAACTAGGGATTGGAGAGGAGATTGTGTTGATGAAGATGTTGATGAAGATGCCTCCCCTCCAACGAGAGGAGTGTTGGTGATGACAATGGCAACGATTTCCCCCTCCCGACAGGATCGTCCTGCCGGAGCTCTAGATTGGATCTGCTCAAGTTCTGCCTCGTGGCGGCGGCGAAACCAAGAAAAAGCTCCTGGATGATTATTTTTTTCAGACCAGGACGCTTCATATAGCAAAAGAGGGGGGCTAGTGGGCCTTCAGGCAGCCCACAAGCTTGCTCACCGCCATAGGGGGGTGGTGGCGGAGTGGGGGCTTGTGGGGCCCTCATGGCCCCCCTCCGGTAGTTCTTTCGCCCTGGATTTTTAATATAATCCATAAAAAATCCACTTAAATTTTCAGGGCATTTGGAGATGTGCAGAATAGTGGACTAGGATTTGCTCCTTTTCCAGTCCAGAATTCCAGCTGCCTGAATTCTCCCTCTTCAAATAATCCTTGCAAAATAAGATAGAAAAGGCATAAATATGGTACCACAAGTAATATAACAGCCCAAAAAAGCAATAAATATCAACATGAAAGCATGATGCAAAATGGACGCATCAACTCCCCCAAGCTTAGACCTCGCTTGTCCTTAAGCGAAAACCAAGTTCCAAAAACATGTCCACATGTTGAGGGATGAAGGTGTCGATAAAACATAATACGGACATGAGGGCATCATGATCACACATAGAACAGCAATATATCATAAAGATTATTATGGGAAAGTAACAATTCCTTGACAAAGCAAAGCATGAAGCAAAAACCTTACCGAGAAGTAACCAACAATAGTCCATAGTCATTGAAGCAATTGCAATTTATCACAACATCAGAAAGAGTCAAATAAGAGCTTGTAAGCCAAACCCACATACTCAATCATCTCTTTTGTTTTCCACAATTGTTACAACTCACGTGGTACTCATGGTGTCAAAGCTTCAGCTAGACACAGAGGAAGATAGGGGCTTATAGTTTTGCCTCCCAACGGTTTACGTCAAGGGTAAAGTCAACAACAACAAAGCATGAGTACTCAACTCCAACTTGATATATGAATATAGATCTTTCCCAAGCATGTGACGGTAGCCAAGACAAAGGCAAAAATGGAATTGGTGATGATCACCATGACTCTTACAAGGGTAAAAAGTAAAGTACAAGATAGGCCCTTCACAGAGAGAAGCAGAGGTTGTCATGCGCTTTTGAGGTTTGAATGTGTGTCCTCTTAGTGCGGAGGAACGTCACTTTATATTGCCTCCTGTGATAAAGAACTTTATTATGCAGTCTGTCGCTTTTATGTCTTCCTCACCACAGGTTCGTACAAAGCTTATTTTCGACACACTAATAGATCATACATATTAGAGAGCAATTTTTATTGCTTGCACCGATGACAACTTACTTGAAGGATCTTTTTCAATCCATAGGTAGATATGGTGGACTCTCATGGCAAAACTGGGTTGGAGGTTTATGGATGCACAAGTAGTATCTCTACTTTGTGTGGGAGTTTTGGCTAATATGAGGTGGAAGCAATCGTCACATGATAAGGGATCTCTAATCATATAACATTTTTTGGAACCAAGCAAACACAATTCATTATGTTGTCTTCCTTGTCCAACATCTACTCCTAGGCATGTAATAGTTTGGTGAATGCTCACAATTGTAAAAAATGTCTAAGATGATATATTTATATGTGAACCTCTCTTTCCTTATTACCTCTTATTAATTGCAACAATGACTGAGGTCTATGTTGATTTATTCTCAACAAGTTTCAATCATCATACGTGTCCTAAGTGAAGTTATCACTTTCCATAAGATCGTCTCATGATCTTTCATGCTATCGTTCTTTTCATACTTTTGATCATGCCACAAAGCAAAGCCCTTAACTAAGACACTCTTTATTATATAGCTCGTAAGCTCGAATACAACGGGGGAGAGACAAAAGCAAAAGACTCAAACTAAAAACTAAAGACTTATTCCTCTAAAAGAAGAAATAAAAACGGAAAAGGAAAGAACTAAAACAAAGGTAAAAGCAAAAGATATAAAGGTGATACGATACTAGGAAAACTCCCCCAAGCTTGGCAGGAGCCAAGGGGATTGCCCATACCAATGTTTAGTTGTCTTCCTTTGGTGGTGATGGTGTTTTTGTTGGAGTAGTCTGATCCTCCGTCTTCCAAGGCATAGGTGCTCCATCATGGCAGGATGGACGAGTCGCCGGAATCCTCAAATCTGCAGCCAACCTTATTGATTTAAATCTGTAGTCATACTCACAGTTTTGATTCTGCAAGTCATAGATCTAGCCCTGAAGTTGGTCAACCCTATCGTAGAGCCTGGAGAGGTGTTTCCCAATATCAATGGCATCCATCTTGTGATTGCTAGTGAACTCCGTGATCATCGTGTGGTTAGCGTTGAGTCCACGCTCAAGCATCCCTTGGCACTTGAAGACTTGTTGCTCCATTGCTTCGAGCCTCGTCTCCACGGTTCCGGTCTTCTTAGGCCCCTCAACATCACGGATGTGCAACATCCCCTCCTCATTGAGATAGATTGAGGGTGTTTCAGCACTTCAGTAAGGTAGGGATTGATGACCTTCTCGAAGATCTTGTCCTTAGGAGCGTTTGGGGAAGTCATGATGATCTAGATCTGCGGCAGAAACAAGCTTGAAACGAAAACAGAGGAAAACTACGCGATACGGAGATCAAAACCCTCAGACTACTATATATTGATTTTTTCTGGGCCAGAAGGAGTCTTCCGCAAGAAAACGGAGTCTAGGAGGCACACAAGGTGCCCACAAGCTTGCCCACCGCCACCAGGGGGTGGCGGTGTGGGCCCTTGTGGCTGCCTCGTTTGCTCTCCGGACTGCTTTTTATTTTTCTAATTTTCCAAAAATTCCAAAACTGAGGAAATTTCCTATTGGAAAAGTATTGGAGTTCAATGTCTTGCCGAAATAGATACATCTTCGTTTTCAAGGTCTGAAACAGGCTGATAAACATCCCTTATGTACTCCTCTGGAGTTATGACATTGATGATGTTGGTCTCAACATTTATGGGAGTACCAAAGATGTAATGCTTGATTCTTTGCCCATTTACCACTCTAGGAAAATTTCCTTCCGTGTTATTGATTTTGATGGCACAGGAACAATATACTTCCTCGACAACATAGGGACCTTCTTATTTACAGAGAAGCTTGCGTGCAAAGAATCTCAAACAAGAATTGTATGGCATGACATAATCACCTACATTGAACTCTCGTTTCTGTATCCGTTTGTCGTGCCATCTCTTAACCTTTTCCTTGAACAACCTGGCATTCTCATATGCCTGAGCTCTCCATTCATCTAACGAGCTGATATCAAACAACCGCTTCTCACCGGCAAGTTTGAAATCAAAGTTGAGCTTTTTGATTGCCCAATAAGCTTTGTGTTCCAGCTCAATAGGTAAATGACAGGCCTTCCCTTAAACCGTTTTATACGGTGACATGCCCATGGGATTCTTATAAGTAGTCCTATAAGCCCATAGTGCATCCTCAAGTTTGGTAGACCAGTTCTTTCGAGATCTATTGACGGTCTTTTGTAGGATCAACTTGATCTCCCTATTACTCAACTCCACTTGACCACTAGACTGAGGTTGATAAGGAGATGCAACTCTATGGTTCACATCATGCTTAGCTGGCATCTTGCGGAAAACACCATGAATGGAGCGTGAACCGCCATCAGTCATCAAGTATCTAGGGACTCCAAATCTTGGGAATATGACATCTTTAAGCATCTTAATAGAGGTGTGGTGATCATCATTTTTAGTGGGGATAGCATCTACCCACTTAGTAACGTAATCCACAGCAACTAAGAAGTGAGTGTACCCATTGGAACTCGAGAAGGGTCCCATATAATCAAAGCCCCACACATCAAATGGTTCAATGACAAGTGAATAGTTCATAGGCATCTCTTGACGCTTACTGATGTTCCCGATCCTTTGGTATTCATCACAAGACAAGACAAACTTACGAGCATCCTTGAAGAGAGTGGGCCAATAGAAACCTCATTGCAATACCTTATGGGCAGTTCTATCTCCAGCATGGTGTCTTCCGTAGGCTTCGAAATGACACTTCTGCAGGATCTGTCCCTGTTCATGTTCACGCACACAACGTCTAATAACACCATCTACTCCTTCCTTATAAAGGTGAGGATCATCCCAAAAGTAGTGTCTCAAACCAAAGAAGAATTTCTTCTTTTGTTGATAGGTGAAACTGGGTGGTATGTATTTGGCTACGATATAGTTTGCATAATCGGCATACAATGGTGCACTAAGTGAAGTGTGGATGACATTTAGTTGCTCATCGGGAAAGCTGTCATCAATAGGTAGTGGGTCATCAAGGAAATTCTCTAGCCTAGACAACTTATCTGCTACAGGGTTATCAGCACCCTTTCGGTCAATTACGTGCAAATCAAATTCCTGTAGGAGGAGAACCCATCTGATCAGCCTAGGCTTAGCGTCCTTCTTCTGCATTAGGTACTTAATAGCAGCATGATCAAAGTGAATAGTGACTTTGGAATCAACTATATATGATCTGAACTTTTTGCATGCAAACACGACTGCTAAAAATTCCTTCTCCATAGTGGCATAGTTTCTTTGGGCACTGTCTAGAGTTGTACTAGCATAGTGAATGACATTCAACTTCTTGTCAACTCTTTGTCCTAGAACAGCACCAACAGCGTAATCACAAGCGTCACACATGATTTCAAATGGCAAGTTCCAGTCAGGTGGTTGAACAATAGGTGCGGTTATCAAAGACTTCTTAACTATTTCAAAGGCTTCATCACAATCCTCGTCAAAAACAAAAGGAACATCCTTCTGCAAGAGGTTGGTAAGAGGCCTAGAAATCTTTGAGAAGTCTTTAATGAACCTTCTATAGAAACCAGCATGACCGAAGAAACTTCGTATACCTCCGATATCTGTGGGAAAGGCATTTTCTCAATTGCATCAACCTTAGCCTTATCAACTTCAATGCCTCTTTCAGAGATTTTGTGTCCTAAGACGATAACTTCATTAACCATAAAGTGGCACTTCTCCCAATTCAAGACGAGGTTGGTTTCTTCGCATCTCTGTAAGACTCGATCAAGGTTGCTGAGGCAATCATCAAAGGAAGACCCGTAAACGGAGAAGTCATCCATGAAAACCTCGACAATCTTTTCACAAAAGTCACAAAAGTCATACATCTTTGGAAGGTGGCAGGTGCATTACATAAGCCAAAAGGCATACGTCTATAGGAAAAGGTACCGGAAGGGCAGGTGAAAGTGGTTTTCTCTTGATCATATTGTGCAACAGGTATCTGCGAGAAACCTGAATAACCGTCTAGAAAGCAGAAGTGTGTGTGCTTTGATAGCCTTTCTAGCATTTGGTCTATGAATGGCAAAGGATAATGATCTTTCTTGGTTGCCTTGTTCAGTTTCCGGAAGTCTATCGCCATTCTATAGCCGGTAATAATCCTTTGTGGGATTAGTTCATCCTTATCATTAGGAACGACGGTGATGCCTCCCTTCTTAGGTACGCAATGTACTGGACTTACCCAATCACTATGAGCAACAGGATAAATGACTCCTGCTTCCAGAAGCTTTAATATTTCTTTTCTAACGTCCTCTTTCATCTTAGGATTCAATCTCCTTTGATGATCAGCAACTGGTTTAAAGTCGGGATCTGTTTTAATCTTGTGCTAACATAGAGTAGGACTAATACCCTTAAGATCATAAAGAGTATATCCAATAGCAGCGAGGTGCTTCCATAGAGTTTTTAGTAACTTCTTCTCTTCGCCCTCTGAGAGGAGAGCACTAATAATGACAGGATAAATCTCCTTCTCATCAAGATAGGCATACTTAAGAGCTGCAGGCAACTGTTTAAGCTCGAACACATTATCACCCTTTGGTGGGGGAGGATCCCCAAGCAGTTCAACATGCTGATTATTCTTGAGAATAGGATGTTGTTCTAAGACAATTCTGTCTGTCTCATCTCTCTCCTCCATATGCATATCATTTTCATGCTCAAGCAGATATTGCTCCAAAGGATCCGTAGGAGGTACGGCAATAGAGGCCAGACCAATGATTTCATCCCTACCACACGACTCTCTTTCATGGGTTTGTCTTCCAAACTTGGAGAAGTTAAATTCATGAGACAAACCCTCGAAACTTACTGTGACAGTCTGCTTAATGCAATCAATGTGAGCATTGACAGTGTTGAGAAAGGGTCTACCGAATATGATGGGACAAAAGCTATCTTGTGCAGTACCAAGGACGAGGAAATTAGTAGGATACTTCGTCTTACCACACAGGACTTCTACGTCTCTCACAATTCCCAGAGGGAAGATAGTGTCTCTATTAGCTAGCGTAATAGTGACATCAATGGGTTCTAACTCAGTAGGTGCAATCTCATCTTTGATTTCATCATAGAGAGAGCGGGGTATTGCACTAACACTAGCTCCCATATCATATAAACCTTGGTAACAGTGATCTCCTATCTTAACAGAAACAACGGGCAGGCCAACTACAGGTCCGTGCTTGTCTTTCGCGTGAGGTTTAGCAATTCTAGCGGAGTCCTCACAGAATTTGATAACATGCTTGTCTATGTCTTCGGCTAAGAGATCTTTGATAATAGCAACACTAGGTTCAACTCTAATCTCCTTAGGGGTTGCAAGTGGTCTAATGTAACCCCTATGTATCACAATTGGAGCTTTGGAATAATCCTTTATCCTAGCAGGGTATGGTGGTTTCTCAGTGTAAGCACAAGGAACAGCAGGATCACTAAAAGCTATGATTTTCTCCTCAACTAGATTGGTTTTGGCTATGTTACTTTCTATAGGAGGATGATATTTAAACCACTTCTCTTTGGGAAGATCAACATGAGCAGCAAAAGATTCACATAGAGAAGCTACTATCTCAGAGTCAAGTCCATACTTAGGGCTAAAATATCTAGAAATGTTTGTCTCAACAAAAGATTTAACGCAATCAAACTGGAAATTCATACCTGACTCCTTACCTTCCTCCAGCTCCCAATCTTTAGAGTTGCGTTTGATTCTCTCCAATAAATTCCACTTGTGATCAATATCCTTCTTTATAAAAGAACCGGCACAAGAAGTGTCAAGCATGGTACGATCTTCATGAGAAAGCCGAGCATAAAAAATTTGAGTGATGATTTCTCTCGAGAGCCCATGATTGGGGCATGAATATAGCATTGATTTAAGCCTCCCCCAAGCTTGAGCTATGCTTTCCCCGTCACGAGGCCAAAAGTTATAAATAAAGTTCCGATCATGATGTACTAAATGCATAGGATAGAACTTTTGATGAAATTCCAATTTCAACCGATTGTAGCCCCATTATCCAGCATCATCACATAGCCTATACCATGTCAACGCCTTATCCTTCAAAGATAAAGGAAAGACTTTCTTCTTTACCTCATCCTCGGGCAAACCTGCAAGCTTAAATAAACCACAGACTTCATCTACATAGATTAGATGAAAGTCTGGATGTGAAGATCCATCTCTTGTAAAACGATTAGCCAGAAGTTTCTCAAGCATACCCAAAGGAATTTCATAAAAGATATTTTCAGTAGGTACCTAAGGTTGAGGAGCAACTCCTCGTGCTTCCGTTCGTGGTGAAGATACCCCGAACAAACTCCTCAAAGGAAGAGTTTCCATAGTGACAAGTGACAATAAATTTCAGCACAGTATATAAATGTTTCCTTACCAATTTCCACTTACCAAAGGTGCTTCACTCGCCGGTAACGGCGCCAGAAAAGAGTCTTGATGACCCACAAGTACAGGGGCTCAATCATAGTCCTTTCGATAAGTAAGAGTGTCAAACCTAACGAGGAGCAGAAGGCTCTGATAAACGGATTTCAGCAAGGTAATAACTGCAAGCACTGAAAGTAGCGGTAACAAGTGATTGTGTAGCGAGGTGAAACGCAGCAAGCAAAGAGTAACAAGTAACAAGTAGTAGAAACGGTGCAGAAAGTGGCCCAATCCCTTTTGTAGCAAGGGACAAGCCTGAACAAAGTTTTATAGGAGGAAAAACGCTCCCGAGGACACACGGGAATTTCCGTCATGCTAGTTTCATCATGTTTATATGATTCGCGTTCGTTACTTTGATAGTTTGATAGGTGGGTGGACCAGTGCTTGGGTACTGCCCTTACTTGGACAAGAAACCCACTTATGAGTAACCTCTCTCGCAAGCATCCACAACTACAAAAAAAGAATTAGGACAAAGTCTAACCATAGCATAAACTAGTGGATCCAAATGAGCCCCTCACAAAACAACGCATACACTGGGGTTTAAGCTTCTGTCACTCCAGCAACCCATCATCTACTTACTACTCCCCAATGCCTTCCTCTAGGCCCAAATATGGTGAAGTGTTATCTAGTCGATGTTCACATAACACCACTAGAGGAAAAACAACATACAGCATATCAAAATACCGAACGAATATCAAATTCACATGACTATTATCAGCATGACTTATCCCATGTCCTCAGGAACAAAAGTAACTACTCACAAGACATAATCACAATCATGACCAGAGGTGTAATGAATAGCATCAAGGATCTGAACATAAACTCTTCCACCAAGTAATCCAACAAGCATCAACTACAAAGAGTAATCAACACTACTAGCAACCTTACAAGTACCAATCGGAGTCGCGAGACAAAGATTGGTTACAAGAGATGAACTAGGGATTGGAGAGGAGATGGTGCTGATGAAGATGTTGATGAAGATGCCTCCCCTCCGATGAGAGGAGTGTTGGTGATGACGATCGCGACAATTTCCCCCCTCCGGGAGGGAAGTTTCCCCGGCAGGATCGTCCTGCCGGAGCTCTAGATTGGATGTGCTCAAGTTCCGCCTCGTGGCGGCGGCGAAACCACGAAAAAGCTCCTGAATGATTTTTTCCATACCAGGATGCTTCATATCGAAAAAGAGCGGGGGCTAGTGGGCCTTCAGGAAGCCCACAAGCTTGCCCACCGCCACTAGGGGGTGGTGGCGGAGTGGGGGCTTGTGGGGCCCTCGTGGCCCCCCTCCGGTAGTTCTTTCGCCTAGTATTTTTAATATAATCCAGAAAAAATCCACGTAAATTTTCAGGGCATTTGGAGATGTGCAGAATAGTGGACTAGGATTTTCTCCTTTTCCAGTCTGGAATTCCAGCTGCCTGAACTCTCCCTCTTCAAATAATCCTTGCAAAATAAGAGAGAAAAGGCATAAATATGGTACCAAAAGTAATATAACATCCCAAAATGCAATAAATATCAACATGAAAGCATGATGCAAAATGGACGTATCATTGAGTCATCCTCGTCTTATAAAAAGCACCAATTAGAGAGCACCTCTGTCATTTCTATGCTTTGCTTTTAATTGATGTTGAGTATGACTGTGACTGGATCTTCTTTGCCATGAATTACAATGTTCAGTCAGCCCTTGGTCTTTGAAGGTGCTCTACATTTATGTTCTGCGGTCTCAGAAAGAGCTAGCGAGATACCATATGTTCATACTGCTTCATGATTGTTTTGATTGAAGTGTTAACGTTTGAAACTCATTATTATTGCTCGCTAGTTGATTATGCCATTTATATGAGTTCCTCTTGAGACCTAAATGTCATTGCTTATGTGGTTAGCTTATGATCTTGCTGAAAATCTAAATATGAGTTAGACATAATTGCAACAACAAGATCAAACAAAGTTCGTAAAAGTTTTTCTTTTGTCTCTTTCAGTTTGTCAACTGAATTGCTTGAGGACAAGCAAGGCTTTAAGCTTGGGGGCGTTGATACGTCTGCATCGTATCTACTTTTCCAAACTCTGTTGCCCTTGTTTTGGACTCTAATTTGCATGATTTGAATGGAACTAACCCGGACTAACGTTTTTTCAGAAGAATTGCCATGGTGTTGCTTTTGCGAGGGTTTTTTGTGGAATATATAAAAAATACTGGCGCAAGAATCAACCGAAAGAGTGGAGCGAGGAGGCCACAAGCCCACAAGGTACGAGCCCCTCCCTGGCCGCGCCTAGCAGGCTTGTGGGGCCCACAGAGCTCCACTACCTCCAACTCCACCTTTATTTAGTCCCTTTCGTCCGAAAAAATCAAGGAGGAGAGTTCATCACATTTTACGATACGAAGGCGCTGCCACCACCTGTTCTTCCTCTGGAGGGCAGATCTGGAGTCCGTTCTGGGCTCCGAAGAGGGGAGATTGTCGCCATCGTCATCACCAAACATCATTTATCGCCAATTCCATGATGCTCTTCACTGTTCATGAGTAATCTCATCGTAGGCTTGCTGGATGGTGATGGGCAGGATGATATCTATCATGTAATCGAGTTAGTTTTGACGGGGATTGATCCCTAGTATCCACTATGTTCTCAGATTGATGTTGCTACTACTTTGCTATGCTTAATTCTTGTCACTAGGGCCCGAGTGCCATGATTTCAGATCTGAACCTATTATGTTGTCATCAATATATGTGTGTTCTTGATCCTATCTTGCAAGTTGTAGTCACCTACCATGTGTTATGACCCGGCAACCCCGGAGTGACAATAGCCGGAACCACTCCCGGAGATGACCATAGTATGAGGAGTTCATGTATTCACTAAGTGCTAATGCTTTCTTCCGGTTCTCTATTAAAAGGAGAACCTTAATATCGTGTAGTTTCCATTAGGACCCCGCTGCCACGAGAGGGATGGACAATAGATATCATGCAAGTTCTTTTCCCTAAGCACGTATGAATATATACGGAATACATGCCTACATTACATTGACGAACTCGAGCTAGTTACATATCTCCCCATGTTATAACTGTTGCATGACGAATGTCATCCAGCATAATTATCCATCACCTGGTCCTTGCTACGTTACTCTGCTGCTACTGTTACTACTACTGCTGTTACTGCTTCTACTGTTACCGCTACTGCTGTCACTGCTGCTACCGTTACCGTTGCTACTGTTGCTATCACACTACTTTGCTACTGATACTTTGCTGCAGATACTAAGTCTTTCAGGTGTGGTTGAATTGAAAACTCAGCTGCTAATACTCGAGAATATTCTTTGGCTTCCTCATGTCTCGAATCAACAAATTTGGGTTGAATACTCTACCCTCGAAAACTGGTGCGATCCCCTATACTTGTGGGTTATCAAGACTATTTTCTGGCGCCGTTGCCGGGGAGGCGTAGCTCTATTCTCTGAGTCACTTGGGATTTACGTCTATTGATCACTATGAGGAATCCTAGAGATCCAAAAACTAAAGTCTTGCCATCAACTACGAGGACAGGTAAGGAACTGCCATCTAGCTCTGCACTTGATTCACCTTCAGTTATGAGTAAGTTTGCGATACCACCTCTTGCTAGAAATTTTGATATGTCGCTTGTGCTTGACGATGCTACTTCTGCTATCCTTGATGCTTGTGATGATGCTTTGCTTGATACTGCTTTGCCACTAGGTGCATTCCTTGATGCACGAATTGCTAGAGTTGCTGCTGAATGTGATGATACTTCTGAGACTGCTAAAATTATTGAAGTATAACCTGCTGTTTCACCTGTTAGAACTAGCTCTCCTAGATATGAATTGCCTGATATACCTGAGGATTATGTTATGGAGGGAGAGATAGCTGAGGACTTTCTTGCTTGTAAGGATAGCTATGATCTTGAGAAATTACTGCGCAAGTGGAAAGAAAAATCTCTCAACGCTAGAATGAAATACGATCATAAGTTTGCTACTTCGCCAAGCTTTGTGACCGATAAGGATTATGGATTCTCCGTCAATCCTGAGTTAATCACTTTGGTCGAATCTGATCCTTTTCATGGTTATGAGTCTGAAACGGTTGTAGCACATCTTACTAAGCTGCACGATATAGCCATCCTATTGACGTGTGAGGAAAAGATACGCCACTACTATATCCTTAAGTTGTTTCCTTTCTCGCTAAAGGATGATGCTAAGACTTTGGTTCCCTTCTCTTTCTCCTCGTTGTGTGCGTAGTCCCTAGGATACGATCTACTACTTCTATGAAAAATATTTTCCTGACCATAAGAAACAAGTTGCCTTGCAGGAAATACATAACTTTGCGCAAGTTGAAGAAGAGAGTCTCCCACAAGCTTGGGTGAGGCTTGTCCAGCTACTGAATGCTTTGCCTGATCACCCTCTTGAGAAGAATGAAATACTTGATATCTTCTATAATGGACTAACCGTTACTGATACTTGTCTAGCTACTGTTGCTATCACACTACTTTGATACTCATACTTTGCTGCAGATACTAAGTCTTTCAGGTGTGGTTGAATTAACAACTCAACTGCTAATACTCGAGAATACTCTTTGGCTTCCCCTTGTGTCGAATCAACAAATTTGGGTTGAATACTCTACCCTCGAAAACTGTTGCGATCCCTTATACTTTTGGGTTATAAATGACATCATTTTTTGTTCCCCTAGCATTCGTTTACGCAAAAAGTTTGCGGAATCCATGACCAAGACCTTTGAAATGTCACTCACTAAGGACTTGAAATTCATTCTCGGATTTCAAATTCGAAAATTTCAAGGGGGAATTTTCTTGTCCCAAACCAAATATCTCAAGGACCTTCTTGTGAAGTTTGGAATGACAGGCGTTAGTCCATTCAAGGCACCCATACCAACCAAACTTGTTCTTAACAAATACACAAATGGTATCCCATTTGACCCATCTCTTTACCTCTCTATGATTAGTTCATTATTTTATCTTTGTGCATCTCGATCACATATCATGTTAAGTGTAGGCATATGTGCGAGATTTCAAGATTCCCCCAGGGAAAGTCATCATAAGGACGTTAAGCATATTCTTAGGTATCTTGTTCACACCCCAAAGTTGGGTCTATGGTACACCAAGGATGTAAAGTTTCATCTCGTAGTGTACACGGATGTGGATTGGACATGATACAAGGTGAGAAGTCTACCTCGAGGGCATGTCAATTGCTTGAATGCTCCTTTGTAAGTTGGTCCTCGAAGAAGCAGAATTGTGTCTCTCTATCCACCACCGAAGTTGAATATGTCGCAACTACAAGTTGTTAATCTCAATTTCTATTGATGAGGAAAACATTGAAGGATTATGGTATAACTTATAGACATGTGTCTCTCCCATGCGGCAAAGATAGTGCCGTCAAGATTGCTGAAAACCCTATTGATCTCCCTCACACCAAGCATATTAACATTCGGTATCACTTCCTAAGAGACAATGTGTAAAAGGGTGACATTCATATTGATCATGTTGGTACGGATATGCAACTTGCCGACATCTTCACCAAACCATTGGACAAAGCAAGGTTATGTCAACTTAGGCGTGAACTTGGTTTCTCGGAACTTGATAGCATTATGTGAAATCTTGTACACATGCATACAATTACTTCATGTCTTGTCTAGGTGTGGTCATTTATTTAGGGGGAGACTTTCAGCTCATGAGTACTCTCACCCTATATGATGAATAAACAAACCAACCACTATGAAAGTTACGTTGCTCACTTTTTCTGACTTGGTACTATGAATGATGGAGTTGTGAATAATCTGAACATAAACCCACAATTAATCGGATTCCAACAAACGCACCACACAAAACAAGTACATCATATGGATGAAAGCGATGATGCGATGATCATTGTATTGAAGATCAAAGAGAGAGATTTCCATCTAGCTACGTGCTATCGACGCATAGGTCTATGGTGAACTACTCACACATCATCATGAGGGAAGAAAGGTTGATGAAGAAGCCCTCCATGATTGATCCCTCCTCCAGTAGAGTGCCGGAACGGAACTATATATGGCCTCCCATCAGAAGAGAGACTTGCGACGACCTAAAAAGTTTTTGGGGACCTCCCCTGAAGGTTTTAGGGTAGATAAGAATTTTTGGCCACAGAACTGAGTCGGGAGAGCCATGAGGGGGACACAAGCCATCACGCCGCCTCCCCCAGGGTCGCGCCCTGATGCCTTGCGGGGGCCTCGTGCGCCTTCCAGCCTTCTTCCGTAGCTCCAGGGTCTTGTTTTGGTCGAGATAAATTCATAAAAAGTTCCACGTCAATTGAACTTCGTTTGGTACTGGAACCTGGAAAGTGGAAAAACATGGCAAAAATAGCAACTCACACTAGGCACTAGGTCAATAGGTTAGTGCTAAAAAATAATATAAATTGGTAGATACGTACATAAAAAATGTTAAAAATGATAACATAATAGCATGGAACAATAAAATGTTATAGATATGTTGGAGACGTATCAACAGACAAGCGGACTTCCGATGTTCTCCGAAAATCCGGTGCCCCCACACCAGCAACGAATCAACTTATTTTTGGTTTGTTTAGACGACCGATCACGGGATGTCCGTACTTGACTGTTATTCCGGTGCCACCACACCAGCACCGAATTGATGGATGCCCAGTCCTCTCCGGGTGGACATGGCATAGAACGCCCGACGTTCTCCGGGCGTCTGATCTGTGGTTCATTGATAACTCACAAGTATAGTGGATCGCGGCAGTCTTCACGGCTATTATTTCACCAAATTTTATTTATTTGACACAAGGGGAGCCAAAGAATATTTAGGGGCCTTGACACTTAATTTGCCAATTCAACCAGACCTGGGATATCTTTCAGCAGCAAACGATTTAGTAGCACAAGAAATAATAGTGGTAACAGTAACGGTGACATCAACAATTTTACTAATAGCAGCAACACTAGCAAATTACTAGTTGGTGTGACAATAGCAGCAATAGTAGTAACTTAGCAAGACTCAGTATTTGTAAAGCGTAGGCACATGGATTAGTGATGGAAACATATGGATTACATCAATCATGTATCAGTTACACACTAGACCGACAGAGAACCAGCTGCAATTCATCAATATAACGTAGGCATGTATTCGGTATATAGTCATATGTGCTTGCGATAAGAACTTGCATGACATCTTATGTCGTACCCCCCACCCCCGTTGCAGCCAGGACCTATTGGAAAATTAGAGATATTAAGGCCTCCTTTCAATAGATAATAGGAACGGAGCATTAATACATAGTGAATATATGAACTCCTCAAACTACAACAATCACCGAAAAGAATCCCAATTATAGTCACCTTGGGGTATGCGGATCAAGACACCTAATAGGTAACTGCAACTTACAAGATAGGATCCCAATCACTCTTATATTGATGAGAACATAATAGGTTCAGATCCAAAATCATCGCACTCGGGCCCTATTGACAAGCATTAAGCATATCAAAGTCATAGCAACATCAATCTCAGAACATAGTGGATACTAGGGATCAAGCCGTATCAAACTTAACTCAATTAGATGATCAATCTCATCCAAATCTCATCACTATCCAGTGGTCCTACTAAGGAATTACTCAAACCATGTGGTGAGCATCATGGAATTGTTGATGGAGAAGGGTTGATGAAGACCACGGCGACAAATCCCCCTCCCCGGAGCCCCAAATGGACTCGAGATCAGCCCTCTCGAGGAATAACAGGAGGTGGCGGAGGCTCCGTCTCGTAAAACACGATAAAATCTTCTCTCCTACTTTTCTCCAAGAATAGGAATTTATAGGACTGGAATTATGGTCGGGAGAGCCATGTGGGCCCCACAAGGCATCACGGAGCAGTCGGTGGGGGGCGGGGGGGGGGGGGGGGTGGCTGTGCCCTATTTCCTGGTGGGCCAGAGGCAACCCCCTCCCGTGGTTCTTCACTTTAAAATCCTTATTTGTTCCAGAAATAATTCACAAAAAGTTTCGTCAAATTCCGAGAACTTTAATTTCTGCACAAAAATAACACAAGGTAGTTCGGCTGAAATCAGCGTCGGTGTGGGTTAGCTCCATCAAATCATGCAAATTAGGGTTCCAAATGAGAGAAAAAGTGTTTGGAAAAGTATATACGTTGGAGACGTATCAATTCTCCAATATTAAATCATTAATTTTCCTCAAGCAATTTAATTGATAAACTGAAAGTGATAAAGAAAACTTTTACAAACTCTTTTGTTCTTGTTATTGTATATATGCTTAGCTAGTGATTAGGTTTTCAGCATAAATCATAAGTAACCACATCCATGATAACAATTAAGCGTCATATTCAATTATGACAATGCATAACCAACTAGAATGCAATAATAAGATATCTCACATACCAGCAATTTGTCAAAACAATCATGATATAATATGGTGACATGGTATCTCGGTAGCCCTTTATCAGACCGCAAAATGTAAATGCACAACAGCTCTGAGGTTCAAGCACTAACTAAACATTATAATTCAGAGTAGAAAAGATCCACTTCATGTTCACATCCAACATTAGCTAGACTCAATGCATAAGAATGACAATAGGCTCTCAAGTCTGGTTCTTTTTGTAATAGGGTGATAACTCAACATAAAAGTAAATAGATAGACCCTTCGTAGGGGGAAGCGTTGATTTACATAGTTTTTGAGTGATGTTCTTTACTGCCAACATTATGACAAATATTTCCGTATCTTCCATGCTAAACTCATTATTAGTGGTTCTCAAACTGAATTGTAAAGTTTACTCCTATCCACGATTCATACATAACCATTGCTAGCCGAATTCACGGGTGCCCTCCAACATATGAACTTTCCCAAGGAGTTTTGTTTTAATTTAATTTTGATTATGCAGGACAGGGCATCCTATTTACCAACCTCTCTCGTGCAATGATGGCAAATAAACACCAATCTTGAGAATAACTTACTTAGCATGGAAGATACTGATTGGCCCTTCGCTCCATGAGCGGTACGTACGATTGCACAAAACAGATGTGTGTTTGAATATTTAGAGGTGTCCCATGCAAATTTACTTGGAATGAAGTGTAATACCACATATAGGTCGGTATGGTGGATTAATGTGGAATAAGTGGGTTTATGGATTTTGGATGCATAAGAAGCATTTCCACCTAGTACAAGTGAAGGAAAGAAATAGAATGGGAAGCGGCCAGGTAGAGACCAACAATGGTCATGAACATGCATTGTGAATAATTAACATTGGATATTAGCATGAGTAGGTTATGAGCACTCTGAATTTAAACATCATGAAGGTTGCATTGGTTTTCAATCAACTACATGTTTACACATGGGCCAATTCAAGCTGCTTGAATCACTCATAGGGAAATACCATACTACCATACCACATGATAACTATTTTAAATCATGTGGACACACAAGATAAGTCATTATCCAGTCCTGGCTATTTAAGCATGGAATGAGAAACTATAATCTCTAAGTGTCATCATAAACAAGTTCACTCATGATATACCGAATAAAGATCGAACAAGCCAACATATTTACAAAAACGAAAAACGGGAAGTGTTCATACCCATTTCCTTTTCCATGATCACTTCGTAAAATATCATCATTATTGCCTTTCACTCGCACGATGGAATGATGTGATAATAATAATAGTGCAGGTGTGTCGTGGACTAAGCAAGAATCTGCAAGGTATTTTTGCAAAGGAGAAGACATGGTAATATTGGCTCTTTGTTAGATCAATAATAATGCATATGAGATCCACCCAATATTTTAATAGTGGTCTTCCCCTTTCAACGACTCAAAGAAAAGAAAATATTTTCATAGAAATAAACCGAAAATATTTTTGGAGTTTTTCATTTTTCTCATGCGAGAAGAAAACAAGCAAACGAAAAAAACGAGAAAAACTATTTGCATGAGAAAGATCCCAACAAGTAAAGGAAATCTCTTTGGGTTTTATTTTAGTACTACAACTAACTAAATTGGAAAGAAAAACCAAAAGGAACCGAGAAATATTTTTGGATTTTCTAAAGTTTATCAAACACACAAGAAGAGAGCGAAAAAACTAACATGGATTTACAATGAAAGACGATGAGTGCGCACAATTCATAGGAAGTGTATGAACATGAATGTAATGTCGGTGAGAAATACGTACCCCCCTAAGCTCAGCGTCTTCCTATCTTGATGATCGCTACTGATAATACCCACTAGGTTCGGGAAAATATTGTTGCTAAGGCACCTGAGCATCCCAAGTCTCGGATTCGGCCTCTGCAGACGCCTGCTTGTGGCCGGTGTATCCGTTCCTGGCTTGAAAGTTAAATAAAGAGGGTGCATGCAACACTATTATATCATGAGAGTTCTTGTTTTATACTAACTTATAACGAATGTGCTGCAGGGCTTGGGAAACTTAGTGAACTGGTGCTCAATCATAGACTGGTGATCAAGATAAACTTTAGGCAACAGGTAATCTATACTGCAAAAATCAACCTTAAAATTCTTTGCCAAGTGGGTGGCATAAATGCCAACATGAACTTTGCCTCGAGTCAAGTTATAATTTAGGCAGCACACAACAATAGCTCCTAAATTGTAAGAGTTATAATCATAAAGTGCATGGCACAAAATAGCAAGAGTGGGGGCAGCGAGACCACCACCCTCCTATAAACAAAGAGAAATAATGCATAGAAACAAAATGCACACTACTGGCCCTAGCGTTTGATACACCTCTAGTTTCTCCCACGGTTCGGGTGGGGAGGAATTCCTCGAATTCCTCGGGCTTAGGCTCATGCACTCCCCCGTCAGAGGGAAGCAAGCATATTTCAAAAAATCTAGAAAGAGGTAATTCACAATGTTCGACATATAGATCAAAGCACACTTTACGAGCATCGGCCCTACTCGAGAAATATTTTTTTTGCTTGAAAGAATTAGTGTGGAGATAGTATTGATCACACTCATCTACGAGGATGTTGGTCAGCCTGGTGGATGCGGCAAATTGTGCAAACTCTTCATGAAAGTGCGCTTCATTCATGATGGGGGTATGTGACCATTTGCAGGGCTTAACTTATGTGTTGCGGAGAATGTTAATTTCATGTTCCTGAGTCTCCTCGACAACTCCCTTAGGGCTCCGTCTCGAAGAGCTCCTCCTGAGGAAGTTCATTTTCCTACATACAAATTTCTAAAAAAATTGGAGAATAAAATAATGTCAGTAAAATCTTGCAACATTGATAGCAACTACTCATATGGATTCCTAGAGGGCATATCAAGCATTACTACTACATGGAACTCAAAGAATCAAACATGCAGGATCATATTCAGTATCACCAGGTGCAGAAAGATATGCAAAATATAAACCAAGAAAGCAAAAACTAATTGGATGAATGGAAGAGTCACATACCAAGGAGCAATTCCTCAAAACAGTTTCAGAAACGGCGTTCCAAGAAAAGAGATCGAAAATTTCAGTTTATGGAGGAAGAACTTGAGAGAGGGAGAGCTAGAGTTTTTTTCTCGAGGTAGGTGGTGAAGTGCGCCAAATGGATAGGGTAGTGGGGCCCTATGGGACCCACATGGCATCACGGTGCGGCCAAGCAGTCATGCTCTGTTGTCTTGTGGCCCATAGGTGCACCTCCCTGCTTCAATTTTATGCTAAAAATTCTTAAATATTACAAAAAGATCATGTTAGAATTTAGTGGTATTCTGAGACTTTTTATTTTTGGGTCATTTTTCTATTGCACGGAAAACTCAGAAAACATGATAATCATGTCATTTCTTTCCGAAGCTAAGAGAACGAAGAATGAACTTTTGATGCACATAGTTGTGAATACTCAATTCATCAAACAAATTTCATTCAAAAAGGATCCATGAATAAGCTTGATCAAGTCTTATTAATAACCGTTTCCGATTAGCATTAAAACGAAGAATTTTCATATATCACTAGGTTACCCCAACGGGGATTTGCATCTCCACGACAATAATATTGTAATATTTCTTCTTAGCAGCAGAAAGAGGGATTTAAAATCTCCAATGGTAACTCTGGCACAAGGCTCAATGACATTATATTATTAACCAAAGATGGCTTCCTCTGAGAATGCATAGTATGTTGCTTGCCATTGACATGAAATGTGACTTTGCTTTTGTTGCAATCAATAATAGCCCCTACATTATTTAAAAAGGGTCTACCAAGGATGATGGACATATTGTCGTCCTCGGGCATATCAAGAATAACAAAGTCTATTAAGATAGTAACATTTGCATCCACAATAGGAACATCCTCATAAATTCTAGTAGGTAATGATGTGGATTTATCAACCATTTGCAAACATATCCCAGTGGGTGTAAGCTTATTCAAATATAGTCTTTTACATAGAGAGAAGAGCATCACACTAACACATGCTCCTAGATCACATAGAGCAGTTTTAACACAGTTTCTTTTAAAACAACAAGGTATAGTGGGTATGCGAGGATCTCCTAACTTCTTAGGCACTCCACCATCAAAACAATAATTAGCAAGCATACTAGCAATTTCAATTTTAGGTATTTTTTTGTTGGTAATAATATCCTTCATATATTTGGCATACAAAAGCATTTTCAATATATCAGTCAAGTGAGTGCGCAAAAAGACAGGTCTAGTCATTTCAGCAATGTTCTCAAATTCATCCTCGTCCTAACCTTAGAAGGCTTATGATTGGGCATTGTTTTCTAAACCCATGGCTCTCTTTCTTTTCCATGCTTCTATAAACAAAGTCTCTTTTATCATAACATTTATTCTTTGAAGGTGGGTTATCAAGATCTTCAGCAGGTTTGGTTTCCACATCATTATTAGGTTCCTTATTGCCACCTGGTGGATCCTCTACATGAACACATTATTATCATTATCATTATCACGAAGTTCATGTTCACTACGAGATTGTATCTCAGCATCACAAACAGAAACATCATTATGATTCTCGGCACGTTTCTCAATATCAGTTTCACTAGGAACATGCAATGAACTATCATTTTTATTCTTCTTTTTCTTCTTAGAAGTATTAGATGCATCATCATTAGTTCTATGAGAATCATCTTCTATTCTTTTAGGGTGACCTTCATGGTAAAGAGGTTCCTGAGTCATTCTACTTCCTCTTATAATTACTCTAAGAGCATGATCATTCATATTATTATTAATTTCGGCAAGCAAATCATTTTGTTACTTAGCAACTTGGTCTAGTTTAGTATGAACCATGGGAGCATATTTACCTAGACCTTTCACATCATTAGCAATTCTAAACATCAAGTCACATAAGTGGTCTATCATCATGGCATTACGTCTTAATTGATGTTTTTAGACAATTATTCACCGAAAATATTTTTGGAGTTTTAGATTTTTCTCATGTGGAAATAAAATAAGCAATGGAAAAACAAAAATGAGAAAAAACTATTTAAATGGGAAAGCTCCCAACACGTAAAGGAAATCTCTTTGGGTTTCTTTTAATACTACCACTAATTAAACGAGAAAGAAAAACCGAAAAGAAGCGATAACCATTTTTGGATTTTAAAAATTTTATCAAACACAAAAGAAGAGAGAAAAAATAAAACTAACATGGATTTACAATGAAAGAGGATGAACAACAAGAATTTATTGGAAGTGTGTGAACATGAATGTATTGTCGGTGAGAAATACGTACCCCCGGTAAGCTTGGGCGTCTGCCTAGCTTGGTGATCACCACGGATAATAGCCGCTAGGACCACGAAAATATTGTTGCGGCGGCACCAGAGAATCCCAAGCCTCAGACTCGGCCTTTGCAGGAGCTAACTCATTCCGGTAATCAATTATGTGTGCTGATGCGATGGTGTATCCATTCTTGGCATGAAACTTAAACAAAGAGGGTGCATGCAACACTATGATATCACGAGAATTCTTGTTGTATACTAAGTTATAACGAATGTGCTGCGGGGGCTTGGGAAACTCAATGAACTGGAGCTCTATCATAGACTTGTGATCAAGATAAACATTAGGCAACAGGTAATCAGTAGGGAGAAAAACAACCTTAAAATGCTTTGCCGACAGGGTGGCATAAGTGCCATCATGAACCTTGCCTCGAGTCCAGTTATAATTTATGGGGTGTGCAACAATAGCTCCTAAATTGTAAGTGTTATTAACATAAAGTGCATGGCGCAAAATAGCAAGAGTCGGGGCAGGGAGACCACCACCCTCCTCCATAGAAATTATGCATTTTCCTATAGACAAATAGAAATAATGCATAGAAGGAAAATCAACATTTTCCTATATACTTGTGATCAAGATAAACTTTAGGCAACATGTAATCAGTAGGGCGAAAATCAACATTAAAATGCTTTGCCAAGCGGGTGGCATAAATGCCAGCATGAACCTTGCCTCTAGTCCAGTGATAATTTAGTCGACGCACAACAATAGCTCATAAATTGTAAGTGTTATCACCATCAAGTGTACGACGCAAAATAGCAAGAGTGGGGCACTTAGGCCACCACCCTCCTCCATAGTAGTTATGCATTTTCCTATAAACAAAGAAAAATAATGCAAACAAGGAGAATGCACACTAGTGTCCTTAGCATTTGATACGCCTCTAGTTTCTCCCGCAGTTAGGGAGAGGAGGAATTCCTGGAATTCCTCAGGCTTAGGCTCACGTACTCCCTCGTCACAGGGAAGCTAGCATTTTTCACAAAATCTAGAAATAGGTAATTCATAATGTACGACATACAAATCAAAGCGCAACGTGCGAGCATCGGCCCTACTCGACAAATAAATATTTTTCACAAAAGAATTAGTGAGGAGATAGTATTGATCACACTCATCTACAAGCAAGTTGGTCAGCCAGGGGGTTGTGGCAAATTGCGCAAACTCTTCATGAAAGCCCGCTTCATTCTTGATGGGGGTATGTGGTCATTTGCAGGGCATAACTTCTGTGTTGTGGAGAATGTTAATGTCGCGATCCAGAATCTCCCCGACAACTCCCTTAGGCCTCCGGCTCGAGGAACTGCTCCTGAAGAAGTTCATTTTCCTACACACAAATTTCTGAAATTTTTGGACCCCAAAATTATGTGAGTAAAACCTTACAAGATTGATAGCAACTACTCATATGGATGCCTAGAGGTCATATCAAGCATTACTACTACTTGGAACTCAAAGCATCAAACATGCAAGGTCATTTTTCAGTAGAACCAAGTGGAGCAAAATATAAAAAATATAAACCTAAAAGCAGGATGAACGGGAGAGTCACATACGAAGGAGTAATCCCTTGAAACAGTTTCACAAACATAGTTTCGAGCAAAGAGATTGAAAATTTCAGTTTTGGAGGAAGAATTCGATAGAGAGAGAGAGAGCTAGATTTTTTTTCTCGATGTAGGTGATGAAGTGAGAAAAACAGATAGGGCAGTGGAGCCCTTGGTCTAGTTGGCTATGAACCATGGAAGCATATTTACCTCTACCTTTCACATCATTATCAATTCTAAACATCAAGTCACTTAAGTGATCTATCATCATGGCATTACGTCTTAATTGATATTTTACATAATTATTGATGTGTTTTTCCTTAACAAAGTAATTATCAAATTTATCCATGCATTGACTATGAGTCTTAGTGTAAGGTATATCACTTTAATTAAAGTAACAGAGAGAATTTACCTCTAGTATATGTGTCGGGATATCAAGTCCACGTATTTCTTCAATAGGTGGTAAATTCTTAACATCTTTAATTTTAGTACCTTTCTCTTTCATAGATCTTTTTTGCTTCTTACATATCTTCATGGCTGAGGAATAGAATACCTCTCTTCTTTTGAATGGGTTCCGGAGGTGGCTCGGGGAGAGTCCAATCATTGGCATTTTGCAATATGTTATTCAATAACTCTTCAGCTTGTCCAACATTTATTTCCCTGAAAACACAACCAGCACAACTATCTAGGAAGTCCCTAGAAGCATAGGTTAACCCATTATAAAATATATCAAGAATTCGTTTTTCTTAAGTGTATGATTAGGCAAAGCTCTCAGTAACTTGAGAAGCCTCTCCCAAGATTGAGCGATATTTTCTTCCTTAATTTCCACAAGGTTAAATATTTCCTATGAGGCAGCTTGTTTCATATGAGCAGGAAAATATTTTTCAGAAAAGTAATGAAGCATATCATGGGGACGACGCATGCAACCAGGAGCCATAGAAAGGAACCATTCCTTGGCCTCGCCTTTTCGCGAGAAAGGAAAAAAGCTTAAGGATATAATAGTGGTGTATCTTTTCATCATTAATAAACAGAGCACAATATCATTCATTTTCATGAGATGTTCAACAACAGTTAAATTTTCATGACCATGAAAAGGATCAGAATAAACTATAGGAATCATTTGAGGGTCTATAGAGAATTTATTGTTCTTATGAGTGACAAATATATTAGAAGTAGCTACTTTAGGATCACATTTCATTTTCTCCATCATATATATTTTTATTTTAGTTTGCATAGTAGTTTCTTCAAATCATTCCTATTCTCACAAGCAAGAAAGTCCCTAGATACTTCCCCATCCATAACATAACATTTAGGTACATAAAGAAATTCATATCTATTACAAGAGCGAGGAGTAGCAGGTGATTCAAAATCTTCATCAGTTTCAGCATTTTAAATTTCTCTAGCTTTAGCAAGATGAGCATCAAGTAAGGCATTCAGTGGCAGAGTTTCAGTTTCATGAAATATAGCTATAGTATCATCATTAATTTCAAAATTAGCATAATTAAGTTCATGTGATGTATACGGACGAGCAATAGGTGGTGGTGTAACAAGCTGATTCAAAACAATCGGTGAATCAAAAGCACAGCTAGATGGCAGTTCCTTACCAACTCTCGTGCGAGAGGGGGTGATCTTAGATCGATTTTCTTTCAGATTCTTGATAGTAGCAGCTGGATATCCTCAAGTGAACACAATAAATATAGCTATGCTCCCCGACAACGACGCGAGAAAAAGGTTTTGGTAACCCACAAGTATACGCGACAGTCTTCACGGGTAGTATTTCACCATAATGTATTGATTCAATACAAGGGGAGCCAAAGAATATTTAGAGGCCTTGAAAGTTGCATTGTCAATTCAACCGCACCTCGTATATATCTCTCAAGCAAAAGATTTAGTAGCATAGTGTAACGCCCAAGATGCGATCATATCCTCAATTTGGCACGAGGGCCTCGTCAGGGATAGAAGCGCATCTCATCGTTTCGCAAGAATGGATATCGTTACAAGTACATGTACTAAAAAGATGAGATATATAGAATTGGCTTACACTCGCCACAAGCTACATCAGAGTCACACCAGTACAATACAGAATCATCATGAAGAAGAGCAGGGCCCGTCTACAAAAGAAAACAAACGAGAAAAGAAGAACGACGTCCATCCTTGCTATCCCAGGCTGCCGGCTGAAACCCATCCTAGATCGATAATGAAGAAAAAGAAGAAGCAACTCCAAATGAACAATCAACACGCTCGCGTCAATTAACCTTTACATGTACATGCAACTGGTGTTGTAGTAATCTATGAGCCACAGGGGAATCAGCAATCTCATTTCCAAAGGTATCAAGACTAGCAAAGCTTAATAGGTGAGGTATGGTTAAGTGGTGAGGCTGCAGCAAGCGACTAAGCATTATATGACGTGGCTAACTTACGGCTACAAGAATAAAGAGGGGGAAGATCTACACATAGCGGAGGTGAACTACTGTTGATCAAATGAATGATCCTGAAGACCTACTTACGTCGGACATAACCCCACCGTGTCCTCGATCGGAGAAGGAACTCGCGAAAGAGACAGTCACGGTTACGCACACAGTTGGCATATTTCAATTAAGTTATCTTCAAGTTATCTAGAACCAGTGTTAAACAAAGTTTCCACGTTGCCACATAACCGCGGGCACGGCTTTCGAAAGATTTAACCCTGCAGGGGTGCTACAACTAGTCCATCACAAATTACCACAATCCGCATAGAAATCCTCAATCACGACACTCGCGATCTCATCGGATTCCTTAGTGGAAAACCTCAACTTTGAGATTACCCAAAGCATCACCGGAATCCCGATGCACAAGATATCTCGTCAAAGGTAAAACAAATCCAATGAGGCCGCCCGGCGTGTCGACGATCCTGATAGGAGCCGCGTATCTCGTTCTCAGGACACGACGGATAAGCACAGCGTACGGTGGCCTTATAGACATCTCCCGAGTTGCCCCGGGTTGGCCCCGCAAACGGCTCTCTTTTGGACCAGCACCATCCGCATTGGCCCCCCTGTATTATGTAAAATTACTCCTCGGGTTTATGACGCCCCATGCTTTCAGTATTAATAAAGTTATTATGTTGGGCAAATGTAGTACCAATGTTAGGCCTTGCCAGACCAGCTTTAATCTAAAACGAATTATCAAGGGGGTCCCCATAACAACCCCGATCGCGTTAGGAGCGCTCAATTATGGAACATAACACCGGTAGCCGAAACTAAGGGGGCAAAGGTGGAACAAAACACCAGGCTAGAAAGGCCAAGCCTTCCACCTTTTACCAAGTATATAGGTGCTTTAAGTTAAATAGCATTTAATATGGTGATATAACAAGGAATCCATGTTATCACATGGAAACAACTGCACCTGCAACTAGCAACTCTAACCAAGGTTAAGCAAGCGGTAACATAGCCAATCAGTGGTTTGCTAGGTTGTGAACAGGTTAAGGTTTTCATGGCAATGTTGGGAGGCTGATATTTAACAGGTGGTAGGCAACGAGACATAATCGATAGAAGCGATAAAACTAGCATGGCAATGATAGTAATGGTATATGGCGAAATGGTCATCTTGCCTGAGATCCCGCTTGGAAGAAGAATGACTCCGTGAAGCAGACGAACCGATGTAGCCGAACGGGTTCTCACAATCCGACACGCTTGCGGAACTCTATCGAGACGAAGCAAACCGTAAACAAGAATCAACACACGATATTCACCACACGATGCACAACACATATGATGCATGAACGGTTGAATACAAGCAAGTCACGGCATGGCAATTCACAACAATCAAACACTACACATTAAGTGAAGTTCAATATGCAACGAGTTGCATATTGACGAAACTCCACATACGAGTTATTTAGTTCTATCCCAATTAGGTACACGACAATATTAAATGTGGTTACACATGGCAAGTGGTGAAGCATAATTAAACTACCTATCTAGGCATTCTAAATGCGGTCGGAAATGACATATAGCACCTCCGAAACGACCCCAACGGTTAATTTACAATTCTGTCCAGATCTGAACTAACACATTTCAATGTTTGTTAAACCGCAAAACAAATAGGTTCATGTGATTCTACGCGTCATTACAAGCAATTTACACATAGTCACATCTCCAACAGAGCTACGGTTGAAAAGATACGGACACCGCAAGATATGATGGCATGAATGCAATATGTGTGCAACGACAGTCATGAGCATTTCAAAACACACAAATAGCAAGAAATTTTGAATCTAAGCGAGATTCTAAGTAAGTTTCACATAGGACACGAGCAAAACGGAGCAACGGTTCAACAACTACGAGCAAAACAAGAAATCACTACAATCTGCCAAAATCAGCCACATAGCATTTTCTACACCCCACAACTACGAGCTACATGAATCCAATATGCTCAACCAAGGCATGAGGCAGTAGATGGCAAGAAGCTCTACAACATACAACTTATAACACCTAGCATGGAAGCAGGGATCACTGGGAAAAGAAGTAACAAAATGGCTTCTCACACACAGTTCCAGACTTAATGAAAATAAGAGTTTATGAAACTGCAGTTTTCGATCTAAAGGCATATTGACAGCAGAAAAACCATAAGCTACAGGACTCCAAATGGCATGAAAATTCACATCATGCTAGAGAATCCCAAAGTCTACAACTAACTCCATTGCACCAACCTCAAAAGAGGTACAGAACAGCAGATAAAATCATGAAAGACAACAACAAAATAAAATAGATTTCAGACTTAGAAATATTTCAGCATCTCTAAACAACACTATTTCCTAGCAAGTAAAGAACAAGAAAACCAAACCTAAACATGGATTTCTATTGCAACCAAAATTACCAGGGTATAGACTAAACATCCAAGAGCAACTCTCTAATTGACAACTCCTTCATATCAAGCACGGAATAAATCCCATAAAATAAACTTAGGGGCAACATGGCAAAATATCACGCAAACTAACTTGCTCTAAAGCTAAAATAAAATACACGGTTAAATCCTATGGACTTTTCTACCCCAAAAACATATAAAACATGAGGGGTTGCAAAATGAAAACAACGCCACACGATGTGCGGGAATATATCCTAAACGCGAAATAATAAACTAGGGGCTAAACCCTACATGCAAAAATTCCAACCCCTTCTCTAAAATACATGGCAAAAGGGTCACTAAAACATGAGCATTTTATCTACGGGGCTTGAGCAATCCGGACACGCACGGAAAATAATTACAGGGCTCTATCCTATTGAGACATCATGCAAAACTAGGCATTTGGCGGTTCAAACTACTTCAAACATTTATCCAAGTTAGAAATTCGTAATCTACGTGAAATTCTACACGAGATCCATATACAACTCACCTCGGTCCGACGTACGGTTTAAAACCTACGAACGTTTTAATATTTAGAAAAACCCTGAAATGAAATTAAATCCTAAAAACCTTTAAAAAGCAAATGGGGCAAAACTAAGGCGCATCGTAACTATCTAGTTCCTATGCGCCTTATAGGGCAGGAAGAGGGACCGGCCTGGCGGGGAGGAGTTGGGCCGAGGGGCGAAGCGGATTGGGCCGAAGGGGGGTGGCACGGGACGCACTGGGCTGGCGCGGGGCGAGAACCGACCTGGCTCGGGTACTACGCTGGCCTACCCAACGGTCAACGCGCGGGTGCCGCTCGTCCTCGACCTCCCGACGAGGCGAGGTGGGGCATGGCGATGGGAAACAGGGGGCTCGGAAGGCCAGCGGCGAGGGGCTCGCACGGCGGCAGACGCACGCGGCGGGGAAGCCGACAAATCTAGGGGAGACGACGGCGGCCGGCGGCGGCTCCTGCGGGCTGACACGACGAGAGGGGGAGGTTAGAGAGAACTAGGCATAGGGAACGGAGGAATAGGGGCGCAGGTATCGGCCTGGTGGTCGCCGGCGGTAGCAGCTCGCCGGGGGCGCGGGTCCGGCAGCGGGATGCAGCCGGCGCGTGGCACTAGGGCGCGGGAGCACGGGAAGCTTGCGCTCGGGAGCTACGGGAGGAGGACGGAGAGGCGGCGGCACGATGGGCTTGGACGGGCCCGATCTGGGCCTGGTGGGCCCGCAGGAGGAGAGAGGCTGGAGCATTGGGAGAAGAGAGAGAGGTGGGAGTGGGCTGGCGGCTAGGGTTAGGTGGGTGTTGGTTTCGAGGGAGAGAGAGAGTCGGTGTCTAAATGATCTAGGGGTCTATTTATAGACAAAGGGGGGCTAGGTTTAGCAGAATTTCGTCCCGGACCCAACCGCGCATTCAGAATCGGATGATCTCGAACGCGGGACGGGCTAAGTGGACTTGTAGAGTAGTTATCTGTAGATGAGGGGGAAAACAGGCGGCCCGGCAACGAGATTTAGAACACCGAAAGACGTCCGATCATAGACCGAATACGATGCCGCTACGGTCGACCGTTCGGGTACCACACGGACTCCGATTGCGACAAAATTTGACAGGCGGCCTACCTATATTAAAATAAGACCGCATGTCAAGTTCCAACCAGTTAGAGAAAGTTTTACACACACTTTTAAAACAGGGTTTTGACGATGCCGCGGGGGCGTGCGAGTGCGGTCGGGCTCAGAACGGACAACGACAAGAACCGGCAGCTAACAACGGATGCAAGTTTTGAAAACTGGCGGCAACGGGATGCCGGTGCAATGCTGATGATGCGCATGATGCGATGATGATGCGATGAATAAAAATAGACACATGACGAAAACAGAATAAAAGAGGGAATCTTGTGGAACGTCGGTCTCGGGCTGTCACAACTCCCCTACACTACAAGAGGATCTCGACCCGAGATCCAAGAATGAAAGGGGAGAGGAAGAGAAGAACAACAGGTAAAAACTTAGTCACTTCTTTGAAAAACGAGTGAAACCAACGGTCCTTGAAGGTTTCAAAGAGATGAGGAATGATATGAGAAACAAGCAAGAATTCACGGAAAATTTCGGCATCACTTCGGTAGGAAAAGGGGACAAAAATTCAATCAGATGGACAGATCTTGAGAATATTTACAACAGACTAACTAAATTGAACAAGGGAACAAAATGATCTTGATAGAACAACATGATTGACCCAAATGAGCAACATTACCACAACTCTGGAACAAGATAATATAAACTAGATCTTGGAAAGCGGAACGAAGAAGGAAATGAGAACTACCACCACAAGAATCATTGAAGAACATCTTGAGAACGAAAATTGATATCATGAGCCACTCCGAAAGAAGAACTCAGATCACAATGAACAATAATAAGAATTATGTTATGCTTATCCTTCATCAAGTTTAATAGATGACAAGCAACGGATTTAGCATACCACTTATTCTTCTAGAAATGATTGAGGAGAGATATATAGAGCACAAACTGAAGAAATCTTCAACGAAGCACCGGTGAGAATGCAAACGAAATGGACACCAAGAATGCATGGAGACACATGAGAATGAAGAGAACATGATCCTCCTGAGAGAAAACTTGAACAAGGCACCTGAGTATTAGAGAGATGACCGAAGAGACAACAATTGAGAAGAATTGAGGATGAAAGGTGAAAGGTGAGAACGAAGAAACTTCTGAAATGATGGCCTTCGGAGGATCGGGAATGAAAACAACTCAGAAATGCACCGGATAGCAAGAAACGGATACTCATGATTGACAACAATTAAGATGATGGCACAAAGCTGAAATGACGAATCTCCAAGGGAATCGACCAAGAAGAACTAAGACACTCCGGAATACAGAATATGCAAGGTTGCGCCAATGATGAGCATTAATTCAAATTGATCTTGAAGAAGGAATATGACTGATGAAATTCATACTTACGTCCTATTTGAAAAGAATTAGAGAACTCTGGAAAGATTACAAGAGCTAGATAAGATCCTGGGAAGAACTTGTGGGTTATGGGCCCACTCAAAGAAACCACCGTTGAAAAGATTGCTTAGAAGCGAGATATTGCACCGGTACAAATAAAAACTATATGAGGTTGGGAACCCCGAAATAACTGAAGGATTGAAAAATCAGGACTTCTAACATATCGTCAACACCCCGGATAGAAAAGAGATGAATGAGTAAACAAAATAGGCTGATACGAATTTCCAACATGGGAAAGAATTTAATGGATGAAAAGGATATGAGGACCACGGATAACTGAATTGAATTCACTAGAAAAAGATAACCAGATTGAAGGAATGATGAACTAGAGCTCCTGAGAATCTTCACAATGAATCACCGGATAGGACATGGAAGGAAGGATAGCGGAAGCAACACTGACATGAAATGCACTTGGATGAAATCCAATCACTCAAGAAAAAGGGCGGGAGGGCGGGGAAAAACAAAGACAACTTGGGACAGCTGAGACAACTCCGGAAAAAAAAGAGAGATTGATCTTGCAAATATTGGAGAGGATTGAATTCACTTGAAGAGAAGCACACCGGTTGGAAAAGAATTGACAAGATGACTCCGGTTGAAAAAGAATTGATAAGACAACTCCGATTGAAAAGAATTAAAAAGACACTTGATGGAGCAAGGAAATTGCACTCCCATAAAATATGAGAACACCACTTGGAAAAGATATGAATTCACCATTGACATCGAAGCAAGACGATTTACCATACTGCAACAAAACAAAGGATGAGGCTTGAAAATTAGCCAAAACAAACTCATTAGAGAGATTTCGTCCGATATTTTCGTGGACAGGATCGCAGGGGCTCGAAACTTACAGTAGCCATCCTGTGCAAGGCAGTGCGCACAATATACGAAGCGTCCCCGAGTCGTAGCAAGCTACAAGGACTCTTTAAGACACAACAAGAATCGCTGTAAGTCGACCGTGAACAAACGAATCCACTAGATGTCGAACCCCAACCTAACATCATGCATTTGTTGGAAGATTGTCCTATAAGTAAATACTTGAATTCCCACCTAAGAACTCCCGAAATTTCTGGTCATGCAATCTGGTCCACAGATACAAGGAGTAATATATCACTCAACTGCTATACTAACCCGTCCAGTGTATCACATCCGTGAACACATAACCAGAATCTTGGACCTTCATCTACTACAGACCCTCGTGATCACAACGATACTAAGTATGGCAGTACTCCCGAACAATCTGCACCAGTACTGGGGACATCGGGGTTATCTCGCCACTACTAGTATTGAAGCAATTACGAACATCCTTCGTCCTGAGATACTAAGAAATCTGAATGATAGCGATGTGCTCAAGAATCCCCTGGAGCTCAACTCCCCGGAAAAAATCAAGTCAGACAAGAGGCACCAAGACAGAACTCCGTCACATCAGCATCATATAGATTCCAAAAATATCCGCGTGATCCTAAAATTTTTTTGAGTGAGAAGAGGAGTAGAATTAAAATTATTACGTCAAGATTCCTCACCGGAGCGTAGAAGAGGAGAAAAAAGAATCCTACTCTCTGATATATAACTAGACTCAAAGAAATTTTTCACTAGACTCGACTCGGCCAAGTTCGATCAAATAAGGGGGCTCCTAGGTTGGTACTGCTCTGATACCAACTTGTAACGCCCAAGATGCGATCCTATCCTCAATTTGGCACGAGGGCCTCGTGAGGGATAGAAGCGCATCTCGTCGTTTCGCAAGAATGGATATTGTTACAAGTACATGTACTAAAAAGATGTGATATATAGAATTGGCTTACACTCACCACAAGCTACATCAGAGTCACACCAGTATAATACAAAATCATCATGAAGAAGAGAAGGGTCCGTCTACAGACGAAAACAAACGAAAAAGAAGAACGACGTCGATCCTTGCTATCCCAGCCTGCCGGCCTGGAACCCATCCTAGATCGATGATGAAGAAGAAGAAGTAACTCCAAATGAAAAATCAACGCACTCGCATCAATTAACCTTTACTTGTACCTGCAACTGGTGTTGTAGTAATCTGTGAGCCACACGAGACTCAGCAATCTCATTTCCAAAGGTATCAAGACTAGCAAAGCTTAATAGGTGAGGTACGGTTAAGTGGTGAGGCTGCAGCAAGCGACTAAGCATTATATGAGGTGGCTAACTTACGGGTACAAGAATAAAGAGGGGGAAGATCTACGCATAGCGGACGTGAACTACTGTTGATCAAATGAATGATCCTGAACACCTAGTTACGTCAGACATAACCCCACCGTGTCCTCGATCGGAGAAGGAACTCGCGAAAGAGACAGTCAAGGTTATGCAAACAGTTGGCATATTTTAATTAAGTTATCTTCAAGTTATCTAGAACCGGTGTTAAACAAAGTCTCCACATTGCCACATAACCGTGGGCACAGCTTTTCGAAAGATTTAACCCTGCAGGGGTGCTCCAACTAGTCCATCACAAATTACCACAAGCCGCATAGAAATCCTTGATCACGACACTCGCGATCTCGTCAGATTCCTTAGTGCAAAACCTCAACTCTGATATTACCCAAAGCATCATCGGAATCCCGATGGACAAGATATCTCGTCAAAGGTAAAACTAATCCAGCAAGGCCGCCCAGCGTGTCGACGATCCCGATAGGAGCCGCGTATCTCGTTCTCAGGACACGATGGATAAGCACAGCGTACGGTGGCCTAATATACATCTCCCGAGTTGCCCCGGGTTGGCCCCGCAAACGGCTCTGTTTTGGACCAGCACCATCAGCACTGGCCCCCAATATTATGTAAAATTACTCCTCGGGTTCATGACGCCCTATGCTTTCAGTATTAACAAAGTTACTATGTTGGGAAAATTTAGTACCAATGTTGGGCCTTGCCAGACCAGCATTAATCTAAAACGAATTATCAATGGGGTCCCCATAACAACCCCGATCGTGTTAGGAGCGCTCAATTATGGAACATAACACCAGTAGCCGAAACAAAGGGGGCAAAGGTAGAACAAAACACCAGGCTAGAAAGGCCAATCCTTCCACCTTTTACCAAGTATATAGGTGCGTTAAGTTAAATAGCATTTAATATGGTGATATAACAAGGAACCCATGTTATCACATGGAAACAACTGCACCTGCAACTAGCAATGCTAACCAAGGTTAAGCAAGCGGTAACATAGCCAATCAGTGGTTTGCTAGGTTGTGCACAGGTTAAGGTTTTCATGGCAATGTTGGGAGGCTGATATTTAACATGTGGTAGGCAACGAGACATAATCGATAGAAGCGATAAAACTAGCATGACAATGATAGTAATGGTATCTTGGGAAATGGTCATCTTGCCTGAGATCCCGCTTGGAAGAAGAATGACTCCGTGAAGGAGACGAACCGATGTAGTTGAACGGGTCCTCACAATCCGACATGCTTGCGGAACTCTATCGAGACGAAGAAAACTGGAAACAAGAATCAACACATGATATTCACCACACGATGCACATCACATATGATGCATGAACGGATGACTACAAGCAAGTCACGGCATGGCAATTCACAACAATCAAACACTACACATTAAGTGAAGTTCAATATGCAACGAGTTGCATATTGACGAAACTCCACATACGAGTTATTTAGTTCTATCCCGATTAGGTAGACGGCAATATTAAATGTGGTTACACATGGAAAGAGGTGAAGCGTAATTAAACTACCTATCTAGGCATTTTAAATGAGTTCGGAAATGCCATATAGCACCTCCGAAATGACCCCACATGTTAATTTACAATTCTGTCCAGATCTGAACTAACACGTTTAAATGTTTGTTAACTAGCAAAACAAATAGGTTCACGTGATTCTACGTGTCGTTACAAGCAATTTACACATAGAGAACATCTCCAACGGAGTTAGGTTCAAAAGATATGGACACCGCAAGATATGATGGCATGAATGCAATATGTGTGCAACGACAGTCACAAGCATTTCAAAACACACAACCAGCAAGAAAATATGAATCTACGTGAAATTCTAAGAAAGTTTCTTAAAGGACACGATCAAAGCGGGGCAACGGTTCAACAACTACGAGCAAAACATGAAATCACTACAATCTGCCAAAATCAGCCACATAGCATTTACTACACCCCACAACTATGAGCTACACAAATCCAATATGCTCAACCAAGGCATGAGGTGGTAGAGGGCAAGAATCTCTACAACATACAACTTATAACACCTAGCATGGAAGCATGGATCACTCGGAAAAGAAGTCACAAAATGGCTTCTCACACACAGTTTCAGACTTAGTGAAAATAACAGTTTATGAAACTGCAGTTCTCGATCTGAAGACATATTGACAGCAGCAAAACCATAAGCTACAGGACTCTCAATGGCATGAAAATTCAGAGCATGCTAGAGAATCCCAAAGTCTACAACTATCTCCATTGCACCAACCTCAAAAGAGCTACACAACACCAGATAAACTCATGCAAAGACAACAACAAAATATAACAGATTTCAGACTTAGAAATATTTCAGCATCTCTAAAAAACACTATTTCCTAGCAAGTAAAGAACAAGCAAACCACACCTAAACATGGATTTCTACTGCAACCAAAATTACCAAGGGCTAGACTAAACATCCAAGAGCAACTCTCTAATTGACAACTTCTTCATATCAAGCACGGAATAAATCCCACAAACTATCACGCAAACTAACTTGCTCGAAAGCTAAAATTAAATACACAGTTAAATCCTATGGATTTTCTACCCTGAAAACATATAAAACATGAGGGGTTGCAAAATGAAAACAACGCCACACGATGTGCGGGAATATGTCCAAAACGCGAAATAATAAACTAGGGGCTAAACCCTACATGCAAAAATACAACCCACTGCTCTAAAATAAATGGAAAAAGGGTTCCTGAAACATGAGAATTTTATCTACGGGGAATGAGCAATCCAGACACGCACGGAAAATAATTATGGGACACTATCCTATTGAGACAGCATGCAAAACTAGGCATTTGGTGGTTCAAACTACTTCAAACATTTATGCAAGTTACAAATTTGTAATCTACGCAAAATTCTACACGAGATCCATATACAACTCGCCTCGCTCCGACATACGGTTTAAAACCTACGAACGTTATAATATTTAGCTAAACCCTGAAAAGTAAATTAAATCCTAAGAACCTTTAAAAAGCTAACGGGCCGAAACTAAGGCGCATCGTAACTATCCAGTGCCTACGCGCCTTATAGGGCAGGAAGAGGGAGGCTCACCTCGGCTTCACGGGCTGGTATGGCGGGGAGGAGTTGGGGCGAGGGGCGGAGCGGATTGGGCCGAAGGGGTGGTGGCGCGGGACGCACTGGGCCGGCGTGGGGCGAGAACTGGCCTGGCTCGGGTCCTACGCTGGCCTACCCAGCGGTCAACGCGCGGGCGCCGCTCGTCCTCGACCTCCCGACAAGGTGAGGCGGGGCATGCCGATAGGAACCAGGGGGCTCGGTAGGCCGGCGGCGAGGGGCTCGCGCGGCGGCAGACGCATGCGGCGGGGAAGCCGACAAATCTAGGGGAGACGACAGCGGCCGGCGGCGGATCTCCATGGCGGCGGCTCCTACGGGTTGACAGGGCGAGAGGGGGAGGTTAGAGAGAACTAGGCATAGGGAATGGAGGAATGGGGCCGCAGGTACCGGCCTGGTGGTCGTCGGCGGTGGCAGCTCGCCGAAGGCGCGGGTCCGGCGCGCGGCACCAGGGCGCAGGAGCACGGGAAGTGGGTGCTCGGGAGCTGTGGGAGGAGGCTGGAGAGGCAGTGGCGCAATGGGCTTGGCCGGGCCCGATCTGGGCCTGGCGGGTCTGCGGGAGGAGAGAGGCTGGAGGGCTGGGAGGAGAGAGAGAGAGGTGGGAGTGGGCTCGCGGCTAGGGTTAGGTGGGCGCGGGTTTCGAGGGAGAGAGAGAGTGGGTGATTTATAGACAAAGGGCGGCTAGGTTTAGCAGAATTTCGTCCCGGATCCAACCGCATGGTCGGAATCGGACGATCTCGAATGCGGGACGGGCTAGGTGGCCGTGTACAGTAGTTATCTGGAGACGAGAGGGAAAACGGGTGTCCCGGCAATGGGATTTAAAACACCGAAAGACGTCCGACGATAGACCTAATACGGTGCCGCTACGGTCGACCGTTCATGTACCAGAAGGACTCCGATTGCGACGAAATTTCACAGGCGGCCTACCTATATTAAAATAAGACCGCACGTCAAGTTCCAACCAATCAGAGAAAGTTTTACACACATTTTTAAAACAGGGTTTTGACGATGTCGCGGTGCGTGCGAGTGCGGTCGGGCTCAGAACGGACAACGACAAGAACCGGCAGCTAACAACGGATGCAAGTTTTGAAAACTGGTGGCAACGGGATGCCGGTGCAATGCTGATGATGCGCATGATGCGATGATGATGCGACGAATAAAAATAGGCACACGACAAAAATGGAATAAAAGAGGGAATCTTCTGGAACGTCGGTCTTGGGCAGTCACACATAGCAAATAAAAGTGGTAGGAGTAAGTGTGACAACAACAATTTTAGTAAAGTAGCCACATCAGCAATTGAGTAGCAGGTGTGACAGTAGGAGCAACAGTAGTAACTTAGCAAGATTCAGTATTTGCAAAGCGTAGGCACATGAATCAACGAGGGAAAGATATGGATTACATCAATCATGTAACAGTTACACACTAGAGCAACACAAAACTAGCTCGAATTTATCAATGTAATATAGGCATGTATTCCGTATATAGTCATACGTGCTTGTGATAAGAACTTGCATGACATATTTTTCCCTACCCTCCCGTGGCAGAGGTGTCCTATTGGAAACTTAGGGATATTAAGGCCTCCTTTTAATAGAGAACCGGAGCAAAACATTAACACTTAGTGAATACGTGAACTCCTCAAACTAAGGCAGTCACCGGAAAAAATCCCAATTATTGTCAGCTTGGGGTATGCGGATCAAGACATGTAATAGGTAACTACAACTTGAAAGATAGGATCCAAATCACTCTTATATTCATGAAAACATAATAGGTTCAGATCTGAAATCATGACACTCGGGCCCCACGGATAGGCATTAAGCATAGCAAAGTCATAACAACATCAATCTGAGAACATAGTGGATATTAGGGATCAAGCCCTATAAACTTAACTCACTTACATGATCAATATCATCCCAACATAATCACCATCCATGAGGCCTACTAAGGAATTACTCACACCAGGTGGTGAGCACAATGGAATTGTTGATGGAGAAGGGTCGATGATTACGACGGTGATGAATCCCCCTCTCCGGAGCCCCAAACAGACTCCAAGTCAGCCCTCCCGAGGAAGAACATGAGGTGGCAGCGGATCCGTCTCGTAAAACATGATGAAATATTCTCTCCCTTTTTTCTCCGAGAACAGGAATTTAAAGGACTGGAATTAGGGTCGGGAGAGCCACGTAGGCCTCATAAGGCATCAAGGCGCGACAAGGGAGGTCCCCGCGCCCTGTTGCCTTGTGGGCCACAAGAAGCCCCTGTGATGGTTGTTTGCTCCAAAAATCCTTATTTATTCCAGAAATAATTAACAAAAAGTTTCATCCAATTCCGAGAACTTTTATTTCTACAAAAGTATAACACCAAGGTAGTTCTGCTGAAAACACCATAAGTCCGGGTTAGTTCCATTCAATCATGAAAATTAGAGTCCAAAACCAGAGCTAAAGTGTTTGGAAAAGTAGTTACGTTGGAGATGTATCATTCGCCTCTTTCGTCTGCTGTTGTGCTAACCAAGTCCACTTTCCAATGTCCGGACGATCGACAATCTAGTGAGACATTGTGTCCTTGTTTTTAGTCCGGACGACTTGTGTTCTTGAGACGTCCAGTAACTTCGCAACTTAAGTGGTATTTAAGGTTATATCTACACTAGTACTATATATACCCTTCTCCACTCTGGGTGAGGGCTGACCAACACATTAAAATACCTCAAGAACACTATTTCTCTCACTCTCTTTTTCTTACACCAAATCCTAGATCTCGAGTGCATTTGTGAGGATTCTTTAGCGTTTCTCTAGTCAGAATATACGTCATCTCTATCCCCTTCTTTGAACCAAAGGAGTTTGTGATTTTAGCAAGTTTTGAGCATTTCCCTTGATTTTATTACTCTTGGAGGTTGGGGACTCGTAGGAGGTAGAGGTTCTTTGGAGGGCAATCAAACCATTGTGATTACCCCCGAAACGGTTGTGAGGGTTTGGAGACCACCACAAGGTATACCACTAGTGGTTGAGAAACGCCTTCGTATTGTTGTCTCAAGGGGAGAATAGGGTGAGATTTCGTGGCGTTGGTGTGCCTTTGTGGTAACATCCACCTCTGTAAACGGTGTTGTATCTTCAATCCAAGGAAGTCAACATCGGCATACATCCTCGTATGCCGAAGGTACGATTATCCCTAACCCTAGCTCCCTACTAGTGGTTACTTGCTCCTCGTGTTCACATACTTTACATTGTGTTGTTTATCTATTTATTTGCTTAACTGGATCTCTATACCTGTCGACTTATCACCTTTGCAATTGTTAGGCTCACTCTCATATTCCTCATTATTGCCTAAAATTGCTAACTAACTATTAAAATTTCTAATTGTACCTATTCACCACCCCCCTCTAGGTCCATCTTGATCATTTCAGCTTCCTCTGTGAAGGTCCTATCTTTCTTATGTTGAGTCAATTCATGTGAGACATCCTATTCTCTGCAAATTAAACATTGTACGAGGGGGAAAGATCCATCGTCATATAAACTGTTAATGTGTATAGTCACGTCAATTCATTGTTGCCGACATTATACCTGAGATAAGTAAGTAGGAAGCTAGCATTTGTTTAACTTCACACCTTCCTTGTGTCTGGTTCAGGCATATATTTTATGAAAGTTTGCTCCTGAGTGTTGGCTAAATGGTTAAACACTAAGACATAGTTGAGCATGTGATGTTTTCTAATAAACAACTTTGACATACACCCTTCTGAAAAATAAAAATGATACTATTGTTTAGTAACTAAAAACATGGTTTCCTACAATCAAGAAACTTCAAATTATTAAAATTTTGCATGTAAACGGTGTCTTGAGATCCTCATAAGTTTTCGAAGACAGGATAGTTGTTTAGAATGTTTGATCATGATGATAAATAGGCATATTGTCAAGCCCTTATTCTTTTTACCAAAACTGACACGTATCAAACGTATCTATACTTTTTATAGAAATTTATAATATTTTAGCACTAACCTATTAATTTAGTGTCCATTGCTAGTTCTCGTTGTCTACTTTTTTGGTCTCATGGTGTAGCGACCCGACCTGAAACGGCCAAGTCTCTGGTGTTTCCGTACCATCCCAAGATCATGCTGGTACACACACAGTACATCAATCTATATATCGAGAGTTCAAACACACAGCTTTATTAATCGAAATCTCATATCGAGTACTTTATTACAATAATGAATTACAATAAAGTGGCTGAAGGCCATCTCATGAGATAACTAACGAAGACTAGCGGAAGCTTCAAAAGTAGACGGGTCCATCCGACTCCAGGTCATATCACCGAGCGTAGATCGTAGCCTCACTCCTGGTCGGAAAAGTACTCTACAACATGATACGTTGCAGCTGTGTAGGTCAGCATATGGAATATGACGGCAAGTCATCAAAGAGAGGGGGTGAAATAATAATCATCTATTCTACATGCATATATGGCACGTGGGGCTATAAGTTTTTTTAGCGAAAAGCAAGCTTTTTCCTACATCAAGAGAGGGTTAAAAGAAAAATATTACTACATTGTTGGTTGTTAACGAGATGGTTCCGTCAACCAATTCTCGTACCCGAGTTGTCAAAAATACTCACATCATTATTTAATTGTGTTGAGAGTTCTGGAAAATTTCAATGCCTTCGGCTCAAGTTATCCATGACCCTGGACACGGCTAATCGATTAGGTTTGGGTACTCTGCAGAGTTTTGCACACGTTCCCCACAATATTTGATCGCCTCCGTGTCTGTCCTCGCACTTCAGGGTGTTTGAAGACCGGATGATCAAAACATTGGCTTTCAACGGGTCCCTCTGATCCCGTGTCGGTGCCCATCCAATCCTACTGTTCTTCTACATCTGCTAGCACCGCATGTCCAGAGTCGCTGCGTTGTCCAACCAAGCCAGAACCTATAATGACTTGTGGCTGTGCAGGTAAGCCTTGGGTCTTGAAGCCTCCATCCATCTCTTCGAGCCTGGGTGAAGCTTTCTACAAGATGTCATGGCACTTCCCCATGCAACCCGGGTCATCCACTGGTTTCTCCAGGGAGCCCATCTAAATCGTCCTTCACCCAGAGTTGCATTGCATCATGAGGTCTTGAAAAGTCTTGACTTAACCGGTCTTGGTTATTAAATTATGCTCGTATCACTCGTGATAAACTCTCAACCAGAACCCCGTCTACTCAAGCGTAGCAAAATAGCATTTGTTGTCCCGGGCCAAGTAACAGGGTTGTTGGGTGCCTACCACATGATACTCCAACAAGTGACCAATATTTCCAAGTACCTACTCAGCATGCCATTGGGTGTAGAAAGGTAGAACTACAATGCATAAAACATAGGTAATACATGATCAAATGACTTGCCATGCTGATAGTTGTCGTGATCAAGCGCTTCTAAGTAGCACGCTTCGCACTCCGGGTGATCTATTGATACAATCAAAATACACACAATAAGTACTACAATCACTAGCAAACAAAATAAAACCACTAACATATGAATACCATTGCATAAATTGAAGAAAATCACTTAACATAACCAAAACAGAATCTGTTTTTGATAAAACCCCAAGTAAAAATATTTAAAAAAAATTAACCTTAATAAGCAAAACAAGGTTTAAACTAAATCTGTTCAAATTTAAATTTTCAAATTTCAAACATAGGCAAATAATATGTTTGTAAACTATAGATAAATTGTGATCTACTGCAAAAAGAGTCAACTCCATTGGGGTCCTAGAACAAAAGTTATAAAAGAAACAAAATTGAAACTCTCTCTGTTTTTAAAACTATAACAGAAAAACAAAAAAGTCTCCTAGTGAACGGGGGGGGGGGGGGGAGGGGGGGTATGTTGCAGCTCCTGATTGGCTAAGGTGGTGTGGGCTGCGGTGTTAACTAGCGAACGGGTATTTAAAAAAAAGTCTCTGGCTAAATATTAAGTGACGAAAAATCGTTCGCTTTTATGTAAAAACCGAAGGGGTACGGTGGTTCTAATCCTACGCGTCTAAACTAGATCGGACGGCTAGGAAGAGATGGGGGTTGCTCACCATGGAGGGGGCTGCAGGGGCTTCTTCTCCGGCGAGGCAGGGTGATGGGGCCATCGGGGATGTCGATGCAGCGGTCGTCGGCGGCGTCTGAGGGGTCCAATGAGTGGCGGCGAACCTCCGGCGGTCCCTGTTGATGACGGCGAGGCGGGAGGGGGTCGGTGCGAGCAGGGGGGACTCGGGAGGCTTTGACTGCAAGCCCAGGTCCGGTGAGGTGGCGAGGGGAGCGTGTGGCGGCGAGGAGGGGCGGTGACGAGGGGAACGGGGTGCGGAGGAGGTGGCATTTTGAATAGGGGGAGAGGAGGGTCTCGGGGGAAAGGGAATCGAGCTCCGAGGGGGAAGGGGACCGGGCTGCCGGTGAGGAAGGAAGGAGATCGGGGTCGGGCTGGAAGAAGATGGCTGAGGGGAGATCGGGTCGGGCACGGGGCCCACGGGTCAGTGGGAGAGGAGGGGGCAGCGGGATCGGGCGTCCGATTCCTAAGGGATTCGGATCCCAGCTGAGGGGGGGTCGGCCCAGATCCGGCTATAAAGCGCTTAGGCGCTTTCCTAGTAAAAAAAGTTTCATTTTCAATTTTTTTCAAAAACATAAAGTAAAATACATAAAAAGGGACTAAAATAAAATTCAAATATAGGGGTATTATATACCAAAATTTTTAGAAAAAATCTCTATCCGTTTAAAAAATTTCCAAGGCCAAAATAAAAATTAAAAAAAATGTTTTTTCGGAAAAACCCTAAAAGCTTTATTTTCTTTTTTGCAATTTTTTCTCAATAAAGTTTTGGTTTTCTTGGCTCAAAATATTTCAAAAATGCCCCTGGTTTTGGAGGGTCATATTCCTCCTCTCTTTCTTGCTTGCAAGAATTTATTTCCTGGCATTTCTTGCACGAAGAAAAATAGAAATGCAAAAGGAAAAAATTGAAAGAATTCCAATGCCAACTTTATTTCAACCAATATGCATAGATTCTTAGCTACAATTGTAAAACATTCCAAATTAGGAAATTTGGGATGTTACACATGGGAAATCAATATCTATGGAGGTCAAAGTAAGTTGTGATTTAATACGATTTGTTTGGGCAACAAGAAACACACGAAGCTTTGAGAGACCTTGAGAAAAGCTGCCATGGGCCCACATGGCCACTCTGCGCAACCTCGTAGACCGCTCCACTTGCTCATGTGGACCCACTTCAAGGTGTTGATCCAATAACACCATCATAGGTCCTATAAGTACTCAAACCCTTCGATGTACACTCACAAGAAATTTACCGCCACCACAAGCCTCCGTTCCTCGAAGATCTCATCTAGAGCTGTGCTCTAAAGCCCTAACCAAGGGGGAAGTCATTGTCTGATCCATGATCATGTGTGAGTAGTTCCCTTAGGACCAATGGGTCCATAGTAGTAGCTAGATGGTTCTCTCTCCTTTTGGATCTTCAATACCATGTACTTGTTCTTGATTGATATCAACTCGATGCAATCGGTGGTGTATTTGTTGGGGCATGATGATTGTCACTTTATGATCAGATAGTTTATAGAAATGAATTGAATCTTTTGATGGTGTTTTGTTGTGTAATTAAATAGCTTTGTATACTATGATCTATCTATCTTCTTTGATCAAGTTGGTTGGGTTTTTCTCCATATGGAGTAGTGCTTTGTAGTGGGTTCAATCTTGCGGTGATTTGGCACTCCAAAAAAGAGCCAAGATATGTATTGTATTGTTGCCACTAAGAATAAAATGACGCGGTTTTTCCATATTGATTGACTTCTTCCAGCCTACATTATGTCAACTTAATACCTTGAGATGTATGCTCGATAGCGGTTTTAGGGTGCAGTGTTAGTAGTAGATAAAGTTGGATTAAAAATCTACTTATCACGGATATAATATTTATATAATATTATTCCATGAATGATCATAAATATTGCAGTTTGGTTAATTTCCCAAGTGTAATTTGTTTACCATGCTATTTGTTGTTTTTGGGAGATATGCCACTAGTGAACCTATGGCATCGGGTCTATTCTCCATTACTTGATTCTTTTAAAACAATTGATCTTCTATTTGTCTTACTATTTTACCATTACTTATCTCTTTTATTTTCTTTTAATCTTGTAACTAGCAAGACAAAGGGCTTGGTGACCCTCTTGGCATGTTGGGTGCAAGTTTTTATTTTGATTTTGTGCAGGGGTTGTTTACATTTTTAGCTTAGACATTCCTACCATATTGATAGCCTTTATTCATTAACTGAGGGAAGTACTTTGTTGCTATTCTACTTTACTCTTCCTCTTTTGGGAATCTCAATAGCTCATATGGGAGTCAGGAAAAGTATTTTAGGGTAGTTGTCGGGGAAGTCTTCTACTACCAAGCTAGGTGCCTTCGCACAAACTCCTTATTTACTTGTGTTATTTCTTTCCTAGTTAATTTTTCTTCTTGTTTTTCATGCATCTTTGCTTGCTATTTTTGTAAGAAATACTAAAAATATATTTGGTTGCTATTCTTGCTCTTGCCAAAATCATGTCGGCTCCTGGGAACACAAAATTTTATAATTTTTCTAGTATTACTATTAACGACAATAGTTTTATTAGTACTCGCATTACCCCTCGAGCCAGTAGTGTGGAGTCTTGTGAAATAAAAGTTGCTTTGTTGAATCTTGTCATGGAAACAAATTCCTTCGAATTATAATTAAGATGTTCCATCCCATCTTAATACCATTGTTGAACTTTGTGATATGAAACAAACAAAAGATGTGGACAAAGGTATCTATAATTTTAGAAATATTAGCAATATACGCAAATGTATCTATAGTTTTTCACCCATTCAATGTTGGGGAACATAGTAGTAATTCAAAAAAAATCCTACGGCACACCAAACTCTATCTAGGAGAAACCAACAATGAGCAAGGGGTAGAGCATCTTCATACCTTTGAAGATCGCTAAGCGGAAGTGTTACTATGAACGCGGTTAATGGAGTCGTACTCATAGTGATTCAGATCACGAAAGATTCCGATCTATGCGTCGAACAACGGCGCCTCCTCGTTCAACAGACGTGCAGCCGGGTGAGGTCTCCTTCACCTTGATCCAGCAAGGAGAGAGGAGAAGTTGAGGATGAGATCCGGCAACACGACGTCGTGGTGACGGTGGAGTTGCGTGGTACTCCGGAGGGCTTCACCAAGCGCTACGGAGTACAAGGAGGAGGATAGGTAGGGCTGCGCCGAGGGAGAGAGGACCTTGTGTCTCTAGCAGCCCCAAACCGTTGCATATATATAGGAGGTGGAGGAGGAGGGCCGGCCACCCAAGGCAGCCACCACGCCCTAGGGTTTGCTATCCTATGCGCCTTGGCCAAGGTGGGTGGCGCACCAGCCCATCTAGGGGCTGGTTTCCATCCACTTTTGGCCCACGTGGCCCTTCGGGGTTGGTGGCCCCTCCCGGTGGTCCCGGTACAATACAAACGATTCCCAAAACATTTCCGGCGATCAAATCTCCACTTCCTATATATGAATCTTTACCTCCGGACCATTCCGAAGCTCCTCGTGCGTCCGGAATTTCATCTGGGACTCCGAACAACCTTCGGTAACTACATACTATTCCCATTACAACTCTAGCGTCATCGAACCTTAAGTGTGTAGACCTACGGGTTCGGGAACCATGCAGAAATGACCGAGACACCTCTCCGGTCAATAACCAATAGCGGGGTCTGGATATCCATGTTAGTTCCCACATGTTTCACGATGATCTCATCGGATGAACCACAATGTCGGGGATTCAATCAATCCTGTATGCAATTCCCTTTGTGTACCGGTATGATACTTCCCCGAGATTCAATCGTCGGTGTCCCTATTCCTTGTTCAATCCTGTTATCGGCAAGTCTATTTACTCGTACCGTAACACATCATCCCGTGGCTAACTCCTTAGTCACATTGAGCTTATTATGATGATGCATTACCGAGTGGAGCCAGAGATACCTCTCGATCACACGGAGTGACAAATCCTAATATCGATCCGTACCAACCCAACAGACACTTTCGGAGATACCTGTAGTGCACCTTTATAATCACCCTATTATATTGTGATGTTTGATACACCCGAAGCACTCCTATGGTATTCGGGAGTTGCGCAATCTCATGGTCTAAGGAAATGATACTTGACATTAGAAAAGCTTTAGCAGACGAACAATACGATCTAGTGCTATGCTTAGGATTGGATCTTGTCCATCACATCATTCTCCTAATGATTTTATCCCGTTATCAATGACATCCAATGTCCATGATCAGGAAACCATGACCATCTATTGATCAACGAGCTAGCCAACTAGAGGCTCCCTAGGGACATGTTGTGGTCTATGTATTCAGAGATGTATTACGGTTTCCGGTTAATACAATTATAGCATGAATAATGGATAATTATTATGAACAAGGAAATATATTATTATTGCCTCTAGGGCATATTTCCAACAGTCTCCCACTTGTAGTAGAGTTAATAATCTAGTTACATTGTGATGAATCGAACACCCATAGAGTTCTGGTGCTGATCATGTTTCGCACATGGAAGAGGTTTAGTCAACGGATCTGCGACATTCAGATCCGTATGTACTTTACAAATATCTATATCTCTATCCTGGATGTATCCACGAATGGAGTTGAAGTGGCGGTTTATGTGCTTCGTCTTCTTGTGGAACCAGGGATCCTTGGCAATGGAAATAGCGCCAGTGTTGTCACAAAAGAGAGTCATCGGGCCCGACACACTGGGAATCACTCCTAGGTCGGTGATGAAATCCTTCATCCACACTCCTTCATGTGCTGCTTCGGAAGAAGCTATGTACTCTGCTTCATACGTAGATGCCTCCAAGATGCTTTGCTTGCAACTGCACCAGGTGACTGCCCCACCATTCAAAATATACACGTATCCGATCTGTGACACGGAGTCATCTGGATCCGTGTCGAAGCTAGCATCAACGTAACCCTTTATGACGAGCTCTTCGACACCTCCATAAACGAGAAACATATATTTAGTCCATTTCAAGTACTTTAGGATATTCTTGACCGTTGGCCAGTGATCCACTCCTGGATCACTTTGGTACCTCCCTATCAAACTTATGGCAAGGTTCACATCACGTCTGGTACACAGCATGGCATACATAATAGAGCCTATGGCTGAAGCATAGGGGACGGTACTCATCATTTCTCTATCTTTTGTCGTGGTCGGGCGTTGAGCTATGCTCAACCTCACACCTTGTAATACAGGCAAGAACCCCTTCTTGGCCTTATCCATATTGAACTTCTTCAATATCTTGTCAAGGTATGTGCTTTGTGAAAGACCTATGAGGCGTCTTGATCTATCTCTATAGATCCTAATGCCTAATATGCAAGAAGCTTCTCCAAGTTTCTTCATTGAAAAACACTTATTCAAATAGGCCTTGATGCTTTCCAAAAGTTATGTATCATTTCCCATAAATAATATGTCATCCACATATAATATGAGAAATCCTATACAGCTCCCACTCACTTTCTTCTAAATACAGGCTTCTCCCTAAGTCTGTACAAAACCAAACACTTTGATCACCTCATCAACGGAAATGTTCCAACTCCGAGATGCTTGCACCAGCCCATAGATGGAGCGCTGGAGCTTGCATACCTTGTCAGCATTATTAGGATCGACAAAACCTTCCGGCTATATCATATACAATTCTTCCTTAAGAAATCCGTTCAGAAATGTCGTTTTGACGTCCATTTGCCACATTTCATAATCATAAAATGCAGCAACTGCTAACATGATTCGGACCGACTTCAGCATCGCTACGGGTGAGAAAGTCTCATCGTAGTCAATTCCTTGAACTTGTCGATAACCCTTAGCGACAAGTCGAGGCTTATAGATGGTCACATTACCATCAGCGTCATTCTTCTTCTTGAAGATCCATTTATTTTCTATGGCTCGCCGATCTTCGGGCAAGTCCACCAAAGTCCATACATTGTTCCCATGCATGGATCCTATCTCAGATTTCATGGCTTCAAGCCATTTGTTGGAATCCAGGCCCGCCATCGCTTCTTCATAGTTCGAAGGTTCACTGTTGTCCAACAACATGATTTCCATCACAGGGTTTCTGTACCACTCTAGTGTGGAACGTGTCCTTGTGGACCTTCGAGGTTTAGTAGCAACTTGATCCGAAGATTCATGATCATCATCATTGACTTCCTCTCTAGTCGGTGCAGGCACCACAGAAACATTTTCCTGTGCTAGGCTACTCTCTTGTTTGAGAGGACGTACAATTACCTCATCAAGTTCTATTTTTCTCCAACTTACTTCTTTCGAGCGAAACTCTTTCTCTAGAAAGGATTCGTTCTTGGCAACAAAGATTTTGCCTTCGGATCTAAGATAGAAGGTATACCCAATAGTTTCATTAGGGTATCCTATGAATACGCATTTTCTGCTTTGGTTCGAGCTTCTCAGGTTGAAGTTTCTTCAGATAAGCATCGCAGCCCCAAACTTTCAGAAACGACAACTTGGGTTTCTAGCCAAACCATAGTTCATACGGTGTCATCTCAACGGATTTAGACGGTGCCCTATTTAAAGTGGATGAGGCAGTTTCCAATGTGTAACCCCAAAATGATAGCGGCAGATCAGTAAGAGACATCATAGATCGCACCATATCCAATAGAGTGCGATTATGATGTTCGGACACACCATTACGGTGAGGTGTGCTAGGCGGCGTGAGTTGTAAAATAATTCCAGATTTTCTTAAGTGTGTGCCAAACTCGTGACTCAAATATTCTCCTCCACGATCAGATTGCAAGAACTTTATCTTCTTGTCACCTTGATTCTCCACCTCACTATGAAATTCCTTGAACCTTTCAAAGGTTTCAGACTTTTGTTTCATTAAGTAGACATATACATATCTCCTTAAGTCATCAGTGAGGGTGAGAACATAACGATAGCCACCATGAGCCTCAACCCTCATTGGACCGCATAAATTGGTATATATTATTTCCAACAAGTTGGTTGCTCGCTCCATTGTTCCGGAGAACGGAGTCTTGGTCATCTTGCCCATGAGGCACGGTTCGCATGTGTCAAATGATTCAAAATCAATAGACTCCAACAGTCCATCTGTATGGAGTTTCTTCATGCGCTTGACTCCGATATGGCCAAGGCAGCAATGCCACAAGTATGCAGGACTATCATTAACAACCTTAGATCTTTTGGTACACACACTATGAATATGTGTAACATCACGTTCGATATTCATTAAGTATAAACCATTGACTAGCGGGGCATGACCATAAAAATATCACTCATATAAATGGAACTACCATTAGTCTTAGCTTTAAATGAGTAGCCATCTTGCATCAAGCGAGATCCCGATACAATGTTCATGCTCAAAGCCGGTACTAAATAACAATTATTAAGGTTTAAAACTAATCCCGAAGGTAGATGTAGAGGTAGCGTGCCGACGACGATCACATCGACCTTGGAACCATTCCCGACCCGCATCGTCACCTCGTCCTTTGCCAGTCTCTGCTTATTCCGCAATTCCTGTTTTGAGTTGCAAATGTGAGCAGCAACACCGGAATAAAATACCCAGGAGCTACTACGAGCGCTGGTAAGGTACACATCAATAACATGTATATCATATATACCTTTGACGTTGTCGGCCTTCTTATCCGCTAAGTACTTGGGGCAGTTCCACTCCCACTGATCGGTTCCCTTGCAGTAATAGCACTCAGCCTCAGGCTTGTGTCCTTTCTTTGGCTTCTTCCCAGCAACTAATTTACCAGGCGCGACAAGTGCTTTGTCGTCCTTCTGGAAGTTCTTTTTACCCTTGCCTTTCTTGAAACCGGTGGTCTTATGCACCATCAAAACTTGATGTTCTTTCTTGATTTCCACCTCCGCTTATTTCAGCATTGTATACAACTTGGGAATGGTTTTCTCCATCCCTTGCATGTTGTAGTTCATCACAAAGCCCTTATAGCTAGGTGGAAGCGACTAAAGGATTCTGTCGATGATATCGTCATCCGGAAGTTCAACTCCCAACTGACAAGCGATTGTGCGACCCAGACATTCTGACTATGTGCTCACTGACAGAACTATTCTCCTCCATCTTACAACTGAAGAACTTGTCGGAGACTTCATATCTCTCGGCCTGGGCATGAGCTTGGAAAACTAGTTTCAGCTCCTCGAATATTTCATATGCTCCATGTTGTTCAAAACGCTTTTGGCGCCCGGTTCTAAACTGTAAAGCTTGCCTCACTTAAAAAGAGAGTAGCCATCACTTCGCGAGTGCCAAGTGTTCTGAACGTCCTAGGCTGTCGCGATAAATGGAGGGTCACCTAGCGGCACATCAAGGACATATGCCTTCTTGGAAGCCATGAGGATGAGCTTTAAAATACGAGCCCAGTCCGCATAGTTGCTCCCATCGTCTTTCAGCTTGGTTTTCTCTAGGAGCACTTTGAAATTCAATGGCACATGTGCGTTGGCCATTGGATCTACAATATTTGCAAAGACAATTTTAGATTAAGTTCATCTAATAAAATTATTTAATGAACTCCCACTCAGATAGACATTCCTCTAGTCATCCAAGTGATACATGATCCACGTCGACTAGCCCGTGTCCGGTCATCACATGAGACGGACTAGTCATCAATGGTGAGCATCTCCATGCTGATCGTATCATCCATACGACACATGTTCGACCTTCCGGTCTCTCGTATTCCGAGGCCATGTATGTACATGTTAGGCTCGTCGAGTCAACCTAAGTGTTTTTCCTGTGTAAATGTGGTTTACACACGTTGTATGCAAACGTTAGAATCTATCACACCCGATCATCATGTGGTGCTTCGGGACAACGATCCTTCACAAAGGTGCACACTTAGGGGAATGCTTATCTCGAAATTTAATGAGGGGTCATCTTATCTTTGCTACCTTCGTTCTAAGAAATAAGATAAAAAAAGCATGATAAACATCACATGCAAATCATATTGATATGATACGGACAATATCATCTTGCTCCTTTGATCTCCATCTTCGGCGAACGGCATGATCATCATTGTCACCGACATGATACCATAATATCCATCACATCATGATCTCCATCATTGTGTCTCCGTGAAGTCATCTCGCCAACTATTACTTCTACTACTATGGCTAACAATTAGCAATAAAGTAAAGTAATCACATGGTGTTGCATCTCATAGAATAAATTAAGACAACTCCTATGGCTCCTGCCGCTTGTCATACTCATCGACTTGCAAGTCGCAAATCCTATTACAAGAACATGATCAATATCATATATAACATACGTAACATCACATCCTTTTGGCCATATCACATCACATAGCATACCCTGCAAAAACAAGTTAGACGTCCTCTAACTGTTGTTGCAAGTTTTACGTGGCTGATTTAGATTTCTAGCAAGAACGCTTCTTACCTACATGACTGCAACAAATTTGACATGACAATACTATTTACCCTTCATAAGGACCCTTTTCATCGAATCCAATTCGACTAAAGTGGGAGACACAGACACCCGCTAGCCACCTTATATAACAAGTGCATGTCAGGCTATGGAACCAGTCTCACGTAAGCATATGTGTAAAGTCGGTCTGGGCCGCTTCATCCCACAATACCGCCGAAAAAAGATTGGACTAGTAACGGCAAGCAATTGACAAAATCATCGCCCACAACTTTGGTGTTCTACTCGTGCATAGAACCTACCTCGGATGCCACTTTTGGGGAACGTAGTAGTACTTCAAAAATAATCCTACGTCACACCAAGATCTATCTAGGAGAAACCAGCAATGAGAAAGGGGTAGAGCATCTTCATACCTTTGAAGATCGCTAAGCGGAAACGTTACTACGAACGCGGTTGATGGAGTCATACTCGTAGTGATTCAAATTGCGAAAGATTCTGATCTAAGAGGGGAACAACGGCGCCTCCGCGTTCAACACACGTGCAGCCCGATGACGTCTCCTTCACCTTGATCTAGCAAGAAGAGAGGAGAAGTTGAGGGATAGCTCCGGCAGTACGACGGCGTGGTGAAGGTTGAGCTGCGTGGTACTCCTGCACGGCTTCGCCAATCGCTACGGAGGAGGAGGAGGACGAGAGGTAGGGCTACGCCGAGGGAGAGAGGGACTTGTGTCTCTAGCAGCCCCAAACCCTTGCATATATATAGGAGGAGGACGAGGAGGGCTGGCCACCCTAGGGTTTCCCCTAGGTGGTGCAACGACCAAGAGGAGGAGGGGGCGGCGCCCCAGGGGGTGGCTTGCCACCCAAGGCAGCCACCACGCCCTAGGGGTTGCTGCCCTATGCGCCTTGGGCCAAGGTGGGTGGCGCACCAGCCCACCTAGGGGCTGGTTCCCATCCAATTTTGGCCCACGTGGCCCTTTGGGGCTGGTGGCCCCTCCCGGTGGTCCCGTTACAATACCAACGATTCCTGAAACATTTCCGACTATCAAATATCCACTTCCTATATATGAATCTTTACCTCCGGACCATTCTGGAGCTCCTCGCACTACTAGCAAAAGGCTTGCTAATGGCGCACATATTTTTGCTACTAATGGCGCACTATAGGTGCGCCACTAACATCACGCCATTAGATTTTTTTAGTAATGGCGCACCACAAGTCCGCCATTAGTATCTGGTATACTAATGGCGCACCAGGTAGTGCGCCATTAGTATTGCTCACGGTCCGCCATTAGTATCTGGTATACTAATGGCGCACCAAGTAGTGCGCCATTAGTATAGATCCCGGTGCGCCGTTAGTATAGATCCTGGTGCGCCATTAGTATAGATCCTGGTGCGCCATTAGTATAGCTTATGGTGTGCCATTAGTATGCCTCCCAGGGCCATATTTACCCATATGCTCTGGCTTACTAATGGCGCACTAGTGTGCTCAGTGATGCGCCACTAGTATGCTGAGTGATGCGCCACTAGTATGAATATTAGGTATTTATTTTATTTTTTCTGATATTTGCACAGATTACAAAATATATTATTGCACAGAATATAGATAGCAGAACGTATAAACAACATATTTATCGAATACAATAGAAGATTAGTCTCCGAATACAATTCATCATATTAGTCTCCGAATTTAAAATACCGAACAAAGTTAGAACATTACAAGTCTCGAGACCGCGAGTAGCGAGTTTGTCTTCACATTACAAGTCGATATCGACCATCTAAACTACCATCACATAGAAGAGAGCTGCGGTCATCACAATGAGCATAATGGCAATGAAACTGCTCTTCATCCGGTTCCTCCAACGCTCCCTCCTCTCTCCCGCTAGATAGCGCGCGTATCTAACTTCAGCCTCTGCCCTTGTGGTGTACCCATTGTAACTGTTACCGCTGAATCGGTGAACTTGTCTCCGACACTCCTCCTAGTCGTCGTAGACTCCTGGAACCTTACCCTTGTACACGACATACAACGGCATCTCTATGCAATAGCCAAACAAAACGTTAGTAGCAATTCACAGAGACATACAAGTTCATTAAAGTTTAATATTACAACTATAACAGCACGATTCATGGTCCTACTAATAAGTAGCATCGATTATATCTAAGTTGAACGACTGTCCAAACCAAAGAGACATACCAGTTCATTAAAGTTTAATATTGCAACATGAATTAGTAGCGATTCACGGGAACGTGGATGAAGCCGCCGTCTTTCGTGATGGTCATGAAATTGCGGTCGTTGTCAGCCTGCATTTGTAGAATTGTATCTATCTCACTATTGGACAGCGGAGACCTGAGGTAGAACTGCCCCGAGGTACGAAGGACATCTTGATGGATGATTTCCGCAAACTCCGACTGGATGCGAAAGAATTCTTGTCTGATGTCCGCATCCTGGATTGCCGACAAGCATGCGGCCCAATCTTTGAGATTATTTGGTAGCCGAAGGTGATTACTGTCCCGTATGATCGCCCGCATGTGATGGAGGGCGTAGTAGGCATTCTTCTGACTGCCAGGCGGCTGCTTGACGCAGGCGAACGTCGTATTGTGGGTGAACACGTGCTTGCCATGCCTGAGACATGTCCTTCTGAAGGTGCCTCCAGATATGGCGTAGCCGGGAAGAGCTTCATCAAGAACTTTTTAGATATTTGTGTAGTCTTTTTTTGACTGACAGTCCGAGTCGAAATACGTGGCCGTGGAATATTTCAGGCTTAAGAGGATGAGTGTGCAACGTGTGTCACTGCACAAAACACGGAATGTTAGAAAAAAAAAGGACGATCAAAATCTAAGAAATCATATGTTACGTGGCGATGAGGGGATAACTTACGAGGGAAAGTAAGGCACGAGGAAGTTATCCTTTTCTGAGTTTGCCAGAATGACGCCTTCGAGGTATGAACTCGCGACTTGCCGGTCCCCAGCGCTGCCCAAGATCTTGGCAGGCATATAGAAGGGGTCGACTATCACTAGGTCTGGGGTATTGTCTCTAATGATCCGCATCTCCATACTCAGCGAAAATAGCCGAACGAAGGTGTAGTGTAGCGGATGAAGGTTAAACATAGCGAAGATGTCAGCAAACCATAGGACGATCATACCCCCGATGGTGATATCGACAAAGCCCTTGCCCTCTGGCACCTCTGGCACCTCTGGTACCTTCTTCTGCTGATGTAATGGGATCGTGTTCATCTGCTCAGAGACCACCTTCTTGATTGTGTTGGGGCTGATAATATTTCGCACCTCGACTATCTGAGGCTTGGTGAAGGCGGCAGCTGGAGGCGTCTCCTCAAAACTAAACGCCAGACAATGCCTGTTGCAATTGGGTTTCTCCGCGGTACCAGCTAGATCGCGGTCGTCTTTTGCAGGGTTGGGTTCTTGAGAAGGAGGCCCCAAGAATTCCTCACCGTACCCATGTTTGGAAAAGTACTTATCGGCCTTGGTAAATGTACCATCGTCATCATCGTCGTCGTCCGGAACCTATGCCATATGCATGTCCGGATCCTGTGCCATATGCATGTCCGGTAGCGTTGCGGCGGTCTTGCCATGGCTTGGCGCCGGCACGACTGGCGGTGTTGTCTGTGGGGTGGTGTCCCCCGCCCCCAAACGAATCTGGCTCTTCGGCCAAAGCAAGGGCCAGCTTAAGCAGGCGCTGAGGGTCATCACATCATCTTTGTCGGCCCCAGCGGGATGGAACGGAGGTAACAAGTCGTCGCAGCCTGGCAGCACCCGAACGAGTGGAAACCTATACGTCGTGGGTGGCATCGGTTTATCGTGGAACATGGGGTTGCCCGGTTGAATGATTCTGCCCTTGGCGACATCGATCAACTCGCCGCCCATGAAGTGCAGGAGAGTGCATGGAACGTCGGCGCCGGCGCCCTGCGAAAACATGTAGGGCGTCAGGAAATGCCCAGTCAAAGGCAAGGAGATGAAGTCATCGGCCGAGAGAGGCTTAGTTACCGTGATGGCGTCGAGCTCGGCTAATGTCGAGGCACCGCCAACGGCGGGCGTGCAAGTGACGGAGGGGCCGCTTGCTGCCGAGGTGCCGGCCGGCGCCGGAGACACCAATGGCGTCGCCTGCGCGTTGTCCGAGTTGCTGGCCGTGAAGCTGGGAATCGGGGGCGGCCCCTGTTGGCCGCCCGCAATCCACGTCTGCAGCCCCTCAATCAAGGTAGGCACAATGGCGGTGATCACCCCTCCCACTTGGTGTTGCACTAGCTCTTGGACCATCTCCGGAATCCGCGCCACTTTTGCCTTGAGTTCTTCAACCTCGCGCGACTGGCTTTCCAAGATGGTATTTCTCTCCTTTCGCCCACCAGCGTTATAGTATGACGACCATTTCGTGGACAAGCCTTTGCCGGCCACACGACCAGCTGACGACGGCTTACTAGACTTATCCTTGTTTTTCAATATGTTAAACGCCCTATTTAAATTGGTGTCCCAATGGGAGCTCTGAGACGACCGCGCGCTACTGCTTTCAGTGTCCTGCGGAAGGAATGAACCATTTTGAAATTTGGCTTCATTAATTAGAATGCAACCATATGAAGCTAATTACGTGGGGTGTATTCCTTACCAGAACACGCTCAAGCGCCCTAGTCTTCGCATCCGTGGTAAGCTTCTTTGTTACTGGGTCCACCTTGTACCGGGCCCTGACATAGTTCCTGGTCTGGTTGTCACCGTATTTCTCGAAGCGGGATGGTAGGCCTTGCTCGGCAGGCTCCGCGTCCTCCTTGTCCCATATAGGTTCCGCCACTCTGTAACCGTCGGTACCGAGTTGGTGGACCCCTAATTTCAACTCCCACATTTCTTTTCCCCACTGACTTGATTCCGCGGTTGCCTTGCTCTCACACTTGATCTTGAACTCCTTGTAGTCATCTTCGCTGATCGAAGGATTTTTCGCCTTGATCTTCTCATAACTATCACCTTTGTCAATCATTCTCTTCACCACGCTTCTCCAAGTAGACAGGGCCTTGCTCATCTTCATGAGGGTGGCACTGTTCACTTTATTCCTTGAGAGGCGTGTGTTTGCGACGTCACCGGGGAACTTGTATCGTTCGTGCAGCTTCGTGAAGAGGAGATTGCGCAAATTCCCTCAGTCCTTATGCCTTAGGTTCTCGGTGTTGATCGAGACAGTGCTTTGGAGAATGCACCCGAGCTGAACCGCATACCCCTTGACTATTTCTTTGGGCGCCGTTGGATACCCGTCGGAGTTCACTTCAGTAAATTCCTCCTTTACGGTGATGAGCATGTTCGGGCGCCGGTCCTTCCGTTGCCTCTTCGATTGGCTGCCATCTGTGCGTGCGCTGCCATCATCAGTGGTGGCATCCTCGGCGACACCATCAGTGATGTCATCCCCGATGCCACTAGGGGTTGTGTACTCGGGATTGGTGTCTTCCGCAGCGTCCTCATAGCGGTGAGGTTCTTCCTCCATCTCCTGGGACAGCTCCCAGAATGGCTTGCCCGAACCGCCGGCCTCATTGTTGTGGGCCATGTTTCACTCTAAATAGGAAAAACATTTGGTCAAAAAGTTGGTTATTGTCAAGGAACAAGATCATGGTCTCATCATTTAGGGTTTGTCGACACCGAGGCATCCTAAAAGCTAAGATTTTATCATTTAGGGTTTGTCAACGCCGAGGCACCCTAAAAGTCTAAGCTTTCATCATTTAGGTTTTTATAGACACCGAGGCACCCTAAAAGCCAAGGTTTTATAATTTAGGGTTTGTCGATGCTGAGGCACCCTAAATGCTAAGTTAAGTTTTCATCATTTAGGGTTTATCGATGCCGAGGCACCCTAGGTTGACTGATATATATGGGTATCTTCTAATAATATACCCTATCAAGAAAAGGGAAGGAGAATTCTAAGTTGGGCCTAAACACTTGGCTCTATTGCCACCTATGGTTTAATGCAGGAAGAATAAAGGGGCAGTTGATCCTACTTAATTAAGTACTACGATACCCCGGCCCATGCATTAGTCGCAAGTACCCCATATGTCCTATTTTTAGCAAAGTCATGCTAAAATTCACGGAAAATTTCAGCATGACCTTTGCTGAAAATAGGACATATGGAGTACCCGAATTTGCCGGAACGGAAGTTAATCAACATTCCGGCAAACTCAAGGGCCTCTCGGGGTACCTGCAAAATCATCACGACATGATGGTCGAAAACAAAACCCAGCAAACTAGCACCACAATGTGCCTCTACTTTCATATGGATGAAAAGGACACAGACCATATGGTCCTCTGCTTTCATATGGACAAAAATAGGTCACCCAACAAAAAATCATCAATAGTTTAGCAAGTTTGTACCCTCAAGAATGAACATATAGCAATATCTGTTGTCCCTCCATAACATATGGAAATCGAAATCATCTCAACTTAGATGACTAGCTAACTCATTTTTCAGATAGCAATATTTGTTGTCCCCCCATTGTACCTGAAGAACTAGCGGCTGCTGCTCCTCTGCCCGTGCTGCTGATGCTCCTCTTCCGCTGATCCAAGTACTGTACCTGAAAATTAATGAAGTTGATTTAGTGTTAAAATTAGGCATGTGTTAAGTATGACAACACATGTAAAATTGATAAGTACTAGGACAGACTAAGTTAAGAGTTACGGATTACAATGTAGACGTTTTTGCAAGCTTACAAAGTAAACTAAACATTACTTACGAAGTAAAATAAACTTTGAATGGAAGGGAGGATCCCACCTTGAAAGTATCTATCATAAGCATCTCTTAGATTTTTTTCATAAAGAATAGGCCACCGTTATCAAGCCATTAGACATTAACAGCAACAACAAAAATACAAAACTGGACATGAGTCCAGTGTCCACGACAAGCATTCAATATTTCAGCTTAACATTCAAGCATATGCTCACATAGAGAACCATTAGAAAATCATGTCAGTCTTTCAGAGACCGCAAAATGATCTATGGCCAGTCTGATACTTAATTGGCCAGTAGTTTAAAAGAGCGATATGAAGATAAAACAAACTGGGGATGATACTTTATGTAACACTTTGTAGAGTATTACTTATGTTTTGGTTACCATAAAAATCCAGTAGAGCTCATCCGCGTTGAGAAGATTAGCTAATCCTGGGGAAGAAAATAACAGCAACATTTTTTACAGACGGAGGAAGTAATTAACTATTGGTTGCAGGAGTGGTAGTAACTACTAATAGTAGAGATCAGTGTGGAAGAAAGGGTGGAGGGGGGAGAAAGCAAGGGGAGGGAGACAAATAAAAACAAGGATATGACATCAGCAGCACCAGCAAATAATAACTTAACCACAGCACAACAACGACGCAGATACATACAGTAGACATATCAGAGCACATCAAGTTTTGAAGCACTCCATTAGGAAAAAGAAGTTTTGAGGCACTAGTTTTCTTCCATAAATTAGGAATCCTCCACCATTCTGAACCTGTCACGAAACTCAATTGAGTTGTTGGAGGGAGAAAAAAGTAGATGTACAACATAAAAGCTTTCCCCTTACTTACCTATCAAAAAAAGGTAATTTAACTACTTAATTTGGGTGAATCTATGATGCAAATGAGGTGAGGAGGAGGAGGCACCCGAGACAAGCTTGGAGGAGGAGGTGGAGAGAATGAAAGTGGGGAAAGTGAGTGTGGTAGGTGGCTGTCCAAAATATCTAGCTGGTCCCAGGTTACTAATGGCGCACCACCTATATATGCGCCATTAGTAACCCTGGTTACTAATGGCGCACCTCCTCTGGTGCGCCATTAGTAGTTCTGCAAAAAAAAATTGTAGTGGCGCACCACCAACAGATGCGCCATTAGTAACACTAGTTACTAATGGCGCACTAGCTGTGGTGTGCCATTAGTAGTTTGCAAAAAAAAAACCCAAAAAAAATTATAGTAGTGGCGCACTACTAACAGATGCGCCATTAGTAACCCTGCTTACTAATGGCGCACCAGCTGCTGGTGCGCCATTAGTAGTTTTGCAAAAAAAAAATATAGTAGTGGCGCACTGCTTGTGTGGTGCGCCATTAGTATCTATATCATCTATAGCCCTTTTCCTAGTAGTGCCGTGACGTTCGGGATCTCATCCGGGACTCCGAACAACCTTCGGTAATCACATACTATTCCCATTACAACTCTAGCGTCATCGAACCTTAAGTGTGTAGACCCTACGGGTTCAGGAACCATGCACACATGACCAAGACACCTCGCCGATCAATAACCAACAACGGGTCTGGATATTCATGTTGGTTCCCACATGTTACACGATGATCTCATCGAATGAACCACGATGTCGGGGATTCAATCAATCCCGTATGCAATTCATTTTGTCTACCGGTATGAGACTTGCCAGAGATTCGATCATCGGTGTCCCTACACCTTGTTCAATCTCGTTACTGGCAAGTCTCTTTACTCATACCGTAACAGATCATCCCGTGGCTAACTCCTTAGTCACATTGAGCTCATTATGATGATGCATTACCGAGTTGTCCCTGAGATACCTCTCTGTCACATGGGGTGACAAATCCGAGTCTCGATTCGTACCAACCCAACAGATACTTTTGGAGATACCTATAGTGCACCTTTATAATCACCCAGTTACGTTGTGACTTTTCATACACCCAAAGCACTCCTACGGTATCCGGGAGTTGCACAATCTCATGGACTGAGGAAATCATACTTGATATTAGAAAAGCTTAAGCAGACGAACAATACGATCTAGTGCTATGCTTAGGATTGGGTCTTGTCCATCACATCATTCTCCTAATGATGTGATCCCGATATCAATGATATCCAATGTGCATGATCAGGAAACCATGACCATCTATTGATCAACGATCTAGCGAACTAGAGGCTCACTAGGGACATGTTGTGGTCTATGTATTCACACATGTATTATGGTTTCCGGTTAATACAATTATAGCATGAATAATAGAAAATTATCATGACCAAGGAAATATAATAATAACCACTTTATTATTGCCTCTAGGGCATATTTCCAACATTCAATACCTTTGTTGAACTTCCTGAATTGCAATATCTTGCTAATAATGATGAGGATGTTAAAACTGTAGGTATGACATTATTTAGAAATATTAAACATATTAAAAATGATGATAAAGTGTCTAGAGAAGAGTCTACGTTTGTTATAAGGTTTCCCAATTGTTTGGAGAGTGAAAATATTGATGCTAAAACTGATAAAAGTGGGTTTGGGGAGGTCAACACTTTAGGTAGCATTCCCGCTATTTTAATGTTAAAGAATTTAATTAAGATAATTGCTCCATTACTAAATGTATTATTGTTTTACCCTTTCTTTTTATTCCCCCTTTATTTTATTTTATTTTCTTCTCTCTTTTCTTGTTATAATAAGCTAGGTGTTTGATCGTCTCCAACGTATATATAATTTTTTTTCTTCTTCCATGCTATTATATTATTATTCTAGGATGCTTTTTAAGCATTTGCATGTTGATTTATATTATTTTTTAGCACTAACCTATTAGCCCAGTGCCAAGTGTGATATGTTGTTTTCTGCATGTTTTTGGCTTTTCAGGTATGTTGTACCAAACAAACTTCAAATACTCCAAAACTTTTTGATAATTTTTTCTCGACAAAATGAGGACATGCAAGCTTCGGAGGAGACCGGAGGCCCCACGGAGTGGAGCCCAGCCAACAGGGTTTGCCTAGGCGGTGGCCACGCCCTGATGGCTTGGGGCCACCTCCCTTAACCTCTCGCTCTCCTATATATCCTATAAATTCTCATTAATCCCAAAAACCCTAAGGATCCACCTGAAACACTTTTTTTGCCGCCACAAGTCTCTGTTCCACTGTGTGCCCATCTGGAGACTTGCTTCGGTGCCTTGTTGGAGGGTGGATCGATAACCGAGGGCTCCAACATCAACCTTGTTGCTCCCATGGAGATGTATGAGTAGTTCACTACAGATCTACGGGTCCATGGTTAGAACGTAGAAGGCTATCTCCCTCTCTATGTTCTTTGTTCCCGTGATCACTTCGAATCTATCTTATGTAGTCACTTTTGTGTGGTGCATTCGTTGGGACTCGAAGAACTGTGGGATTATGTTCAGATTATTCATGAGATTATAGTGAGTTCCTTGCTAGTCTTTTCAGATATATGCATGATTATCATATCTTCATAATTATCCCCGTTCTGTTGATTTGGTTTGCCAAACTAGATTGATTAATCTTCAGCGGGAGAGGTGCGTTCTAGTGGGTTCAATCAAGTGGTGCTCAATCCCAGTGAAAAAAAGGGACATGACACGTATTGTATTGGTGCCACTAAGGGTATAACTATAGGGTTGGACCATATTAATTGGATTTACTTTGTCCACATCTTGTCATTACTCTGTTTCACTTAATACTCTAGATGCATGCTGGATAGTAGTCGATGGGTGGAGTAATAGTAGTAGATGTACACATGAGTTGGTCTACTTGCTTATGGGCATGATCCTATATGTAATGATCAGTGCCATAAATAAATGTTGCATAACTATGCCCTTTTCTATCAATTGCCCAACAGTAATTTCCTTACGCACCGTATGATTTCTACGAGAGAGAGGCCTATAGCGAAAACTATGGCCCGGGGTCGATTCACAAATATAAATCCAAAAACTCAAAATAGCTTGCTAAAATTATTAAAATTTCATTTATTTAATATTTAATATTTATCAAACTATCCAACTATACTACTTTTTACTTACAAGTAACGAGTTCAAGGGGATTGACAACCCTCTTGCCCGCGTTGGGTGCAAGTGTGTGGTCTTTTGTGTGTAGGCTCTGAAGACGAGAAATTTTGTGGTTCTCCTATTGGTTCGATAATCTTGGTTCTCGCTAGGGAAAATACTTATTTATAATATGTTGCATCATCCCCTCCTCTTCGAGGAAAATACCAGCGCAGATCACAAGTTTGAGGAAGGATTTTTGGCACCGTTGCCAGGGAGTATCATCATTTTCCTTTCAAGTACCTTATTACAAATTATCATTCACTTGTTATTCTTTTTATTTTCTGTTATATTTTTCTTGCTATAAAAATAAAATAAATATCTTTTCTAGTTACTTGTGTGCTTGTTACTATGGCTAGTTCTCCTCGGGACATGCCCCTTCCTCCTTACTTGGGAGAAGATTGTGAAGTTCTAGAGTTTAAATATTTGGCTGATGAATCTTTAAAGGAAGCTTGAGATTGATTATTAGTGATACAAATGAGAGATAATCCCAAGAATCATATCAACTTCGTAGAAGCTTTCATGTTATTTTACTGCTATCTCATAGACGTGTTTTGGATTCCATGTTTCAAAATGTTATTGTGGGAAACAATGCTTTTGATACTTATGAAAAGATGAAGAGTCTATTCGGGCAACCAAAGATTGAAACTGTTGAAACTATCATATTGTGTAGATACCGTCAAACTAGGATAAAAGAAGAAAATAAGGCCACTATGGAAGCCAACCTTAGAGGATTATACAACATGTCTACTAAAACCAATGGAACATAGTTCTACAAAATACGAGATTTGATACTTTAGATGAAAATATTGATGCTCATAGTTTTTTGAAAGATGAAATGAAAATTCACAAGGAAAAGTTGGAACAACGTGTTCACATTATCAATGATGGAAAAAAGAGCCAAAGTGTGAAAGATTACAACACGTGAAACTATGCATTATGCCCAGCTAGGGGCATAAAACGATATCGCTTGTTGGGACGCAACCCAATAGTTATCTTATTTTTCTTGTTGTACTTTCTCTTTGTGTGATATAAGAACGACTATTTCTAAAGTAGTAGTTGTGTTTTATGTTGAAATTATTATTTCTGCCAAGTAAAGCCTTTGGGATGATTTGAATGATAAGCAGAATTGATACGATGCAAAAATAGAAAGGTTTGCGTCCAGTGCAGAATTTCTCTTATTTTACTGGAATGCATTTTGATCGGACAGTTTTACAAAGTATTTCTATACAAATTCCTCAGGTTGTACCAATGTTTTAGAACTTTCAGAGTTATAAGAAGATGTCTTTGCTGATCACTACAAACTATTTTGTTTTAGATAGATTATGTTATTGCTTGCATAATTTGCTTTTTTCATGATGCTATGCATTATATCAGGGGTATATGTCATGGAGAAGTGAAAATACAATACCTTATGCAATAATAAAATATGAATCAATTTACAGCAGTACCTAATGTTTACGATTTGCCTATCCTACTAACGGATCTCATGAGTTTTCAGTTGAGTTTTGTGTGTTGGAGTTTCAAGTTTTGGGTGTTATCATGATGGTGAAGGAATAAGGAGAGGAAAATGTTGGAAATATGAGCAATTTACAATAGGATTTTATTACAGGAAAAACTAGGAAAAACATAATCAACATAACAACAACGAAAGAAGGCAAGCTATATAGAGATGAGAAGACAAAAGACATATGCACGTAGGATCCAGAAAAGAGCATATGTATAACCGTTCTACAAAGACAAGGTATCATCTGGAGTAATGAGTAGAAACGGAACATATCTAGCAGAGAAACTATAGCAAAAAGGGGTGATAGGAATTCAAAGAAGAAGCACACGAGTACGTACTGAGTTGCAGCAGGAGGAGGATTGGTGTTAGCGTTATCGTTGGCCATGGTACCGAAGAGGTGGTCGACGTCGGGGAAGTAGTCATCGTCCGGGAAGAGATCATCGGTGTCCGTGATGGAAGCTAGTAGTCGCGGTGAGCGCTCCCCAAAAACCTTATCGCCCTTCTCCCGTACAGGACTCGAAGAGACGGAGTTTCGGAGGCCTACTGTCCCGACGAACGGTGCACGCCACAGGACGGGATGAGGAAGAACGTAGCAGCAACACAGAGAGAAGAACCGGTGGCGAGTGGGAACTTCTAATGCGTTTACTGGAGAGGAGCGACCTCCCTTTTATAGGCGTAGGAGAAGGTGGCGAGAAGGCAGCGACGAGAGCCGAAGAGAGTGACGGGATACAAAACGAATAGACAGCAGCGAAATGAGTTGCTGCAGTCGGTTTCAATATCCACTAGCAAAACATTCAGCTTCTCCGAGTGGACTTTTAAATACCGGTTGTGCGTGGCAAAAATTTAGTTCGGCTCGGCTCATTCCCACAACCCGCGGCGTGGCGCGTCGCGTCGTGACGAGGCGAGGCGGGCGGTGGAGGAAGAGGAGCGCGCGTGTATGTCTCTCTTGTTCTCAAGCTCGTACATGTGTGGAAACATCCTCCCTTATAAGGAGGTCCAACTCCCACTAAACTAGCAATGTGGGACTAAATATTTCCACCTCTTGCCTTGCACAAATGGGCTGCGTCGGCCTCTAGGATTTTTTAGGAATTTATGAAATTACATATTGGGCTGGCCCAGAAATACACAAAATTCCAGCAATCCCCCACCAGATGCCAGGGGCACACAAAATTTGCCTTTGGTTCCAAAACACTGTTTTATATACCGATACTGCAGTGGAGACTGTTAAGTTGAACTTCCACCTAGAACTCTATGCTACACTAGTAAACAACTTGATCAGTGGACTAGGCCTTTAACTACAAGTTTTCTACGAATCTAGCTTCACACAGATGCTTGACCGATACTAGGCTGCCGTGGGACTTCCCCGCGGATGGAGCTTATGCGTCATACTCCGAGACCTTTCGTGAGCATACTAGAGGGTACCCTACTCTCATAGATTGCGGCGTTTAACAATCTGACTCATATAGGTATGTTCTTCAAAAGATGTTCTGCAGGACAACATCTCTGCTTCAGTAAGAAACTTAGAACATATTAAGATGTATATCAACCTGGCATTAAGTTTAGGAAAGTATTGCATCTACATGGAGTGGTATCATTAATGACAAGGATACTTTCCTCTCAGTTGACCAACAGCTTGTCTTCCACATCTAATTCACGGGATCTACGATCACAAAGAATAGGTTACCACTTTGAACAACTCAAATTGTGGGTCTCATACCCATCTCCCTCGATGCATGATCTATCACATTACGTGATAGACCCTTAGTAAAAGGATCTGCCATATTTTTAGATGTGTGGATATAATCCAATGCAATAACTCCGTAGTTTCTCATTTTCCTGACAGATTTTAAACTTCTCTGAATGTGTCTTGATGACTTCGTGTTATCCTTTCAGCTGCTCACTTTCGTGATCACAATTTGATTGTCGCAGTTCATAAGGATACCAGGTACTGGTTTCTCAACAACCGGCAAGTCACTCAAGAGCCGACGAAGCCAATCTGCTTCGACCATAGCTGCATCTAGTGCTGTGAGTTCTGCTTCCATTGTTGACCTTGTTAAGATCATTTGCTTGCAAGACTTCCAAGAAACTGCGCCACCTCCAAGAGTGAATACATATCCGCTAGTGGCCTTTATCTCATCAGCATCACAGATCCAGTTTGAATCACTATACCCTTCAAGCACCTTTGGGTTTCCAGTATAGTGAATTCCATAATTTGCAGTGCGTTTCAAATAATGCAAAACTCTCTCTAGAGGTTTCCAATGCACATCTCCTGGTTTTGAGACAAACCGACTTAATTTGCTAACAGCAAAAGAGATGTCAGGTCTTGTAGCACTGGCTAAGTACATAAGCGAGCCAATAATCTAAGAATATTTCAATTGATCTCTAGCAATTTTTCGATTCTTTAGAAGCAGCATGCTCGCATCATATGGTGTGGGAGAGGACTTGCAGTCACTATACCCAAAGCGACTCAAGATCTTTTCTACATAATGAGATTGACGCAATGTAATCCCACCATCTTCATCTCTCAACAACTTGATGTTCAGAATGACATCAGCCACTCCTAAATCCTTCATCTCAAAACATTGAGATAGGAAATCCTTGACCTCTTTAATAACATTCAGATTTGTTCCGAAAATCAGTATGTCATCAACATACAAGCAAAGGATAACTCCCTCGCCCCCACCATGGCGATAGTACACACATTTATCAGCTTCGTTTACTACAAAGCCTGAAGTAGTTAGACTTTTTTCAAACTTCTCATGCCACTACTTTGGTGCTTGCTTAAGTCCATATAGAGATTTCAGCAACTTGCATACTTTCCCTTCCTGACCATGTACTACAAACCCATCTAGTTGTTCCATGTAAATTTCCTCATCCAACTCTCCATTTAGGAAAGCAGTCTTAACATCCATTTGATGGACGAGAAGACCATGTGAGGCGGCTAGTGAAAGTAGTACTCGAATAGTGGTCAGTCGAGCCACGAGTGAGTAAGTATCAAAGAAGTCTTCACCTTCCTTTTGGGTATAACCCTTAGCCACGAGCCGTGCCTTGTACTTTTCGATAGTACCATCAGGCCTAAGCTTCTTCTTGAATACCCATTTGCATCCTATAAGTTTGCACCCATAAGGACGATCAGTGATCTCCCAAGTTTCATTTGCCAAGATGGAATCCATCTCACTATGGACTGCCTCCTTCCAGTAGTCAGCATCTTCAGACGCATAGGCCTCTGAAATAGAACTGGGAGTGTCATCTATGAGATACACAAGAAAATCATCACCAAAGGACTTTGCAGTCCTCTGTCTCTTGCTCCTGGTAGGAACTTCATCGTTCTCCTCCACAATATTTTCAAAGTGTTCTGTCGAAATGATAGGTTCAGTAAATGTGACTAATTCATGGTTTGATGAATTAGGCATCTCGTGATTAGCTGAGGTAGTTGTATCCTTCATGGGAAAGATATCTTCGAAGAAAGTCGCATCATTCGACTCCATGATTGTACGGACATGCATGTCAGATACCTCAGATTTTACAACCAAGAATCTATATCCAATGCTATGAAAAGCATATCCCAGAAAAACACAATCCACGGTTTTTGGTCCTAGCTTGCGCTTCTTTGGGATTGGCACATTGACTTTTGCCAAACAACCCCAGGTTCATAGATAAGAGAGTTTTAACCTTTTCTTTTCCCATTCCTCGAATGGAGTTATCTCTTTGTTCTTTGTGGGAACTCGATTTAGGACATGACATGCAGTCAATATCGCCTCCCCCCGCCATGCCTTGGAGAGACCCGATGTGTCTAACATGGCGTTAACCAAATCAGTTAGAGTACGGTTCTTTCTTTCGGCTATCCCATTTGATTGAGGTGAATAGGGAGGCGTCCTCTCATGGACTATACCATGTTCCGCACAAAAGGTATCAAATTCATTTGAGAAATACTCTCCACCACGATCGGACCTAAGCCTCTTGATCTTTCGATCAAGTTAGTTTTCTACTTCAGCTTTATAGATCTTGAAAAATTTCAAAGCCTCATCCTTAGACTTTAGAAGATACACTCGGCAGTATCTAGTGGAGTCATCAATTAGTGTCATGAAATATTTCTTTCCACCTTTTGTCAAAATGCCATTCATTTCACATAGATCTGAATGTATGAGCTCTAGTGGTGCAAGATTTCTCGTTTCGGCAGTCGTGTGAGACTTACGAGGTTGTTTGGCTTGCACACAAACTTGACACTTAGATCCCTTGACTGTGTTAAAGCTAGGGATTAAGTTCAATTTGACTAGTCGCGACATGCAACCAAAATTAACATGACGAAGACGTGAATGCCACACATTTGATTCACTATTGTTGTAAACATGATTAACAACTTTATTGCAAACGTCTCACAAGGATAAATGGAACAGGCCTCCTGACTCGTAGCCTTTACCAACAAAAGTTCCATACTTGGATATTACAAATTTATTAGACTCAAAGACAAGCTTGTACCCATCTCTACATAAAAGAGATCCGCTAACAAGATTTTTATTCACGGAGGGGACATAATGCACGTTCTTCAGCCGCACGATCTTTCCCGAAGTAAACTTCAGATCGACCGTGCCAACACCACGAGCAGAAGCACGTGAACCGTTGCCTATCAGGACGGTGGAAGTCCCTGCGAACTGATAAGATGAAAACATGGAAATATCACCGCATATATGCACATTAGCACCCGTGTCAATTAACCAATCAGGAAAATGACATACTGAAAGAATAGTGGGTAATATACCATACCCAACATCCTCCACATCTGTTTCAGCAATGACGACATTAGCAGACTTGCCGCCTTTCCCATGTTGACGCTTGTCATAACGATTAGGGAAGTTAGGTGCCCAATGATCAGGATCTCCACACACATGACAAACACCTTTCTTCTTGTCATTCTTCTTCTTGAAGTTGGTGTGCTGTACAGCCATGTTCTTCCCATCGAACTTTGCTTTACCATCAAACTTGCCCTTGTTCTTGAAATTGTGGGGCTGGAAGTTTTTCTTCTGTACCAGATTGGCATTAGAACTTCCCTCAATAGCTCGATCAAGTGAGTCTTTTTCTCTCGCCTTTTCTTCCACATCAAGAGTACCTATGAGATCCGGAATGGAAAACTCCTATCTCTTATGCTTCAGTAAGGTAGCAAAGTTCCTCCACGAAGGAGGAAGTTTAGTGATGATGCCTCCGGCAACGAACTTGTCCGGTAGCATGCAATTAAAATGATCAAGTTCTCTTGCAAATGACTGTATTTCGTGAGCTTGCTCAACCACGGAGCGCTATTCAGTCATCCTGTAGTCATAGAATTGTTCCATGATGTACAGCTCAGTGCCAGCATCCGAGACCCCAAACTTGGCCTCGAGTGCATCCCACATATCTTCTCCATTATCAATTGACGCATAAGCATCAACTATGTTTTCACCAAGAACGCTCAAAAGAGCAGCCTTAAACAAGGTATCCATTTTCTGAAAGGCTAGCTCTTGTTGAGCATCATGATCTCCTTCAGGTTTGCCAAAAGTGGCGTCATAGCAGCTCATGGTTTGAAACCATAGGACAGCTCTCACGCGCCACCTCTTATAGTGAACACCCTCAAACATAGGAGGTCTCATGGAAGCAGCAAAACCACTCGGGGTAAATTGCCTATAATAAGGTTTTTGGATTGCTGGAAATATGAGCAATTTACCATATGATTTTATTACAGGAAAAACTAGGAAAAACATAATCAACATAACAACAACGAAAGAACGCAAGCTATATAGAGATCAGAAGACAAAAGACATGTGCACATAGGATCCAGAAAAGAGCATATGTATAATCGTTGTACAAAGACAAGGTATCATCTGGAGTAATGAGTAGAAACGGAACATATCTAGCAGAGAAACTATAGCAAAAAGGTGTGATAGGAATTCAAAGAAGAAGCACATGAGTACGTACTGAGTTGCCGAAGGAGGAGGATTGGTGTTAGCGTTGTCGTTGGCCATGGTACCGAAGAGGTGGTCGACGTCGGGGAAGTAGTCGTTGTCCCGGAAGAGATCGTCGGTGTCCGTGATGGAAGCCAATAGTCGCGCTGAGCGCTCCCCAAAAACCTTATCACCCTTCTCTCGTACAGGACTCGAAGAGACGGTGTTTTGGAGGCCTACTGTGCCGACGAACGGTGCACGCCACAGGACGGGATGAGGGAGACGTAGCAGCAGCACAGAGCGAAGAACCGGTGGCGCGTGGGAACTTCTGATGCGTTTACTGGAGAGGAGCGACCTCCCTTTTATAGGCGCAGGAGAAGGAGGCTAGAAGCAAGCGACGGGATACGTTTTGCAGCAGTCGGTTTCAATATCCACTAGCAAAACATTCAGCTTCTCCGAGTGGACTTTTAAATACCAGTTGTGCGTGGCAAAAATTTATTTCGGCTCGTTCCCGCAACTCGCGGCGCGTCGTGACGAGGCGGGCGGCGGAGGAGGAGGAGCGCGCGTGTATGTCTCTCTTGTTCTCAAGCTCATACATGTGCGGAAACATCCTCCCTTATAAGGAGGTCCAACTCCCACTAAACTAGCAATGTGGGACTAAACATTTCAACCTCTTGCCTTGCACAAATGGGCTGCGTGGGCCTCTAGGATTTATTAGGAATTTCTGAAATTACATATTGGGCTGGCCCATAAATACACAAAATTCCAGCAGAAAAGAGCCTTATCTTGGGGACTGATGGGGATATGTACCTAGGGTAGGTTCATAGGCCTGACCTAAATGTCCTACCCAAGGGTACCTCATTACTAGCTAAAGGGTCACACAGAAGATTCCAACTGGATGGTCATGGCACCTAAAAAGTCACTCGGTACATAAACACATGGAAGATATTCCCATCATTCGATGACCTAATTCCACTCGGACGGTTCCAGTCGACATAGAAGACCAGAAGCCATCTCCACGGAAGCCAATAGGCAAGCGCTCGGCTAATGGTCATGAATATCATTAATTACATACATACGTTATCAGTAACGTATATCTTTAAACCATATTGATCGAGCACTTAGATGCTGAGGCCTTGATGAGGGGTGGTGCACTCTATATAAGCCACCCCTCCCCTCTGGCACAAGGGTTCGCACTCCCTTTAATACACATTCCACACTGCAAGAGCTCCCAAGCACTGAGACGTAGGGCTATTACCTCTAAGAGAGGGGCCTGAACTCATACATCATGTGTACAAGCTTGCCATAGCTAGGACTCTGCCCTATCCATTCGTACCCTACGCTTGTACTATCAGGTACATTCCCACGACAGTGGGCTCCCACCATGGGGAAAGCGTATATTCGACTTTCGGCAAGTTTGCGATTTTCACTCTTCGCCATGTCTTCCGGCTGCGATTCGTTCATGGGTGGAGAGATCCGTTTCGGCGCCCTCATCTTTGTCGTCGATGACTCGACATGGCTTCGGGATGTGCCACTCGACATCGATGCGCTCCCAATCCATGGAGCAACGCACTTCCGTGCAAGCTCCTTCAGCGTACTCTTTCGGCAGCCGTCTACTCCGCTGTCGGCTGTTCACTCCATCGTTCGTCGTCGCAAGTGATCCGGTCGTTCACGACTCTAGCAATTGGCGAAGCATGCAGTGGCTCGTTAGCTATCATCTTTGTTGACTCCTCAGGTTTCTGCCATCGAGGCTGCTGCAGCCCTTCGGAACCTGATCCACTCGGCATTAGATCAGTGTGATGTTCCTTCCGATTGTGAGAGTTGCAACCTGGCAGCGGAGGTCTTCATGGCGGGCTCCGCGGAGAGCCCACCCGAGTTCGGTCGTGGAGAACCGTCGAATAGACACGGTCGTCATCGTCCTCCAACTTCCAATCGGACAGGCGACATGTCAATGAGCAAAATGCGAATGTGGAGGAAGAAGACTGCCTCCGTAGCGACAAAGGCAAAGCAGTCGACACTAACGCCAATTCCAATCGGAAGCAGAAGCGAAAGGCTGAAAGCACTACAACAGTAGAAGCAGCCGTTGTGGCGGCGGGAAAATACAAGGGAAAGCCCAAGACACAGTTTCACACAAAAGAGACGAAGAGGGCAATTTGATATTGCCAAAGCACACCACTCGGCGGTGCCGACTATTGGTCCAGGAGTTTAAAGAGGGTTAGTCGAGTGGAAAATATCCTGAAAAGGAAAACAACGAAGAAAAAGATGATTTCCCTGAAGTCCAAGCAACACTTATGATTTTTGCTGACGTAGAGAGCAAAAGTCGACTGAAGGTCAGCAATAGAGAAGTCAACATGGTAGGGCCTTCCACCCCAACGTACCTAGAGTGGTTGTAGACCCCCATAACATTTGATCAGTCGGATCACCGAACTCATGTTCTGACTCCCAATCAACAGGCTCTGGTGGTCGATGCAGTTGTGAAGGGTGTTCGGCTTCGTAAAGTATTGATCGATGGAGGAAGGTGACTGAATATCCTGTACGCAGAAACTCTCAAGGGAATGGGCATTCCGATGTGCCGACTCAGCGAGAGCACCATGTCATTTCATGGAGTCATCCTTGGAAAGAAGGCCAAGTCACTCGGCCAGATCGCATTGGATGTTGTTTTTGGCTCCGATAAGAACTTCCGCAAGGAGAAGCTGACGTTCGAGGTGGTAGACTTCCAGAGTACATATCATGCCATTCTGGGTCGTCCCTCTTATGCACGTTTCATGGCCCGACCATGTTATGTGTACCTGATGATGAAGATGCCAATGCCTAAAGGAGTCATCACTGTCTCAGGCAATCAGTGGAGATCTGAAGAATGTTTGCAACAAGGACCAAAAATTGCAGATCAACAGATGGGTGTAGTCAAATTGGAAGAGTACCAGAAGAATGCCAACCCTGCTGACCTAATGCGCTCCAAGAAGCCTGCTTCTGAGTCTGCTTTTCAGTCGGCAGGCAAGGTCAAACAAGTGCACATCCACCCGACGGATCCCAATGCTGCTCCGACCAACATATCCACAATACTCGACAGCAAATAGGAAGCCAAGCTCACCCAGTTCCTCCGTGAGAACTAGGACATCTTTGCATGGAAGCCTGCTGACATGCCGGGTGTACCCAGGAAGCTGGCTGAGCACCGCTTGAGAGTGGATCCCAAGGCAAGGCCGGTCAAGGAGTGCTTGCGACGATCTGTTGCGGAGAATAGAAATGCAATCGGCGAGGAGGTGGCGCGACTCTTGGAGGCCAAATTCATTCATGAGGTCTACCACTCCGAGTGGCTCGCGAATGTCGTCATGGTCCCCAAGAAGGACAAATCCCTTCACATGTGTATGGACTTCAAGAACATTAATAAGGTCTGCCCAAAAGACCACTTCCCGCTCCCTCGCATTGATCAAATTGTCGATTGAAGTGCGGGGTGTGAGCGTTTATCTTTCCTTGATGCTTATTCTGGCTACCATCAGATCCGGCTATTTGGTCTAGACAATATAAAAACAGCCTTCATCACCCCTTTCAGGTGTTTCTGTTATATCACCATGCCTTTTGGTGTGAAGAATGCCGGTGTAACTTTCATGCTTATGATCCGGAAGTGTCTGCTCGATCAGATCAGTTGGAATGTTGAAGCGTACATGGTTGATATTGTGATCAAGTCATGCAAAGGTTCCGACCTACTAACTTACCTAGCAGAAATATTTGCTAATTTGAGGAAGTATGATATCAAGTTAAATCCAGCCAAGTGCACTTTCGGTGTTCCTGGCGGCAAGTTACTAGGTTTTCTTGGTTCTGAACAAGGGATCGATGCTAACCCCGAAAAGATCGGCGCCATCGTCTGAAGCAAATCCCTGTGTGGGTGCACGACATACAAAAACTCACAGGCTGTCTGGCATCATTGAGTAGGTTCATCTCTCATCTCGGTGAGAAGGCACTACCTTTATACCGGCTAATGAAGAAATCAGATGTGTGTGTAATGATGAAGCAGAAGCAGTGTTTGTAGAGCTCAAAGCACCGCTTTCCACCAAGTTTGTCCTTACTTCTCCGCACAGCAAAGAACCACTTCTCCTATACATCACAGCCACCAATCAGGTCGTCACCACAGTTCCGACAATCGAGAGAGAAGAAGAAGGTAATGCCTACAAGGTCCAGCGCCCATTCTATTACATTTCAGAAGTATTAACCCCTTCGAAGCAAAGGTATACCCATTACCAGAAGCTTCTTTACGGAATATACTTGTTAGCAAAGAGGGTGTCGCATTACTTTCAAGATCACTCTATATCAGTCGTCAGTGATGCTCGACTTTCAGAAATTCTTCATATAATTGAGACGCAACAGGTCGAGTGGCTAAATGGGCAATGGAGTTGTTATATTTGGACATCAAATTTGAGGCAAAGAAAGCCATCAAATCTCAGGCCCTTGCTGATTTTATGGCTGAGTGGGTGGAACAACAACAGTTAGCTCAGATTCACTTAGCACATTGGACTATGTTCTGCGATGGCTTGAAAATGTTAAATGGGTCCGGTGCTCGTGTGGTGTTGGTGTCTCCAAAGGGAGACAAGCTTAATTATGTCCTTCAGATCCATTTCAATTCCTCCAATAATGAAGCTGAGTATGAAGCTCTCCTTTACGGGTCGTGTATGGCCATTTGTCTCAGCATACGACGCCTAATGGTATACGGTGACTCAGATTTGGTGGTTAACCAGGTGATGAAAGAATGGGATGTCGGGAACCAGCCATGACAGGATACTGCAATGCAGTGAGGAAGGTGGAGAAGAAGTTTGAAGGCTTAGAACTCCATCACGTGCCCCAACTGAAAAACCAGGCAGTTGATGAATTGGATAAGATTGGATCCACTCAGAAACCTGTACCTAGTGATGTGTGCTTGGAACATTTGCACACTCCTTCGGTGCAAGAAGACCCTTTCACTCAAGAACCCTCGCAACATATGAGTGCTTCCAAACCGACTGAAGTCGATGTTCCAGCAGTCGCCGATCTGATCATGGAAATTCTGGTAATCACACCCGACTGGACAGTGTCGTATATTGCATACATCTTAAGGCGAGAGTTTCCAGAAGACGAAGACGAAGCCAGACAGATTGTCCGCAGGTCAAAGTCCTTCATTGTGATGGGTGATTAGCTCTATATAGAGAGCGTTACCGGCGTAGCTCAACGATGCATCTCCCCTGAGGAGGGCCAACTGATTGTGGAATAAATCCACTCGGGAACCTGTGGCCATCATGCGTACTCTCGGACCATCGTTGCCAAAGCATATCGAGACGGATTCTTCTGGCCACGCGCAAATGACATGGCCAAGGATCTCGTTAATTGTTCTGAAGGTTGTCAGTTCTACTATAACTTGTCTCACAAACCTTCATCTGCTTTGAAGACTATCCCTCTCATCTGGTCGTTCGTTGTCTGGGCTTAGATATGTTCGGACATTTCCGAATGGGTCAGAGTGGATTCACGCACTTGCTCGTTGCAGTCGACAAGTTTACCAAATGAATCGAAGCTAAACCAATCAAGAAGCTGTATTCCCGCACGACCATCAAATTCATGAAAGAAATTACATTTCGGTATGGAGTCCCGCACGGCATCATCATGGACAATGGGTCAAACTTCGACTCGGATGAATTGAGGCGTTTATGTTCTAACCAAGGGACCCGAGTGGATTATGCATCCGTTGCCCATCCCCAAATCAAGGGCCAAGCTGAGCGAGCAAATGGTCTTATCCTCCAAGGATTGAAGCCTCAACTCATGCGAGACCAAGAGTATGCATCATGCACTTGGGTGATTGAATTTCCTTCTGCTCTCGAGGTTTTGTGGACAACCTCGAATCGGTCGACTCGGCGAACGCCGTTCTTCCTGGTGTATGGGGCTGAAGCCGTTCTACTGAGTGATTTACTCCATAACTCACCCCGACTGGATATCTATTCAGAAGCTGAATCCGAGCAAGCACGACAAGATGAAGTGGATCTCTTGGAGGAGGAGCGCGAGATGGCGTTGATTCGGTCGACAATTTACCAACAAGATCTACGGTGTTTTCACTCAAGACATGTCAGGAGTCAGGCATTCCACGAAGGCGATCTGGTACTCCGAGTAGATCAGCAGCGCCCGCATAAGCTAGCTCCTACTTGGAAAGGGTCGTTAATCGTCACCAAGGTGCTAAACAATGGAGCTTATCGACTCTACAATCTCCATAAGAGGATCAACGAGCCACGTGCATGGAATGTAGATTTACTCAAACGCTTTTATGCTTGACCACATATTGATTTGATGTAACAAATGAAGTTTGTTGAACAATGTAGCTTGTCAAAGTCATAACTTCTTCAATTTGTGTCGATTCTGATCGAGCAGCTCCTCACCCAAATCATACTCAGACTGAAGAGCAATCCTCACACTCTGGGGGCATAGTTGCAAACTTGATTAACCTAAGTTAAAAAAAACCTTTTCGAGTGAATAAAAAACTATTCACTCGGATGCTTAGCTGCGAACCAGTTTTCGCCTAAGTACAAATCATACTCCGAGTAAAGAGCAATCCTCACACTCGGGGGCTTAGCTGGGAACATGATTCGCCTAAATTAAAAAACCGTTATGTGTGAATAACAAACTATTCACTCGGATGCTTAGCTGCAAACCAGTTTTCACCTAAGTACAAATCATACTCCAAGTGAAGAGCAATCCTCACACTCGAGGGCTTAGGTGCAAACATGATTCGCCTAAGTTAAAAAACCCTTCCGAGTGAATAACAACCTAATCACTCGGATGCTTAGCTGCGAACCAGTTTCGCCTAAGTACAAATCATACTCCAAGTGAAGAGCAATCCTCACAATGGGGGGCTTAGCTGCGAACATGATTCGCCTAAGTTAAAAAAACCTTCTGAGTGAATAACAAACTATTCACTCGGATGCTTAGCTGTGAACCAGTTTTCGCCTAAGTACAAATCATACTCCAAGTGAAGAGCAATCCTCACACTCGGGGGCTTAGCTGCAAACATGATTCGCCTAAGTTAAAAAACCCTTCCGAGTGAATAACGAACTATTCACTTGGATGCTTAGCTGCGAACCAGTTTTCGCCTAATTACAAATTATACTCCAAGTGAAGAGGAATCCTCACACTCGGGGGCTTAGCTGCGAACATGATTCGCCTAAGTAAAAAAAACCTTCCGAGTGAATAACAAACTATTCACTCGACGCTTAGCTATGAACCGGTTTTCGCCTAAGTACGAAACGTACTCCAAGTCTGAGCAATTCTCACACTCGGGGGCTTAGCTGTGAACACGATTCGCCTCAGTAAAAATATACTCCGAGTGAAAGGAAAACTTTACACTCGGAGACTTAGCTGCCAGTGAATCGCCGAAGTCAAAAACTTTTCCCGGATGAATAGCAACCTATTCACTCGAGAGGTTCAGAATTCAAGGAAATCTCAGAAGCACATAAGTTCAAAAGAATTCGGAATGGATCAAAGTCATCTGTGCAACCAAAAATTACTCGGGTTCCACACCTGAATGAAGTTTAACGATACATAAAACACTCGGCATACACACTCGAATTTAAGTTTTGGTAGTAACTGCAGTTTCTTCTCAACGCTTACCGGGACTTGCAGGCTCGACGAAGGTATCAAGATCAATTCCATCAGCAATGAGAGATGCAACACTGATGAAAGTCTCCATGAAATTTTCGAACTGGAGTTTCTTCATGTTCGCTACTTGGAGAGCCTTCAGCTTATCTTCTCCCGCCTCCTTGCAATGGAATCTGACGAGTGAGAGGGTGACATCAGCTCCACACCGCACGGCTGACTTCTTCCATGCTTGGACCCTATTAGGAATCTGAACAGGCGACCCATCACGGCCTCCAGATCAACTTGGAAGGTGTCTTCAGGACACAATTCCTTGTCAATTCTCCCCACAGTAGCTCACAGCCGAGCGATGTACCCTTGAACCTTCAGGAGGCGACAGTTGAGGCGGTACATATCTACAGCCAAAGCGTCAGGGACATGGGTCTTGACGGGGTCTAGATACAGCCCCACCTCAAAGGTCTCCTTCTCAAAGTCCGGAAAGAATTCTGTATGAGAAGAAAAACGAAGAATCAGTCACAATTCAGTCAGCGAAGTTCGTAAATATGCACTCGGTGAAGAAACCGTACCCATGAGCGTCATAACCATCTTCACCAGGAAGTCCTTCACAAACTTTTCCATGGTGTTTCCCCTCTTTGCCATGGAATCAAGATCCCCCCCCCCACTCCACTCTTTCTTTATTCAGTTTAGCATTTTCATCTACCAACTTACTAAAGTCCACGAGGTTCTGCTCATCAGCTTCGGACTTTTCCTTAAGCTTTGCAAGGACTTTGTCCTCGTCTTCAAGCGTTTTCTTCAAATTGTCGTTAGCCAGCTACAGCTGGTTCTTTTCTGATTCTACCTTGGTGTATTTCGACCCTATCTTCCAAGCCTTCTGAAAAACATCAACAATTCATTTCAGTTGACGCTAATATTTTTTCTACTTCCGAGTGGAGAAATACATTTCAGTCGACACTATTATTTTTCTACTTCCGAGTGGAGATATACACTTCATTCGACCAACTAGCGGCCCACCGCACCCACCTAAGGTCTTAAGACTAATGCCCTTTGTAAACGATCGACATCACTCTCGAGGATTACACCGAGTGGGTAGAGTTAACGTGCCCCCACTAGAGACGAAAATACTCGACCAAGCTTGTCCTGACCTAGTAACCAAAAATAAATGCGAACTGTTTCCCAATTAGACCCTTGCTGAGGCAAGCACTCGATAACGGTCTCGGGAACTACACCCACTGGGTGCATGATAACCCACAAGTATAGGGGATCGCAACAGTTTTCGAGGGTAGAGTATTCAACCCAAATTTATTGATTCAACTCAAGGGGAAGCCAAAGAATATTCTCAAGTATTAGCAGTTGAGTTGTCAATTCAACCACACCTGAAAGATTTAGTATCTGCAGCAAAGTATCAGTAGCAAAGTAGATTGATAGCAAAAGTAGCAACGGTAACCAGTAGCAATAGTGACAACAGTAGCTGCAGAGTAACAGTAGCAGCACTGACAACAATAGCGGCAAAGTAACGTAGCAAGGACCAGTACGAAAAGACTCGTAGGCATTGGATCGATGATGGATAATTATGCCGGATGTTATTCATCATGCAACAGTTATAACATGGAGAGATATGTAACTAGCTCCAGTTCGTCAATGTAATGTAGGCATGCATTCCGTATATAGTCATACGTGCTTAGGGAAAAGAACTTGTGTGACATTTATTGTCCATCCCTCCCATGGCAGCGGGGTCCTAATGGAAACTACAGGAAATTAAGGTTCTCCTTTTAATAAAGAACCGGACCAACGCATTAATACTTAGTAAATACATGAACTCCTCATACTATGGTCATCTCCGGGAGTGGTTCCGGCTATTGTCACTTCGGGGTTGCCGGGTCATAAAACATAGTAGGTGACTACAACTTGCAAGATAGGATCAAGAACACACATATATTGGCGACAACATAATAGGTTCAGATCTGAAATCCTGGCACTCGGGCCCTAGTGACAAGCATTAAGCATGGCAAAGTAGTAGCAACATCAATCTCAGAACATAGTGGATACTAGGGATCAATCCCCGTCAAAACTAACTCGATTACATGATAGATTTCATCCAACCCATCACCGTCCAGCGAGCCTACAATGAGATTACTCACGAACGGTGAAGAGCATCATGGAATTGGCGATGAAGTAAGGTTGGTGATGACGATGGCGATGATCTCCCCTCTCCGGAGCCCAGAACGGACTCCAGATCTGCCCTCCAGAGGAAGAACAGGAGGTGGCGACGCCTCCGTATCGTAAAACCCGATGAACTCTTCTCCTTGATTTTTTTTCCGGATGAAAGGGACTAAATAGAGCTGAGATTGGAGACGGTGGAGCTTTGTAGGCCCCACAAGCCTGTCAGGCGTGGCTAGGGGGGGCGCGCCTGGTGGGCTTGTGGGCTCCACGCTCCACTTACTCCATTAATTCTTGTGCCAGTATTTTTTATATATTCCAGAAAAATTCTCCGTAAATTTCCAGGTCATTCCGAGAACTTTTATTTCTGCGCAAAAACAACACCATGGCAATTCTGCTGAAAACAACATTAGTCCGGGTTACTCCATTCAAATCACGCAAATTAGAGTCCAAAACAAGGGCAAAAGAGTTTGGAAAAGTAGATACGATGGAGATGTATCAGTGCACTACTACACAACGTACCCCAAGTGGGTGTAAAGTAAGATTGACAAGATTCAATCGGAAAACAAGTTAGACAAGATTCAATCGGAAATTAACTTACAATGGAACTTACTCGGATGTTCGCCTGTAGCATCGAGCCAGCATCATACACCAACTTACTGGCCTCGAATGCCATTCTGATCCTCTCGGACATGTTGCATAGAAAATGGAAGTGTCGATGATGTCGGTATCGCAACAGTGGTAACATGAGTTACCAGAGGCACAGTCGGCACATTAGTCGATCCAGTCGGAGGGGTTGTAACCATAGCAGCCGAACCGACCGGAGGCAGTCTCGACACAGGCGTTGCGGGTATACTCAACACATGCATTGCAGGCATGGATTGAGTTCATTTTGCTGCTGTATGTCGCGGCTCTTGTTCGTCATCTAAGAAAATGAAATTTGAAGCTGCAACAATGGTGGCTAGATCAGTCGAGATATCCAATCCAGAAAACAGAGTTAAGTTAGTACTTATCATACCTGGTCGAGGAGCAGGCTTATCCACGACGTCCAAGTCCATGTGATCCTCTCCAGCCTCGACAGGAGTGGTCACTGAGGTAGCAGCACTTGCGAGGAAATTAGACTCAGTCATCAGAAACCCATAAAGTCATAATGGTGAAACAAAAAGGACGAATACTCACTTTGAGCCAACTGGCACGGCAATTCTCATTCGGGGCAAGGCCTTCCGAAACTTGGACACGTCGGGCTTGGGCTGTTTGGCAGCCTTCTTTGTGGAGTTGGTCGCAGCAGACCGGTCACGCTTCACGTTCCTGTTGCTGGATGCTACGGTTTTGCTCGGAGCAGCCGCTGGGTCATGGCGTTGATTGGATCACGGTTCCTGGCGTGGAGGAGACTGATTTTATTCTTCACTGTCGTCTGAGGCATTTTCACTCTCCTCTCTATCGTCGGCGTAATCGCTCTCGGCACTGCCACCTTCACTTTCCACCCCGAGGTCAAACTACTCCCCATTGGGTACAGGAGAATGCAAGTTCGTCCACTCCTACAAAGAACAAAGACAGCAAAGTCAATAGGACAAGTACTCAGTCAATCGACAAAGACATGAACACAATCGGAAAAGATACAACATACCAATTTCCTCGGTTTATTCTCAGCGGAATAAGGTGCGACTCGCTTGGATCCCATGGGATTATCACAAGGTCCTATGATGGTCTTGATCCACTAACCTACTGTTTCTTCCAAAACTTCCTCAGGATGCGACAAGTGGAATCTTCAGAGCCAAAGTAGTGCCACATGGCTTGGTCCCTCACCTGAAGGGGATGGATGCGCCGGCTAAGGAACGTCTCCAGCAGATCCATTCCAGTCAGTCAATTCTGACCAAGTTGATCACCTCAGCTACCAACATCTCCACCTCTGCCTTGTCATCCTCGAATACAGTCAGTGTTCTAGGGGCAGTCAGATGATCTAAGGTGAAAGGAGGGAGGCCAGTCGACATGTTTGGAGACACGACATCGTTACAGTAGAACCATGTCAACTACCAATTCTGGACCGATTCGGGAAGGTTCATTTGGGGATAAGTGCTCCTACACCTTTTCTGGATCCCTAAACTGCCATACAACTCGACGACATTAGTCCTATTGTCACATGGGTTCTATTTTTTCACCGTATGGGATCACACAGAGAATATGTGCTTGAACAACCCCTAGTGAGGGGCACAACCCAGGAAACACTCGCACATGGTGATAAACGGAGAGAGATGTGCAATGGTATTCGGAGGGAGATGGTGAAGTTGTGCCCCGGAATAAAAGAGGAAGCCTCGAATAAAAGGGTGCGGAGGCAGAGAGAAACCTCGCTCGACATGTGTGAGGAGAAGGACCCGTTCCCCCTCATTCATGAATATGGTGGCTATATCATTCAGTTTAGTAAGATGTGCTACAACCGTTTCAGAATCATAACCATGAAAAGGATCAGATTCAGCCAAAGTGATCAGCTCAAGATCGACATAGAATTCATACTTGCGTAGTAAATTCTCAAGATCGTAGCTATCCTTACAAGCAAGAAGGTCTTCAGCTACCTCTCCCTCCATAACATAACCCTCAGGTATATTAGGCAATTCATATCTAGGAGAGCTAGGTCTAACAGGTGAAACAGCACGTTCCACTTCAATAATTTCATCAATTTCAGAAGTATCAGCACATTCAGCAGCAACTCTAGCAATTTGTGCATCAAGAAATGCACCCAGTGGCATATCATTATCAAGCAAAGCATCATGGATAGCAGAAGCAGCATCATCAAGCACAGGCGACATACAAGAATTACCAATAGGTGGTGGTGTCGCAAATTTACTCATAACTGAACGTGAATCAAGTGCAGAGCTAGATGGCAGTTCCTTACCTGTCCTCTTAGTTGAGGGCAAGACTTTAGTTTTTGGATCTCTCAGATTCCTCATAGTGAACAACACACGTAAATCCCAAGTGACTCAGAGAATAGAGCTATGCTTCCCCGGCAACGGCGCCAGAAAAAGGTCTTGATAACCCACAAGTATAGGGGATCGCAACAGTTTTCGAGGGTTGAGTATTCAACCCAAATTTGTTGGTTCGACACAGGGGAGCCAAGGAATATTCTCGAGTATTAGCAGTTGAGTTGTCAATTCAACCACACCTGAAAGACTTAGTTTACGCAGCAAAGCTTTAGTAGCAAAGTAGTGTGATAGTAACAGTAGCAGCGGTAACAGTAGCAGTAGTGACAGCAGAAGCGGTAAAGTAACTTAGCAAGGACCAATAGGTAAAGCTCGTAGGCATTGGATATGTGATGGATAATTATGTTGGATGACATTCATCATGTAACAGTTATAACATAGGGTGATATGTAACTAGCTCCAATTCATCAATGTAATCTAGGCATGTATTCCGTATTTAGTTATACGTGCTTATGGAAAAGAACTTGCATGACATCTATTGTCCATCCCTCCCATGGTAGCGGGGTCCTAATGGAAACTAAGGGATATTAAGGTCTCCTTTTAATAGAGAACCGGAACAAAGCATTAGCACATAGTGAATACATCAACTCCTCATACTATGGTCATCTCCGGGAGTGGTTCCGGCAATTGTCACTCCGGGGTTGCCGGGTCATAACACATAGTAGGTGGCTACAACTTGCAAGATAGGATCAAGAACACACATATATTGATGAAAACATAATAGGTTCAGATCTGAAATCATGGCACTCGGGCCCTAGTGACAAGCATTAAGAATAGCAAAGTAGTAGCAACATCAATCTCAGAACATAGTGGATATTAGGGATCAAACCCCATCAAAACTAACTCGATTACATGACAGATCTCATCCTACCCATCACCGTCCAACAAGCCTATGATGAGATTACTCACGAACGATGAAGAGCATCATGGAATTGGCGATGAAGGATGGTTGGTGATGATGACGACGTCGGTTTCCCCTCTCCGGAGCCCAGAACGGACTCCAGATCTGCCCTCCAGAGGAAGAACACGTGGTGGCAGCACCTCCGTGTCGTGAAACGCGATGAACTCTTCTCTCTTAGTTTTTTCTGGGCGATAAAGAATATATAGAGATGGAGTTGGAGGCTGCGGAGCTATGAGGGCCTCACAAGCCTGCCAGGCACGACCTAGGGGGGTCGCGCCTCCTGGGCTTCTGGGCTCCTAGCTCCGTGTCTTCAGGTGATTCTTGCGCCAATATTTTTTATATATTCCACAAAAAATCCTCGTAAATTTCCAGGTCATTCCGAGAACTTTATTTTCTACGCAAAAGCAACACCATGGCAATGCTGCAGAAAACAGCGTCAGTCTGGGTTAGTTCCATCCAAATCATGCAAATTAGAGTCCAAAACAAGGGCAAAATAGGTTGGAAAAGTATATACGATGGAGACGTATCAACTCCCCCAAGCTTAAAGCCTTGCTTGTCCTCAAGCAATTCAGTTGACAAACTGATAGAGACAAAAGAAAAACTTTTATGAACTCTGTTTGATCATGTTATTGTAATTATGTCTAACTCATATTCTGATTTTCAGCAAGATCATAAGCTAACCACATAAGCAATGACATTTAGGTCTCATGGTATGCTCATATCAATGGCATAATCAACTAGCAAGCAATAATAATAAGTTTCAAACGTCAACACTTCAATGAAAACAATCATAACACAATATGAACAGATGGTATCTCGCTAGCCCTTTCTGAGACCGCAAAACATAAATGCAGAGCACCTTCAAAGGTCAAGGGCTGACTGAACATTGTAATTCATGGCAAAGAAGATCTAGCCACAGTCATACTCAATATCAATTAATAGCAACGAATAAAATGACTCAACAGAAATGTAAATAGATAGGCCCTTCGCAGAGGGAAGCATTAATTTGCAGAGGTGCCAGAGCTCCAGCTTTTAAAACAGAGATAAATAATTTTGGGTGGTACGCTTTCATTGTCAATGCGATGACCAAGAGTTTTCACCATCTTCCATGCTACACACATTATAGGCGGTTCCCAAACAGAAAATTAAAGTTTTGACTCCCCCACCACCAATCAATCACACTCCACAACTAGCCGAATCCTCGGGTGCTGTCCATACCAACAACAATCCAGGGGGAGTTTTGTCTGTTGTTATATTTTCAATTTGAGCATGGAACTGGGCATTCCGATTACCGGCCCTTTTCTCGTGACTGATAGTGAATAAACATGTGTCGAGGATAACACGCCTGACATGGAAGATACTGACTGCCCTTGTCACCACATGAGCGGTTCGGGCATACAAAACAGATTATTATTTCAAGATTTAGAGAGTGGCACATGCAAATTTACTTGGAACGGCAGGTCGATACTGCATATAGGTAGGTATGGTGGACTCATATGGAACAACTTTGGGTTTATGGAAGTGGATGCGCAAGCAGTATTCCCACTTAGTACAAGTGAAGGCTAGCAAAAGACTGGGAAGCGACCAACTAGAGAGAGATAACAGTCATCAATATGCATTGAAATTAACCAACATTGAGTGCAAGCATGAGTAGGATATAAATCACCATAAACATGAATATCATAGAGGCTATGTTGATTTTGTTTCAACTACATGCGTGAACATGTGCCAAGTCAAGCCACTTGAATCATTCAAAGGAGGATACCATCCTATCATACTACATCATAATCATCTTCAAATTCATGTTGGCATCCAAGACAAACCATTCTAAGCTCCTAGCTAATTAAGCATGGCATCAGAAACTATGATCTCTAAGTTGTCATTGCAAACATGTTTCTCTCATAACAATGCTGAATTAAGAACGATGAGCTAGTCATATTTACAAATACAAAATAGGTCGAGTTCATACCAGCTTTTCGAGACTCAGTCACTTCATCATATATCGTCATTATTGCCTTTCACTTGCGCGACTGAATGAGGTGAATAATAATGAGAGTGTTCGTGCATTGGACTAAGCTGGAATCTGCAAGCAAACTCAGAGGAGAAGACAAAGTAATATGGCTCTTCGACGGATAAACAATAATGCAAATGAGAGCCACTAAACATTTTAACCATGGTCTTCTGCCTTGAGCCATAGAAAAATCAAATTATTTACACGGGAAAGCTCCCAACAAGCAAAAGAAGAACGGCAAACGTGCAAAACAGGAAAATAAAGCTAAATTTATCATTTTTTCTAAACAACAAAAAGTAAAAGTTGGGAGCAGAAGGTTGTGACTCCTAGATTCATCCATCTCATGGTCATCAAAAGAAATCCGTCAATGAGGTTGATCAAGTCTCCTTGACAAACTTTTTTCGAATCACATAAAACCGAAGAATTTTCGAATAATCACTAGGTTACCTCTACGGGGATGTGCATATCCCCAACAAGTAAATCATACCTCATCTTGACAGTAGGTATAGGGCATTCGAAGCTTCCAATAAGAATGGATGATTATTTTTCAATAGCATTGATGCAATGAACACTATATGTTTCTTCGGAAAGTGCACCGTGTGCTCATTACAATTAACATGGAAAGTGGCATTGCCTTTGTTGCAATCAATAACAGCCCCTGCAGTGTTTAAAAAGGGTCTTCCAAGTATGGTCGTCATGGCATCATCGTCGGGAATATCCAGAATAACAAAGTTGTTGGAAATATGCCCTAGAGACAATGATAAATAGTTATTATTATATTTCCTGTTTAAAGATAATCGTTTATTGTCCATTCTATAATTGTATTGAATGAAAACATAGATACATGTGTGGATAAATAGACACAACAATGTCCCTAGCAAGCCTCTAGTTGGCTAGCCAATTGATCAAGGATAGTCAAGGTTTTCTGACTATGTGCAAAGTGTTGTTTCTTGATAAATGGATCACATCATTAGGAGAATCATGTGATGGACTAGACACAAGCTATGAACGTAGCATATTGATCGTGTCATTTTATTGCTATTGTTTTTTGCGTGTCAAGTATTTGTTCCTATGACCATGAGATCATATAACCTGCTGGCATCGGAGGAATGCCTTGTGTGTATCAAACGTCACAACGTAACGGGTTGACTATAAAGGTGCTCTACAGGTATCTTTGAAGGTGTCCGTTGGGTTAGTATGGATAAAGATTGGGATTTGTCACTCCGTGTGATGGAGAGGTATCTCGGGGCCTACTCGGTAATACAACATCACACACAAGCCTTGCAAGCAATGCGACTAAGTGTAAGTCACGGGATCTTGTATTACAGAACGAGAAAAGAGACTTGCCGGTAATGAGATTGAAATAGGTATGCGGATACCGACGATCGAATCTCGGGCAAGTAACATACCGAAGGACAAAGGGAATGACATACAGGATTGCCTGAATCCTTGACACTGAGGTTCAACCGATAAGTTATTCAGAGAATATGTAGGATCCAATATGGGCATCCAGGTCCCGGTATTGGATATTGACCGAGGAGTACCTCGGGGCATGTCTGCATAGTTCTCGAACCCGCAGGATCTGCACACTTAAGGTTCGATGATGTTTTAGTATAGTTGAGTTATATGTGTGGTTACCAAATGTTGTTCGGAGTCCCGGATGAGATCATGAACGTCATGAGGGTTTCCGGAATGGTTCGGAGACGAAGATTCATATATAGGATGACCTCATTTGATTACCGGAAAGTTTTCGGGCATTACCGGGAATGTACCGGGAGTGACAAATGGGTTCCTGATGTTCACCGGGGGGGGCACCCACCCAGGGGAAGCCCATAGGACTTGGGGTGCTGCACCATCCCTTAGTGGGCTGGTGGGACAGCCCAAGAGGCCCTACGCGCAGAAGAGAAAAAATCAAAGGAAAAAGAAAAAAGGAGGTGGGAAGGAAGGGAAGGACTCCACCTTCCAATCCTAGTTGGACTAGGATTGGAGGTGGACTCCTCCACCTGCTTGGCCGGCGGACTCTTTGGGTCTTGGACCCCAAGGCAAGTCTCCCAACCCTCCTCCTATATATAGTGAAGGTCTAGGGATGATTTGAGACAACTTTGCCACGGCAGCCCGACCACAAAACATCACGGTTTTTCCTCTAGATCGTATTTCTGCGGAGCTCGGGCGGAGCCGTGCAGGAGTAGATCCATCACCACCACCGGAGCCCCGTCACACTGCCGAAGAACTCATCTACTTCTCTGTCTTTCTTGCTGGATCAAGAAGGCCGAGATCATCGTCCAGCTGTACGTGTGCTGAACACGGAGGTGCCGTCCGTTCGGCACTAGATCGGAGCGGATCGTGGGACGGTTCGTGGGACGGTTCGCAGGGCGGATCGAGGGACGTGAGGACGTTCCACGACATCAACCATGTTTCTTAACGCTTCCTGATGTGCGATCTACAAGGGTACGTAGATCCAAATCTCCTCTCGTAGATCGACATCACCATGATAGGTCTTCGTGCGCGTAGTAAAATTTTTGTTTCCCATGCGACGTTCCCCAACAGTGGCATCATGAGCTAGGTTCATGCGTAGATATCATCTTGAGTAGAACACAAAATTTTTTGTGGGCAGTGATGTGCGATTTTCTGCCCTCCTTAGTCCTTTCTTGATTCCGCGGTATTGTTGGATCGAAGCGGCTCGGACCGACATTACTCGTACGCTTACGAGAGACTGGTTTCATCGCTACGAGCAACCCCGTTGCTCAAAGATGACTGGTGAGTGTCGGTTTCTCCAACTTTAGTTGAATCGGATTTGACCAAGGAGGTACTTGGAGAGATGTTAAATATCAATTCATAAATCCCCGTTGTGGTGTTTGCGTAAGTAAGATGCGATCCTACTAGATACCCATGGCAACCACGTAAAACATGCACCAACAATTGGAGGACGTCTAACTTGTTTTTGCAGGGTATGCATGTGATGTGATATGGCCAGTGATGTGATGTGATATATTAGATGTATGAGATGATCATGTTGTAATAGTTAATATCGACTTGCACGTCGATGGTACGGCAACCGGCAGGAGCCATAGGGTTGTCTTTAAACAAATGTTTGTGCTTGCAGATGCGTTTACTATATTGCTAGGACGTAGCTTTAGTAGTAATAGCATGAGTAGCACGACAACCCCGATGGCGACGCGTTGATGGAGATCATGGTGTGGCGCCGGTGACAAGAAGATCGTGTCAGTGCTTTGGTGATGGAGATCAAGAAGCACATGATGATGGCCATATCATGTCACTTTTGAATTGCATGTGATGTTAATCCTTTCATGCACCTTTATTTTCTTAGAACAATGGTAGCATTATGAGGTGATCTCTCACTAAAATTTCAAGACGAAATTGTGTTCTCCCCGACTGTGCACCGTTGCTATAGTTCGTTGATTCGAGACACCACGTGATGATCGGGTGTGATAGACTCAACGTTAACATACAGCGGGTGCAAAATAGTTGCACACGCGGAACACTCGGGTTAAGCTTGACGAGCCAAGCATGTGCAGACATGGCCTTGGAACACATGAGAGCGAAAGGTCGATCATGAATCATATAGTTGATATGATTAGCATAGGGATGCTTACCACTGAAACTATCCTCAACTCACGTGATGATCGGACTTGAGCTAGTGGAATTGGATCATGAACCACTCAAATGACTAGAGAGATGTACTTTTTGAGTGGGAGTTTAGCAAGTAATTTGATTAGTTAAACTCTAATTATCTTGAACATAGTCTAAGTCCACTTTGAAAATATTTGTGTTGTAGATCAATGCCTCACACGACAGTCACCATGAATTTTAATATGTTAGAGAAAGCTAAGTTGAAAGATGATGGAAGCAACTTTGTAGACTGGGCTCGTAGTCTTAAGTTGCTCCTGCAAGCTGGGAAGAGGGATTATGTCCTTAATGCTGCGCTAGGAGATCAACCATCCGCCGCGGCTGACCAAGATGCTAAGAACGCTTGTTTAGCACGCAAGGAGGACTACTCAATAGTTCAGTGTGCAGTCTTGTATGGCTTAGAGCCAGGACTTCAACGTCTCTTAGAGCATCATGGAGCATATGAGATGTTCCAGGAGTTGAAGTTTATCTTTCAGAAGAACGCACGGATCGAGAGGTATGAGACCTCCGATAAATTCTATGCTTGCAAGATGGAGGAGAACTCGTCTGTCAGTGAACATGTGCTCAAAATGTCTAGGTACTCAAACCGTCTAGCTGAGCTGGGGATTGAACTCCCGCAAGAGGCTATCATTGACAGAATTCTTCAATCACTACCACCAAGCTATAAGAGCTTTGTGTTGAACTATAACATGCAAGGGATGAACAAGTCACCCGGCGAGTTATGCGTGATGCTGAAAGTCACAGAGTTAGAACTCCGTAAATAGCATCAAGTGTTGATGGTGAATAAGACCACTAGTTTCAAGAGAAACGGCAAAGGAAAGAAGGGTAATTCAAAGAAGAGCGGCAAGCCTGTTGCCAATCCGACGAAGAAGCCCAAAGCTGAACCTAAGCCTGACACGGAGTGCTATTATTGCAAGGGTATGAGTCACTGGAATTGCAACTGCCCCCAAGTATCTTGCTGGTAAGAAGGCGGCCAAAGAAACATCAGGTACATTCGGTATACATGTTATTGATGTGTACTTAACCAGCTCTTGTAGTAGTGCATCGGTATTCGATACCGGTTCTGTTGCTCATATTTGCAACTCAAAACAGGAACTGCGGAATAAGCGAAGACTGGCAAAGGATGAAGTGACGATGCGCGTGGGAAATGATTCCAAGGTTGATGCAATCGCCGTCGGCACAGTTTCACTTCAGTTACCATCAGGATTAGTTATGAACTTAAATAAATGTTATTTAGTGCCTGCATTAAGCATGAACATTATATCTGGATCTTGTTTATTGCAAGACGGTTACTCATTTAAGTCAGAGAATAATGGTTGTTCAATTTCTATGAGTAATATCTTTTATGGTCATGCACCCAATGTGAGAGGATTGTTCATATTGAATCTTGATAGTGATAACACACATATACATAACATTGAGACCAAAAGAGTTAGAGTTAACAATGATAGCGCCATTTTTTATGGCACTTCCATTTAGGTCATATTGGTGTAAAGCGCATGAAGAAACTCCATACCGATGCACTTTTGGAGTCACTTGACATTGATTCACTTGACACATGCGAACCATGCCTCACGGGCAAGATGACTAAAACTCCGTTCTCCGGAACAATGGAGCATGCAAGTGACTTATTGGAAATCATACATACCGATGTGTGTGGTCCTATTAGTGTGGAGGCACGCGGCCGATATCGTTATTTTCTCACCATCACTGACGATTTAAGTAGATATGGTCATGTCTACTTGATGAGGGACAAGTCTGAGACGTGTGAAAAGTTCAAGCAATTTCAGAGTGAAGTCGAAAATTATCGTAACAAGAAGATCAAGTTCCTACCGTCTGATCGTGGGGGTGACTATCTGAGTTTCGAGTTTCTCACTTAAGACAATGTGGAATTGTTTCACAGTTGACACCGCCTGGAACACCACAGCATAATGGTGTGTGCGAACGTCATAATTGTACTTTATTACAGATGGTGCGATCTATGATGTCTCTTACCGATTTGTCGTTATCGTTTCGGGGTTATGCATTAGAAACAACTACATTCACTTTAAATAGGGCACAATCAAAATCCGTTGAGACGACACCATACGAACTGTCGTATGGCAAAAGACCAAAGTTGTCGTTTCTTAAAGTTTGGGGATGTGATGCTTATGTCAAAAAGCTTCAGCCTGAAAAGCTAGAACCCAAAGCGGAAAAGTGTGTGTTCAAAGGTTACCCACAGGAGACAGTTGGGTATACCTTCTATCTCAAATCCGAGGGCAAAGTGTTTGTTGCTAAAACGGAGCTTTTCTTGAGAAGGAGTTTCTATAGAGAGAATTCAGTGGGAGGAAGATAGAACTTGATGAGGTTGTCGAACCTCTAATTCCTCTTGATGGTGGCCCAGGGAAAGGGGAAACCCCTGTTGTTGCGGCACCGGTTGAGGAACAAGTTGATGATGATGATCATGAAACTTCGGATCAAGTTACTGTCGGACCTCGCTGGTCGACAAGATCACCTACTGCTCCTGAGTGGTACGGTAATCCTGTCTTATCAATTATGTTGTTGGACAACAATGAACCTCCGAATTATGAAGAAACAATGGTGACCACGGATTCCAACAAATGGCTGGAGGCCATGAATCCTGAGATAGGATCCATGTACGACAAAAAAGTGTGGACTTTAGAAGTACTACCTGAAGGCCGCAAGGCTATTTAGAACAAATGGATCTATAAGAAGAAGACAGACGCAGACGGTAATGTGGCCGTTTATAAAGCTCGACTTGTGGCAAAGGGTTTTTCACAAGTTCAAGGAATTGACTACGATGAGACTTTCTCACCGGTAGCGATGCTTAAGTCTGTCTGAATCATGTTAGCAATAGCTGCCTTTTACGATTATGAAATCTGGCAGATGGATGTCAAAACGGCGTTCCTTAACGGTTTTCTTAAGGAAGAGTTGTATATGATGCAACCAGGAGGTTTTGTCGATCCTAGGAATGCTAACAAAGTGTGCAAGCTCCAGCGATCCATTTATGGACTGGTGCAAGCATCTCGGATTTGGAGTAAGCGTTTGGATAAGATGATCAAAGCATTTGGGTTTATACAAGTGGTTGGAGAATCTTGTATTTACAAGAAAGTGAGTGGGAGCTCTGTGGCATTTCCAATATTATATGTGGACGATATATTGTTGATTGGAAACAACATGGAGCTTTTGGAGAGCATAAAAGGTTACTTGAATAAAAGTTTCTCTATGAAGGACCTAGGAGAAGCTGCTTACATTCTAGGCATTAAGATCTATAGGGATAGATTGAAATGCCTGATAGGACTTTCACAAAGCACATACCTTGATAAAGTTTTGAAGAAGTTCAAAATGGATCAGTCCAAGAAAGGGTTCTTGCCAGTGTTACAAGGTATAAAATTGAGTAAGACTCAGTGCCGAGCAACTGCGGAAGATAGAGAGATAATGAGTTCCGTCCCCTACGCTTCAGCCGTAGGTTCTATCATGTATGCAATGATGTGCACTAGACCAGACGTCAGCTTGGCCATAAGTATGGCAGGCATGTTTCAGAGTAATCGAGGAGTGGATCACTGGACGGCGGTCAAGAATATTCTGAAGTACCTGAAAAGGACTAAGGAAATGTTTCTCATGTATGGAGGTGACAAGGAGCTCGTCGTAAACGGTTACGTCGACACAAGTTTTGACACCGATCCGGATGACTCCAAGTCTCAAACCGGATACGTATTTATTTTTGATGGGGGTGTGGTAAGCTGGTGCAGTTCCAAGCAGAGCGTCGTAGCAGATTCTACATGTGAAGCGGAGTACATGGCTGCCTCTGAGGCGGCAAAGGAGGGTGTCTGGATGAAGCAGTTCATGACAGATCTTGGAGTTGTGCCGAGCGCACTAGATCCATTGACTCTGTTATGTGACAACACTCGTGCCATTGCCTTAGCAAAGGAACCAAGGTTTCACAAGAAGACCAGAAACATCAAACGACGCTTCAACCTCATCTGCGACAACGTCGAGTTAGAGGACATGAATATTTGCAAAGTGCACACGGATCTGAATGTAGCAGACCCGCTCACTAAACCTCTTCCACGGGCAAAACATGATCAACCCCAGAACTGTATGGGTGTTCGATTTATAACAATGTAAATCACATGGCGGTGTGAGGACTAGATTATTGACTCTAGTGCAAGTGGGAGACTGTTGGAAATATGCCCTAGAGGCAATGATAAATAGTTATTATTATATTTCCTGTTTAAAGATAATCGTTTATTATCCATGCTATAATTGTATTGAATGAAAACGTAGATACATGTGTGGATATATAGACACAACAATGTCCCTAGCAAGCCTCTAGTTGGCTAGCCAGTTGATCAAGGATAGTCAAGGTTTTCTGACTATGTGCAAAGTGTTGTTGCTTGATAACTAGATCACATCATTAGCAGAATCATGTGATGGACTAGACCCAAGCTATGAACGTAGCATATTGATCGTGTCATTTTATTGCTATTGTTTTATGCGTATCTAGTATTTGTTCCTATGACCATGAGATCATATAACATGTTGGCACCGGAGGAATGCCTTGTGTGTATGAAACTTCACAACGTAACTGGGTGACTATTAAGGTGCTCTACAGGTATCTCCGAAGGTGTCCGTTGGGTTAGTATGGATCAAGACTGGTATATGTCACTCCGTGTGACGGAGAGGTATCTCGGGGCCCACTCGGTAATACAACATCACACACAAGCCTTGCAAGCAATGTGACTAAGTGTAAGTCATGGGATCTTGTATTACGGAATGAGAAAAGAGACTTGCCGGTAACGAGGTTGAAATAGGTATGCGGATACCGACGATCTAATCTCGGGCAAGTAACATACCGAAGGACAAAGGGAATGACATACGGGATTGCCTGAATCCTTCACACTGAGGTTCAACCGATAAGTTATTCGGAGAATATGTAGGATCCAATATGGGCATCCAGGTCCCGCTATTGGATATTGACCAAGGAGTACCTCGGGGCATGTCTGCATAGTTCTCGAACCCGCACGGTCTGCACACTTAAGGTTCGGTGATGTTTTAGTATAGTTGAGTTATATGTGTGGTTACCGAATGTTGTTCGGAGTCCCGGATGAGATCACGGACGTCACGATGGTTTCCGCAATGGTCCGGAGACGAAGATTGATATATAGGATGACCTCATTTGATTACCGGAAAGTTTTCGGGCATTACCAGGAATATACCGGGAGTGACGAATGGGTTCCGGATGTTCACCGGGGAGGCCAGCCCACCCGAGGGAAGCCCATTGGCCATGCGGGTGCCCTACCATCCCTTAGTGGGCTGGTGGGATAGCCTAAGAGGCCCTATGCATAGGAGAGAAAAAATCAAAGGAAAAAGAAAAAAAGGAGGTGGGAAGGAAGGGAAGGACTCCACCTTCCAATCCTTGTTGGACTAGGATTGGAGGTGGACTCCTCCACGTCCTTGGCCGGCGGGCTCTTGGGGTCTTGGACCCCAAGGCAAGTCTCCCCACCTCTAACATCCCAAATTTTGGAATGTTAATATAATTGTTAGAATGATTGTGTGTTTGTTTGAGTGAGTGAAACCTGAGTGGTGTTTGAAACTTTTCAACAACTTTTGAATGAGAGGGAATAAAATGACTTTCCCCTTCTCCGGGAATTCAAATTCAATCTTTTAAAATCAATGAGAGAAGATGACATGACTTATTCAACTAATGATAATTTGAATGGAGTTTGCAGTTGAATTCTTTCAAATTTTGCTTTTGCATTTCTATTTTTTCTTCCCCGAGAAAATACCCCGAAAATAAATTCTTGGCAGCAAGAAAGAGTGGAGGAAAATGACCCACCCAAGACAGGGGTGTTTTTTTTGAAATTATTTGAGCCAAGAAAACCAGATTTTATTGAAAAAGTATTTGCAAAAAGAAATAAAGCATTTAGGGGATTTTCTGAAAAACATTTTTTTAAAGTTTTTATTTCGGTCGTGGAAAAATGTTAAACAAATTCTATTTTTTCTGCTGATAATTTTGGTATATAATAACCCTATATTTGGACTTTATTTTATTCCTTTTTATTATTTTTACTTTTCTGTTTTTGAAAAAAAATACAAAATCGGGAGATATTTTTTTTATTTTAGGAAAGCGCCATGGGCGCGATTTTAGTGTTGGGCCAAATCCCTTAAGGCCCGGGACCGAGATCCCTTCGGATCGGTCACCGATCCCCCTCGCCCCTCTTTTCTTTCTCTCTGTCGCTGGGGCCCGCGCCCGATCTCTCTCCCCCTCGATCTCCTTCCTTCCATGGCACGAGCTGCTCCCTCGCCGGGATCTGCTCGGATCCGCGAGCCCCTCCACTGCATCGCCACCCCGCGCCTCGGCGGAGTTTCCAGCCACCACCAAGCCTCCCCGAGCTCCCCCTGCTCGCCCACGGCTCCCTCTCGCCTCGTCGTCGCCTCCCTCGGACGCCGGAGCCCCGCCGCCACCCGCTGGACACCTCGGACGCCGCCGAGACCCGCTGGAGCGACGAACTCGACCCCCGCCAACTCCCTGCTCGCCGGAGAACCTCCTGCCTCGGTGAGCCAGCCCCTGTGAACTCCATCACCTCTTTTGAGCCGTTGGATCTAGAGTAAACGCGCAGGATTAGAAACGAGGATACCCTTTCGGTTTAATCAGAAAAACCAAAACGTTTTTATTCCACTTAACTTTAGCCGAGCTGTTTCAGTTACATTGCGGCCGTTTGTTGGATTAGCTACGCAGCTCACACCCCAGAGCCAACCACAACGCGACACGTGGACCCCCTATTCACTAGTTGGATTTTTTCTTTTTTCAGTTTAATTCAAAAACAGAGGGAGATTCAATTTTATTTTGATCATAACTTTTGATCCACAACTCCAATTGAGTTGATTCTTTTTCTAGTCGATCACAAATGTTCTGTAGTTTTTAAAACATATAATTTGTCTCTGTTTGAAATTTTCAAATTTGAATTAGATCAGATTTAGTTTAAACATTGTTTTGCTTATTCCAGGAGTTTAAAAATAGATGTTAATTTGATTCTTTTTGCTACTCATCACTAGTGATCTTATTTATCAGTGGTAAAATTTTAACATTTGTTTGACTATTTTAGCTCATTGTTTCTTGTGAAACAATTTCTGTTTAACCTCTTTTAGGATTATGGCTATTTCCTTTTCTATAATTGTTTTCAAATTATTTTCTTTATTATTTCAGAAAGATTATGTTTTGTTTCTGTTAGTTAACAGTAGGTTTGCAACAAGTTTTGATTTTTATTTTTATATGTTACCATGAAATCAATTCTATTTCTCTAATAACTTGCAATTGGTTTCTCCACTGTTTCAAATCCCGTTTGGAAATACTTTCAAATAGTTTTGTGAAAAATACTTTATTTTATCCTAGTTAAATTTATATCTTAGTTCCCAGTAATTTAATTATTATTTTTTACAAAAACTATTTAGTGTTTGATGTAGTAGAAGACTCCCTCGTCTTAGTTGAAGTTTCCTTCGGATTCTTATTCACTCTCTCCTTTGTTTTGATTGCTAGAATGATTGCTAGTATGAGTGCTTATGTGAATGATATGTTTGTTATATAGATTTCATCGGAGAGTGGCGAGTAGTCTATCAAGTTATTCTCGAGAAGTTCTTCTTCGTCAACATCGCCAGGCAAGTCATTTGATCATGTATAACCTATGTTTTATGCATCGTAGTTCTACCATCCTATGCCCAATTGCATGCTGAGTAGGTACTTGAAAATTATGTTTACATATTGTAGTATCATATGGTAGGCACCCAACAACCCCGTTACTTGGCCCGGGACGACAAATTTCATATTGCTATGCTTGAGTAGACGGGATTCTGGTTGAGAGTTTATCACGAGTGATGCGAGGATACTTAAATAACCAAGACAGGTTAAGTCAAGACTTTTCAAGACCTCATGATGCAATGCAACTCTGGGTGAAGGACGGTTGATCGGCTCCCTGGAGAACCCAGTGGATGACCCGGGATGCTGGAGACGGCCATGACATCCTGCGGAAAGCTTCACCCAGGCTCAAAGAGATGGATGTATATTTTCAAGACCCAAGGCTTACCTGCACAGCCACAAGTCATTATGGGATCTGGCTTGGTTAGACAAGCGGCGACTCTGGGCAGGCGGTGCTAGCAGATGTAGAAGAACGGTAGGAATGGATGCGCACCAACAGGGATTCAGAGGGACCCGTTGGAAGACCATGTTTTGATCATCCGGTCTTCAAACACCCTGAAGTGCGAGGACATACACGGAGGCGATCAAATCTTGTGGGGAACGTGTGCAAAACTCTGCAGAGTACTCAAACCTAATCGATTAGCCGTGTCCACGGTCATGGACAACTTGAGCCAAAGGAATGAAGTTATCTGAAATTCTCAACACAAATAATAATATTGATGTGGGTATTATTGACAACATGGGTACGAGAATTGGTTGGCGGAACCATCTCGTTAAAAACCAACAATGTAGTACCATTTTGCTTTTAGCCCTCTCTTGATGTAGGAGACAACTTGCTTTTCGCTAAAAACTTATAGCCCCACCTGCCATATATGCATATAGTATAGATGATTACTTTTCACCCCTCTCTTATGTGACTTGCCGGCATATTCAATATGCTGACCTACACGGCTGCAACGTCTTATGTTGCAGATATTTTCTTCGACGAGTAAGAGTACGATTCAGGGTAACGGTCTACACTCAACTTGCCGTTGGTGTTTATTGGGACTCCACTCCCTTGACTCCTTCTGCTGAGATATTTAAGGTATATATCAGTTTTACGCTATTTACATGTGATTGCACTTTGATATATACATTGGCGTACTGTGTGTGCCAGCATACTGATCTAGGGATGGCACAGATACATAGAGGCTTGACTCGTCTTGAGTCGGGTCGCTACAGAAATGGTATAAGAGCCCAAGTTGGCTGTAGGACGTGACCCTAGAAACTGGAAATTTCTTAGGAAAGGATCTCTCAAAATTTCTATTTTTCAAGAACATCTTTTACTTCTCATCTCTTCTGATTTCATCAAACGTTCTCTCTCACCTCAAATAGTTAGACAACGCCCTTTCCCCTTTGACCACGTGAAGGACCAACCAACTCCCACTTCAAAGTAAAGAGGATTTCATCATGCAGTTGAAGCTACACCAATTGAAGACTCTCAAGACCCGAAGAACTCGAAGACCCCGAAACGTTCCAATGTTTATTAGAAGTCCAAACCCCAATTATATACCCACGTTAGTTACGATGATTTGTGAGCCGTCATTGGTGTGTGTTTTCCGACGGCCACAACTAAAACCTATTCTCAAAAATATTGTGTGTATTGTGTGTATCTCCCTCTCTTAACTGTCTCATCCCCAAAACCTCAACCCTACCAGATGGAGTATGAAGCTGGACTTGTAGTCTCTGGACCAATGACCCAGCTGGAAGCTGAGATATGGATTCAGGACATGGAGAACCACTTCGGGAGCAACTTGATCTCAAGGAAGTATGAAGTGGAACACGCTCTCCAGTACTTTACCCAAAGTGTTGCTATGTGGTGGAAAATGCACCATGCCATACAAGGATTTAGTGGAGCAGAAACTTGGGACGAATTCAAGAAGACTCTGTTAAGATCCCGACTTATTCGGAAGTGCTATGTTAATTCGAAGGAGAAGACTTGTGCATGCAAGATCTGTGGAGAAATAGGACACACCCAGGAAGAACACAAGGATGGATGCACTCATTGTGAAGAAAATCACCCAGCTGAGGAGTGCCCAAGTAGTCAGGTGACTTGTTTCCTTTGTGAAGGAACCACCCACTACCCAACTCAATGTCACATTTACCCCAAGGTACAACAAGTTGTCCAGCAGCAGATGGAAGCAATGAAGGAAACACTCAAGAAGACGAATCTAGAAGAACCTGTGATGAACGAAAATATTGAAGACCCTGATGGACAAGGTCTGACCAGTTTTTTCTCCAATGCATGCTACAAATGTGGAGAAGAAGGACATTATTCACAGGAATGCACGAAGGGAAGCCAAGAGTATCTGGGAAACTTCCCGACGGAAGAAGTGGAGTTTGATCCACTTGAAATAGAAGAACTGGCCAAAATAAAGGAGTCTGGAAAGAAGAAAAAGTACCCTCGGAAGAGCCAAATCTCTGTAGATATAGATCTGAGTCATGTCAGATGTTACAACTGTATGGAATTTGGCCACCACAAATCATGTGCTCAGGAAGGAAGCCGGAAACCCAAGGAGCAAAAGAAAACACTAAGACGCCTCGAGACTTGTCAGAACTCATTTGCTTTTGTTGCAAGGAAGTAGGACATTTTGCTAGCGATTGTCCACAATGGAAGAAAGCTAAAAAGGAGTAGTTAAGTTTTGACCGCGGCAGTTAGTGTAATCTGAAGAACTCTTGTATTTCATGAGATCATGGAGTGAATTTTTTTAAAAAAGAAGTCCCTGAGATTGTAATAACATCATGAATAAATGGAATTTATTGTCTCATGATTGCCTATGTTGAAACTGTATGCGTTGTTTCTCTTCGAACAAAGATCTCTGAACATTTATGAGGATATGACAAAATATGGTCTATGCAGGCATGAGTATTTCTCATTTTAAGTGTGGTAGTAATCAGTGAACCCACAGGATCCAATGAGTACGAATGTACCATGCATTACCAAGGAGAAACATACACTCCTCTGAGTACCTATTTACTGGCACCTGCAGATGACAACTCTCTACGAGTCATTCCTAAAGGGCCCCGAAACGATCATGACCCAGGCCAGTGATCATGATTATCCGAAAATCCTGAAGGACACGATGAAGCACATTCATCTTGAAGGAGATGCAGTCTACAAAGGCTACCCATTCATGGAAAGTGGAGTAGAACTTTGGTACGTGGAAGTACACCTCCACCATGTGAAAGGAGTTTGTCCAAAAACTATGGGGTAGTACTTTTTCATTTCACGTGTACCACGAGCAACCTTCTTTGATGCTATTCGTGAAGCTGCCATGGAAGCCATATGTCAGATTGGAGAAATACTTGAAGCAAGACTCCGTCATACCCAGGAATACCTGAGTGAGGTACGTGCGGAGATGATGGAGATGAAGCTCATGACCACCATGATGAAGCGAAAGATGGATGATTTCAAGGAGCACCTCGGAAAGTTCGAGTGGAACTAAAGTACCTCCAAGAGAGACAGATGAATAAAGTTGGCAGAAATGCTTGACCATACCGAACAATGTGGATGGGAGCATTTGTAATAAATTACTTTTGAGTTAGAATTTTGAAGAAATTAAGGATGTAATAAAGGATTGATTATTAAATGAATATGATTTATGGATGAACCAATACCTTTTCATGGTGAACACACCAATGGACAGTATCTCAAAGAGTGGCGTGTGTACCAAAAATAAGTCTGAGGATTATTATCATATGATGGTTACCCCAAGAATGTGACGGAATGAAACACTATGGAAATTTAAAGGCGGAGTAACTCCAAGTATGCCTGAAACCCATAGACCCCGGGACTAATAAGGATCAAGTACTATCTTTTTGGAGAAGGAAACTTGGATCAGCAGACGTTTTCTTAGGAACATACGAAAGCGAGAGAGTTGTGAAGATACGATAGATGTTTTGTTCAGCTTGCAGAACCAATGGATTATCCGAACTTCGTTCGTGGACAAGAGAAATTCTGCAACGCTTGTGAGGATGCCCAAGTGTTAGAATACAAGATTCACTAAGCCTTATACAAGGTAATGATTTCAGTGCGACATGGCTTGGCCACCATGACGACTTACTATTATCATTCTCTTGCTATTCGAAATGGTAAATCTGAGAGACTTACCCATAGTGAGAGACGACGTTATTTGAAGCTTTTGTTTAAGCCTTAGAATGGTATGATGAAAGCCCCATGTACATGTCATTTGTTGTCATGCGTAGGAAATTTTACGGAGAGGATGAAGACAAGACCTCTCTCTATGCAGGATAACCACAAATGGTAGACCACCATGAGGACCATCGATATGTTATTTAGAATTGACCACGAGACTGTTAGTTAAGAAGACCCAGTAACGAAAGAAGCTTATATCAACGGAAGAGCACTCGATTTTGATGGAAAACTTTATGAATATAACGGGAGAGCATCACCAAAGGATTTAAAATGAAGAATGTGAGATGTCAGTTGCCTAAACCCAGAGGATCGTTAAAACATTTTGAGGGACCAGTAATCTTCATTTTAAGTGTGGTAGCATCCCACCTTGCCGGAGATTGGATTTGTTAGAAGACCCCCAAACCCTAACCTTTCTTTCTAGCCTCTTCGAATCTCGAGGACGAGATTAATTTTAAGTGTGGTAGGTTTGTAACATCCCAAATTTTGGAATGTTAATATAATTGTTAGAATGATTGACTGTTTGTTTGAGTGAGTGAAACCTGAGTGGTGTTTGAAAATTTTCAAAAACTTTTGAATGAGGGGGAATAAAATGACTTTCCCCTTCTCCGGGAATTCAAATTCAATCTGAAGGCTGTCAGTTCTACTCCAACTTGTCTCACAAACCTTCATCTGCTTTGAAGACTATCCCTCTCATCTGGTCGTTCGTTGTCTGGTCTTAGATAGGTTCGGACATTTCCGAATGGGTCAGAGTGGATTCACACACTTGCTCATTGCAGTCGACAATTTTACCAAATGAATCGAAGCTAAACCAATCAAGAAGCTGTATTCCCGCACGACCATCAAATTCATGAAAGAAATTACATTTCGGTATGGAGTCCCGCACAGCATCATCATGGACAATGGGTCAAACTTTGACTCGGATGAATTGAGGCGTTTATGTTCTAACCGAGGGACCCGAGTGGATTATGCATCCGTTGCCCATCCCCAAATCAACGGCCAAGCTGAGCGAGCAAATGGTCTTATCCTCCAAGGATTGAAGCCTCAACTCATGCGAGACCTTGAGTATGCATCACGCGCTTGGGTGATTGAATTTCCTTCTGCTCTCTAGGTTTTGTGGACAACCTCGAATCGGTCGACTGGGCGAATGCCGTTCTTCCTGGTGTATGGGGCTGAAGCCGTTCTACTGAGTGCTTTACTCCATAACTCACCCCGACTGGATCTCTATTAAGAAGCTGAATCTGAGCAAGCACGACAAGATGGAGTGGATCTCTTGGAGGAGGAGCGCGAGATGGCGTTGATTCGGTCGACAATTTACCAACAAGATCTACGGTGTTTTCACTCAAGACATGTCAGGAGTGAGGCATTCCACGAAGGCGATCTGGTGCTCCGAGTAGATCAGCAGCGCCCGCATAAGCTAGCTCCTACTTGGAAACGACCGTTAATCGTCACCAAGGTGTTGAACAATGGAGCTTATCGACTATACAATCTCCATAAGAGGATCAACGAGCCACGTGCATGGAATGTAGATTTACTCAAACGCTTTTATGCTTGACCACATATTGATTTGATGTAACAGATGAAGTTTGTTGAACAATGTAGCTTGTCAAAGTTATAACTTCTTCAATTTGTGTCGATTCCGATCGAGCAGCTCCTCACCCAAATCATACTCGGACTGAAGAGCAAGCCTCACACTCTGGGGGCATAGTTGCAAACATTATTAACCTAAGTTAAAAAAAACCTTTTCGAGTGAATAAAAAACTATTCACTCGGATGCTTAGCTGCGAACCAGTTTTCGCCTAAGTACAAATCATACTCCGAGTAAAGAGCAATCCCCACACTCGGGGGCTTAGCTGCGAACATGATTCGCCTAAGTTAAAAAACCCTTTTGTGTGAATAACAAACTATTCAATCGGATGCTTAGCTGCAAACCAGTTTTCACCTAAGTACAAATCATACTCCAAGTGAAGAGCAATCCTCACACTCGAGGGCTTAGGTGCAAACATGATTCGCCTAAGTTAAGAAACCCTTCCGAGTGAATAACAACCTAATCACTCGGATGCTTAGCTGCGAACCAGTTTCGCCTAAGTACAAATAATACTCCGAGTGAAGTGCAATCCTCACAATGGGGGGCTTAGCTGCAAACATGATTCGCCTAAGTTAAAAAAACCTTCCGAGTGAATAACAAACTATTCACTCGGATGCTTAGCTGTGAACCAGTTTTTGCCTAAGTACAAATCGTACTCCAAGTGAAGAGCAATCCTCACACTCGGGGTCTTAGCTACGAACATGATTCGCCTAAGTTAAAAAACCCTTCCGAGTGAATAACGAACTATTCACTTGGATGCTTAGTTGCGAACCAGTTTTCGCCTAAGTACAAATTATACTCCGAGTAAAGAGGAATCCTCACACTCGGGGGTTAGCTGCGAACATGATTCGCCTAAGTAAAAAAAACCTTCCGAGTGAATAAAAAACTATTCACTCGACGCTTAGCTACGAACCGGTTTTCGCCTAAGTACGAAACGTACTCCAAGTGAAGAACAATTCTCACACTCGGGGGCTTAGCTGTGAACACGATTCGCCTCAGTAAAAATATACTCCGAGTGAAAGGAAAACTTTACACTCGGAGACTTAGCTGCGAGTGAATCGCCGAAGTCAAAAACTTTTCCCGGATGAATAGCAACCTATTCACTCGAGAGGTTCAGAATTCAAGGAAATCTCAGAAGCACACATGTTCAAAAGAATTTGGAATGGATCAAAGTCATATGTGCAACCAAAAAGTACTCGGGTTCCACACCCGAATGAAGTTTAACGATACATAAAACACTCGGCATAAACACTCGAATTTAAGTTTTGGTAGTAACTGCAGTTTCTCCTCAACGATCGTCGGGACTTGCAGGCTCGACGAAGGTATCGAGATCAATTCCATCAGCAATGCGAGATGCACCACTGATGAAAGTCTCCATGAAATTTTCCAACTAGAGTTTCTTCGTGTTCGCTACTTGGAGAGCCTTCAGCTTATCTTCTCCCGCCTCCTTGCAATGGAATCTGACGAGTGAGAGGGTGACATCAGCTCCACACCGCACGGCTGACTTCTTCCATGCTTGGACCCTATTAGGAATCTGACCAGGCGACCCATCACGGCCTCCAGATCAACTTGGAAGGTGTCTTCAGGACACAATTCCTTGTCAATTCTCCCCACAGTAGCTCACAGCCGAGCGATGTACCCTTGAACCTTCAGGACGCGACAGTTGAGGCGGTACATATCTACAGCCAAAGCGTCACGGACATGGGTCTTGACGGGGTCTAGATACAGCCCCACCTCGAAGGTCTCCTTCTCAAAGTCCGGACAGAATTCTGTATGAGAAGAAAAACGAAGAATCAGTCACAATTCTGTCGGCGAAGTTCGTAAATATTCACTCGGTGAAGAAAACGTACCCATGAGCGTCATAACCATCTTCGCCAGGAAGTCCTTCACAAACTTTTCCATGGCGTTTCCCCTCTTTGCCATGGAATCAAGATTCCCGCCCCCCCCCCCCCCGCTCCACTCTTTCTTTATTTAGTTTAGCATTTTCATCTACCAACTTACTAAAGTCCGCGAGGTTCTGCTCATTAGCTTCGGACTTTTCCTTAAGCTTTGCGAGGACTTTGTCCTCGTCTTCAAGCGTCTTCTTCAAATTGTCATTATCCAGCTGCAGCTGGTTCTTTTCTGATTCTACCTTGGTGTATTTCGAGACTATCTTGCAAGCCTTCTGAAAAACATCAACAATTCATTTCAGTCGACGCTAATATTTTTTCTACTTCCGAGTGGAGAAATACATTTCAGTCGACACTATTATTTTTCTACTTCCGAGTGGAGATATACACTTCATTCGACCAACTAGCGGCCCACCGCACCCACCCAAGGTCTTAAGACTAATGCCCTTTGTAAACGATCGACATCACTCTCGAGGATTATACCCAGTGGGTGCACTTAACGTGCCCCCACTAGAGACGAAAATACTCGACCAAGCTTGTCCTGACCTGGTAACCAAAAATAAATGCCAATTGTTTCCCAATTAGACCCTTGCTGAGGCAAGCACTCGATAACGGTCTCCGGAACTACACCCACTGGGTGCATGATAACCCAAAAGTATAGGGGATCGCAACAGTTTTCGAGGGTAGAGTATTCAACCCAAATTTATTGATTCGACTCAAGGGGAAGCCAAAGAATATTCTCAAGTATTAGCAGTTGAGTTGTCAATTCAACCACACCTGAAAGATTTAGTATCTGCAGCAAAGTATCAGTAGCAAATTAGAGTGATAGCAAAAGTAGCAATGGTAACCAGTAGCAATAGTGACAACAGTAGCTGCAGAGTAACAGTAGCAGCACTGACAACAATAGCGGCAAAGTAACATAGCAAGGACCAGTACGAAAAGACTCGTAGGCATTGGATCGGTGATGGATAATTATGCCGGATGTTATTTATCATGCAACAGTTATAACATGGAGAGATATGTAACTAGCTCCAGTTCGTCAATGTAATGTAGGCATGCATTCCGTATATAGTCATACGTGTTGGAATTATGCCCTAGAGGCAATAGTAAATATAGTTATTATTATAATTCCTGTATCAAGATAATCGTTTATTGTCCATGCTATAATTGTATTGAATGAAGACTCATTTACATGTGTGGATACATAGACAAAACACCGTCCCTAGCAATCCTCTAGTTGGCTAGCCAGTTGATCAAAGATAGTCAGTGTCTTCTGATTATGAACAAAGTGTTGTTGCTTGATAACTGGATCACGTCATTAGGAGAATCACGTGATGGACTAGACCCAAATTAATAGACGTAGCATGTTGATCGTGTCATTTTGTTGCTACTGTTTTCTGCGTGTCAAGTATTTATTCCTATGACCATGAGATCATATAACTCACTTACACCGGAGGAATGCCTTGTGTGTATCAAACGTCGCAACGTAACTGGGTGACTATAAAGATGCTCTACAGGTATCTCCGAAGGTGTTAGTTGAGTTAGTATGGATCAAGACTGGGATTTGTCACTCCGTGTGACGGAGAGGTATCTCGGGGCCCACTCGGTAATACAACATCACACACAAGCCTTGCAAGCAATGTAACTTAGTGTAAGTTGCGGGATCTTGTATTACAGAACGAGTAAAGAGACTTGCCGGTAAACGAGATTGAAATAGGTATACGGATACTGACGATCGAATCTCGGGAAAGTAACATACCGAAGGACAAAGGGAATGACATACGGGATTATATGAATCCTTGCCACTGAGGTTCAGACGATAAGATCTTCGTAGAATATGTAGGATCCAATATGGGCATCCAGGTCCCGCTATTGGATATTGACCGAGGAATCTCTCGGGTCATGTCTACATAGTTCTCGAACCCGTAGGGTCTGCACACTTAAGGTTCGACGTTGTTTTATGCGTATTTGAGTTATATGGTTGGTTACAGAATGTTGTTCGGAGTCCCGGATGAGATCACAGACGTCACGAGGGTTTCCGGAATGATCCGGAAACGAAGATTGATATATAGGATGACCTCATTTGATTACCGGAAGGTTTTCGGAGTTACCGGGAATGTACCGGGAATGACGAATGGGTTCCGGGAGTTCACCGGGGGGGGGGGGGCAACCCACCCCGGGGAAGCCCATAGGCCTTGAGGGTGGCGCACCAGCCCTTAGTGGGCTGATGGGACAGCCCAAAAGGGCTCTATGCGCCAAGAAGAGAAAATCAAGAGAAAAAAAAAGAGGAGGTGGGAAGGAAGGGAAGGACTCCCTCCCACCAAACCAAGTCCAACTCGGTTTGGGGGGGGGAGTCTTCCCCCCTTGGCTCTGCCGACCCCCTTGGGGCTCCTTGAGCCCCAAGGCAAGGTCCCCTCCCTCCCACCAATATATACGGAGGTTTTAGGGCTGATTTGAGACGACTTTTCCACGGCAGCCCGACCACATACCTCCATGGTTTTTCCTCTAGATCGCGTTTCTGCGGAGCTCGGGCGGAGCCCTGCTCGGACAAGGTCATCACCAACCTCCGGAGCGCCGTCACGCTGCCGGAGAACTCTTCTACCTCTCCGTCTCTCTTGCTGGATCAAGAAGGCCGAGATCATCGTCGAGCTGTACGTGTGCTGAACGCGGAGGTGCCGTCCGTTCGGTGCTAGATCGTGGGACTGATCGCGGGATTGTTCGCAGGGCAGATCGAGGGACGTGAGGACGTTCCACTACATCAACCGCGTTCAATAACGCTTCTGCTGTACGATCTACAAGGGTACGTAGATCACTCATCCCCTCTCATAGATGGACATCACCATGATAGTTCTTCGTGCGCGTAGGAAAATTTTTGTTTCCCATGCGACGTTCCCCAACAGTGGCATCATGACCTAGGTTCATGCGTAGATGTCTTCTCGAGTAGAACACAGAAGTTTTTGTGGGCGGTGATGTGCATTTTGCTGCCCTCCTTAGTCTTTTCTTGATTCCGCGGTATTGTTGGATTGAAGCGGCTTGGACCGACATTACTCGTACGCTTACGAGAGACTGGTTTCATCGTCACGAGTAACCACGTTGCTCAAAGATGACTGGCAAGTGTCGGTTTCTCCAACTTTAGTTGAATCGGATTTGACTGAGGACGTCCTTGGATGAGGTTAAATAGCAACGCATATATCTCCGTTGTGGTGTTTGCGTAAGTAAGATGCGATCCTACTAGATACCCTTGGTCACCACGTAAAACATGCAACAACAAAATTAGAGGACGTCTAACTTGTTTTTGCAGGGTATGCTTGTGATGTGATATGGCCAACGATGTGATGTGATATATTGGATGTATGAGATGATCATGTTGTAATAGAAATATCGACTTGCACGTCGATGGTACGGCAACCGGCTGGAGCCATAGGGTTGTCTTTATACTAACGTTTGTGCTTGCAGATGCGTTTACTATTTTGCTAGGATGTAGCTTTAGTAGTAATAGCATGAGTAGCACGACAACCCCGATGGCAACACGTTGATGGAGATCATGGCGTGGCGCCGGTGACAAGAAGGTCGTGCCGGTGCTTTGGTGATGAAGATCAAGAAGCACATGATGATGGCCATATCATGTCACTTATGAATTAGATGTGATGTTAATCCTTTTATGCACCTTATTTTGCTGAGAACGACGGTAGCATTATGAGGTGATCTCTCACTAAAATTTCAATACGAAATTGTGTTCTCCCCGACTGTGCACCGTTGCTACAGTTCGTCGTTTCGAGACACCACGTGATGATCGGGTGTGATAGACTCAACGTTCACATACAACGGGTGCAAAACAGTTGCGCACGCGGAACACTCGGGTTAAGCTTGACGAGCCTAGCATGTGCAGACATGGCCTCGGAACACATGAGACCAAAAGGTCGACCATGAATCATATAGATGATGTGATTAGCATAGGGATGCTTACCACTGAAACTATACTCAACTCACGTGATGATCGGACTTGAGATAGTGTAGGTGGATCATGAACCACTCAAATGACTAGAGAGATGTACTTTTTGAGTGGGAGTTTAGCAAATAATTTGATTAAGTTGAACTCTAATTATCTTGAACATAGTCTAAGTCCACTTTGAATATATTTGTGTTGTAGATCATGGCTCACGCAACAGTCATCTTGAATTTTAATACGTTCCTAGAGAAAGCTAAGTTGAAAGATGATGGAAGCAACTTTGTAGACTGGGCTCGTAATCTTAAGCTAATCTTACAAGCTGGGAAGAAGGATTATGTCCTTAATGCTGCGTTAGGAGATGAACCACCCGCTACGGCTGATCAGGATGTTAAGAACGCTTGGTTAGCACGTAAGGAGGACTACTCAATAGTTCAATGTGCAGTCCTATATGGCTTAGAACCGGGACTTCAACGTCGCTTTGAGCGTCATGGAGCATTTGAGATGTTCCAGGAGTTGAAGTTTATCTTTCAGAAGAACGCCCGGATCGAGAGGTATGAGACGTCGATAAATTCTATGCTTGCAAGATGGAGGAAAACTCATCTGTCAGTGAACATGTGCTCAAAATGTCTGGGTACTCAAACCGTCTAGCTAAGCTGGGGATTGAACTCCCGCAAGAAGCTATCACTGATAGAATCCTTCAATCACTGCCGCCAAGCTATAAAGGCTTTGTGTTGAACTACAACATGCAAGGGATGAACAAGTCTCCCGGCGAGTTGTTTGCGATACTGAAAGTCGCAGAGTCTGAACTCCGTAAAGAGCCTCAAGTGTTGATGGTGAATAAGGCCACTAGTTTCAAGAGAAACGGCATAGGCAAGAAGGGCAATTCGAAGAAGAGCGGCAAGCCTATTGCCAATCCGACGAAGAAACCCAAAGCTGGACCTAAGCCTGAAACGGAGTGTTACTATTGCAAGGGTATGGGTCACTGGAAGCGCAATTGCCCCAAGTATCTCGCAGATAAGAAGGCGGCCAAAGAAAAATCAGGTATATTTGATATACATGTTATTGATGTGTACTTAACCGGCTCTCGTAGTAGTGCCTGGGTATTCGATACCGGTTCTGTTGCTCATATTTGCAACTCGAAACAGGAACTGCGGAATAGACGAAGGCTGCCAAAAGATGAAGTGACGATGCGCGTAGGAAATGGTTCCAAGGTTGATGCAATCGCCGTCGGCACAGTGTCACTTCAGTTACCGTCAGGATTAGTGATGAACTTAAATCATTGTTATTTAGTGCCTGCGTTGAGCATGAACATTATATCTGGATCTTGTTTATTGCGAGACGGTTACTCTTTTAAGTCAGAGAATAATGGTTGTTCTATTTCTATGAGTAACATCTTTTATTGTCATGCACCGAATATGAGAGGATTGTTCATATTGAATCTTGATAGCGACACGCATATACATAACATTGAGACCAAAAGAGTTAGAGTTAAACATGATAGCGCCATATTTTTGTGGCACTGCCTCTTAGGTCATATTGGTGTAAAACGCATGAAGAAACTCCATGCTGATGGACTTTTGGAGTCACTTGACTTTGATTCACTTGACACGTGCGAACCATGCCTCATGAGCAAGATGACTAAGACTCTGTTCTCCGGAACAATGGAGCATGCAAGTGACTTGGTGGAAATCATACATACCGATGTGTGTGGTCCGATGAGCGTGGAGGCACGCGGCGGATATCGTTATTTTCTCACCTTCACAGACGATTTAAGTAGATATGGTTATGTCTACTTGATGAAGCACAAGTCTGAAACATTTGAAAAGTTCAAGCAATTTCAGAGTGAAGTGGAAAATCATCGTAACAAGAAGATCAAGTTCCTACGGTCTGATTGTGGGGGTGAATATGTGAGTTTCGAGTTTGGTACTCACTTAAGACAATGTGGAATTGTTTCACAGTTAACACCGCCTGGAACACCACAGCGCAATGGTGTGTCCGAACGTCGTAATCGTACTCTATTAGAGATGGTGCGATCTATGATGTCTCTTACTGATTTGCCGTTATCGTTTTGGGGTTATGCATTAGAAACAGCTGCATTCACTTTAAATAGGGCACCATCAAAATCCGTTGAGACGACACCATACGAACTATGGTATGGCAAAAGGCCAAAGTTGTCATTTCTTAAAGTTTGGGGATGTGATGCTTATGTCAAAAAGCTTCAGCCTGAAAAGCTGGAACCCAAAGCGGAAAAGTGCGTCTTCATAGGTTACCCAAAAGAGACAGTTGGGTACACCTTCTATCTCAAATCCGAGGGCAAAGTGTTTGTTGCTAAAAATGGAGCTTTTCTCGAGAAGGAGTTTCTCTCGAGAGAATTGAGTGGGAGGAAGATAGAACTTGACGAGGTTGTCGAACCTCTCATCCCTCTGGATAGTGGCGCAGGGCAAGGGGAAACCTTTGTCATTACGACGCCGGTTGAGGAGGAAGTTAATGATGATGATCATGAAACTCCAGTTCAAGTTTCTGTCGAACCACGCAGGTCGACGAGACCACGTGCTGCTCCAGAGTGGTACGGTAATCCCGTCTTATCAATCATGTTGTTAGACAACAATGAACCTGCAAATTATGAAAAAGCAATGGTGGGCCCAGATTCCAACAAATGGCTAGAGGCCATGAAGTCCGAGATAGGATCCATGTATGAGAACAAAGTGTGGACTTTGGAGGTACTACCTGAGGGCCGCAAGGCTATTTAGAACAAATGGATCTTTAAGAGGAAGACGGACGCTGACGGCAATGTGACCGTTTATAAAGCTCGACTTGTGGCAAAGGGTTTTTCACAAGTTCAAGGAGTTGACTACGATGAGACATTCTCACCCATAGCGATACCTAAGTCCGTCAGAATCATGTTCGCAATAGCTGCATTTTTCGATTATGAAATCTGGCAGATGGATGTCAAAACGGCGTTCCTTAACGGTTTCCTTAAGGAAGAGTTGTATATGATACAACCCGAAGGTTTTGTCGATCCTAAGAATGCTAACAAGGTGTGCAAGCTCCAGCGATCCATTTATGGACTGGTGCAAGCATCTCGATGTTGGAACAAACGCTTTGATGAGGTGATCAAAGCATTTGGGTTTATATAAGTGGTTGGAGAATCTTGTATTTACAAGAAAGTGAGTGGGAGCTCTGTGGCGTTTCTAATATTATATGTGGATGACATATTACTGACTGGAAACAACGTAGAGTTTTTGGAGAGCATAAAAGGTTACTTGAATAAAAGTTTCTCTATGAAGGACCTAGGAGAAGCTGCTTACATTCTAGGCATTAAGATCTATAGGGATAGATCAAAACGCCTGATAGGACTTTCACAAATCACATACCTTGATAAAGTTTTGAAGAGGTTCAAAATGGAACAGTCCAAGAAAGGGTTCTTGCCAGTTTTACAAGGTATGAGATTAAGTAAGACTCAGTGCCCAGCAACTGATGAAGATAGAGAGCATATGCGCTCCGTCCCCTATGCTTCAGCCATAGGTTCTATCATGTATGGAATGTTGTGCACTAGACCGGATGTTAGCCTGGCCATAAGTATGGCAGGTAGGTTCCAGAGTAATCCAGGAGTGGATCACTGGACAGTGGTCAAGAATATCCTGAAGTACCTGAAAAGGAATAAGGAGATGTTTCTCGTGTATGGAGGTGACGAAGAGCTTGCCGTAAAAGGTTACGTCGATGCAAGCTTTGACACAGATCCGGACGACTCTAAGTCGCAAACCGGATACGTATTTATTCTTAATGGGGGTGCAGTAAGCTGGTGCAGTTCCAAGCAAAGCGTCGTAGCAGATTCTACATGTGAAGCGGAGTACATGGCTGCCTCGGAGGCGGCTAAGGAAGGTGTCTGGATGAAGCAGTTCATGACGGATCTTGGAGTGGTGCCAAGCGCACTGAATCCAATAACCTTGTTCTGTGACAACACGGGTGCCATTGCCTTAGCAAAGGAATCACGGTTTCACAAGAAGACCAGACACATCAAACGACGCTTCAACCTCATCCGCGACTACGTCGAGGGAGAGGACGTAAATATATGCAAAGTGCACACGGATCTGAATGTAGCAGACCCGCTGACTAAACCTCTTCCACGGCCAAAGCATGATCAACACCAGAACTGTATGGGTGTTAGATTTATTACAATGTAATTCACATGATGATGTGAGGGCTAGATTATTGACTCTAGTGCAAGTGGGAGACTGTTGGAATTTTGCCCTAGAGGCAATAGTAAATATAGTTATTATTATAATTCCTGTATCAAGATAATCGTTTATTATCCATGCTATAATTGTATTGAATGAAGACTCATTTACATGTGTGGATACATAGACAAAACACCGTCCCTAGCAAGCCTCTAGTTGGCTAGCCAGTTGATCAAAGATAGTCAGTGTCTTCTGATTATGAACAAAGTGTTGTTGCTTGATAACTGGATCACGTCATTAGGAGAATCACGTGATGGACTAGACCCAAACTAATAGACGTAGCATGTTGATCGTGTCATTTTGGTGCTACTGTTTTCTGCGTGTCAAGTATTTATTCCTATGACCATGAGATCATATAACTCACTGACACCGGAGGAATACCTTGTGTGTATCAAACGTCGCAACATAACTGGGTGACTATAAAGATGCTCTACAGGTATCTCCGAAGGTGTTAGTTGAGTTAGTATGGATCAAGACTGGGATTTGTCACTCCGTGTGACGGAGAGGTATCTCGGGGCCCACTCGGTAATACAACATCACACACAAGCCTTGCAAGCAATGTAACTTAGTGTAAGTTGCGGGATCTTGTATTACGGAACGAGTAAAGAGACTTGCCGGTAAACGAGATTGAAATAGGTATACGGATACTGACGATCGAATCTCGGGCAAGTAACATACCGAAGGACAAAGGGAATGACATACGGGATTATATGAATCCTTGGCACTGAGGTTAAAACGATAAGATCTTCGTAGAATATGTAGGATCCAATATGGGCATCCAGGTCCCTCTATTGGATATTGACCGAGGAATCTCTCGGGTCATGTCTACATAGTTCTCGAACCCGCAGGGTGTGCACACTTAAGGTTCGACGTTGTTTTATGCGTATTTGAGTTATATGGTTGGTTACCGAATGTTGTTCGGAGTCTCGGAGGAGATCATGGACGTCACCAGGGTTTCCGGAATGGTCCGGAAACGAAGATTGATATATAGGATGACCTCATTTGATTACCGGAAGGTTTTCGGAGTTACCGGGAATGTACCGGGAATGACGAATAGGTTCCGGGAGTTCACCGGGGGGGCAACCCACCCCGGAGAAGCCCATAGGCCTTGAGGGTGGTGCACCAGCCCTTAGTGGGCTGATGGGACAGCCCAAAAGGGCTCTATGCGCCAAGAAGAGAAAATCAAGAGAAAAGAAAAAAAAAGAGGAGGTGGGAAGGAAGGGAAGGACTCCCTCCCACCAAACCAAGTCCAACTCGGTTTGGGGGGGGGGAGTCTTCCCCCCTTGGCTCGGCCGACCCCCTTGGGGCTCCTTGACCCCCAAGGCAAGGTCCCCTCCCTGCCACCTATATATACGGAGGTTTTAGGGCTGATTTGAGACGACTTTTCCACGGCAGCCCGACCACATACCTCCACGGTTTTTCCTCTAGATCGCGTTTCTGCGGAGCTCGGGCGGAGCCCTGCTGAGACAAGGTCATCACCAACCTCCGAAGCGCCATCACGCTGCCGGAGAACTCTTCTATCTCTCCGTCTCTCTTGCTGGATCAAGAAGGCCGAGATCATCGTCGAGCTGTACCTGTGCTGAACGCGGAGGTGTCGTCCGTTCGGTGCTAGATCGTGGGACTGATCGCGGGATTGTTCGCGGGGCGGATCGAGGGACGTGAGGACGTTCCACTACATCAACCGCGTTCACTAACGCTTCTGTTGTACGATCTACAAGGGTACGTAGATCACTCATCCCCTCTCGTAGATGGACATCACCATGATAGGTCTTCGTGCGCGTAGGAAAATTTTTGTTTCCCATGCGACGTTCCCCAAGAATACGTGCTTAGGGAAAAGAACTTCTGTGACATTTATTGTCCATCCCTCCCATGGCAGCGGGGTCCTAATGGAAACTACAGGATATTAAGGTTCTCCTTTTAATAAAGAACCGGACCAACGCATTAACACTTAGTAAATACATGAACTCCTCATACTATGGTCATCTCCGGGAGTGGTTCCGGCTATTGTCACTTCGGGGTTGCCGGGTCATAAAACATAGTAGGTGACTACAACTTGCAAGATAGGATCAAGAACACACATATATTGGCGACAACATAATAGGTTCAGATCTGAAATCCTGGCACTCGGGCCCTAGTGACAAGCATTAAGCATGGAAAAGTAGTAGCAACATCAATCTCAGAACATAGTGGATACTAGGGATCAATCCCCGTCAAAACTAACTCGATTACATGATAGATTTCATCCAACCCATCACCGTCCAGCGAGCCTACAATGAGATTACTCACGAACGGTGAAGAGCATCATGGAATTGGCGATGAAGTAAGGTTGGTGATGACGATGGCGATGATCTCCCCTCTCCGGAGCCCAGAACGGACTCCAGATCTGCCCTCCAGAGGAAGAACAGGAGGTGGCGGCGCCTCCGTATCGTAAAACGCGATGAACTCTTCTCCTTGATTTTCTTTTCCGGATGAAAAGGACTAAATAGAGCTGAGATTGGAGGCGGTGGAGCTTTGTAGGGCCCACAAGCCTCTCAGGCGTGGCTAGGGGGGCCGCGCCTGGTGGGCTTGTGGGCTCCACGCTCCACTTACTCCATTAATTCTTGCGCCAGTATTTTTTATATATTCCTGAAAAATTCTCCATAAATTTCCAGGTCATTCCGAGAACTTTTGTTTCTGCGCAAAAACAACACCATGGCAATTCTGCTGAAAACAGCGTTAGTCCGGGTTACTCCATTCAAACCACGCAAATTAGAGTCCAAAACAAGGGCAAAAGAGTTTGGAAAAGTAGATACGATGGAGACGTGTCAGTGCACTCAGCGTACCCCCACTGGATACAAAGCCACTTGACCAGCTCCGGCCTGGCCGAGTGAAAAATGGAGCATGACTCTTCTATTCAGACTCCTGCTGATGTAAGCATTCAACAACAGTCTCGGAGACTACATCGAGTGGGTCACTCAGCGTGCCCCCAGTGGAATAAAGAAAAACTACTACACAACGTACCCCAAGTGGGTGTAAAGTAAGATTGACAAGATTCAATCGGAAAACAAGTTAGACAAGATTCAATCGGAAATTAAATTACAATGGAACTTACTCGGATGTTCGCCTGTAGCATCGACCCAGCATCATACACCAACTTACTGGCCTCGAACGCCTCCTTAGTCCGCTTCATCATCAGCCTAGCTGGGATGATAGCCTCTTTTGCGGCTCCAGTCTGATCCTCTCGGACATGTTGCATAGAAAATGGAAGTGTCGATGATGTCGGTATCGCAACAGTGGTAACATGAGTTACCAGAGGCACAGTCGGCACATTAGTCGATCCAGTCGGAGGGATTGTAACCATAGCAGCCGAACCGACCGGAGGCAGTCTCGACACAGGTGTTGCGGGTATACTCAACACATGCATTGCAGGCATGGATTGAGTTCATTTTGCTGCTGTATGTCGCGGCTCTTGTTCGTCATCTAAGAAAATGACATTTGAAGCTGCAACAATGGTGGCTAGATCAGTTGAGATATCCAATCCAGAAAACAGAGTAAAGTTAGTACTTATCATACCTGGTCGAGGAGCAGGCTTATCCACGACGTCCAAGTCCATGTGATCCTCTCCAGCCTCGATAGGAGTGGTCACCGAGGTAGCAGCACTTGCGAGGAAATTAGACTCAGTCATCAGAAACCCATAAAGTCATAATGGTGAAACAAAAAGGACGAATACTCACTTTGAGGCAACTGGCACGGCAATTCTCATTCGGGGCAAGGCCTTCCGAAACTTGGACACGTCGGGCTTGGGCTGTTTGGCAGCCTTCTTTGCGGAGTTGGTCGCAGCAGACCGGTCACGCTTCACGTTCCTGCTGTTGGATGCTACAGTTTTTCTCGGAGTAGCCGCTAGGTCATGGCGTTGATTGGATCAAGGTTCGTGGCGTGGAGGAGACTGATTTTCTTCTTCACTGTCGTCTGAGGCATTTTCACTCTCCTCTCTATCGTCGGTGTAATCGCTCTCGGCACTGCCACCTTCACTTTCCACCCCGAGGTCAAACTACTCCCCGTTGGGTACAGGAGAATGCAAGTTCGTCCACTCCTACAAAGAACAAAGACAGCAAAGTCAATAGGACAAGTACTCAGTCAATCGACAAAGACATGAACACAATCGGAAAAGATACAACATACCAATTTCCGCGGTTTATTCTCAGTGGAATAAGGTGCGACTCGCTTGGATCCCATGGGATTATCACAAGGTCCAATGATGGTCTTGATCCACTAACCTACTGTTTCTTCCAAAACTTCCTCAGGATGCGACAAGTGGAATCTTCAGAGCCCGAGTAGTGCCACCTAGCTTGGTCCCTCGCCTGAAGGGGATGGATGCGCCGGCTAAGGAACGTCTCCAGCAGATCCATTCCAATCAGTCAATTCTGTACCAAGTTGATCACCTCAGCTACCAACATCTCCACCTCTGCCTTGTCATCCTCGAATACAGTCAGTGTTCTAGGGGCAGTCGGATGATCTAAGGTGAAAGGAGGGAGGCCAGTCGACATGTTTGGAGACGCGACATCGTTACAATAGAACCATGTCAACTACCAATTCTGGACCAATTCGGGAAGGTTCATTTGGGGATAAGTGCTCCTACACCTTTTCTGGATCCCTAAACTGCCATACAACTGGACGACATTAGTCCTATTGTCACATGGGTTCTATTTTTTCACCGTATGGGATCACACAGAGAATATGTGCTTGAACAACCCCTAGTGAGGGGCACAACCCAGGAAACACTCGCACAGGGTGATAAATGGAGAGAGATGTGCAATGGTATTCGGAGGGAGATGGTGAAGTTGTGCCCCAAAATAAAAGAGGAAGCCTCGAATAAAAGGGTGCGGAGGAAGAGAGAAACCTCGCTCGACATGTGTGAGGAGAAGGACCCGTTCCCCCTCATTCGTGAATATGGTGGCTATATCATTCAGTTTAGTAAGATGTGCTACAACCGTTTCAGAATCATGACCATGAAAAGGATCAGATTCAACCAAAGTGATCAGCTCAGGATCGACACAGAATTCATACTTGCGTAGTAAATTCTCAAGATCATAGCTATCCTTACAAGCAAGAAAGTCTTCAGCTACCTCTCCCTCCATAACATAACCCTCGGGTATATTAGGCAATTCATATCTAGGAGAGCTAGGTCTAACAGGTGAAGAAGCAGGTTCCACTTCAATAATTTCATCAATTTCAGAAGTATCATCACATTCAGCAGCAACTCTAGCAATTTGTGCATCAAGAAATGCACCCAGTGGCATATCATTATCAAGCAAAGCATCATGGATAGCAGAAGCAACATCATCAAGCACAGGCGACATACAAGAATTACCAATAGGTGGTGGTGTCGCAAATTTACTCATAACTGAACGTGAATCAACTGCAGAGCTAGATGGAAGTTCCTTACCTGTCCTCGTAGTTGAGGGCAAGACTTTAGTTTTTGGATCTCTCGGATTCCTCATAGTGAACAACACACGTAAATCCCAAGTGACTCAGAGAATAGAGCTATGCTTCCCAGCAACGGCGCCATAAAAAGGTCTTGATAACCCACAAGTATAGGGGATCGCAACAGTTTTCGAGGGTAGAGTATTCAACCCAAATTTGTTGGTTCGACACAGGGGAGCCAAAGAATATTCTCGAGTATAAGCAGTTGAGTTGTCAATTCAACCACACCTGAAAGACTTAGTATCTACAGCAAAGCTTTAGTAGCAAAGTAGTGTGATAGTAACGGTAGCAGCGGTAACAGTAGCAGTAGTGACAGCAGAAGCGGTAAAGTAACTTAGCAAGGACCAGTAGGTAAAGCTCATAGGCATTGGATCGGTGATGGATAATTATGTTGGATGACATTCATCATGTAACAGTTATAACATAGGGTGATATGTAACTAGCTCAAGTTCGTCAATGTAATGTAGGCATGTATTCCGTATTTAGTTATACGTGCTTATGGAAAAGAACTTGCATGACATCTATTGTCCATCCCTCCCATGGTAGCGGGGTCCTAATGGAAACTAAGGGATATTAAGGTCTCCTTTTAATAGAGAACCGGAACAAAGCATTAGCACATAGTGAATACATCAACTCCTCATACTATGGTCATCTCCGGGAGTGGTTCCGGCTATTGTCACTCCGGGGTTGCCGGGTCATAACACATAGTAGGTGGCTACACCTTGCAAGGTAGGATCAAGAACACACATATATTGATGAAAACATGATAGGTTCAGATCTGAAATCATGGCACTCGGGCCCTAGTGACAAGCATTAAGAATAGCAAAGTAGTAGCAACATCAATCTCAGAACATAGTGGATATTAGGGATCAAACCCCATCAAAACTAACTCGATTACATGACAGATCTCATCCTACCCATCACCGTCCAGCAAGTCTACGATGAGATTACTCACGAACGATGAAGAGCATCATGGAATTGGCGATGAAGGATGGTTGGTGATGATGACGACGTCGATTTCCCCTCTCCGGAGCCCAGAACGGACTCTAGATCTGCCCTCCAGAGGAAGAACACATGGTGGCAGCACCTCCGTGTCGTGAAATGCGATGAACTCTTCTCTCTTAGTTTTTTCTGGGCGATAAAGAATATATAGATATGGAGTTGGAGGCTGCGGAGCCATGAGGGCTTCACAAGCCTCCCAGGCATGACCTAGGGGGGTCGCGCCTCCTCGGCTTCTGGGCTCCTGGCTCCGTGTCTTCAGGTGATTCTTGCGCCAATATTTTTTATATATTCCACAAAAAATCCTCGTAAATTTCCAGGTCATTCTGAGAATTTTATTTTCTACACAAAAACAACACCATGGCAATGCTGCAGAAAACAGCGTCAGTCTGGGTTAGTTCCATTCAAATCTTGCAAATTAGAGTCCAAAACAAGGGCAAAATAGGTTGGAAAAGTATATACGATGGAGACATATCAACTTCCCCAAGCTTAAAGCCTTGCTTGTCCTCAAGAAATTCAGTTGACAAACTGAAAGAGACAAAAGAAAAACTTTTATGAACTCTGTTTGATCATGTTATTGTAATTATGTCTAACTCATATTCTGATTTTCAGCAAGATCATAAGCTAACCACATAAGCAATGACATTTAGGTCTCATGGTATACTCATATCAATGGCATAATCAACTAGCAAGCAATAATAATAAGTTTCAAACGTCAACACTTCAATGAAAACAATCATAATACAATATGAACAAATGGTATCTCGCTAGCCCATTCTGAGACCGCAAAACATAAATGCAGAGCACCTTCAAAGATCAAGGGCTGACTGAACATTGTAATTCATGGCAAAGAAGATCCAGGCACAGTCATACTCAATATCAATTAATAGCAAAGAATAAAATGACTCAACAGAAATGTAAATAGATAGGCCCTTCGCAGAGGGAAGCATTGATTTGCAGAGGTGCCAGAGCTCCAGCTTTTAAAACAGAGATAAATAATTTTGGGTGGTACGCTTTCATTGTCAATGCGATGACCAAGAGTTTTCACCATCTTCCATGCTACACACATTATAGGCGGTTCCCAAACAGAAAAGTAAAGTTTTGACTCCCCCACCACCAATCAATCACACTCCACAACTAGCCGAATCCTCGGGTGCTGTCCATACCAACAACAATCCAGGGGGAGTTTTGTCTGCTGTTATATTTTCAATTTGAGCATGGAACTGGGCATTCCGATTACCGGCCCTTTTCTCGTGACTGATAGTGAATAAACATGTGTCGAGGATAACATGCCTGGCATGGAAGATACCGACTGCCCTTGTCACCACATGAGCGGTACGGGCATACAAAACAGATTATTATTTCAAGATTTAGAGAGTGGCACATGCAAATTTACTTGGAACGGCGGGTAGATACCGCATATACGTAGGTATGGTGGACTCATATGGAACAACTTTGGGTTTATGGAAGTGGATGCACAAGCAGTATTCCCGCTTAGTACAAGTGAAGGCTAGCAAAAGACTGGGAAGCGACCAACTAGAGAGCGATAATAGTCATCAATATGCATTGAAATTAACCAACATTGAGTGCAAGCATGAGTAGGATATAAATCACCATAAACATGAATATCATAGAGGCTATGTTGATTTTGTTTCAACTACATGAGTGAACATGTGCCAAGTCAAGCCACTTGAATCATTCAAAGGAGGATACCATCCTATCATACTACATCATAATCATCTTGAAATTCATGTTGGCATCCAAGACAAACCATTCTAAGCTCCTAGCTAATTAAGCATGGCATCAGAAACTATGATCTCTAAGTTGTCATTGAAAACATGTTTCTCTCATAACAATGCTGAATTAAGAACGATGAGCTAGTCATATTTACAAATACAAAATAGGTCGAGTTCATACCAGCTTTTCGAGACTCAGTCACTTCATCATATATTGTCATTATTGCCTTTCACTTGCGCGACTAAATGAGGTGAATAATAATGAGAGTGTTCGTGCATTGGACTAAACTGGAATCTGCAAGCAAACTCAGAGGAGAAGACAAAGTAATATGGCTCTTCGACGGATAAACAATAATGCAAATGAGAGCCACTAAACATTTTAACCATGGTCTTCTGCCTTGACCCATAGAAAAATCAAATTATTTACACGGGAAAGCTCCCAACAAGCAAAAGAAGAACGGGAAACGCGGAAAACAGGAAAATAAAGCTAAATTTATCATTTTTTCTAAACAACAAAAAGTAAAAGTTGGGAGCAGAAGGTTGTGACTCCTAGATTCATCCATCTCATGGTCATCAAAAGAAATCCGTCAATGAGGTTGATCAAGTCTCCTTGACAAACTTTTTTCGAATCACATAAAACCGGAGAATTTTCGAATAATCACTAGGTTACCTCAACGGGGATGTGCATATCCCCAACAAGTAAATCATACCTCATCTTGACAGTAGGTATAGGGCATTCGAAGCTTCCAATAAGAATCGATGAAGATTTCTCAATAGCATTGATGCAACGAACACTATATGTTTCTTCGGAAAGTGCACCGTGTGCTCATTACCATTAACATGGAAAGTGGCATTGCCTTTGTTGCAATCAATAACAGCCCCTGCAGTGTTTAAAAAGGTTCTTCGAAGTATGACCGTCATGGCATCAACGTCGAGAATATCCAGAATAACAAAGTTGTTCGAAATATGCCCTAGAGACAATGATAAATAGTTATTATTATATTTCCTGTTTAAAGATAATGGTTTATTATCCATTGTTAATTTTATTGAATGAAAACATAGATACATGTGTGGATAAATAGACACAACAATGTCCCTAGCAAGCCTCTAGTTGGCTAGCCAATTGATCAAGGATAGTCAAGGTTTTCTGACTATGTGCAAAGTGTTGTTTCTTGATAACTGGATGACATCATTAGGAAAATCATGTGATGGACTAGACCCAAGCTATGAACGTTGCATATTGATCGTGTCATTTTATTGCTATTTTTTTCTGCGTGTCAAGTATTTGTTCCTATGACCATGAGATCATATAACCTGCTGGCATCGGAGGAATGCCTTGTGTGTATCAAACGTTGTGACGTAACGGGTTGACTATAAAGGTGCTCTACAGGTATCTTCGAAGGTGTCCGTTGGGTTAGTATGGATCAAGATTGGGATTTGTCACTCCGTGTGACGGAGAGGTATCTCGGAGCCCACTCGGTAATACAACATCACACACAAGCCTTGCAAGCAATGTGACTAAGTGTAAGTCACGGGATCTTGTATTACAGAACGAGAAAAGAGACTTGCCGGTAATAAGATTGAAATAGGTATGCGGATACCGACGATCGAATCTCGGGCAAGTAACATACCGAAGGACAAAGGGAATGACATACGGGATTGCCTGAATCCTTGACACTAAGGTTCAACCGCTAAGTTATTCGGAGAATATATAGGATCCAATATGGGCATCCAGGTCCCGGTATTGGATATTGACCGAGGAGTACCTCGGGGCATGTCTGCTTAGTTCTCAAACCCGCAGGATCTGCACACTTAAGGTTCGATGATCTTTTAGTATAGTTGAGTTATATGTGTGGTTACCGAATGTTGTTCGGAGTCCCGGATGAGACCACGAACATCACGAGGGTTTCCGGAATGGTCCGGAGACGAAGATTCATATATAGGATGACCACATTTGATTACCGGAAAGTTTTCGGGCATTACCGGGAATGTACCGGGAGTGACAAATGGGTTCCGGATGTTCACCGGGGGGGTACCCACCCAGTGGAAGCCTATAGGACTTGGGGTGCTGCACCATCCCTTAGTGGAAAAATCAAAGGAAAAAGAAAAAAGGAGGTGGGAAGGAAGGGAAGGACTCCACCTTCCAATCCTAGTTGGACTAGGATTGGAGGTGGACTCCTCCACCTCCTTGGACGGCGGGCTCTTTGGGTCTTGGACTCCAAGGCAAGTCTCCCAACCCCTCCTCGTATATATAGTGAAGGTCTAGGGCTGATTTGAGACAACTTTGCCATGGCAGCCTGACCACAAAACATCACGGTTTTTCCTCTAGATCGTATTTCTGCGGAGCTCGGGCGGAGCCCTGCAGGACTAGATCCATCACCACCACCGGAGCCCCGTCACGCTGCCGAAGAACTCATCTACTTCTCCGTCTTGCTTGCTGGATCAAGAAGGCCGAGATCATCATCCAGCTGTACGCGTGCTGAACACGGAGGTGTCGTCCGTTCGGCACTAGATCGGAGCGGATCGTGGGACGGATCGCGGGACGGTTCGTGGGACGGTTCGCGGGGCGGATCGAGGGACGTGAGGACGTTCCACAACATCAACCGTGTTTCTTAACGCTTCCTGATGTGCGATCTACAAGGGTACGTAGATCCAAATCTCCTCTCGTAGATCGGCATCACCATGATAGGTCTTCGTGCGCGTAGGAAAATTTTTGTTTCCCATGCGACGTTCCCCAACAGTGGCATCATGAGCTAGGTTCATGCGTAGATGTCATCTCGAGTAGAACACAAAAATTTTTGTGGGCACTGATGTGCGATTTTCTGCCCTCCTTAGTCCTTTCTTGATTCCGCGGTATTGTTGGATCGAAGCGGCTCGGACCGACATTACTCGTACGCTTACGAGAGACTGGTTTCATCGCTACGAGCAACCCCATTGCTCAAAGATGACTGGTGAGTGTCGGTTTCTCCAACTTTAGTTGAATCGGATTTGACCGAGGAGGTCCTTGGAGAGATGTTAAATAGCAATTCATAAATCCCCGTTGTGGTGTTTGCGTAAGTAAGATGCGATCCTACTAGATACCCATGGCAACCACGTAAAACATGCACCAACAATTAGAGGACGTCTAACTTGTTTTTGCAGGGTATGCATGTGATGTGATATGGCCAGTGACGTGATGTGATATATTGGATGTATGAGATGATCATGTTGTAATAGTTAATATCGACTTCCACGTCGATGGTACGGCAACCGGCAGGAGCCATAGGGTTGTCTTTAAACAAATGTTTGTGCTTGCAGATGCGTTTACTATATTGCTAGGACGTAGCTTCAGTAGTAATAGCATGAGTAGCACGACAACCCCGATGGCGACGCGTTGATGGAGATCATGGTGTGGCGCCGGTGACAAGAAGATCGTGTCCGTGCTTTGGTGATGGAGATCAAGAAGCACATGATGATGGCCATATCATGTCACTTTTGAATTGCATGTGATGTTAATCCTTTCATGCACCTTATTTTTCTTAGAACAATGGTAGCATTATGAGGTGATCTCTCACTAAAATTTCAATACGAAATTGTGTTCTCCCCGACTGTGCACCCTTGCTATAGTTCGTTGATTCGAGACACCACGTGATGATCGGGTGTGATAGACTCAACGTTAACATACAGTGGGTGCAAAATAGTTGCACACGCGAAACACTCGGGTTAAGTTTGACGAGCCAAGCATGTGCAGACATGGCCTTGGAACACATGAGAGCGAAAGGTCGATCATGAATCATATAGTTGATATGATTAGCATAGAGATGCTTACCACTGAAACTATCCTCAACTCACGTGATGATCGGACTTGAGCTAGTGGAATTGGATCATGAACCACTCAAATGACTAGAGAGATGTACTTTTTGAGTGGGAGTTTAGCAAGTAATTTGATTAGTTAAACTCTAATTATCTTGAACATAGTCTAAGTCCACTTTGAAAATATTTGTGTTGTAGATCAATGGCTCACACGACAGTCACCCTGAATTTTAATACGTTAGAGAAAGCTAAGTTGAAAGATGATGGAAGCAACTTTGTAGACTGGGCTCGTAGTCTTAAGTTGCTCCTACAAGCTGGGAAGAAGGATTATGTCCTTAATGCTGCACTAGGAGATGAACCACCCGCCGCGGCTGACCAAGATGCTAAGAACGCTTGCTTAGCACACAAGGAGGACTACTCAATAGTTCAATGTGCAGTCTTGTATGGCTTAGAGCCAGGACTTCAACGTCGCTTTGAGCATCATGGAGCATATGAGATGTTCCAGGAGTTGAAGTTTATCTTTCATAAGAACGCCCGGATCGAGAGGTATGAGACCTCCGATAAATTCTATGCTTGCAAGATGGAGGAGAACTCGTCTGTCAGTGAACATGTGCTCAAAATGCCTGGGTACTCAAACCGTCTAGCTGAGCTGGGGATTGAACTCCCGCAAGAGGCTATCATTGATAGAATTCCTCAATCACTTCCACCAAGCTATAAGAGCTTTGTGTTGAACTATAACATGCAAGGGATGAACAAGTCACCCGGCGAGTTATTCGCGATGCTGAAAGTCACAGAGTCAGAACTCCGTAAATAGCATCAAGTGTTGATGGTGAATAAGACCACTAGTTTCAAGAGAAACGGCAAAGGAAAGAAGGGTAATTCAAAGAAGAGCGGCAAACCTGTTGCCAATCTGATGAAGAAGCCCAAAGCTGGACCTAAGCCTGAAACGGTGTGCTATTATTGCAAGGGTATGGGTCACTGGAAGCGCAACTGCCCCGAAATATCTTGCTGGTAAGAAGGCGGCCAAAGAAAAATCATGTATATTCGATATACATGTTATTGATGTGTACTTAACCAGCTCTTGTAGTAGTGCCTGGGTATTCGATACCGGTTTTGTTGCTCATATTTGCAACTCAAAACAGGAACTGCGGAATAAGCAAAGACTGGCAAAGGATGAAGTGACGATGCGCGTGGGAAATGATTCCAAGGTTGATGCAATCACCGTCGGCACAGTTTCACTTCAGTTACCATCAGGATTAGTTATGAACTTAAATAAATGTTATTTAGTGCCTGCATTAAGCATGAACATTATATGTGGATCTTGTTTATTGCAAGACGGTTACTCATTTAAGTCATAGAATAATGGTTGTTCTATTTCTATGAGTAATATCTTTTATGGTCAAGCACCCAATGTGAGAGGATTGTTCATATTGAATCTTGATAGTGAGAACACACATATACATAACAATGAGACCAAAAGAGTAAGAGTTAACTATGATAGCGCCATTTTTATGGCACTGCCATTTAGGTCATATTGGTGTAAAGCGCATGAAGAAACTCCATACAGATGCACTTTTGGAGTCACTTGACATAGATTCACTTGACACACGCGAACCATGCCTCATGGGCAAGATGACTAAAACTCCGTTCTCCGGAACAATGGAGCATGCAAGTGACTTATTGGAAATCATACATACCAATGTGTGTGGTCCTATTAGTGTGGAGGCACGCGGCAGATATCGTTATTTTCTCACCATCACTGACGATTTAAGTAGATATGGTCATGTCTACTTGATGAAGCACAAGTCTGAGACGTTTGAAAAGTTCAAGCAATTTCAGAGTGAAGTCGAAAATTATCGTAACAAGAAGATCAAGTTCCTACCGTCCGATCGTGGGGGTGAGTATCTGAGTTTCGAGTTTCTCACTTAATACAATGTGGAATTGTTTCACAGTTGACACCGCCTAGAACACCACGGCATAATGGTGTGTCCGAACGTCATAATCGTACTTTATTAGAGATGGTGCGATCTATGATGTCTCTTACCGATTTGCCGTTATCGTTTTGGGGTTATGCATTAGAAACAACTACATTCACTTTAAATAGGGCACCATCAAAATCTGTTGAGACGACACCATACGAACTATGGTATGGCAAAAGACCAAAGTTGTCGTTTCTTAAAGTTTGGGGATGTGATGCTTATGTCAAAAAGCTTCAGCCTGAAAAGCTAGAACCCAAAGCGGAAAAGTGTGTGCTCATAGGTTACCCACAGGAGACAGTTGGGTATACCTTCTATCTCAAATCCGAGGGCAAAGTGTTTGTTGCTAAAAATGGAGCTTTTCTTGAGAAGGAGTTTCTATAGAGAGAATTGAGTGGGAGGAAGATAGAACTTGATGAAGTTGTCGAACCTCTAATTCCTCTTGATGGTGGTGCAGGGCAAGGGGAAACCCTTGTTGCTGCGGCACCGGTTGAGGAACAAGTTGATGATGATGATCATGAAACTTCGGATCAAGTTACTGTCGGACCTCGCTGGTCGACAAGATCACCTACTGCTCCTGAGTGGTACGGTAATCCTGTCTTATCAATTATGTTGTTGGACAACGATGAACCTCCGAATTATGAAGAAACAATGGTGACCCCGGATTCTAACAAATGGCTGGAGGCCATGAATTCTAAGATAGGATCCATATACGACAAAAAAGTGTGGACTTTAGAAGTACTACCTGAAGGCCGCAAGGCTATTTAGAGCAAATGGATCTATAAGAAGAAGACAGACGCAGACGGTAATGTGACCGTTTATAAAGCTCGACTTGTGGCAAAGGGTTTTTCACAAGTTCAAGGAATTGACTACGATGAGACTTTCTCACAGGTAGCGATGCTTAAGTCTGTCTGAATCATGTTAGCAATAGCTGCCTTTTACGATTATGAAATCTGGCAGATGGATGTCAAAACGGCGTTCCTTAACGGTTTTCTTAAGGAAGAGTTGTATATGATGCAACCAGGAGGTTTTGTCGATCCTCAGAATGCTAACAAAGTGTGCAAGCTCCAGTGATCCATTTATGGACTGGTGCAAGCATCTCGGAGTTGGAATAAGCATTTGGATAAGGTGATCAAAGCATTTGGGTTTATACAAGTGGCTGGAGAATCTTGTATTTACAAGAAAGTGAGTGGGCGCTCTGTGGCGTTTCTAATATTATATGTGGACGATATATTGTTGATTGGAAACAACGTGGAGCTTTTGGAGAGCATAAAAGGTTACTTGAATAACTATGAAGGACCTAGGAGAAGCTGCTTACATTCTAGGCATTAAGATCTATACGGATAGATCGAAACGCGTGATAGGACTTTCACAAAGCACATACCTTGATAAAGTTTTGAAAAAGTTCAAAATGGATCAGTCCAAGAAAAGGTTCTTGCCAGTGTTACAAGGTATAAAATTGAGTAAGACTCGGTGCCGAGCAACTGCGGAAGATAGAGAGACAATGAGTTCCGTCCCCTACGCTTCGGCCGTAGGTTCTATCATGTATGCAATGATGTGCACTAGACCAGACGTCAGCTTGGCCATAAGTATGGCAGGCAGGTTTCAGAGTAATCCAGGAGTGGATCACTAGACAGCGGTCAAGAATATTCTGAAGTACCTGAAAAGGACTAAGGAAATGTTTCTCATGTATGGAGGTGACAAGGAGCTCATCGTAAACGGTTACGTCGACACAAGTTTTGACACCGATCCGGATGACTCTAAGTCTCAAACCGGATACGTATTTATTTTTGATGAGGGTGTGGTAAGCTGGTGCAGTTCCAAGCAGAGCGTCGTAGCAGATTCTACATGTGAAGCGGAGTACATGGCTGCCTCTGAGGCGGCAAAGAAGGGTGTATGGATGAAGCAATTCATGACAGATCTTGGAGTTGTGCCGAGCGCACTAGATCCACTAACTCTGTTATGTGACAACACTGGTGCCATTGCCTTAGCACTAGATACATCAAACGACGCTTCAACCTCTTCCACGACAACGTTGAGTTAGAGGACATGAATATTTGCAAAGTGCACACGCATCTGAATGTAGCAGACCCGCTCACTAAACCTCTTCCACGGGCAAAACATGATGAACCCCAGAACCGTATGGGTGTTCGATTTATTACAATGTAAATCGCATGGCGGTGTGAGGACTAGATTATTGACTCTAGTGCAAGTGGGAGACTGTTGGAAATATGCCCTAGAGGCAATGATAAATAGTTATTATTATATTTCCTATTTAAAGATAATCGTTTATTATCCATGCTATAATTGTATTGACAGAAAACATAGATACATGTGTGGATGAATAGACACAACAATGTCCCTAGCAAGCCTCTAGTTGGCTAGCCAATTGATCATGGATAGTCAAGGTTTTCTGACTATGTGCAAAGTGTTGTTGCTTGATAACTGGATCACATCATTAGCAGAATCATGTGATGGACTCGACCCAAGCTATGAACGTAGCATATTGATCGTGTCATTTTATTGCTATTGTTTTATGCGTGTCAAGTATTTGTTCCTATGACCATGAGATCATATAACATGTTGGCACCGGAGGAATGCCTTGTGTGTATGAAACTTCACAACGTAACTGGGTGACTATTAAGGTGCTCTACAGCTATCTCCGAAGGTGTCCGTTGGGTTAGTATGGATCAAGACTGGGATATGTCTCTCCGTATGACGGAGAGGTATCTCGGGGCCCACTCGGTAATACAACATCACACACAAGCCTTGCAAGCAATGTGACTAAGTGTAAGTCACGGGATCTTGTATTACGAAATGAGAAAAGATACTTGCCGGTAACAAGGTTGAAATAGGTATGCGGATAACGACGATCGAATCTCGGGCAAGTAACATACCGCAGGACAAAGGGAATGACATACGGGATTGTTTGAATCCTTGACACTGAGGTTCAACCGATAAGTTATTCGGAGAATATGTAGGATCCAATATGGGCATCCAGGTCCCGCTATTGGATATTGACCAAGGAGTACCTCGGGGCATGTCTGCATAGTTCTCGAACCCGCACGGTCTGCACACTTAAGGTTCGGCGATGTTTTAGTATAGTTGAGTTATATGTGTGGTTACCGAATGTTGTTCGGAGTCCCGGATGAGATCACGGACGTCACGATGGTTTCCGGAATGGTCCGGAGACGAAGATTGATATATAGGATGACCTCATTTGATTACCGGAAAGTTTTCGGGCATTACCGGGAATGTACCGGGAGTGATGAATGGGTTCCGGATGTTCACCGGGGAGGCCCGCCCACCCGAAGGAAGCCCATTGGCCTTGGGGGTGCCGCACCAGCCCTTAGTGGGCTGGTGGGACAGCCCAAGAGGCCCTATGTGTAGGAGAGAAAAATCAAAGGAAAAAGAAAAAAAGGAGGTGGGAAGGAAGGGAAGGACTCCACCTTCCAATCCTTGTTGGACTAGGATTGGAGGTGGACTCCTCCACGTCCTTGGTCGGCGGGCTCTTGGGGTCTTGGACCCCAAGGCAAGTCTCCCCACCTGTAACATCCCAAATTTTGGAATGTTAATATAATTGTTAGAATGACTGTGTGTTTGTTTGAGTGAGTGAAACCTGAGTGGTGTTAGAAATTTTCAAAAAATTTTGAATGAGAGGGAATAAAATGACTTTCCCCTTCTCCGGGAATTCAAATTCAATCTTTTAAAATCAATGAGAGAAGATGACATGACTTCTTCAACCAATGAGAATTCGAATGGAGTTTGAAGTTGAATTCTTTCAAATTTTGCTTTTGCATTTCTATTTTTTCTTCCCCGAGAAAATACCCCGAAAATAAATTCTTGCGAGCAAGAAAGAGCGGAGGAAAATGACCCTCCCAAGCCAGGGGTGTTTTTTTGAAATTATTTGAACCAAGAAAACCAGATTTTATTGAAAAAATATTTGCAAAAAGAAATAAAGCATTTAGGGGATTTTCTGAAAAACATTTTTTTTAAGTTTTTATTTCGGTCGTGGAAAAATGTTAAACAAATTCTATTTTTTCTGCTGATAATTTTGGTATATAATACCCCTATATTTGGAATTTATTTTATTCCTTTTTATTATTTTTACTTTTCTATTTTTGAAAAAAATACATAATCGGGAGATATTTTTTTAATTTTAGGAAAGCGCCATGGGCGCGATTTTAGTGTTGGGCCAAATCCCTTAAGGCCCGGGACCGAGATCCCTTCGTATCGGTCACCAATCCCCCTCGCCCCTCTTTTCTTTCTCTCTGTCGCTGGGCCCCGCTCCCGATCTCTCTCCCCCTCGGTCTCCTTCCTTCTCCCCCCCCCCCCCCCGCGAGCTCCTTCCTTCCATGGCACGAGCTGCTCCCTCGCCGGGATCCGCTCGGATCCGGGAGCCCCTCCACTACATAACCACCCCGCACCTCGCTAGAGTTTCCAGCCACCACCAAGCCTCCCCGAGCTCCCCCTGCTCGCCCACGGCTCCCTCTCGCCTCGCCGTCGCCTCCCTCGGACGCCGGAGCCCCGCCGCCACCCGCTGGACACCTCGGACGCCGCGGAGACCCGCCGGAGCGACGACCTCGACACCCGCCACCTCCCTGCTCGCTGGAGAACCTCCTGCCTCGGTGAGCCAGCCCCTGTGAACTCCATCACCTCTTTTTAGCCGTTGGATCTAGAGTAAATGCGCAGGATTAGAAACGAGGATACCCTTTCGGTTTAATCAATAAAACCAAAACGTTTTTATTCCACTTAACTTTAGCCGAGCTGTTTTAGTTACATTGCGGCCGTTTGTTGGATTAGCTATGCAGCTCACACCCCAGAGCCAACCACAACGCGCCACGTGGACCCCCTGTTCACTAGTTGGATTTTTTCTATTTTCAGTTTAATTCAAAAATAGAGGGAGATTCAATTTTCTTTTGATCATAACTTTTGATCCACAACTCCAATGGAGTTGATTCTTTTTCCAGTAGATCACACATTTCTGTAGTTTTTAAAAACATATAATTTGTCTATTTTTGAAATTTTCAAATTTGAATTAGATCAGATTTAGTTTAAACCTTGTTTTGCTTATTCCAGGAGTTTAAAAATAGATTTTAATTTTATTCTTTTTGCTACTGATCACTAGTGATCTTATTTATCACTGGTAAAATTTACAGATTTGTTTGACTATTTTAGCTCATTGTTTCTTGTGAAACAATTTCTGTTTCACCTCTTTTAGGATTATGGCTATTTCCTTTTCTATAATTGTTTTCAAATTATTTTCTTTATTATTTCAGAAAGATTATGTTTTATTTCTGTTAGTTAAAAGTAGGTTTGCAACAAGTTTTGATTTTGATTTTCATATGTTATCATGAAATCAATTCTAGTTCTCTAATAACTTGCAATTGGTTTCTCCACTGTTTCAAATCCCGTTTGGAAATACTTTCAAATAGTTTTGTGAAAAATACTTTATTTTATCCCAATTTAATTTATATCTTAGTTCCCAGTAATTTAAGTATTTTTTTTTACAAAAACTATTTAGTGTTTGATGTAGTAGAAGACTCCCTCGTCTTAGTTGAAGTTTCCTTCGGATTCTTATTCACTCTCTCCTTTGTTTTGATTGCTAGAATGATTGCTAGTATGAGTGCTTATGTGAATGATATGTTTGTTATATAGATTGCATCGGAGAGTGACGAGTAGTCTATCAAGTTATTTCTCGAGAAGTTCTTCTTCGTCAACATCGCCAGGCAAGTCATTTGATCATGTATAACCTATGTTTTATGCATCGTAGTTCTACCATCCTATGCCCAATTGCATGCTGAGTAGGTACTTGAAAATTATGGTTACATATTGTAGTATCATGTGGTTGGCACCCAACAACCCCGTTACTTGGCCTGGGACGACAAATTTCATATTGCTATGCTTGAGTAGACGGGATTCTGGTTGAGAGTTTATCACGAGTGATGCGAGGATACTTTAATAACCAAGACCGGTTAAGTCAAGACTTTTCAAGACCTCATGATGCAATGCAACTCTGGGTGAAGGACGGTTGATCGGCTCCCTGGAGAACCCAATGGATGACCCGGGATGCTGGAGACAGCCATGACATCCTGCGGAAAGCTTCACCCAGGCTCAAAGAGACGGATGGATATTTTCAAGACCCAAGGCTTACCTGCATAGCCACAAGTCATTATGGGCTCTGGCTTGGTTGGACAACGCGGCGACTCTGGACACGCGGTGCTAGCTGATGTAGAAGAACGGTAGGAATGGATGGGCACCGACAGGGATTCAGAGGGACCCGTTGAAAGACCATGTTTTGATCATCCGGTCTTCAAACACCCTGAAGTGCGAGGACATACACGGAGGCGATCAAATCTTGTGGGGAACGTGTGCAAAACTCTGCAGAGTACTCAAACCTAATCGAGTAGCCGTGTCCATGGTCATGGACAACTTGAGCCAAAGGAACTGAAGTTATCTGAAATTCTCAACACAAATAATAATATTGATGTGGGTATTATTGACAACATGGGTAGGAGAATTGGTTGGCGGAACCATCTCGTTAACAACCAACAATGTAGTAACATTTTGCTTTTAGCCCTCTCTTGATGTAGGAGAAAACTTGCTTTTCGCTAAAAACTTATAGCCCCACCTGCCATATATGCATATAGTATAGATGATTACTTTTCACCCCTCTCTTATGTGACTTGCCGGCATATTCAATATGCTGACCTACACGGCTGCAACGTCTTATGTTGCATATATTTTCTTCGACGAGTAAGAGTACGATTCAGGGTAACGGTCTACACTCAACTTGCCGTTGGTGTTTATTGGGACTCCACTCCCTTGACTGCTTCCGTTGAGATATTTAAGGTATATATTGGTTTTACGCTATTTACATGTGATTGCACTTTGATATATACATTGATGTACTATGTGTGCCAGCATACAGATCCAGGGATGGCACAGATACCCAGAGGCTTGACTCGTCTTCAGTCGGGTCGCTACAGAAATGGTATCAGAGCACAAGTTGGCTGTAGGACGTGACCCTAGAAACTGGAAATTTCTTAGGAAAGGATCTCACAAAATTTCTATTTTTCAAGAATACCTTTTACTTCTCATCTCTTCTCATTTCATCAAACGTTCTCTCTCACCTCAAATAGTTAGACAACGCCCTTTCCCCTTTGACCACGTGAAGGACCAACCGACTCCCACTTCAAAGTAAAGAGGATTTCATCATGCAGTTGAAGCTACACCAATTGAAGACTCTCAAGACCCGAAGAACTCGAAGACCCCGAAACGTTCCAATGTTTATTAGAAGTCCAAACCCCAATTATATACCCACGTTAGTTACGATGATTTGTAAGCCGTCGTTGGTGTGTGTTTTCCGACGGTCACAACTAAAACCTATTCTCAAAAATATTGTTTGTATTGTGTGTATCTCCCTCTCTTAACCGTCTCATCCCGAAAACCTCAACCCTACCAGATGGAGTATGAAGCTGGACTTGTAGTCTCTGGACCAATGACCCAGCTGGAAGCTGAGATATGGATTCAGAACATGGAGAACCACTTCGGGAGCAACTTGATCTCAAGGAAGTATGAAGTGGAACACGCTCTCCAGTACTTTACCCAAAGTGCTGCTATGTGGTGGAAAATGCACCATGCCATACAAGGATTTAGTGGAGCAGAAACTTGGGACGAATTCAAGAAGACTCTCTTAAGATCCCGACTTATTCGGAAGTGCTATGATAATTCGAAGGAGAAGACTTGTGCATGCAAGATCTATGGAGAAATAGGACACACCCAGGAAGAACACAAGGATGGATGCACTCATTGTAAATAAAATCACCCAGCTGAGGAGTGCCCAAGTAGTCAGGTGACTTGTTTCCTTTGTGAAGGAACCACCCACTACCCAACTCAATGTCATATTTACCCCAAGGTACAACAAGTTGTCTAGCATCAGAAGGAAGCAATGAAGGAAACACTCAAGAAGAAGATTCTAAAAGAACCTGTGATGAACGAAAATATTGAAGACCCTGATGGACAAGGTCTGACCAGATTTTTCTCCAATGCATGCTACTCATGTGGAGAAGAAGGACATTATTCACAGGATTGCACGAAGGGAAGCCAAGAGTATCTGGGAAACTTCCCGACGGAAGAAGTGGAGTTTGATCCACTTGAAATAGAAGAACTAGCCAAAATAAAGGAGTCTGGAAAGAAGAAAAAGTACCCTCGGAAGAGCCAAATCTCAGTAGATATAGATCTGAGTCATGTCAGATGTTACAACTGTATGGAATTTGGCCACCAAAAATACATGTGCTCAGGAAGGAAGCCGGAAACCCAAGGAGCAAAAGCAAACACTAAGATGCCTCGAGACTTGTCAGAACTCATTTGCTTTCGTTGCAAGGAAGTAGGACATTTTGCTAGCGATTGTCCACAAAGGAAGAAAGCTAAAAAGGAGTAGTTAAGTTTTGACCGCGGCAGTTAGTGTAATCTGAAGAACTCTTGTATTTCATGAGATCATGGAGTGAAATTTTTTGTAATAGAAGTCTCTGAGATTGTAATAACATCAGGAATAAATGGAATTTATTGTCTCATGATTGCCTATGTTGAAACTGTATGCGTTGTTTCTCTTCGAACAAAGATCTCTGAACATTTATGAGGATATGAGAAAATATGGTCTATGCAGGCATGAGTATGTCTCATTTTAAGTGTGGTAGTAATCAGTGAACCCACAGGATCCAATGAGTACGGATGTACCAAGCATTACCAAGGAGACACATACACTCCTCTGAGTACCTATTTACTGGCACCTGCAGATGACAACTCTCTACGAGTCATTCCTCAAGGGCCCCGAAACGATCATGACCCTGACCAGTGATCATGATTACCCGAAAATCCTGAAGGACACACATTCATCTTGAAGGAGATGCAGTCTACAAAGGCTACCCATTCATGGAAAGTGGAGTAGAACTTTGGTACGTGGAAGTACACCTCCACCATGTGAAAGGAGTTTGTCCAAAAACTATGGGGCAATACTTCTTCATTTCACGTGTACCACGAGCAACCTTCTTTGATGCTGTTCGTGAAGCTGCCATGGAAGCCATATGTCAGATTGGAGAAATACTTGAAGCAAGACTCCGTCATACCCAGGAATACCTGAGTGAGGTACGTGCGGAGATGATGGAGATGAAGCTCATGACCACCATGATGAAGCGAAAGATGGATGATTTCAAGGAGCACCTCAGAAAGTTCGAGTGGAACTAAAGTACCTCCAAGAGAGACAGATGAATAAAGTTGACAGAAATGCTTGACCATACCGAACAATGTGGACTGGAGCATTTGTAATAAATTACTTTTTAGTTATAATTTTGAAGAAATTAAGGATGTAATAAAGGATTGATTATTAAATGAATATGATTTATGGATGAACCAATACCTTTTCATGGTGAACACACCAATGGACAGTATCTCAAAGAGTGGCGTGTGTACCAAAAATAAGTCCGAGGATTATTATCATATGATGGTTACCCCAAGAATATGACGGAATGAAACACTATGGAAATTTATAGGCGGAGTAACTCCAAGTATGCCTGAAACCCACAGACCCCGGGACTAATAAGGATCAAGTACTATCTTTTTGGAGAAGGAAACTTGGATCAGCAAACGTTTTCTTAGGAACATACGAAAGCCACAGAGTTGTGAAGATACGATAGATGTTTTGTTCAGCTTGCAGAACCAATGGATTATCCGAACTTTGTTCGTGGACAAGAGAAATTCTGCAACACTTGTGAGGATGCCCAAGTGTTAGGATACGAGATTCACTAAGCCTTATACAAGGTAATGATTTCAGTGCGACATGGCTTGGCCACCATGACGACTTACTATTATCATTCTCTTGCTATTCGGAATGGTAAATCTGAGAGACTTACCCATAGTGAGAGACGACGTTCTTTGAAGCTTTTGTTTAAGCCTTAGAATGGTATGATGAAAGCCCCATGTACATGGCATTTGTTGTCATGCGTAGGAAATTTTACGGTGAGGATGAAGACAAGACCCCTCTCTCTGCAGGATAACCACAAATGGTAGACCACCATGAGGACCATCGATATGTTATTTAGAATTGACCACGAGACTGTCAGTTAAGAAGACCCAATAACGGAAGAAGCTTATATCAACGGAAGAGCACTCGATTTTGATGGAAAACGTTATGAATATAACGGGAGAGCATCACCAAAGGATTTAAAATGAAGACTGTGAGATGTCAGTTGCCTAAACCCCAGAGGATCGCTAAAACATTTTGAGGGACCAGTAATCTTCATTTTAAGTGTGGTAGCATCCCACCTTGCCGGAGATTGGATTTGTTAGAAGACCCCCAAACCCTAACCTCTCTTTCTACCCTCTTCGAATCTCGAGGACGAAATTCATTTTAAGTGTGGTAGGTTTGTAACATCCCAAATTTTGGAATGTTAATATAATTGTTAGAATGATTGACTGTTTGTTTGAGTGAGTGAAACCTGAGTGGTGTTTGAAACTTTTTAAAAACTTTTGAATGAGGGGAATAAAATGACTTTCCCCTTCTCCGAGAATCCAAATTCAATATTTTAAAATCAATGAGAGAACATGACATGACTTCTTCAACTATTGAGAATTTGAATGGAGTTTGCAGTTGAATTCTTTCAAATTCTTCTTTTGCATTTCTATTTTTTCTTCCCCGAGAAAATACCCCGAAAATAAATTCTTGCCAGCAAGAAAGAGCAGAGGAAAATGACCCTCCCAAGCCAGGGGTTTTTTTTGAAATTATTTGAGCCAAGAAAACCAGATTTTATTGAAAAAATATTTGCAAAAAGAAATAAAGCATTTAGGGGATTTTCTTAAAAACGTTTTTTTTATGTTTTTATTTCGGTCGTGGAAAAATGTTAAACAAATTCTATATTTTCTGCTGATAATTTTGGTATATAATAACCCTATATTTGGACTTTATTTTATTCCTTTTTATTATTTTTACTTTTCTGTTTTTGAAAAAAATACAAAATCGGGAGATATTTTTTTTATTTTAGGAAAGCGCCATGGGCGCGATTTTAGTGTTGGGCCAGATCCCTTAAGGCCCGGGACCGAGATCCCTTCGGATCAGTCACCGATCCCCCTCGCCCCTCTTTTCTTTCTCTCTGTCGCTGGACCCCGCGCCCGATCTCTCTCCCCCTCGGTCTCCTTCCTTCTCCCCCCCCCCCCCCCCCGCGCGAGCTCCTTCCTTCCATGGCACGAGCTGCTGCCTCGCCGGGATCCGCTCGGATCCGCGAGCCCCTCCACTGCATCGCCACCCCGCGCCTCGCCGGAGTTTCCAGCCACCACCGAGCCTCCCCCGAGCTCCCCCTGCTAGCCCACGGCTCCCTCTCGCCTCGCCGTCGCCTCCCTCGGACGCCGGAGCCCCGACGCCACCCCTTTGAACTCCATCACCTCTTTTTAGCCGTTGGATCTAGAGTAAACGCGCAGGATTAGAAACGAGGATACCCTTTCGGTTTAATCAGAAAAACCAAAACGTTTTTATTGCACTTAACTTTAGCCGAGCTGTTTTAGTTACATTGCGGCCGTTTGTTGGATTAGCTACGCAGCTCACACCCCAGAGCCAACCACAACGCGCCACGTGGACCCCCTGTTCACTAGTTGGATTTTTTCTATTTTCAGTTTAATTCAAAAACAGAGGCAGATTCAATTTTCTTTTGATCATAACTTTTGATCCACAACTCCAATGGAGTTGATTCTTTTTCCAGTAGATCACAAATTTTCTCTAGTTTGTAAAAACATATAACGTGTCTATGTTTGAAATTTTAAAATTTGAATTAGATCAGATTTATTTTAAACCTTGTTTGCCTTATTCCAGGAGTTTAAAAATGTATTTTAATTTGATTCTTTTTGCTACTGATCACTAGTGGTCTTATTTATCTGTGGTAAAATTGTCAGATTTGTTTGAGTATTTTAGCTCATTGTTTCTTGTGAAACAATTTCTGTTTCACCTCTTTTAGGATTATGGCTATTTCCTTTTCTATAATTGTTTTTAAATTATTTTCTTTATTATTTCAGAAAGATTATGTTTTGTTTCTATTAGTTAACAGTAGGTTTGCAACAAGTTTTTATTTTTACTTTTATATGTTATCATGAAATCAATTCTAGTTCTCTAATAACTTGCAATTGGTTTCTCCACTATTTCAAATCCCGTTTGGAAATACTTTCAAATAGTTTTGTGAAAATTACTTTATTTTATCCTAGTTAAATTTATATCTTAGTTCCGAGTAATTTAAGTTTTTTTTGACAAAAACTATTTAGTGTTTGATGTAGTCCCTCGTCTTAGTTGAAGTTTCCTTCGGATTCTTATTCACTCTCTCCTTTGTTTTGATTGCTAGAATGATTGCTAGTATGAGTGCTTATGTGAATGATATGTTTGTTATATAGATTTCATCGGAGAGTCACGAGTAGTCTATCAAGTTATTTCTCGAGAAATTCTTCTTCGTCAACATCGCCAGGCAAGTCATTTGATCATGTATCACCTATGTTGTATGCATCGTAGTTCTACCATACTATGCCCAATTGCATGCTGAGTAGGTACTTGAAAATTATGGTTACATATTGTAGTATCATGTAGTAGGCATCCAACAACCCCGTTACTTGGCCCGGGACGACAAAATTCATATTGCTATGCTTGAGTAGACGGGATTCTGGTTGAGAGTTTATCACGAGTGATGCGAGGATACTTTAATAACCAAGACCGGTTAAGTCAAGTCTTTTCAAGAGCTCATGATGCAATTCAACTCTGGGTGAAGGACGGTTCATCAGCTCCCTGGAGAACCCAGTGGATGACCCGGGATGCTGGAGACGGCCATGACATCCTACGGAAAGCTTCACCCAGGCTCAAAGAGACGGATGGATATTTTCAAGACCCAAGGCTTACCTGCATAGCCACAAGTCATAATGGGCTCTGTCTTGGTTGGAAAACGCGGCGACTCTGGACACGCGGTGGTAGCAGATGTAGAAGAACGGTAGGAATGGATGGGCACCGACAGGGATTTAGAGGGACCCGTTGAAAGACCATGTTTTGATCATCCGGTCTTCAAACACCCTGAAGTGCGAGGACATACACGGAGGCGATCAAATCTTGTGGGGAACGTGTGCAAAACTCTGCAGAGTATTCAAACCTAATCGATTAGCCGTGTCCACGGTCATGGACAACTTGAGCCAAAGGAACTGAAGTTATCTGAAATTCTCAACACAAATAATAATATTGATGTGGGTATTATTGACAACATGTGTACGAGAATTGGTTGGCGGAACCATCTCGTTAACAACCAACAATGTAGTAACATTTTGCTTTTAGCCCTCTCTTGATGTAGGAGAAAACTTGCTTTTCGCTAAAAACTTATAGCCCCACCTGCCATATATGCATATAGTATAGATGATTACTTTTCACCCCTCTCTTATGTGACTTGCCGGCATATTCAATATGCTGACCTACACGGCTGCAACGTCTTATGTTGCAGATATTTTCTTCGACGAGTAAGAGTACGATTCAGGGTTACGGTCTACACTCAACTTGCCGTTGGTGTTTATTGGGACTCCACTCCCTTGACTGCTTCCGCTGAGATATTTAAGGTATATATCAGTTTTACGCTATTTACATGTGATTGCACTTTGATATATACATTGATGTACTGTGTGTGCCAGCATACTGATCCAGGGATGGCACAGATACACAGAGGCTTGACTCGTCTTGAGTCGGGTCGCTACACCACCACTCCTCCTATATATTCTGATTTTCTAGGGCTGATTTGAGACAACTTTGCCACGGCAGCCCGACCACAAAACATCACGGTTTTTCCTCTAGATCGTATTTCTGCGGAGCACGGGCGAAGCCCTGCAGGAGTAGATCCTTCACCACCACCGGAGCGTCGTCACGCTGTCGGAGAACTCATCTACTTCTCCGTCTTGCTTGCTGGATCAAGAAGGCCGAGATCATCATCGAGCTGTACGTGTGCTGAATGTGGAGGTGCCGTCCGTTCGGCACTAGATCGGAGCGGATCGTGGGACGGATCGCGGGACGGTTCGTGGGACGGTTCACAGGGTGGATCGAGGGACATGAGGATGTTCCACTACATCAACTGTGTTTCTTAACGCTTCCTGCTATCGAATCTACAAGGGTACATAGATCCAAATCTCCTCTCGTAGATGGGCATCACCATGATAGGTCTTCGTGTTCGTAGGAAAAAAATTCCCATGCGACGTTCCCCAACAAAAGTTCGTTAAGATAGTAACGTTAGCAACCACAACAGGCACATCCTCGCAAATGCCGATAGGAAAATAAGTTGATTTGTCGGCCATTTGCAAAGACATTTCACTAGGTGTCAACTTATCCAATTCAAGTCTACGATATAAAGAGAGAGGCATAACACTAACACCAGCTCCAAGATTGCATAAAGCAGTTCTAACATAATTTCCTTTAATGGAGCAAGGTATAGTGGGCACTCCGGGATCACCTAGTTTCTTAGGAGTCCCACCCTTGAAAGTGTAATTAGCAAGCATGGTGGAAATCTCGACCTCAGGTATCTTCCCTTTATTAGTCACAATATCTTTCATGTACTTAGCATAAGGAGACATTTTGAGCATATTTGTCAAACACATTTTCAAAAAGATAGGTCTAATCATTTCAACAAAGCGCTCAAAATCCTCATCATCCTTTTTCTTGGATGGTTTGGGAGGAAAGGGCATGGGTTTCTGAACCCATGATTCTCTTTCTTTACCATGCTTCCTAGCAATAAAGTCATTCTTATCATATCTCATGTTCTTAGGTTGTGGGTTGTCAAGATCAACAACATGTTCAATCTCCACATCCTTATCATTACTAGGTTGAACATCAACATGAACACCACTATCAATATTATCACTAGGCTCATGTTCATCACCAGATTGTGTTTCGGCATCAGAAACACAGACATCTTTTGGATTCTCGGGTGTAACAGCAACAGGTTTGCTAGCATGCAAGTTCCTATCATCTTTATTTTTCTTCCTAATACCAAGATAACTAGGTGTATTGCTACGGCAAGAGACAACAGTGCCAGAGATTGACACGTTGACGGAGAATGGGCTTGTGTTGGTTTTTCCCTTGAAGAGGAAAGGGTGGTGCAACACAGGAGCAGTAAGTATTTCCCTCAATTTGAGAACCAAGGTATCAATCCAATAGGAGAATCTCGTCAAGTCCAGAGTACCTGCGCAAACACAAAGCGCTTGCACCCGACGCTATAAAGGGGTTGTCAATCCCTTCAAGATTGATTGCAAAGTGAGATCTGAAGGCGGAAAGTGCAACGAAGTAAAAGTGTAAGGCTGAAAATATGGTCTGGAGTAGACCCGGGGGCCATAGTGTTCACTAGAGGCTTCTCTCAAAATAGAAAATATTACGGTGGGTGAACAAATTACTGTCGAGCAATTGATAGAACCGCGCAAAGTCATGACGATATCTAAGGCAATGATCGTACATATAGGCATCACGTCCGAGACAAGTAGACTGATACTTTCTGCATCTACTACTATTACTCCACACTCGACCGCTATCCAGCATGCATCTAGTGTATTGAGTTCATGACGAACAGAGTAACTCCTTAAGCAAGATGATATGATGTAGAGGGATAATCTCAAACCAATGATGAAAACCCCATCTTTTTACCCTTGATGGCAACAACACGATGCGTGCCTCGCTACCCCTTTTGTCACTAGGTGAGGTCACCGCACGGTATGAACCCAGAACCAAGCATTTCTCCCATTGCAAGAATCATAGATCAAGCTGGCCAAACAAAACCCACAAATCAAAGAGAATTACAAGGATATGAAATCATGCATATAAGAGATCAGAAGAAACTCAAATAAGATTCATAGATAATCTGATCATAAATCCACAATTCATCGGATCTCGACAAAACACACCGCAAAAGAAGATTACATCAGATAGATCTCCATGAAGATCATGAAGAACTTTGTATTTGAAGATCCAAGAGAGAGAAGAAGCCATCTAGCTACTAGCTATGGACCCGTAGGTCTATGGTGAACTACTCACGCATCATCGCAGAGGTCATGGTGTTAATGAAGAAGCCCTTCATATCCGAATCCCCCCCTCCGGCAGGGCACCAGAACGTGCCCCAGATGGGATCTTGCAGAAACAGAAGCTTGCGGCGGCGGAAAAGTACTTTCGATGATCTCCTGATTTTTTTCTGGAATTTTTGGGAATATATAGGCGAAAGACCTAGGACAGAGGTGGCCCAGGGAGGCCACAAGCCTGGGAGGTGCGCCCCCTTGGCCGCGGCTAGGGGGCTTGTGGGGTCCCTGGTGACCCCTGCCTTGGTTCTCAAGTTCCCCGATCTTCTTCTGTTTCGGAAAACATATTTTTGGAAGTTTCGTTCCGTTTGGACTCCGTTTAAAATCCTCCTCTGAAAAGGGTCAAAAACACGGAAAAAATAGGAACTGGCACTTGGCACTGAGTTAATAAGTTAGTCCCAAAAAAGATATAAAGGCATACAAAAGTTCCAAAGTTTGACAAGATAATAGCATGAAACCATCAAAAATTATACATACGTTGGAGACATATCAAGCATCCCCAAGCTTAACTCCTGCTCGTCCTCGAGTAGGGAAGTGATAAAGACTGAATTTTTTATGTGGAATGCTACCTAACATAGTTGTCCTTTGTAACTTCTTTCATGTGACATGAATGTTCAGATCCGTAAGATTCAAAACAATAGTTTGCTATTGACATGAAAACAATAATACTTCATGCGACTAGCAAGGTAATCATGAACTTTCAAAATAACAAGTCCAAGGAAAGTTATCCCTACAAAATCATATAGTGTGGCTATGCTCCATCATCCTCACACAACTAATTCAAATCATGCACAACCCCGGTATTGGCCAAGTAATTGTTTTTGCACTCTTACTTTCTCAAACTTTTTATAACCATCACCCAATACATGAGCGCGAGCCATGGATATAGCACTATAGGTGGAATAGAGTGTGGTGGTGGTTGTGAGACAAAAAAGGAGGAGATGGTCACATTGACTCGGCGTATCAAAGGGCTATGGAGATGCCCATTAATAGATATCAATGTGAATGAGTAGGGATTGCCATACAAAGGATGCACTAGAGCTATAAGTATGTGAAAGCTCAAAAGGAGAACTAGTGGGTTTGCATCCAACTTGCTTGCTCACGAAGACCTAGGGCAATTTTGATGAAGCCCATCATTGGAATATACAAGCCAAGTTATATAATGAAGATTCCCACTAGCATATGGTGGTGACGAAATGAGAGGCTCTCAATCATGAAGAACATGGTGCTATTATGAAGCACAAGTGTGGAAAAGATAGTAGCATTCTCCCTTCTCTCTTTTTCTCTCTTCTCTTTTTTTTATTTGGGCTCTCGGCCTATTTTTTTTATTTGGTCTGTTTGGCCTCTCTATTTTTCCTCACGTGGGACAATGATCCAATGATGATGATCAACACACTTTTATTTACTCACAGCTCAAAACTTAGAATGATGATGACTCTATAGGAAATGCCTCCGGCAGTGTACCGGGATGTGCAATGATATAGCTTGGCGTATGACGTTGAAACATCTCGCTAGCTATCTTACAATCATGCAATGGCAATATGAGAGTGACGGCACAAGTCATGAGACGAAACGGTGGGAGTTGTATGGAAATATATCTCGGAATGGCTATGAAAATGCCATAGTAGGTAGGTATGGTGGCTGTTTTGAGGAAGGAATATGGTGGGTTTGTGCACCCGCGAGAATTGCACGGTACTAGAGAGGCTAGCAATGGTGGAAGGTAAAAGTTCATCTATACCATGGACTCACATTAGTCATGGAGAACTCACATACTTGTTGCGAAACTTTTTATTAGTAATCGAAACAAAGTGCTAAACGCATACTCCTAGGGGAAGGGTTGGTAGGTGTTAACCATCGCGCGATCCTGACCTCAACACAAAGGATGACAATCAATAGATCAATTATGCTCCAACTTCCTAACATAGCGGTTCACCATACATGCATGCTACGGGAATCATAACTTCAACACAAGTATTTCTAGATTCACGACACCCTAATAACATAACTCTTAATATTACCAAATCCACGTCTCAAAACTAATTGAGAGGAATCAAGACTTCTCTTTCTACTCAATGCACATGAAGATGGAGGTTTTGTATCCTATTTGGGTACCTATCACCTTTGGGACTACTTTCATAGCATAAGCCTACTTCCAAGTCACGCACCGCTGTGCTCTAAAAGATCTAAGTGAAGCACAAAGAGCAAAAATATCTAGCTCAAAAGATATAAGTGAAGCATGATGAGCATTCTAGCAAAATCACGATGAGTGCATGTGTCTCTCATAAGGTGTGCAGCAAGGATGATTGTGACACAACAAAAAGAAAGGATCCTACGATACAATACGCTCCAAGCAAAACACATATCATGTGGTGAATAAAAATATAGCTCCAAGTAATGTTAGCGATGGATTGAAGACGAAAGAGGGGATGCCTTCCCGGGGGATCCCCAAGCTTAGGCTTTTTGGTGTCCTTGAATTTGGCTTGGGATGCCTTGGGAATCCTCAATCTTGAGATCTTCCCACTACTTATCTCTTGTCCAAGAGAACATCACCCAAAACTTGAAAACTTCACAACACAAAACTTAAACAGAAACTCGTGATAACATTAGCACCAGAAAACAAACTACCACCTCTTTAGGTACTGTAGAAATCTTGATTTCTATTTATATTGGTGTTAGATTACTATATTCTCACTTTTCCATTGCTAGTCCCCCCCCCGATACTATCCATAGCTTCATCAAAACAAGCAACCAACGCAACAAAAACAGAATCTGTCAAAAACAGACCAGTCTGTAGCAATCTGTATACTTCCTATACTTCTGGTAGCTCAAAAAATCTGAAAAATTACGACTCCTCGGAAAAAGGCATATCAACTAGCAGAAAAAAAGAATCAACTCAAAATCTCTTTCTGAATAAAAATGGTAAATAATCTCGTGAGCGAAAAGTTTCTGTCTTTTTCCAGCAGGATCAAACAACCTTCACCAAGACTAGTCATAAAGGTTTTGCTTGGCTCAAACACAAAAAGAAACAAAAAAACACAATCATAACGGAATTATGATGGTGTGGACGCAACAAGACAGAAATAAAAAGGTAAATTCATTGGGTTGCCTCCCAACAAGCGCTATTGTTTAACGCCCTTAGCTAGGCATTGATAAATCAATGATGCTCACACAAAAGACAAGAATTGAAGCACAACGAGAGCATCATAAAGCATGTGAAAATCACATCTAAGTCTAACATACTTCCTATGCATAGGCATTTTATAGGAAAACAGATTGACAAGACAACCAATAGTTACCAGATGCAAGGAAGAAGATAGAGACAATAGCAATCTCAACATAACGAGAGGTAATTTGGTAACATGAAAGTTTCTACCACAATATTTTCCTATCTCGTAGCAATTACATGTGGGATCATAATAAAATTCAACAATATAACTATCACAAAGGATATTCTTTTCATGATCCACATGCATGCAAAGTTGACGCTCTTCAAAAATAGTGGGATTATCATCAACTAAAGTCATGACTTCTCCAAACCCACTTTCAATATTATTGCAAATATCATATTCAGCATGAGGCTTAAACAAATTTTCAAGATGATAAGAAAAATCATCGCCCCAATCATGATTATTGCAACAAGTAGTGGACATAGCAAAACTAGCATCCCCAAGATTAGGGTTTTGCATATTTTTAGCATGATTGTCATTAACAGAATTTATAATGAAATCATTGCAATCATGCTTTTCATTCAAGGGGCCCTCGTGAATCATTTCATAAATTTCTTCATCACAATTTTCAGATTCAAGCATCTCAAGCAAAACTCCATAGAGAAAGTCAAGTGCACTCAACTCACTAGCAATTGGTTCCACATAAGTGGATCTCTTAAAGAGATTAGCAAGTGGGTGGGGATCCATATCACTAGATTTTCAGCAAGCGAAGATGCAAGCATATTGAAGGCACATAGCACACAAGCAAAGATAAGGCAAACGAAAAAGGCAAACGAAAAATGGAAAATATTTTTGTAATTTTTTTCCAGAAGTGGGGGAGAGGAAAACGAGAGGCAAAAAAGTAAATGCAAGAGATGAGTTTGCGACACTTACTTGGATGAGTTCTTGACTTGATCCTCCCCGGCAACGGCGCCAGAAATTCTTCTGCTACGGCAACAGACAACAGTGCCAGAGATTGACACGTTGACGGAGAATGGGCTTGCGTTGGTTTTTCCCTAGAAGAGGAAAGGGTGGTGCAGCACAGGAGCAGTAAGTATTTCCCTCAGTTTGAGAACCAATGTATCAATCCAGTAGGAGAATCTCATCAAGTTCAGAGTACCTACACAAACACAAAGTGCTTGCACCCAACGCTATAAAGGGGTTGTAAATCCCTTCAAGATTGATTGCAAAGTGAGATCTGAAGGCGGAAAGTGCAACGAAGTAAAAGTGTAAGGCTGAAAATATGGTGTGGAGTAGACCCGGGGGCCATAGTGTTCACTAAAGGCTTCTCTCCAAATAGCAAATATTACGGTGGGTGAACAAATTACTGTCGAGCAATTGATAGAACCGCGCAAAGTCATGGCGATATCTAAGGCAATGATCATACATATAGGCATCACGTCCGAGACAAGTAGACCGATACTTTCTGCATCTACTAGTATTACTCCACACATCGACCGCTATCCAGCATGCATCTAGTGTATTGAGTTCATGACGAACAGAGTAACGCCTTAAGGAAGATGACATGATGTAGAGGGATAATATCAAACCAATGATGAAAACCCCATCTTTTTACCCTTGATGGCAACAACACGATGCGTGCCTCGCTACCCCTTCTGGTCACTGGGTGAGGTCACCGCACTGTATGAACCCCAAACCAAGCACTTCTCCCATTGCCAGAATCATAGTTCAAGCTGGCCAAACAAAACCCACAACTCGAAGAGAATTACAAGGATATGAAATCAAGCATATAAGAGATCAGAAGAAACTCAAATAAGATTCATAGATAATCGGATCATAAATCCACAATTCATCAGATCTCAACAAACACACCGCAAAAGAAGATTACATCGGGTAGATCTCCATGAAGATCATGGAAAACTTTGTATTGAGAATCCAAGAGAGAAAAGAAGCCATCTAGCTACTAGCTATGGACCCGTAGGTCTATGGTGAACTACTCATGCATCATCGGAGAGGTCATGGTGTTGATGAAGAAGCCCTCCGTATCCGAATCCCCCCTCCGGCAGGGCACCAGAACATTCCCCAGATGGGATCTTGCGGAGACACAAGCTTGCAGCGGCGGTAAAGTACTTTCGATGATCTCCTGATTTTTTCTGGTATTTTTGGGAATATATAGGAGAAAGACCTAGGGCAGAGGTGGCCCAGGGAGCCCACAATCCTGGGAGGCGCCCCCCTGGCCGCGGCTAGGGGGCTTCTGGGGTCCCTGGTGATCCCCTTCCTTGGTTCTCAAGTTCCCCGATCTTCTTCTGTTTCGGAAAAAATATTTTTGGAAGTTTCGTTCCGTTTGGACTCCGTTTAAAATCCTCCTCTGAAAAGGGTCAAAATCACGGAAAGAACAGTAACTGGCACTTGGCACTAAGGTAATAAGTTAGTCCCAAAAAAGATATAAAAGGCATACAAAACATCCAAAGTTTGATAAGATAATAGCATGAAACCATCAAAAATTATAGATACGTTGGAGACGTATCATGTATGAGCGTTAACTCCTTGAGAATCTTGTTCAGTTCTCCTAGGATGGCCCTTAGGAAACAAAGGTTCCTGAGTCATTCTACCACCTCTAGTGAGAACTCTAACAGAATTGTCATTCAACTCATTGAGCAAGTCATTTTGAGCCTTAAGTACTTGTTCTACTTGAGTAGTGACCATAGAGGCATGTTTACTCAAAAGCTTAAGATCTTTGACATTTCAATCCACACAAGCACTTATATGATTAACCATACGAGCATTTTGTCTCAATTGTCTGCTGACATAATCATTGAAACTTTGTTGTTTGGCAACAAAGTTATCAAATTCATCTAAGCATAAGCTAGCATGTTTATCATAAGGAATATCACTCTCATTGAATCTACGAAGAGAATTTACCTCTCCTACCTGTGTCTGGTTATCAAGACCATGTATTTCTTCAATACGTGGTAGATTCTTAACATCTTCAGATTTAATAGCTTTCTCTTGCATAGATTTCTTGGCTTCTTGCCTATCTTCAGGACTGAGGAATAGAATATTTCTTTACTTTGGAGTTGGCTTCGGAGGTGGTTCGGGAATAGTCCAAGCATTATCATTGCTCAAGATATTATTCAATAGAATTTTAGCTTGTTCCACTGTTCTTTCCCTGAAAACACAACCATCACAACTATCTAGGTGGTCCCTAGAAGCATCGGCTAGTCCATTATAAAAGATATCAAGTATTTCATTCTTCTCAAGAGGGTGATCGGGCAAAGCATTAAGTAACTGGAAAAGCCTCCCCCAAGCTTGTGGGAGACTCTCTTCTTCACCTTGCACAGAGTTATATATCCTGCAAGGCAGCTTGTTTCTTATGGGCATGAAAATATTTCTCCGAGAAATAGTATATCATATCCTGGGGACTACACACACAACCAGGATCAAGAGAAGTAAACCAGGTCTTAGAATCACCCTTTAGTGAGAAAGGAAACAACTTAAGGATATAGTAGTGGCGAATTTTATCCTCATTCGTGAATAGGGTGGCTATATCATTCAGTTTAGTAAGATGTGCTACAACCATTTCAGAATCATAACCATGAAAAGGATCAGATTCAACCAAAGTGATCAGCTCATGATCGACACAAAATTCATAATCCTTATCAGTAACAAAGATGGGTGAAGTAGCAAACTTAGGATCGTATTTCATTCTAGCATTCAGAGATTTATATTTCCACTTGCGTAGTAAATTCTCAAGATCATAGCTATCCTTACAAGCAAGAAAGTCTTCAGCTACCTCTCCCTCCGTAACATAACCCTCGGGTATATTAGGCAATTCATATCTAGGAGAGCTAGGCCTAACAGGTGAAACCGCAGGTTCCACTTCAATAATTTCATCAGTTTCAGAAGTATCATCACATTCAGCAGCAACTCTAGCAATTTGTGCATCAAGAAATGCACCCAGTGGCATATCATTATCAAGAAAAGCATCATCATAAGCATCGTGCATAGCAGAAGCAGCATCATCAAGCACATGCGACATATCCGAATTACCAATAGGTGGTGGTGTCGCAAATTTACTCATAACTGAAGGTGAATCAAGTGCAGAGCCAGATGGCAGTTCCTTACTTGTCCTCATAGTTGAGGGCAAGACTTCAGTTTTTGGATCTCTCGGATTCCTCATAGTGAACAACAGATGTAAATCCCAAGTGACTCACAGAATAGAGCTATGCTTCCACGGCAACGGCGCCAGAAAAAGGTCCTGATAACCAACAAGTATAGGGGATCGCAACAGTTTTCGAGGGTAGAGTATTCAACCCAAATTTGTTGGTTCGACACAAGGGGAGCCAAAGAATATTCTCGAGTATTAGCAGTTGAGTTGTCAATTCAACCACACCTGAAAGACTTAGTATCTGCAGCAAAGCTTCAGTAGCAAAGTAGTGTGATAGTAATGGTAGCAGCGGTAACAGTAGTAGTAGTGACAGCAGCTGCGGTAAAGTAACTTAGCAAGGACCAGTAGGAAAAGCTCGTAGGCATTGGATCGGTGATGGATAATTATGTCGGATGACATTCATCATGTAACAGTTATAACATAGGGTGATATGTAACTAGCTCAAGTTCGTCAATGTAATGTAGGCATGTATTCCGTATTTAGTCATACGTGCTTATGGAAAAGAACCTGCATGACATATATTGTCCATCCCTCCTGTGGCAGTGGGGTCCTAATGGAAACTAAGGGATATTAAGGTCTCCTTTTAATAGAGAACCGGAACAAAGCATTAGCACATAGTGAATACATGAACTCCTCATACTATGGTCATCTCCGGGAGTGGTTCCGGCTATAGTCACTCCGGGGTTGCGGGGTCATAACACATAGTAGTGACTACAACTTGCAAGATAGGATCCAGAACACAGATATATTGATGAAAACATAATAGGTTCAGATCTGAAATCATGGCACTCGGGACCTAGTGACAAGCATTAAGCATAGCAAAGTAGTAGCAACATCATTCTCAGAACATAGTGGATACTAGGGATCAAACCCCATCAAAACTAACTCAATTACAAGATAAATCTCATCCAACCCATCACCGTCCAGCAAGCCTATGATGACATTACTCACAAATGATAAAGAGCATCATGGAATTGGAGATGGAGGATGGTTGATGATGACGACGGCGTCGATTTCCCCTCTCCGGAGCCTAGAACGGACTCCAGATCTGCCCTCTAGAGGAAGAACAGGTGGTGGCGGCGGCTCCGTGTCGTGAAACGTGATGAACTCTTCTCTCTTAATTTTTTCTGGGCAAGAGAGAATATATAGAGCTGGAGTTGGAGGCTGCGGAGCCACGAGTGCCTCACAAGCCTGCCACGCGCGACCTAGGGGGCGCGCCACCTGGGCTTGTGGGCTCCTGGCTTGTGTCTTCAGGTGATTCTTGCGCCAATATTTTTTATATATTCCACAAAAAATCCTCGTAAATTTCCAGGTCATTCTGAGAACTTATATTTCTGCGAAAAAACAACACCATGGCAATTCTGCTGAAAACAGCGTCAGTCCGAGTTAGTTCCATTCAAATCATGCAAATTAGAGTCCAAAACAAGGGCAAAAGAGTTTGGAAAAGTAGATACGATGGAGACGTATCACGGGGCTCCGGCTCAAGATCCCCCTCCGGCAACCTCCAAGAGTTTTCGACCACCATACCGTGCTCCATGAGATCCAGGACGTCCTCCTTCACGGTGGACGAGAGAAAATCCCCCTCAATCCACCCCGGCGACAGCGCGGTCGGACCTGGCTTCTTTGCCTTGCCACCCTTCTTGGTGCGCTCAAGCTTGGAGTTCTTGCCCTTCGTCATGGTCGTGGCGGTGGAGAAGAACCTAAGCGAAGCCTACGTGACGGAGGTGGAGAAGAGACAAGGAAAGATCAAAGAAGGCACGACCTTAACCCTAGCGCCGGCCACATTTATATAACCGACCGACTATGTCACCGACTGGTGGGCCCCCCAGATCTCAGCCTATCCCGATATCAGAGGAGATGCAACGCGTGGCGATGATGAAGGCACAATAATCGAGGCGTCGTTGCTCCACTTGCCCTGACAGTTGTGTCATCCCCGTGCAACGCGCGGAAACCAAAATTTTGAATCCCGTGAAATCCGGGCCTTCTGAAGTGATCTGTCACGTCCAAAGATCCCGTCACTCACTCGGAGTAACTTCAAGCACTTAAACTCCCTCGGACACACTTCGCAACAGAATCGATCAAGGTGAATGACGAAGATTATAGTCGATACGAAGTTCCATCAATCCCAGGAGAATGACCAAGATCTGTATGGCTTGACAGAATCCGCATCGACCCCTTCTTCACTCGAACCCCGATCCATTTGGGGGCTAATGATGGGGATTTGTACCTAGGGTAGGGTCATAGGCCTGACCTAAATGTCCTACCCAAGGGTACCTCATTACTAGCTGAAGGGTCACACAGAAGATTCCGACTGGATGGTCATGGCACCTAATAAGTCACTCGGTACATAAACACTCGGAAGATATTCCCATCATTCGACGACCTACTTCCACTTGGATGGTTCCAGTCAACATAGAAGACCAGAAGCCACCTCCACGGAAGCCAACAGGCATGCGCTCAGCTAATGGTCATGAATAGCATTAATTACATACATACGTTATCAGTAATGTATGTCTTTAAACCATTTTGATCGAGCCCTTAGATGTTGAGGCCTTGATGAGGGGTGGCGCACTCTATATAATCCACCCCTCCCCTCTCGCACAAGGGTTCGCACCCCCTGTAATACACATTCCATGCTACAAGAGCTCCCGAGCACTGAGACGTAGGGCTATTACCTCTAAGAGAGGGGCCTGAACTCATACATCATGTGTACAAGCTTGCCGTAGCTAGGACTCTGCCCTCTCCATTCATACCCTACACCTCTACTGTCAGGTCCATTCCCACGACAGGAATACCCAAGGCACCCTAAGTCAAATTCTAGGAAGAATCAAGCGTCTAAGCTTGGGGATGCCCTCGAAGGAATCCCCTCTTTCGTCTCAATCCACCGGTATGTCACATGGAGCTATATTTTTATACATCACATGATATGATTTTTGCTTGGAGCTTCATGCATTATAGGTTGCTTTTGCTTTAGTTTTCCATAATACTTGTTTTCTGTACACACCCACTTGGCAGAAACACATGTTCACCATGATTTGTTACAATACTCTATGTGCTTCCCTTATATCTTTTGAGCTAAGTAGTTGCTCTTGTGCTTCACTTATATATATTTTAGAGAACGATGGCGTATATATTTTATAGAAATAATTGCACTCTCATTCTTCACTTAAATTTGTTTCAGGGTTAACAAATACTGGTGGTAATTTGCATGGGTTATAAGACTAGTCGAAAAATAATAGATATTCAAAGAGTGCATAATCAAAATCTTCTTGTAGCACATAAAAGATAAGTTATGTGTTAGTGCATGGTTGTTGGTTAGTAAAAATATTGATAAAGGGTCTTAATTTGTTGTTCATCTAAATATTGGTTATGGCATGGTGATGATGTGTGAGCATTCTTATTCCTCGCTGAAATCCTAGTGTTGTTTAGGTCGGGGGCGAGCGATGGTTAACTCCTAACAACTTCGCTTCGAGAGATATAATAAAACCTTGCAATAAGTGTGCGGATTCTTTATCATTAATGTGAATCCATGGATGCATGCAATATCACATTCTCATATTTTCTGGCCTCTTCTATACCATGCATTACCCATTCTCACCTCGAGGATCGGTGCAAACTTCGCTAGTCCATCCAAACCCCGTTATATGATACGCTCTGTTACACATAACCTATCGTATATCTTCCTCGAAACAGCCACCATACCTACCCATCATGGCATTTCCATAGTTGTTCCTAGATATATTGCCATGCAACTACCACTGTTACATCATATGACTAGTACACTCATTATCATATTGCTTTGCATGATCATGTAGCTCACATAGTATTTGTCGAAAACCAATCGTACAACATTTTTTACATGTTATACTAGATCATTTCACATCCTCGTACACTGCTAGTGGCATTCATATAGAGTTATATTGCTTAATATATTTTTTATATCGAGTTGTAAGTAAATAGAAGAGGTATGATATTCATTATTAGGGCACTATCTCAGTGAGGAAAGGGCGATGGAGACTATGATTCCCCCCACAAGTCAGGATGAGACTGCTGACGAAAAAAAGATAAAAAAAGAAAATTATAGGGAAAAGGAAGAAAAAAAGAAGAAATGAGAGAAAAGAGAGAAGGGAGAGTGCTACTAATTCTTTTTCCACACTTGTGCTTCAAAGTAGCGCCATGTTTTTATAGAGAGAGTCTCATGTTTTGTCACTTCCATATGCTAGTGGGAGTTTTTCATTACAGGACATGGCTTGTATATTCTGATGACAGGATCCCTCAAATGCATGAGGTATTTATGAGCAAGCAAGTTAGATGCACACTCACTTAGCTCCAATTGAGCTTTTATACACTTATAGCTCGAGTGCATCTGTTGCATGGCAATCCCTACTCCTCGCATTGATATCGATTGATATGCATCTCCATCGTTGATCCGTCTAGTTGATGCGAGACTTTCTTCTCTATTTTTACCCCTTTGAAACCTACCACCATATTCTATTCCACATATATGATATGTCCATGGTTCACGCTCATGTATTGAGTGAGTAGTAGAAAGTTGAAGCGCGTTAAGAAGTACGATCCAATTGCTTCACGTAACACCATGGTGCTTGACATTTGTATTTATGTTGTAAAGATGGAGCAATGCCATGCTAATATGATATAATGAAAGGGAGGTAAACATTCTTTAAGGATCCTATACTTTGAAAATTGATGATTATGTCACTTATGTTCATGGATATTACTATGTTGATGTTTATTAATTCATTGTTTCTAAATTATCATACCTGCAAGAGATTACATGTTGGGTAGCATGTAACATAAAAAATCTGTTTTTATCATTTACCTACTCTAAGATGAGCAGGAATTAAGTATGGGGGTGCTGATACTTTTCCAATGTATCTATAATTTTTTATTATTCCATCCTTTTATATCATCATTCTAGAATGCTTTTTAGGCCTTTACTTGCTGATTTATATTATTTTTTAGCACTAACCTATTAACCTAGTGGCAAGTGCCAATTGTTCTTTTTCTGCAAGTTTATGGCTTTTTAGGAATAATGTACCAAACGAAGTCCAAATATTCCGAAACTTTTTGATGATTTTGCACGACAAAATAAGGACCTCGAAGCTTCGGAGGAAGTCCCGAGGCCACACGGGATGGCCCAAGCCAATAGAGCGCACCCAAGAATGGTGGTCATGCCCTAATGGCATGGGGCCACCTCCCTTGCCCTCTGGTCCTCCTATCAGTCCTATAAATTCTCATAAATCCCCAAAACCCTAAGGATCCACCCAAAACACTTTCTTTCTCGTCACAAGTCTTTTTTCTGGCATGTGCCCATCTAGAGCCATGTCGGAGGAGGGACCGATCACGGAGGGCCTCTACATAAACCTTGTTGATCCCATGGTGATGTGTGAGTAGTTCACCGTAGACCTACGGCTCCGTAGCTAGTACCTAGATGGCTATATCTCTCTCTATGTTTTTTGTTTACCTGACCACCGCGATTATCGTGGTGATCTCTCTTATGTAATCACTCTTGTGCAAGCATTTGTTGGGATCTGATGAATTGTGGGTTTATGTTCAGATTATTCACGAGATTATATTGACTTCCTTGTTGGTATTTTCATATATATGCATGATTATGATAGCTTCATAATTCTCTCTGATCTATTGCTTTGGTTTGGCCAACTAGACTGATTTGTCTTTAGCAGAGAGGTGCGTTGTAGTAGGTTCAATCTTGCGGTGCTCAATCCCAGTGACAGAAAGGGACATGACATGTATTGTATTGTTGTCGCTAAGGGTAAAATGATGGGGTTGATTCATATTAATTGGATTCACTTTGTTCACATCATGCCATTGTTCTCGAAGCATTTCTCGGTTTCACTTAATACTCTAGATGCATGGTGGATAGTGGTCGATGTGTGGAGTAATAGTAGTAGATGCAGGTAGGAGTCGGTCTACTTCCTTATGGACGTGATGCCTATATGTAATATTCATTCTCATGAATAAATATTGCATCACTATGCACTTTTCTATCAATTGCCCAACAGTAATTTGTTTACCCATCATATGCTTTCTACGAGAGAGAAGCCTCTAGCAAAAACTATGGCCCCGGGGTCTATTGACAAATGAAAATACAAAACTCAAAATAGCTTGCTGCCATTATTTACCATTCATTTATTTTATATTTTATATTTATCAAACTATCCAACTACACTACTTATTACTTGCAAGTAATGAGTTCAAAGGGATTGACAACCCTCTTTCCCTGGTTGGGTGCATGTGTGTGCTCTTTTGTGTGAAGGCGCTCAAGACGGGAAATTGTGAGGTTATCATATTGGTTAGATAACCTTGGTTCTCACTGAGGCAAATACTTATCCATAGTATGTTGCATCATCCCCTCCTCTTCGGGGGAAAATCCAATGCAGATCACAAGTATCTGTGTTTTTCTGGCTTTTCTAAGCCCCTTTGTAATAGACTTTCTTCTCTCTTATTTTTAATAAAAATTACAATGAGATTTTATCCTACTTTTATAGTAAAAATCCTTATTAAATTCACCCAGTGCATATGATCAAAATAAATCTTTTACTAAACTTATCCTAGAGGCTAATGGAGAAAAACTAGAGCTCGAGGTTTCATCCCTAGTAAATTAGATGATTGATGTAAATGCTTTTATGTGATTTAGGTGCAAGTGTATCTACTATGCCTAAAGAACTATATGATATACTTGGTTTCAATGCTATTTCAGATTATCCACTAAATTTGGTCCATTCAAATTCAAATAATGCCTATATGGACAATAAATGATGTGCTTCTTATTCCTAACAGAAATTATGTTCCGTGGAGTTTATTATCTTGGATATTGAATATAATACTGCACGTTCTATAATACTTGGAAGACCATTTTTAAGAACTATATGTGCTATCATTGATATGAAGGAGGCAATATAAGGTTCCAATTTCAATCTAATAAAGGTATGGAACACTTTAAAATAACAAGAGTTAGGCTTCCTTATGGATCTATTATGAGAGCCACATATGATTTATCTTTAGATGACAAAACTTGATAGCTCGCATTATGCCTAGCTAAAAGGTTTTAAATCAAAATGCTTGTTGTGAGGCAACCCAATATTTATATTCAACGTTTTTGCGAGCAAACATGATTATTGCCACTATAGTAGTTATATTTTTATATATTGTTTCAATTTTTGTGCAATGTTAAGCCTTTGGCATGTCGCAATTCCTTTATTGTAAGGTCCTCTTCAGAAATAGAAACATTTATGTACACTATTTGAATTGTTTATCTGGACTGGAATGCAATCAATTCTAGAAATGTTTACATAGTACTACATTACAAATTGTTTTTTCATCCTATTTTTTCATAATTTTCAGAATTACATAAGTACTTAAGTATTGTTTTATTTTTGACACATTGTTGTTATGTTTTATTTGTCTACTTGTTTTAGAGTTTTCATGGCTTATATTGGTGGATAAAAATTGTGAAAATGATAAGATATAGTAAGCATTATATAGAAATAAATATGTTTATCTCATTTCTAGTATATGATTGGGAGATTTATTAATATGTACTAACCTATCTCACGAATTTTGTTGAGTTTTATGTTGATGCAGTTTTTAAGATCGTGGGGAGACACTAATATGAGCAGAACAAGGATCTGCAAGAGCCTAATCTTGGGAATGCCTAAAGCACCCAAGGTAATATATGTAGGAGACTCAAGAATCTAAGCTTCGGGATGCCCTAGTAGGGATCCCCTATTCCATTTTTAATAACTATCGGTATGATCTCTGTTCTAATTTGTTCACATGACATGTGTTTTGCTCGGAGTGTGTTTTTCTTTTATTTTAGTTGTGTTTACTGTTAACCAAATCATTATGTTCTAATCACTCTTCTTGAAGAGACGCACATTGGTCTTATATTTATAGAATTCTCATTGATCTCCGCTGATATCTTTTTGAGTTGCGACTTTTATACAGTTTTCTTTGGCATTTCACTTATATATGTTAGCTCATGGCTATAACTTATATTTGTGTAGAAAATATGAGGACTCTCTTGCCTCAGCTATATATTTTAGAGAGTTGAATAGTAATTACTAATTTGCAAGAATTATGTGTTGGTCCTAACAAATAATAGGTATATAGAAGTGTTGTTATAAAACTTGCATGAACTTGTAGCTCACTAAACTTGATCATTGGGTTCTTTGCAATAATTTAGATATAAGGTCTGAGTAATTGATTTATGTGTTGCTAAAAGAACTTTAGATAATTAGTGGAGATATGTAATAAAGTCATGCAAGTTAATACATGCCCTTATTGACGTAAAACTAATTATAATGGGTCCAAATTGAAGAACATTCTAAGTAACCACCTTTGTACAATGGGCCAGGAAGCATAGAGGACTTAAAGTTGTCAAACTCACCCCTTGGAGTAAATGGTTTTATGGTTGATTCATTATACACTATGAAGCATTGTAGAGATGTTTTGATTTATGACATGTAGTCTGCATATGCAATTCCTCCTATACACATTTTTCAAGCCTCTTCTGTGTCGTGCATGGCCCTCTCTCACGTAGAAGCATGGTGCATCCTTCATCGCTACATCTAAACCACATGGCAGGACTTCCTATTGTTCTCCTACACATAAATTGCCTTCTTCCTCAAAACAATCATCATACCTACCTAGCATGGCATTTCCATAGCCATTCCGAGATATATTGCCATGGAACTTACATTGTTACTATTCATTACATGACTTGATCATTCATTGTCATTTGTTCTTTACATCATAATATAGAGCTAACATGATATTTGTGGCAAAGCCATCATTCATAATTACTATACATGTTATGCTAGATCATTGTACATCCTGATACACTAGTAGAGGCATTCATATGTAGTCATTATTTTTAATATTTAGAATGTAAGGATAGTGTGATATCAATTAGAGTCTGCTTCACTAATACTTTCTTGTTGTCAAACATAAATTATTGCTCTCAATCACTTCTACCTTGAGTACATACAATGATTACATCATTTTATCAAGATCTTGGTGGGTAGCATTCAACATCAAAAACTATTTTTGTTTATTCTTTACCTACTCGAGGATGAGCGGGAATTAAGCTTGGGGATGCGGATACGTCTCAAACATATCTTTAGTTATTGAATGTTTAGTGATATTTTATTATCATTCTCATATACCTTTAATAGAAAATTGTACTATTTTCAGGACTAACCTATTAATTTAGTGTCTAGTGTTAGTTCTTGTTTTCCATTTGTTTTTGGTCTTGATAACCCACAAGTGTAGGGGATCATCTGTAGCCTTTTCGATAAGGAAGAGTGTCAAACCCAACGAGGAGCTAAATGTAGAATTAATATTCTCACAAGTTCTATCGACCACTGATACAGTTCTATGCACAACAATGTTCACTTTACCTAGTACAAGAAGGAAACTACTTTGAAGGAAGAAAACGAGAAGTACTTAGTAGGTGTAATAGATAGTTTTGCAAGAAAATAAAGAACTAGTAAATAAAAGTTAGGGGTTGTTTAGATAAATATTAATTAATTTAGTTGTTTAGTAGAAAACTTTTTGAAACACCAAAGAAAAATTTATCCCTAGGCAATTGATGACTAGACCGGTAATCATTATTGCAGTTTTATATGAGGGGAGGCATAAGCTAACATACTTTTCGTACTTGGATCATATGCACTTATGATTGGAAGTCTAGCAAGCATCCACAAGTACTAAAGATCATTAAGGTGAAACCCAACCATAGCATTAAGTAACAAGTCCTCTTTACTCCCATACGCAACAACCCCCTTACCCGGGTTTGTGTTTCTGTCACTCACGCAACCCACTATAAGCAAATTATCAACATATTGCAACACCCTATAGCAGTAATCCCACACGCTTGTGCGACACGGCAGGCACCGTAGGACAAAACCAAAATATAACATTCAACTCAACCCAATCACGATCATCAATCAACCCATAGGACAAAACAAATCCACACAAACACCATAGGATGGACACACATCATTGGGTAATTATATATAGCATTAAACATCATGTTTAAGTAGATATTACAGTGGGAAAAGAGGTTTTACACCACTGCATAGAGGGGAGTAGAGTTAGTGGTGACGGCGGAGAAGTTGTTGGTCTAGATCATCGTCATGATGGGTGCCCCAGCGATGTTTCGGTGCTGCCAGGAGAGATGGCCAGAGAGCACCCCTCCTTATTATTCATCCTTCATCTCCCCCTAGATGGGAGGAGAGTTTCCCTTCTAGTCCATGGACGCCATGGCTCCTCGAGGGCAGGAGCCCCTCCGGGATTGGATCTCTCTCTGTGTTTTTGTTTTGTTTTCGCGACTCTTTTCTAACCCCTTCAACGTTTCTTAAATATTTCGATCCGTAACTCCGATTGGGGTGAAATTTTGAGGGGATTTTTCCCGAGAAATTATCTTTCTTGCCGCAAAAGAAGTGGCCCAACTTAATTACAAGGTGGTACCAATTCATTAGGACGTGGTCACCCCGCTAGGCGCGCCATGTTGGCTTGGGAACACCTCCGGCACCATCTTGCGCGGATTCTTCTTCCCAAAATTTATATATATTCCAAAATAAATCTCCGTATATTTTTATCCCGTTTGGACCCTATTAGATTTTCCGCAAAACATGCAAAAACAATAAGAACTGGCACTGGGCACTGAATCAATATGTTAGTCCTAAAAATATTATAAAATGTTGCCAAAAGTATATGAAAGTTCTAGAGTATTGCCAATAAACGATAAAAAGTTTACAGATACAACGGAGACGTATGAGCATCCCGAAGCTTAATTCTTGCACGTCCTCGAGTAGGTAAAGGATAAAGATAATTTTTGATGTGAAATGCTACCTATCATAATGTTGAACAAATGTCTAATGATGGCATAAATATTAAGATACAAGTGATTCACGGCAATAGTCTATCATTTCATATAAAAACATCAATACTCAACCACACCTACAAACAATCATGTCTTTTGAAATAAGAATGCTAAAGAACGATATCCCTACAAAATCATATAACCTTTCATGCTTAATCTTCCTAGCATAAAGTATAAATCATGAGCACCCCAGTGTCAAACCAAGCAATTGGCCCGTACTTCTAACGCGCTTCAACATTTTCAACCTCACTTAGTACATGACCATGAATCATGGATATAACATATCAGTGGAATAGAGTATGGTCGTAGCGATCAAAAGGAGTCAAAGTGGAAGGAAAGTCTCACATGAACTAGGCGGGCGAATGAGCTATGGAGCTGCCCATCAATGGATATCAATACATGGAGTAGGGATTTCCATGCAACACATGCACTAGAGCTATAAGTGTATGAATTCTCAAATGAAACTAACTCAGTGTGCATCCAACTTGCTTTCTCATGAAGACCTCGGGCATGTTGAGGAAGCCCTTTATCGGAAAATACAAGCCAAGTTCTATAATGAAAATTTCCCACTAGTACAAGAAAATGGCAACTTAGAAGACACTTTATATGAAGAAGATGGTGCCCCCCCCGTAAGCACAAGTGTGGGAAAAGATAGTAGCTTATGCCCCCTCTCTCATTTTCTCCCAATCATTTTTTCATGTTTTCTCTCTTTTCTTTTCTTTTCTTTTTTTTCTCTTTTTTGTTTGTTTATTTTTCTTGGTGGGCTCATTTAGCCTCCCCTATTTTTCATTTTTTGTCTGGAGTCTCATGCTGACTTGTGGGGGAAACATAGTCTCCATCATCCTTTCCTCACCAGGACAATGCCCTAATAATCACACTTTTACTTACTTACAACTCGATATAATGATAAAGACATACAAGATGACTCTATATGAATGCCTCTAGCAATATACCAGGATGTGCAATGATCTAGCATAACATGTAGGTAATGATGAATGGTGGCCTTCCACGAATACTATTTCGGTAGCATGATCATGCAAATCAATGTGATGATGAACACACACGTCATGTGATGTAACGGTGGAAGTTAAATGGAAATATATCTTGTAATGGCTATGGAAATGCCATGATAGGTAGGTATGGTCGTTGTTTTGAAGAAGATATAAGGTGGCTTATGTGTGATAGAGTGCATCATATCACAGGGTTTGGATGTACCGGTGAAGGTTGCACCGATCCTCGAGATGAGAATGGGAAATTCACGGTACCGAAGAGGCTAGCAATTATGGAAAGGTGAGAGTGCGTATATCCATGGATTCACATTAGTCATAAAGAATTCACATACTTACTGTAAAGCCTATTATATCTCTCAAAGCAAAGTACTACTCGCATGCCCCTAGGGAGGAGGTTGGTTGTAGTTAACCATCATGGGCCCCCTATTATAAGAGCACAAAGGATTTCCATCAAGGATAAATTATGGTCCAACTTCATCGCATAACTAGAGACTATACATGCATGCTTCGAAAATCACAAACCTTAATACTAATATTATTACTAAACCATGATCATTCCCTAGTACCCCCACATATTACCATCTTAATATAGCAAAAGTATTGCAAGGAATCAAACATATCATATTCATTTATCTACAAGTTTTATGTAGGATTTTATGACTAATCATGTGAATGACCAATTCATGTTGACTATCTTAATAGGTATAGCTAAAGCATGAGAGTTTAATTTATTTATAAAAATACCATGCTCTAATAAATATAAGTGAATCTAAAGAGCATTCTACAAATAACGGGTTTCTATATGTAAACAAGCATACATCCAAACTTCCACAGATATAAGTGAAGCACACGAACCATTCTATAAAGCTATACTCAAAAGATATAAGTGAAGTGTTGGGGATCATAGTAATTTCAAAAAAATTCCTACGCCATACAAGGATCTACCTATGGAGAAACTAGCAACGAGAGAGGTTGTAGAGCATCTTCATACCTTTGAAGACCGCTAAGAGGAAGCATTACTATGAACGCGGTTGATGGAGTTGTACTCGTTGCGATTCAGATCGCGATGGATTCTGATCTATGTGCCGAACTACGGCACCAACGCGTTCAACACGCATGCAGCCCGGTGACGTCTCCCAGGCCTTGATCCAGCAAGAAGGAGGGAGAGGTTGAGGGAGAGCTCCGGAAGCACGACGGCGTGGTGGCGGTGGAGCTACGAGGTTCTCCGGCACAGCTTCGCCAAGCTATGCGGAGGACGAGGAGAGAGAGAGGTAGGGCTACGCCGAGAGAGAAAGAGTTCGTTTCTCAAATCAGCCCCAATACCCCAGGTATTTATAGGAGGGAGGGAGGAGGGTGCGCCACCTCTAGGGTTTCCACCCTAGGGGTGGCCGCATCCCATCTAGGGCCAAGGGGGGTGGCGGCCAAGGTGGACACGGTAGGGCGGCGCCCTAGGTGGACCTTGGGCCCCTTCCCACACCTAGGGTTTGCCCCCTTCACCTTCTTGTTGCGCCTTGGGCTCGGTGGGAGGTGCACCAGCCCACCAAGGGGCTGGTTCCCTCCCACATTTGGCCCATGTAGCCTCCCCGTGCCGGTCGCCCCTCCCTGTGGACCCCTGGAACCCTTTCGGTGGTCCTAGTACGTTACCGGTGACGCCCGAAATATTTCCGGTGTCCAAAAAATCAGTTCCTATATATAAACCTTTACCTCCGGACCATTACGGAGCTCCTCGCGACATCCAGGATCTCATCCGGGACTCCGTACAACCTTCGGTAACCACATACACTATTTCCCTATAACCCTGGCATCGTCGAACCTTAAGTGTCTAGACCCTACGGGTTCGGGAGATATGCAGACATGACCGAGAGTTCTCTCCGGCCAATAACCAACAGCGGGGTCTAGATATCCATGTTGGTTCCCACATGTTCCATGATGATCTCATCGGATGAACCACGATGTCAAGGATTCAAGCAACCCCATATGCAATTCCCTTTGTCTATTGGTATGATACTTGCCCGAGATTCGATCGTCGGTATCCCTATACCTTGTTCAATCTCGTTACCAGCAAGTCTGTTTACTCGTTCCGTAACACATCATCCCGTGGCTAACCCCTTAGTCACACTGAGCTCAATATGATGATGGATTACCAAGTGGGCCCAGAGATACCTCTCCGTCACACGGAGTGACAAATCCCGGTCTCGATTTGTACAACTCAACAGACACTTTCGGAGATACCCGCAGTGCACCTTTATAATCACGCAATTACGTTGTGACGTTTGGTACACCCAAAGCACCCCTACGGTATCAGGGAGTTGCACAATCTCACGGTCTAAGGAAATGATACTTGACATTAGAAAAGCTTTAGCACACGAACAACCCGATCTAGTGTTATGCTTAGGATTGGGTCTTGTCCATCACATCATTCCCCAATGATGTGATCCCGTTATCAATGACATCCAATGTCCGTGATCAAGAAACCATGATCATCTATTGATCAACGAGCTAGCCAACTAGAGGCTCACTAGGGACACATTGTGATCTATTTATTCACACATGTATTACGGTTTCTGGTTAATACAATTATAGCATGAATAATAGACAATTATCATGAACTGGAAATATAATAATATAATAATAACCACTTTATTATTTCCTCTAGGGCATACTTCTAACAGTCTCCCACTTGCACTAGAGTCAATAATCTAGTTACATTGTGATGAACCGAACACCCATAGAGTTCTGGTGCTGATCATGCTATCCCCGTGGAAGAGGTTTAGTCAATGGGTCTGCGACTTTCAGATCCGTATGTACTTTACAAATATTTATATCTCCATCCTAGATATATCCACGAATGTAGTTGAAGCGGCGCTTGATGTGCTTGGTCTTCTTGTGAAACCTGGGCTCCAGTGTTGTCACAGAACAGAGTCATCGGGACCAACGCACTTGGAATCACTCCTAGGTCGGTGATGAACTCCATCATCGATACTCCTTCCTGCACTGCTTCTGAAGCAGCTATGTACTCCGCTTCACATGTAGATGTCGTCATGATGCTTTGCTTGCAACTGAACCAGCTCACTGCCCCATTATTCAAAATGTACACGTATCCGATTTGTGACTTGGAGTCATCCGGATCTGTGTCAAAGCTAGCATCAACGTAACCCTTTACGACGAGCTCTTCAACACCTCCATAGACGAGAAACATATCTTTAGTGCTTTTCAGTTACTTTAGGATATTTTGGACCGATGTACAGTGATCCACTCCTGGATCACTCTGGTACCTCCCTACCAAACTTATGGCAAGGTTTCCATCAGGTTTGGTACATAGAATGGCATACATGATAGAGCCTACGGCTGAAGCATAGGGGACGGTACTCATCTTTTCTCTATCTTCCACCATGATCGGTCATTGAGTCGCACTCGACCTCACACCTTGCAATACAGGCAATAACCCCTTCTTAGCCTTCTCCATATTGAACTTCTTCAATATCTTGTCAAGGTATGTGCTTTATGAAAGACCTATGAGGCGTGTCGATCTATCTCTATAGATCTTGATGCCTAATATGTAAGTAGCTTCTCCAAGGTCCATCATTGAAAAACTTTTATTCAAATAGGCCTTGATGCTTTCCAATAGTTCTATATCATTTCCCATCAACAATATGTCATCCACATATAATATGAGAAATGCTAGAGAGCTCCCACTCACTTCTTGTAAATACATGCTTCTCCATAAGTCTGTATAAACCCAAACGCTTTGATCACCTCATCAAAGAGAATGTTCCAACTCCGAGATGCTTGCACCAGCCCATAGATGGAGCGTTGGAGCTTGCATAGCTTGTTAGCACTGCTAGGATCAACAAAACCTTCCGGTTGTATCATGTACAATTCTTCTTTAAGAAAGCCGTTCAGGAATGTTGTTTTGACATCCAATTTCCAGATTTCATAATCATAAAATGCGGTAATTGCTTACATGATTCGGACCGACTTCGGCATTGCTACGGGTGAGAAGGTCTCATCATAGTCAATCCCTTGAACTTGTCGATAACCCTTAGTGACAAGTCGAGCCTTATAGATGGTCACATTACCATCCGCATCAGTCTTCTTCTTGAAGATCCATTTATTTTCTATGGCTCGCCGATCATCGGGCAATTCCACCAAAGTCCATACTTTGTTCTCATACATGGATCCTATCTCGGATTTCATGGCCTCGAGCCATTTGTTGGAATCCGGGCCCGCCATCGCTTCTTCATAGTTCGAAGGTTCACTGTTGTCTAACAACATGATTTCCATGACAACGTTGCCATACCACTCTGGTGCGGAGCATACCCTTGTCGACCTTCAAGGTTTAATAGCAACTTGATCCGAAGTGTCATGACCATCATCGTTAACATCATCTCTAGCCGGTGTAGGCGCCTCGGAAACATTTTCTTGCGCTGCGCTACTCTCCGGTTCGAGAGGAGGTACAATTACCTCATCAAGTTCTATTTTCCTCCCACTTACTTCTTTTGAGAGAAACTCTTTCTTTAGAAAGGGTCCGTTCTTAGCAACAAAGATCTTGCCTTCGGATCTAAGATAAAAGATGTACCCAATAGTTTCCTTAGGGTATCCTATGAAGACACATTTTTCCACTTTGGGTTTGAGCTTCTCTGGCTGAAGTTTCTTCACGTAAGCATCGCAGCCCCAAACTTTAAGATACGACAGCTTAGGTTTCTTGCCAAACCATAATTCATACGATGTCTTCTCAACGGATTTAGACGGTGCCCCATTTAAAGTGAATGCGGCAGTTTCCAATGCATATCCCCAAAATGATAGCAGTAAATCAGTAAGAGACATCACAAATCGCACCATATCCAATAAAGTGCGATTACGACATTCAGACACATCGTTACGCTGTGGTGTGCCAGGCGGCGTGAGTTGTGGAACAATTCCACATTTCTGTAGGTGTGTGCCAAACTCATGAATCAAATATTCTCCTCCATGATCAGATCGTAGAACCTTTATTTTCTTGTCGCGTTGATTCTCCACCTCACTCTGAAATTCCTTGAACTTTTCAAAGGTTTCAGACTTGTATTTTATTAAGTAGATATACCCATATCTACTTAAATCATCAGTGAGAGAGAGAACATAACGATATCCACCGCGAGCTTCAACGCTCATTGGACCGCATACGTCGGTATGTATTATTTCCAACAAGTTATTTGCTCGCACCATTGTTCCAGAGAACGGAGTCTTGGTCATCTTGCCCTTGAGGCACGGTTCGCATGTGTCAAATGATTCAGAATCAAGTGACTCCAAAAGTCCATCTGTATGGAGTTTCTTCATGCGCTTTACGCCGATATGACCAAGGCGGGAGTGCCACAAGTATGTGGGACTATCATTATCAACCTTGCATCTTTTAGCAGTCACACTATGAATATGTGTAACATCACGATCGAGATTCATTAGGAATAAACCATTAACCAGCGGGGCATGACCATAAAACATACCACTCATATAAATAGAACAACCTTTATTCTTAGATTTAACTGAGTAGCCATCTTGCATCAAGAGAGATCCCGATACAATGTTCATGCTTAAAGCTGGTACTAAATAACAATTATTAAGGTTTATAACTAATCCCGAAGGTAGATGTAGAGGTAGCGTGCCGACGACGATCACATCGACCTTGGAACCATTCCCGACGTGCATCGTCACCTCGTCCTTAGCCAGCCTACGCTTGTTCTGTAGTTCCTGCTTAGAGTTGCAAATGTGAGCAACATCACCGATATCAAATACCCAGGAGCTAGTACGAGCACTGGTAAGGTACACATCAATAACAAGTATATCACATATACCTTTGACGTTGTCGGCCTTCTTGTCCGCTAAGTACTTGGGGCAATTCCGCTTCTAGTGACCGGTTCCCTTGCAGTAGTAGCACTCAGTCTCAGGATTATATCCTTTCTTTAACTTCTTCACGGCAACTGGATTACCGGGCGCGGCAACAGCTTTTCCATCTTTCTTGAAGCTTTTCTTACCCTTGCTTTTCTTCAAATTGGTGGTCTTATTGCCCATCAACACTTGATGCTCTTTCTTGATTTCTACCTCTACAGATTTCCGCATTGAATACAACTTGGGAATAGTCTTATCCATCCCTTGCATGTTGTAATTCATCACAAATACTTTGTAGCTAGGTGGAAGCGACTGGAGGATTCTGTCAATGACCGCATCATCCGGAAGTTCAACTCCTAGTTGAGTCAAGCGGTTGTGCAACCCAGACATTCTGAGTATGTGCTCCCTGACAGAACTATTATCCTCCATCTTACAACTAAAGAACTTGTCGGAGACTTCATATCTCTCGACCTGGGCATGATCTTGAAAAAACAAGTTTCGGCTCCTCAAACATCTCATATGCTCCGTGTTTCTCGAAACGCCTTTGGAGCCCCGGTTCTAAACTGTAAAGCACGCCACACTAGACGAGAGAGTAGTCATCACTCCACGACTGCCAGGCGTTCCTAACGTCTTGGGTTGCTGCGGGAACGTGAGGATCACCTAGCGGTGCATCAAGGACATATGCCTTCTTGGAAGCCATGAGGATGAGCTTTAAGTTACGAGCCCAGTCCGCATAGTTGCTTCCATCGTCTTTCAGCTTGGTTTTCTCTAGGAACGCACTGAAGTTGAATGGGACTTTTGTGTTGGCCATTGGATCTACAATATTTGTAAAGACAATTTTAGACTAATTTCATGATAATTAAGTTCATCTAATCAAATTACTAATGAACTCCCACTTAGATCGACATCCCTCTAGTCATCCAAGTGTCACATGATCCATGTCGACTAGCCTGTGTCCGATCATCACGTGAGACGGTCTAGTCATCAATGGTGTGCATCTCCATGCTGATCGTATCAACCATACGACTCATGTTCGACCTTTCGGTCTCCCATATTCAAGGCCATGTCTGTACATGCTAGGCTCGTCGAGTCAACCTAAGTGTTTTGCGTCTGTAAACTGGCTTACACCCGTTGTATGCTAACGTTAGAATCTATCACACCCGATCATCACGTGGTGCTTCGAGACAACGAACCTTCGCAATGGTGCACACTTAGGGGAATACTTATCTCGAACTTTTAATGAGGGATCATCTTATATTTTCTACCGTTGTTCTAAGCAATAAGATGTAAAGCATGATAAACATCACATGCAATCATATAGTGACATGATATGGCCAATATCATCTTGCTCCTTTGATCATCATCTTCGGGGCACCATGATCATCATCGTCACCGGCATGACACCATGATCTCCATCATCATGATCTCCATCATTGTGTCTCCGTGAAGTTGTCACGCCAACTATTACTTCTACTACTATAGCTAACCATTAGCGATAAAGTAAAGTAATCAACATGGCGTTCCATCTCATACAATACATTAAGACAACTCCTATGGCTCCTGTCGGTTGTCATACTCATCGACATGCAAGTCGTAAATCCTATTACAAGATGATCAATCTGATACATAACATATGTAACATCACATCCTTTTCGCCATATCACATCACATAGCATACCCTGCAAAAACAAGTTAGACGTCCTCTAATTTTTGTTGCAAGTTTTACATGGCTGGTTTGGGTTTCTAGCAAGAACGTTTCTCACCTACGGGACAGCCACAACGTTAGTATGCCAATGCTAATTACCCTTCATAAGGAACCTTTTCATCGAATCCAATTCGACTAAAGTGGGAGAGACAGATGATACGTCTCCATCATATCTACTTTTCCAAACTCTTTTGCCCTTGTTTTGGACTCTAATTTGCATGATTTGAATGGAACTAACCTGGACTGGCGCTGTTTTCAGCAGAATTGCCTTGGTGTTGTTTTTGTGCAGAAATGAAAGTTCTCAGAACGTCCTGAAAATTTACAGAGAATATTTCTGGAAAATATGAAAAATACCTGCGTAAAGATCCACCGTAGGGGATGGGCTAGTGGGCCACAAGCCATGTAGCCGCCACCCCCTGGTGGTGGCTAGCAAGCTTGTGGGGCCCACGTGGCTCTGCCACCCCCAAACTCAGCTCTATAAATTCACTTTCGTCCCAGAAATAATAAAAAAGAGAAGATTTCGTCGCGTTTGCGATACGGAGGCGCCACCACATCTTGCTCTTCATCTGGAGGGCAGATCTGGAGTCCGTTTTGGGCTCTGGAGAGGGGAAATTATCGCCATCGTCATCATCAACCTTCTTCCCTCACCAATTCCATGAAGCTCTTCATCGTTCGTGAGTAATCTATTCGTAGGCTCGCTGGGCGGTGATGAGTAGGATGAGATCTATCATGTAATCGAGTTAGTTCTAACGGGGATTGATCCCTAGTATCCACTATGTTCTGAGATTGATGTTGCTACTACTTTGCCATGCTTGATGCTTGTCACTAGGGCCCGAGTGCCATGATTTCAGATCTGAAATTATTATGTTGTCACCAATATATGTGTGTTTTAGATCCGATCTTGCAAGTTGTAGTTACCTACTATGTGTTATGACCCGGCAACCCCGGAGTGACAATAACCGGAACCACACCCGATGATGAACATAGTTTGAGGAGTTCATGTGTTCACCAAGTGCTAATGCGTTGGTCCGGTTCTTTATTAAAAGGAGAACCTTAATATCCCATAGTTTCCTTTTGGACCTTGCTGCCACGGGAGGGATGGACAATAGATGTCATGCAAGTTCTTTTCCCTAAGCACGTATGACGACACACGGAATGCATGCCTACATCACATTGACGAACAGGAGCTAGCCACATATCACTCCGTGTTATAACTGTTGCATGATGAATATCATCCAAACAAATCACCGACCCATTGCCTACGAGTTTGTGCCACTGCTGTTGTTACTTGTTTTGCTCTGCTGCTGTTACTTGCTACTATTGTTGATGTTGTTACTTGCTCTGCTGTTACTTGCTACTATTGCTGCTGTTGTTACTTGCTCTGCTGTTACTTGCTACTGTTGCTACTTGGTGCTACTGTTACTTGCTACTGTTGCTACTTGCTACTGCTGTTCCTTGCCATTGTTGTTACTCGTTACACTTCTGCTACCTGCTACAATTCTGGTTCGCTCGGCGTTGACGGGAAAAGACAATTTCCGTCAACCGGCAACTCAGGCGCCATTGATACGACCGTTAGAAATAGTATGCCGTGTCAACAGATCGTTTTTGACACCGTTGTTATCATACTACTTTGTTGTTGATACTTTGCTTGCAGATATTAATCTTTCAGGTGTGGTTGAATCCGACACATTCAGCTGCTAATACTTGAGAATATCATCTCACTTCCTATTGGTGAATCAAAAAATTTGGGTTAATACTCTACCCTCGAAAATTGCCTCGATCCCATGCGCTGGTGGGTCATTGCAAGACAATTTCTAATTGTTGAGCAATCGAGAATAGCATTCGTCTAGCCATTGCTAGAGATTGCCATCAGCATTTTTCTGGCATCGTTGTCGGGGAGGTATTGCTATATTCTCTGAGTCACTTGGGATTTATATCTGTTGATCACTATGAAGAATCTGAAGGATCCAAAAACCAAAGTCTTGCCCTCAACTACGAGGGGAGGTAAGGAACTGCCATCTAGCTCTCCACTTGATTCACCTTCAGTTATGAGTAAGTTTGCGACACCACCTCCTGCTAGAAATCTTGATATGTTGCCTGTGCTTGATGATGCTTATGATACTGCTAGAGATGCTATGCCTGATACTGCTAGAGATGCTATGCCTGATGATGCTAGAGATGTTATGCCTGATACTGCTTTGCCTGATACTGCTAGAGATGCAATGTGTGATACTGCTTTGCGTGATGATGCTATGCTTGATACTGCTAGAGATACTACTTTGCATGATGTTCCACTAGGGGAGTTCCTTGATGCTCATATTGCTAGAGTTACTGCCAATGCTCGTGATGCTTCTGAAACTACCGATACTATTGAGATAGAACCTGCTTTTGCTCCTGCTAGATCTAGCTCTCCTAGATATGAATTGCCTGATATACCTGAGGGTTACGTTACGTAAGGATGCCTATGACGCTGAGAAATTACTTCTCAAGTGGAAGGAAAAATCTCTGAAAGTTAGGATGAAATACGACCCGAAGTTTGCCACTTCACCTATCTTTATCACCGATAAGGATTATGAATTCTCTGTCGACCCTGAGATAATCTCTCTAGTCGAATCTGATCCTTTCCACGGTTATGAGTCTGAGATGGTCGTAGCCCATCTTACCAAACTACACGATATAGCCACCATTTTCACTAGTGAGGAGAAGATCCGCCACTACTACATCCTTAAGTTGTTTCCTTTCTCTTTAAAGGATGACGCTAAAGCCTGGTTCACCTCTCTTGCTCCTGGATGTGTGATTAGTCCCCAGGATATGGTCTATTACTTCTGTGAGAAATATTTCCCTGCCCATAAGAAGCAAGCTGCCTTGTAGGAAATATACAACTTTGCTCAACTCAAAGAAGAGAGTCTCCCACAAGCTTGGGGGAGGCTCGTCCAGCTACAGAATGCTTTGCCTGATCACCCTCTTAAGAAGAACGAGATACTTGATATCTTCTATAACGAAATTACCGATGCCTCTAGAGACCACCTAGATAGTTGTGTCGGTTGTGTTTTTAGGGAACGAACTATCGAACAAGCTGAGATCCTTCTGAATAACATCTTGATCAATGATAATGCTTGGACTATTCCCGAACCACCTTCTAGGCCAACTCCAAAAAAAGAGGTATTCTATTCCTCAGTCCCGAAGATATGCAAGAATCCAAGAAATTTATGCAAGAGAAAGGCATTAGATCTAAAGATGTCAAAAATCTACCACCTATCGAAGAGATCCATGGTCTCGATAACCCTATACAAGTAGTAGAAGTGAATTCTCTGCGTAGGTTTGATGAGAGTGATATTCCTTTTGACAAACCTGCTAGCCTATGCTTTGATGAATTTGACAACTTTGTTGCCAAACAACAGATTTCAATGATTATATTAGCACACACTTGGAACAAAGTACTCGTATGCTTAGCCATTTAAGTGCTTGTGTACACAGAAATGTCAATGATCTGAAGCTTCTGAGTAAACATGCCTCTATGATTACTACTCAGGTTGAACAAGTACTTAAAGCTCAGAATGACTTGCTCAATGAATTAAATGACAACTCTGTCAGAGTCATTACTAGAGGAGGCAAAATGACTCAGGAACCTTTGTACCCTGAAGGTCATCCTAAGAGAATCGATCAAGATTCTCAAGGAATTAATGCAGATACACCCAGTCATCCTAAGGAGAATAAGAAGGATGATAGAAACCTACATGCCATTTCACCAAATACTGTCACACCTGAAGAACCTAATGATATTTCTGCATCTGATGCAGAAACACAATCTGGTGATGAACATGAACCTGGTGACAATATGGACAGTGATGTTCATAATAATGCTCAACCTAGCAATGATGAGGATGTGGAGATTGAACCTACGGTTAATCCTGATAACCCACAACCTAAGAGATACGATAAGAATGACTTCACTGCTAGGAAGCATGGTAAAGAAAGGGAGCCATGGGTTCAGAGATCTATGCCCTTTCCTCCTAAGCCATCCAAGAAAAAGGATGATGAGGATTTTGAGCGCTTCATTGAGATGATAAGACCCATCTTTGTGCAGATGCGGTTAACCGATATGCTCAAAATGTCTTTGTATGCCAAGTACATGAAAGATATCATGACTAATAAATGGAATATACCAGATCTTGAGATCTCCACCATGCTTGCCAATTACACTTTCAAAGGTGGAACTCCTAAGAAACTTGGTGATCCCGGAGTGCCCACTATACCTTGCTCCATTAAAGGAAACTACGTAAGAACTGCGTTATGCGACCTTGGAGCCGGTGTTAGTGTTATGCCTCTCTCTCTTTATCGTAGACTTGAATTGGATAAGTTGACACCCACTGAAATTTCTCTGCAAATGGCCGATAAATCAACTGCTTTCCCTATCAGCATTTGCGAGGATGTGCCTCTTGTGGTTGCTAATAGCACTATCTTAACGGACTTTGTAATCTTGGATATTCCCGAGGACGATGCCATGGCTGTCATCCCCGGAAGACCCTTTTTAAACACTGCAGGGGTTGTTATAGATTGCAACAAAGGCAATGTCACTTTCCATGTCAACGGTAATGAGCACATAGTGCACTTCCCGAAAAACGATATCAAGTACATTGCATCAATGCTATCGAAAAAACTTCATCGATTCTTATTGGGAGCTTTGAATGCCCTATTCCTCGTGTCAAGATGAAGTATGATTAGCTTGTTGGGGAGACACATATCCACATTGAGGTGTCTTAGTGGCTATTTGAAAATTCTCCGTTCTCTCTTGCGATTCGAAAAGGTTTTGTCATGAGGACTTGATCAACCCCATTGACGGATTTCTATCGATGACCATGAAATGGATGAATCAAAGAGTCACATACCTCTGTTTTGAGCTTTCATTTTCTGTTGCTTAGAAGAAAAATGATAGATTTAGTTTAGTTTTTCCTGTTTTCTATTTTAGCGTCCCGGAGAAATATACCCCGAAAATAAAAGTTCTCCGATGGTCCTGAAAATCTAGTATGATTTTTTCTGGAATATTTGAAAAATACTGGCCCTAAGAGCTGGCTTGGGGGCCAGACCAGTGGGCCACAAGCCCTGCAGCCGCCGCCCCCTGGTGGTGTCTACCAAGCTTGTGGGGCCCACAGGGACCCCCTCCACTCATTCCAGCTCCCATCCTCTTCCTCTGCCTCCAGAAAAAATTGTTTCGCAGCTCAAACCCGTGTTCTTGCTCATTTGGCTGTGATTTTCGATCTCCTTGCTCAGAGCACCATTCTCTGAACCGTTTTGGGTAGATTACTCCTTGGTAAGTGACTCCTCCATTGGTCCAATTAGTATTTTCTCTAGTGATTTATCCATCGCGTATTCTTGCTACCTTCGTGACCCTGTTCTTGAGCTAGAAATTTTGATTTAGTTGGTCCCAAGTAGTTTTAGCGCGTGATACGGTCTCTAGGCACTAGTAGGAGTAGTTGCTACAAGGTGCGGTTGGTCTTCATTCACTTTTCTCTTGAACTTCAAAAATTTCAGCAAAAGGAAATTGTGTTCAGGAGGAAGATTCATGGTGGTTCCTTAAGTAAGAAGGGTCCCCGTCTTTCTTTTCGGGAGCCCAAACCTTATCAACTAAGGGACGCACCGGTACAACCATGTGAATGGCCTTCCGATGAGTTCTTGATCGAAGCAGGTTTCAAGGATGAGTTTGATACACTTGTCCGCAATGCCGGGTTAGAAGAATTCCTCTCAGATAAATGTGAACAGTATGCTATGCTCACTGCCTCTTTCGTGCGTAGATTTAAATTTTTAGTTGGCCGTGACTCATCCATACTGTTTGATCTGTATGATAAATCCTACGCCATGGATTTGCAGGATTTCAATGGGATTTGCAAGATACCCGATGGGGGTGGTATTAATGATCCTTCTAAGTCTTCGGTCAGAGACTTTGTCTCCAATATAACTGTTGGAGAAACCAAAGATATCACGCAAGCCACCATAGGAAGCATCCATTTCCCTGCCTTGCACTACTTTGCCCTCTTCATAGGTAGGTGCATTAACAGCAAGGGTGCACATTGTCACCTATGCGCTTTCGACCTTAGTATCATTAAGAGTGCAGTAACAGGTGACAGGAGCTTCAATATGGGAGCTATAATAGCAAGGAGGCTGAATAATAATGCCATTGAGGGGGATTTCTTTGGTGGAATTTATGCTACACGCTTAGCAAATTTTCTTGGAGTATCCTTCCATTCAGAAGACCCTCCTCTCTGTACAGCCTACCTTGATCGTGTCGCTCTAACACGCTACCACTTCCTTGAGAGGGGTCATGGATCCCTCCTATACCGCTTGATATTTAACCGCTAGCGTGTTTTCCATATTACCCTTCCTGCTCCTACTTTCTTTGACTTTCAGGTAAAACGAAGATACTACATAACCATAGGAGAGGCAGAGGAGTATGAGAGGGAGGCGACGGTTGCTCGACTTCGTGAGGCAGCTATTCAGGCAGTGGCTGCAGCACTCCCGTATAACACCCATTATGATTTTGGGTTTCGCCAGGACCATCCTTGGGAGTAGACCAAGCTAGGCCAAAAGCCTAAGCTTGGGGGACTATGTGTTCTCACCGACCTTACATTCATGCTTATGCTTTCACTTTGTTAGCTGGTGTTTACACTTTGCCACTGTATTATCCATGCTAGTTTATTTTCGTTTTCTTGTTTTGTGTCCTTTTGAGAAAACCCAAAAAGATTTTTCTTTCTTCTTTTGCTTGTTGGGAGCTTACCTGTGTAAATATTTTTCTTTTTCTTTGGGTCAAGGTAGAAGATATTGGTTACAATGTTTAGTGGTTCTTGCATGCATACCTGTTTAGCTTTCAAAGAGCCATATTACTTTGTCTTCTCCTTTGTGTTTGCCTGCAGATTCAGCTTAGTCCATTGCACGAGTGCTCTTATTATTGTTCACATCATTCAATCATGCAAATGAAAGGCAATAATGATGATATATGATGAAGTGACTGAGACAGGAAAAGCTGGTATGAACTCTATCTATTTTGTTTTTGTAAATATGACTAGCTTGTCATCCCAGATTCAGCTTTGTTGTGAGAGAACCATGTTTGCAATGACAACTTAGAGATCATAGTTTTTGATGCCATGCTTAACTAGCTGAGAGCTTGTAATGGTTTGTCTTGAATGACAACATAGATTTTGAGATGACTATGATGTAGTATGATAGGATGGTATTCTCCTTTGAATGATTCAAGTGGCTTGACTTGGCGCATGTTCATGCATATAGTTGAAACAAAATCAACATAGCCTCTATGATGTTCGTGTTCATGGTGATTTATATCCTGTTCATGGTTGCATTCAATGTTAGTCAAACTCATTGCATCTTGATGACTGTTGTCGCTCTCTAGTTGGTCGCTTCCCGGTCTTTTGCTAGCCTTCACTTGTACTAAGCGGAATACTGCTTGTGCATCCACTTCCATAAACCCAAAAGTTTTTCCATGAGAGTCCACCATACCTACCTATTTGCGGTATCTACTTGCCATTCCAAGTAAATTTGCATGTGCCACTCTCTAAACCTTCAAGAAATTATCTGTTTTGCATGCCCGAACCGCTCATGTGTTGACAGGGGGCTATTGGTATCTTCCATGCTAGGAGTGTTAATCTCGACATGTGTTTATTCACTGTCATTCACGAGAAAGGGGTCGGTAATTGGAATGCCCAGTTCCACGCATAAATCGAAAACATAACTGTAAAACAAGACTCCCCCCGGATTGATGTTAGTATGGACGGTACCTGAGGATTCGGCTAGCCGTGGAGTGTGATTGATTGGTGGTGGGGGAGTTAAAACTTTACTTTTCTGTTTGGGAACCACCTATAGCATGAGTATCATGGAAGATATTGAGAACTCTTGGTCATTGCGTTGACAATGAAAGCATGCCATCCCAAATTATTATCTCTGTTTTCAAAGCTTGAGCTCTGGTACCTGTGCAAATCAATGCTTCCCTCTGCGAAGGGCCTGTCTATTTATTTTCCTGTTGAGTCATCCTCCTCTTATATAAGCACCAATTAGAGAGCACCTCTATCATTTTTGTGCTTTGCTTTTGATTGATATTGAGTATGACTATGACTGGATCTTCGTTGCCATGAATTACAATGTTTAGTCAGCCCTTGATCTTTGAAAGTGCTCTGCATTTATGTTTTGCAGTCTCAGAAAGATCTAGCGAGATACCACCTATTCATATTGCTTCATGCTTGTTTTGACTGAAGTGTTGGTATTTGAAACTCATTCTTATTTGCTCGTTAGCTGATATGCCATTGATATTAATTTACCCTGAGACCTTTGAGTCACTTGATTATGTGGTTAACTTGTGATCTTGCTGAAATTCTGGTTATGAGTTAGACATAGTTGCAACAACAAGATCAACCAGAGTTTGTCAAAGTTTTTCTTTCTCTCTCAGTTTGTCAACTGAGTTGCTTGAGGATAAGCAAGGTTTTAAGCTTGGGGGAGTTGATACGTCTCCATCGTATCTACTTTTCCAAACTCTTTTGCCCGTGTTTTGGACTCTAATTTGCATGAGTTCAATGGAACTAACCTGGACTGACGTTGTTTTCAGCAAAATTGCCTTGGTGTTGTTTTTGTGCAGAAATGAAAGTTCTCACAGCGTCCTGAAAATTTATGGAGAATATTTCTGGAAAATATGAAAAATACCTGCGCAAAGATCCACCGGAGGGGATGGGCTAGTGGGCCACAAGCCCTGTAGCCGCCACCCCCCTCCTGGTGGTGGCCAACAAGCTTGTGGGGCCCACGGGGCTCTGCCGCCCCCAAACTCAACTCTATAAATTCACTTTCGTCCCATAAAAAATAAAAAAGAGAAGATTTCGTCGCGTTTGCGATATGGAGGCGCTGCCACATCCTGTTCTTCATCTGGAAGGCAGATCTGTAGTCCGTTTTGGGCTCCGGAGAGGGGAAATCATCGCCATCGTCAGCATCAACCTTCTTCCCTCACCAATCCATGAAGCTCTTCATAGTTCGTGAGTAATCTATTCGTAGGCTCGCTGGGCGGTGATGAGTAGGATGAGATCTATCAGGTAATCGAGTTAGTTTTGACGGGGATTGATCCCTAGTATCCACTATGTTCTGAGACTGATGTTGCTACTACTTTTCCATGCTTAATGCTTGTCACTAGGGCCCGAGTGCCATGATTTCAGATCTGAAATTATTATGTTGTCACCAATATATGTGTGTTTTAGATCAGATCTTGCAAGTTGTAGTTACCTAATATGTTTATGACCTCGCAACCCCGGAGTGACAATAACCGGAACCACTCTTGGTGATGACCATAGTTTGAGGAGTTCATCTGTTCACCAAGTGCTAATGCGTTGGTCCGGTTCTTTATTAAAAGGAGAACCATAATATCCCGTTGTTTCCTTTTGGACCCCGCTGCCACAGGAGGGATGGACAATAGATTTCATGCAAGTTATTTTCCCTAAGCACATATGATGACACACGGAATGCATGCCTATATCACATTTACGAACGGGAGCTAGCCACATATCTCTCCGTGTTATAACTGTTGCATGATGAATATCATCCAAACAAATCACCGACCCATTGCCTACGAGTTTGTCCCACTATTGCTGTTACTTGTTTTGCTCTGCTGTTGTTACTTTCTACTGTTGCTGTTGCTGTTACTTGCTCTGCTGTTACTTGCTACTATTGCTACTTGCTGCTACTATTACTTGCTACCGTTGCTACTTGCTACTGATGTTCCTTGCCATTGCTGTTACTCGTTACACTGCTGCTACCTGCTACAATTCTGGTTCGCTCGGCGTTGACGGGAAAAGATAATTTCCGTCAACGGGCAACTTCTGGCGCCATTGATACGGCCGTTAGAAATAGTCTGCCGTGTCAACAGATCGTTTCTGACACCGTTGTTATCATACTACTTTGCTTGCAAATATTAATCTTTCAGGTGTGGTTGAATCCGACACATTCAGCTGCTAATACCTGAGAATATCCTCTCACTTCCTATTGGCGAATCAACAAATTTGGGTTGAATACTCTACCCTCGAAAACTGCCTCGATCCCACACGCTGGTGGGTCATTGCAAGACAATTTCTAATTGTTGAGAAATCGAGAATAGCATTGTCTAGCCATTGCCAGAGATTCCCATCAAGAGACACCTGCTAGCCACCTTATGCACCAAGTGCATGTCTGTCGGTGGAACCAGTATCACGTAAGCGCACGTGTAAAGTTGGTCTAGGCCACTTCTTCCCACAATACCGCCAAAAAAAGATAAGACTAGTAACGGCAAGAAAGTTGACAAATCAGCGCCCACAACTTTTGTGTTCTACTCGTGCATAGAATCTACGCATAGAACCTTGGCTCGGATGCCACTGTTGGGGATTGTAGTAATTTCAAAAAAAAATCCTACACCATACAAGGATATATCTATGGAGAAACCAGCAACAAAAGAGGTTGTAGAGCATCTTCATACCTTTGAAGATCTCTAAGAGGAAGCGTTACCATGAACGCGGTTGATGGAGTCGTATTCGCTGTGATTCAGATCACGGTGGATTTCGATCTATGTGCTGAACTATGACACCTCTGTGTTCAACAAACGTACAGCCCGATGACGTCTCCCATGCCTTGATCCAACAAGGAGGAGGGAGAGGTTGAGGGAGAGCTCCGGCAGCACGACGGCGTGGTGGCGGTGGAGCTACGAGGTTCTCCGGCAGAGCTCCGCCAAGCTATGCGGAGGATGAGGAGAGAGAGAGAGGTAGGGCTGCGCCGAGAGAGAAAGAGTACGTTTCTCAAATCATCCCCAATACCCCGGGTATTTATAGGAGGGAGGGAGGAGGGTGCGCCACCTCTAGGGTTTCCACCTTAGGAGTGGCGGCAGCCCATCTGGGCCCAAGGGAGGCGGCGGCGATGGTGGAGAGTGGAGGGCGGCACCCTAGGTGGGCCTTGGGCCCCTTCCCACGCCTAGGGTTTGCCCCTCCACCTCCTTGCTGCGCCTTGGGCTGGGTGGGAGGTGCACCAACCGACCAAGGGGCTGCTTCCCTCCCACACTTGGCGCATGTAGCCTCTCGGGGCCGGTGGCTCATCCCGATGGACCCCCGGTACTCTTCCGGTGATCCCGGTACGTTACCGGTGACGCCCGAAACATTTCTAGTGTCCAAAATCTCACTTCCTATATATAAATCTTTACCTCCGGACCATTCCGGAGCTCCTCGTGACGTCTGGGATCTCATCCGGGACTCCTAACAACATTCGGTAACCACGTACACTATTTCCCTATAACCCTAACGTCATCGATCCTTAAGTGTGTAGACCCTACGGGTTCGGGAGACATGCAGACATGACCGAGACTTCTCTCCGGCCAATAACCAACAACGGGGTCTAGATATCCATGTTGGTTCCCACATGTTCCACGATGATCTCATCGGATGAACCACGATGTCAAGGATTCAATCAATCCCGTATGCAATTCCCTTTGTCTATCAGTATGATACTGGCCCGAGATTCGATCGTCGGTATCCCTATACCTTGTTCAATCTCGTTACCGGCAAGTCTCTTTACTCGTTCCGTAACACATCATCCCGTGGCTAACACCTTAGTCACACCGAGCTCAATATGATAATGGATTACCGAGTGGGCCCAGAGATACCTCTCCGTCACACGGAGTGACAAATCTCGGTCTCGATTCGTACAACTCAACAGACACTTTCGGAGATATCCGTAGTGCACCTTTATAATCACCCATTTACGTTGTGACGTTTGGTTCACCTAAAGCACCCCTACGGTATCCGGGAGTTCCACAATCTCACGGTCTAAGGAAATGATACTTGACATTAGAAAAGCTTTAGCACACGAACAACACGATCTAGCGTTATGCTTAGGATTGGGTCTTGTCCATCACAGCATTCCCCAATAATGTGATCCCGTTATCAATGACATCCAATGTCCGTGATCAAGAAACCATGATCATCTATTGATCAACGAGCTAGCCAACTAGAGGCTCACTAGGGACACATTGTGATCTATATATTCACACATGTATTACGGTTTCTGGTTAATACAAATATAGCATGAATAATAGACAATTATCATGAACTGGAAATGTAATAATAACCACTTTATTATTGCCTCTAGGGCATATTTCCAACATGAAGTGCACGAAGAATTCTATAAATGAACAGAAGACTATCTCATATGAGCATGCCGCACTGATAAAGTAAAAACTAAAAGGTAATGAGGCTCCAAGAATTTACGCATATCATGTGAGACATACCGATAATTGTTGAGGGAAAAAATGGGATGCCTTCCGGGGCATCCCCAAGCTTAGACTCTCAGGTCTCCTTGAGTATTTACCCGTGTTCAAATATTCATCAATTAAGGAGTTAACTTGCCAATTAATCCCTACTCGTTGGGTCACCGAGTAGCCGATTAACTAATAAATCGCCGGATTAACTGATTAAATGGCCGATTAACCTATTAATACCCTACTCATCACCAAACTGAGAAGCTACTAGTAAACGATTTCCTCAACAATGAAATTTACTTGGGGTGCCTTGGGCATCCCCAAGCTTGAACTCTTGTGTCTCCTTTTTCTTCTCATATCGATTCCTCCTTGATCTTCAAACACTTCATCCAAACAAAACTTAATAGAACTTTTATTAGAAAGGGTAGTACAGATAACATCAAATCCCCATCATGTCCAGCCATAACATTATTTTATAATTATAATATAACATTACCTACTATATTTTATCCCAATTCTATGGCTCCCAAGTAAATGGGGTTCAACAAGAATTCAATCATAAGAAGACAAAGAAACTATAATAATACTTTGTGAGAAACAGGATAGTGTGTAAAGATGGAGATGAAATGTATACTTATGTAACAGAAAATTATGAAATATTAGGACGTAATAAAAATGAATATAACAATACCGTGTAAGAATTTCAGTTTTTTTGACATTCGAGTAAAATAGGATAAATCAAACACTACAGCCAAAGTTTGTGTTTCTACACATCACATATAAAACAAGCAATTTAAACATACTAAATTTAAATCTTGGCACATTATTTTTATAATATAATTTATTTTTAAAAGGGCATAATTATTTTTGTTCAAAAGTTGTTGTAATCAAGATTTACAAAGTTTCCATGGGCATGAACAAAACTTCAAGGACGCCCCCCACTTCAACGGTGTTCATCTTTCTCACTTTCAGTTTTAGTTGTGAAAATGTTTTAAGTTCCCACTTAATTTTTTGTTTTTAATTATTTTAAAAACACATAATAGGAAACAAATGACTCTCTAAAACTTTCGAGTTGTATCCCTCGCAGTGCTTCCTTTAAATCCATTAAGCTAGGCATATAGTGCTCAAGTAATTGATCCACTCGGATCCCAAGGTATATGAAAGAAAATCTTAATTAACAATGATTTGGAAGTTAGTAGTGAGCACAAGGAAACATATATCATCTATCATGAAAGTCTAACTCTCTTCCTATTCATTGGCGTGTCATAAAGGAACAATTCATTCACACAAAGTAAAGGCCAATGCATAACATAAGTAGTTTCTTGCAAATTTATTGCATATGAAACATAGAGAGGTGAAGATTTGGTTCATCTCTCATAATAATTGCAAGTAGGAGCAACAAGCAAATGCATATTATATCCATCAAAATCATCATGTGTAATAGTAAAATGCAACCCATCAATTCAACTTGCAAGTGGGATTAGTGGGCAACCCACATAATGTCGCGTTGTCCACATAATTTAAGTGGGATTATTGGGAAACCCACTGCACACTGGTTTTCTGTTCGCGGATACCACTTAGCCATATAATGCAGCGCTTGTCCGTCGCATTTGTTGAGCGATGTCGGTTAGTGCTCACCCACCATGCAGCCAGCTGTTGCGTGATGTGGTTCGTCGAACACCATCCCCACAAACCACACACGCCTGAAGCCATGCCGCAAACATGTGAAGCCATGTCCCGTTGGTCATGTCATCAATGGCTGACTCACCCGCCCTCCGAGCTTCGTGTGACATCCCATTTGGTCCATAGGCGCGCAACAAATTGGTCATCCTGCCGTTCACCGTCGCTTCCATTTTTCTAGAGCCTCCTCGAACCGCCTCCAATGCACACATGAGCATATGTCTGTCGTCCTCCACCACACGTGTCGCTCCTACACACTGCGCAAGTGCTGACACACTCTACCGCGAGTCTCGCGTGAGCTCTATGATACATCCATTTTGCATCATGAATTATTACCGGTATTTGTGCTATTCTTGTCCATTATTCCCTATTATCATACAATTATTATGTCCTTTCTATCTAAATATGCAGGATACATCATTAAGAGGGAAATATCTCGAAACTGTAATATTGGACCAAGAAACCGAGAAATGGCACAAAAATTCTACTTGCTCCAAATGACCTGAAATTTTACGGAGAATTTTTATGGAATATTTGAGAATTATTGGCCCAAAAATATACCAGAGGGGGCCACCTGTTGTCCAAAAGGCAAGAGGGTGCGGTCACCCCCTTGGCTGCGCCCTCATGCCTTGTGGGCCACCTGTTTGCCCGATGACGTCCCTGTTCTCCTATATGGTGTGTTTTGACCTAGAAAAAATCATAAGCAACCTTTCGGGACGAAGCATCGCCGTCTCGAGGTGGAAACCTATGTAGTGGCCCTTTTGCTCTCCGGTAGAGAGATCCTGCCGGGGAAACTTTCCTCGAGGAGGGGGAAATTGAAGCCATCATCATCACCAGCGCTTCCTCCTTCGTGGGAGGGCCAATATTCTTGAACATCTTCACGAGCACCATCTCATCTCCAACCCTAGTTCATCTCTTTTGTTCAATCTTTGTCTCAAAACCTCAGATTGGTACCTATGGGTCACTAGTTCTGTTGATTACATCGTGTAGTTGATGCTTGTTGGATTACTTGGTGAAAGATATTATGTTTAGATCCTTAATTATCATTATTACACCTCTGATTTTGGACATGTTGATGAGGTTTGAGTAGTAACTATTGTTGCTGAGGACATGAGATAAGTCTTGTTATGAGTAATCATATAAAGTTGGTATTCGTTCGATATTTTGATGATATGTATGTTGATACTTCTCTAAGTGGTGTCATGCGAATGTCCACTACATGACGCTTCACAATGTTATGGGCTTAAGGGAAGTCATTGTGGATGAACAAAGATATGATGGGTCGTGAGAGAGACATAAGCTTAAACCCCAGTTTATGTGTTGCTTCATGAGGGGCTTATTTGGATTCACATGTTTAATGGTAGGATTAGATTTGTCTTAATTCTTCTTTCGAATGCTTAGATGTTTAACTCGTGAAAGGTTTGTATTTGAAGTTTGTTAATCATATTATCATCTTCATTGATCATGATCCATATGATGTCTTGTGTGTACTATGGTATGTTCTTCGTTGTGTTCTCAAGGACATGAAATAAACCTTGTTTCCAGTAATCATGTGAACTTGAACAAAGTTCAATGTTTTGATCTTATGTTGTGGTGTAATTCACTAGTGATGATGTGTGGATGTCGACTTCATATCACTTCATCATTAAGCCTAAAGGAGAGCTTTTTTGATTAGTTTAGTTATCATGGGGAGTTGGAGTGAAATGTATTACCAAATCCTAAGTTTGTGAACTACTATGTGAGGTGGTCGTTGGAACCTTGTAATGTTATGGTTAGATGTTATTTTAATTACTCTATTGTTTGTTCAAGTAAGGACATCACAATAATATATGTTTCACCACACAACAATTAACAAAGCAATGAATGTTAACTCAAGTGAACTAGATGAAAGCAACTTGGTGAAATCCCCGTGTGTGCTCGAGAGGGATTTGATCCCTACAGGTAATACAACTGGCATGTCCTTAGCATAATTAAGGATTGGGTCATTTTTATAAATATTGTACCTTTGTCACAAATTATGTACTTACAATTATTTGTGTGATCAAACAAATCATCAAACAATCTTTATACCTTTTTATTATGATTTTTTACAAGTTTCCACCAACCAATTCTATTTGCTTCTTGTTGGGTTCAACATTCTTATTTATATAAAAGAGGTACAATAATTTTTTAGATACTCCATACATCGGCTCTCTAAAAATGTTCATTTATTAGAGGGATGTTCCAAACATCGTACGTGTCTAAGAACGCCGAGACATGGTTAAGGACAATGTTCCCCCTCGATTTCATTCGTCGAAATGAGAGTCCTATTTACGCGAAAGGAGAGAAGAAACCGTTGAAACGCAATTTTGACAATCTTCAATACAGAAAACTTATTAAGGAACGGGGAGCCGGTGAATATGCTCTGGCATGAAACTAAACTAGGAATGACCGGATTTTTTCACATAACATGCCCAACAAGAGTGCCATTATTATTATATCTTCAAAATGAGAAAATGCCATTATTTTTGCTGGGAAAGGAGGGATCAAAATCTTGGTAACAACACTTTTAGCAAGGTGGGGCTAGAAACAAGACGAACCACCTATTTCTAGGAACAGAAGCATTTCAAAACAGCCGCAACACTCAATCGACACTTTAAAAAGGGCCAAATGCACAATCGTACAAGCGCATATATGCAGTTTCACAATTAGTATTTCGAATCGTTTATTCCGCCCTCGTTGGTTGGAGGAATTTTATAGCCAGCAGTTGTGGGCGTACAGCAATCACAGAAAGAGCAGGCTGTAAATTTTTCACCACATGAAGAGAACATATCATGTCTCTAACCATTTCCCGAAATTAGAAAAGCAACCGGCTACACAAGCAAATCCTGCACATCCAACTGGAGCAGCAGCCCCCAAATTGGCTTTCAATCACTCCTTGGGCTCCAGCAGCCCTCACTCGGCTCAGTTCGGATGTTCCCAGACCGCTGAGCAAGCTAGCAGGCAAGCAAGCAGTGTCTCTCCTCCCTACCAAAAAAAAAAAGCTCTCTCTTTTCTCCCCTGCGCCTACACGCATACGCACATTGACAGGGAGCGGCGGCTGCAGCAAGGAGGGAAACAGACCCTCTCTCCTCACTAAATCCCAAATCCTGCTCTTATCATCCTGTTTTCCTGCCTCCCTTCTGCCTCCTGCTCTCCAAAGCTCCCACACACACACACACACACACACACACAAGCCCAAGAGGAGAGAGAGTGAAAGAAGGCAGCAGCAGCAGCAAAAGCTTTTGCCTCCCTCCCCCCCGCCGCCGTCCCCCCTCCTAAAATGTGATGTCCAATCCATCAGATTGCTTCTAGTTCAGTCCCCCACTCCTCTCCTCCCCTGGGTCAGTCCCTTGCCCACCACTGTTCCCCCTCCCTCCGTCATGCACCCTCCGCGTTCCTCTTCTTGATTCTTTTTCTCATGGTTTTTTCTATTTCTTTTTCCTCCTAGTTATGGGATCCGGCGAGCTGGATGGACGCGCATTGGAGCAGCAGCAGCAGCAGTAGCGGAGGCGAAGCTCCAGCCGGGGGATCTGGATCCGAGGCACCACCACCGGGGTCCTCACGGAGGCGACGGCGCAGGAGGCGGCGGCGGCGGCGGCGGCGGCGGCGGCGGCGGGCAACAGGAGGCTGCGGATGAGGAGCAGCAGCAGCAGCAGCAGCAACAGCACCACCACTACCGGCTGCTGCAGCTGCACCAAGAAGTGCAGCAGGACCAAGAACCTCCGCCCGCCCCCGTCTTCCAGCTCTCGCACCTGCAGGCCGCGTCCGTGAGGCAGCCGGGCTCGTCCGCCGAGTATGCCCTTCTCGCGCCCATGGGCGACGCCGGCCAGTCCCACTCCCATCATCACCACGGGCTCCAGACGCAGCTCCTGTCTTTCGGAGGCGCCGGGAACCACCACCATCACATGCATCAGTTCACGGCGCAGGCGCAGCCGCCCCCGGCATCCCAGACGCGGGCGCGAGGAGGACGAGGCGGCGAGATGGTGCCGGCGACGCCCGCGCGGGTGAGGGGCGGCGGAGGCGGGGAGATCGTGGCAGTGCAGGGAGGGCACATTGTGCGCTCCACGGGGCGGAAAGACCGTCACAGCAAGGTCTGCACGGCGCGCGGGCCTCGCGACCGGCGCGTGCGGCTGTCGGCGCACACGGCCATCCAGTTCTACGACGTACAAGACCGGCTGGGCTACGACCGCCCCAGCAAGGCCGTCGATTGGCTCATCAAGAACGCCAAGGACGCCATCGACAACCTCGACACCCTTCCCGCTTGGCAGCCCACGGCAGTCGCCCCTGCCGCCAGCAATGCCGCCGCGCCGCCGTCCTCCTCAACCCAGCCTGACTCCGCCGACAACTCGGACGACCAGGCGCAGGCCATCACCATCGCGCACTCGTCGTTCGACTTCGCCGGGTCTGGTGGCGCTGGAGGAGCTACGGGCGGCATCAGCTTCCTCCCGCCGTCGCTCGACTCGGATTCCATCGCGGACACGATCAAGTCGTTCTTCCCCATGGGCGGGACCGCGGGCGGGGAGCCGTCGTCGTCCACTGTGGCTGCGCACTCGTCGGCCATGGGTTTTCAAGGCTACACCCCGGACCTCCTGTCGCGAACCGGCAGCCAGAGCCAGGAACTCCGGCTGTCGCTGCAGCCGTTACCAGACCCTATGTTTCATCACCACCACCAGCAGCAGGAGCAGCACCGGTCGGATGGCCACGACGGCAACGGCACCGCCCAGCAGGCACTATTCCCCGGTGCGACCAGTTACTCATTTGGCGGCGGCGGCGCCATGTGGGCCGAGCAGGCGCCGAGCCAGCGCATGATGCCGTGGAACGTGCCCGACCCAGGCGGCGGGAGCACCGGCGGCTACCTGTTCAACGTGTCGCAGCAGGCGGCGCATATGCAGGCGGCGCTGAGTGGCCAGAGCCAGTTCTTCTTCCAGAGGGGACCCCTTCAGTCCAGTAACCAGCCCTCCGACCGAGGATGGCCGGAGACCGTCGAAGCTGACGACAACAACCCGATGCAGCAGCAGCACCACCAAGGGGGCTTGAACCCTTCCGTGTCGGCCATCGGGTTCGGGCCCGGCGTCAGCTTCTCCGGGTTCCGCGTCCCCGCGAGGATGCAGGGCAACGAGGAGCACAGCGGCGGCAATGGCGACAAGCCGCCGTCCGTTTCCTCGGCTTCCCGCCACTGACAGCAGCAGCAGTGGACGACAGATGACTTCACCACCAACCTCCACAGCGTACCAGTAACGACATCCGCCATCAGCTCCTCCACTTGCATCACTGTGAGAATTCTCATGTCCTAACTGACTTGTACTGTTGTACCATAATTCTGCCTGTTCTCCATTACTGCATTGCCGTCGACCCTTCCTTGAAGGCGATTCCTGATTGGTTCTTCATCCTCTTGCAGGGTGCGAAAAGCTAATTCGATGCCGCTTCTTCACAGGAGCTGGCGATCGATTGCAACTAGGAGGAGCAAAATCAGGAACTGGTTCTACGTCTGGCTGGTTGGTTGGTTGGTTGGTTTTCCATCTCTTCTGCTGCGTGTGTCATTGGCTTTTGCTTCAAGATCACTCGGAGCTTCTTAGAATTAGGCTTGTGAGAAGTGCAGCGACATAGCTATCTGGTCAGCCAGCCAGCCTCTCTGTTGCGTTGCATTAGGTGTAGTTGATGTTGTAGTTTGCTGTAGGTCAAAGCTCGATTGCGTTCTTTCTTTCACTTGTTGCTGTATGCATGTTACTACTAGATGTTGTTGTCAAACTTATAAATGGGTGATGGATAGGGAGAGGAGTCTATCACTCCATCTTTCTTTATCTTTCCATCCTTTTTGGTCACAGCATCATCTTTCCATATTTCGTTCGCTCTTTCTTTCTTTGTTTATTGTCACTGCTATAAGCAGATGTTGATTGGCGCATGTCGTGGAGTATCTTCCTTTAACATCCTTTTTTAATTGATATTCGTATTATTATGCGATGCAACCAAATCCAGCCTTGTTATTTCTATCCGGTCTCTCCTCTTTTTAAAGACTTGTTTGGAGCTGGGGAAGCACTTGCTCAAAACAACCAAAAGTGATGGATTCAATGCAAACTTGAAAAATACAACCGCAAGCTCCCATGGCTGGCATGGCCTAGTGTTCTACAGTACATCCATTCTCTCCTAGCCTATCCATGTGATCTGTTGGGTCTCTTTCGTCCCTGCCGCTGCAGCACCAAGCCAGGGCAGGAGGAGGCAGCATGCATGGCAGCGGCGGCAGATGCAGCTTTCCTAGGCCTGTGTATCTACTCCTACATCGCTGTGCAAGACAAAGATTGTCACAAGGAAAAGGCTATGTGCGCGCGTCATTAGTAGTATCTGCATATCTTACATGCTCTTTTAACCATTTTACCCGTGCCCAGGCCTTGTCTTTGCACACACTGATGCAGCACTTTGTGACAGATGCCAGAAAGAGGGAGGACCATGATTGCTCCTCCCGCTTCGCCTCTCTGATTGGCTTCCACATGGAATCTCTTGTCTGTACTCACTGTAACTTTAAGCTGGTATGGTAATTACTTCTGGCCTGTGGGAGATGAGTGCACATTCCGGATCTCATCATGCAGCCACCTTCGCTTCCCTTGTCACCCCCGCTATGGAGTCCCCATGGACGAGTGCTTTGCTGGGGAGATGAAATAAGCAATGGCAGTGCACTATTGTGCATACATCCCTACAGCACTACTCCTACCGCAAGTGGTTAACAATAACTTTAAGGCTTTACGGCTTCTCCAATGGCGTACCGCAAACCAAACACATCAGATACAGGAGCCGGCCACCCAACCCTGTTCAGCAAACATCCGGTCATGTACGCCTTTGTTCTTATTTTAATGTCTGCGGTGATGGTGTTGTACATTAGGGGTAGGGCCACCGACCTACATTGCAGGGCTCACCTAAGGTCTTACATGAACATCAGTGTCTTCAAAGCTACCTGCACAGTCTAGGTCTTACTTGGGCAAACAGGTTCTCACTCGATTGCTCAAGGTCATTCGGACCATTCTCGATTAGTAGGACGTGCCCCGACACTCGGGCATCAGCAAGGTGTGGACGACAAAGAGACTACAACGGCAACAGACTTAAACCACCACATGAAGTGCAGTGAAGACCAATGTTAACAATAACGTCAGAGTTAGAGCTGTTGTTACTAGTAACTTCCGTAGCTATTAGCACTAACTCACCCTTGTAGTGGCGCTCGGTCGGTCGTGGCGCACTCTATATAAGGCGCACCTGAGCTCCTGGACAAGGGTTGAGCATTCTGTATTCTCACACCCCCATAAACAAACCAGCCTCTGGGCTCGAGACGTAGGGTCGTTACCACTCCCGAGCGGGCCTGAACTCGTACATCCGAGTGCAAACATTGTGTCTTAGCTAGGCTTCTCCCCTCATTCATACTCCTGTTATTATTGTCAGAATCATTCCCATGACAGTTGGCATCCACCATGGGGCTGCGCGTTTAGCAAAATCCGGCGTAGTTGGAATTTCCATTCTTTCCGTCATCATGATGACACTCGGCGGCAAGATCCTCTTCGGTTCCCTTAGCTTTGTCGCCGACGACTTAGCATGGCCGCAGGGCGCGTCGTTGTACACCGACGTTGTGCCCGCTCGAGGTGCATCACACTTTAAAGCGGTGGCGCACGGGTCCTGATCTGACAATCATCGGTGTCGTATCATTCAGTGCCCCCACGTTCCACAGCGGTTCGTCGCAAGCGCTCCGGGAGGTCACGACTGCAGCGGTGGATCAAGCATGCGGTGGCCCTTCAGGCCACGTCAGGGCAGGTGGCCATGCTCGACTCGGACGAGCCCACCGTCAGCCTTTTCCCTTCATCGAGCGATGATTCATTCGATGACTCCGACTTCGAAAGCAGCGGGGATGCTGCAGAGGTCTCGATGGCTAACACGACCAGGGGAGCAGCCCCTGGTTTTTCCGCAGGGAATTATCACAAACAGATGGTGGTGAGCGTCGTCATGCCGACTCCGGCCACCACGTTCCTCGACCACTCAGTGAGCAGCAGCGGGAGGAACTTCGGCAGAGGAGCGATCAGGCTCTTTGTACCCCCATCACCGGAAACACCCCTGAGGAGATTGCACTTGAGAACGCACGCCAAACCACTCTGGCCGAGCGCGAGCGACTCGAGCGGCTTCAGCGCTCACTCAACGCCCGAGTAGTGAGGGATCGACCCGGTTCTAGGTGCAACCACAAACAGTTGTTTCCGAACGACTGCCAGTGCAACATCGAGGTGATGCGAACACCTTTGTAGAACCTGGCCGCAGACACTCGGATCGCTGATTCCATTTAGTCGAGTGATTCTGCGGCCGTGGAGGGCATTTGGTAGATCCAGACTCTACTGAAGACCGCACTGCAACAAAACTCTATGGTATCACAATCGTGGTATCGCATCCACAACAAGTCTATCCAAGCGGACACGGTGCAATTGGCACACAACCCTTATGCAGTCGGAAGATGCCAAAGATCTCCTCTTCCGAGAGGCCTGTATGGGGATCGGATGCACAATTATCGGGTTCGTAGCAAGACACCTCCCCCGAGGAGTGGTCCACTCGAACACCGAGCCCATGACTGCATGCCAAACCCCAATCGGCATATGGGTTATGGAAGCGACGACTACAATGCTCCTCAGTTCAACGCAAGGTCCATAATCACTCAAAACGTGGTTGACCTGTCGTGGGCAGGCGGAGGAGTCTCTGGTCTTGAGTGTTCCGGTAGACACATCCGCGAAGTGGAGATCCCGTCCAACTACCGATTGACTACGGGGATCGGCAAGTTCAAGGTGAGTCCAACCCTGAAACTTGGCTCGAATATTACCAAGTGGTTGTCCAGATAAGCGGCGGCGAGGACTTCGTCGCGATGAAGCACCTGCCTCTCATGTTGGAGGGATCGACGAGGGCATGACTCAATTAGCTTCCCTCCAGCAGCATCCACAGCTGGGGGGCCTCGCCCGAGTGTTCATCAAAACATTTTAGGGCACTTACAAGGGCCTAGGTGGCCTGATGGAGTTGTAGCACTGCATTTAGAAGAGCAACAAGACTCTCGGAGAGTACATCCACGATGTACCACGCTGCACAACACCGTGGAGAACATTATCGAGCATCAGGCCGTGTGCGCCTTCAAGGCAGGTGATACATCCATTTTGCATCATGTTTTCATTTTGTTATATATCGCTTCTTTGGCTGTTATTTCACTTCACGGTACAATTCTTATGCCTTTTCTCTCTTATTTGCAAGGTTTACATGAAGAGGGAGAATACCGGCAACTGGAATTCTCGCCTGAAAGTGGAGCAAAGTTGAGATACCTATTCCGCGCAACTCCAAACGCCGTAAAAATCAACAAGGATTTTTTTCCTATTTATCAAAAATATTGGGTCGAAGAAGTCCCAGAGGGGCGCCAGGGGGTGGCCACAAGCCTGCACGGCGCGGCCACCCCGAGGTCGCACCATGGGGGCTTGTGGGCACCCTGCTGGCCCACTTGCCCCCCTCTTTTGCTATATGAAGGGTTTCGTCCAGGAAAAAATCAGAGAGGAGCTTTTTTGTGGTTTCGCCGCCGCCACGCGGCGGAACTTGAGCATAACCAATCTAGAGCTCCGGCAGGACGATCCTGCCGGGGAAACTTCCCTCTCGGAGGGGGAAATCGTCGCCATCCTCATCTCCAACACTCTTCTCATCAGAGGGGACTCATCACCATCAACATCTTCATCAGCACCATCTCATCTCCAAACCCTAGTTCATCACTTGTAACGAATCTCCGTCTCGCGACTCTGATTGGTACTTGTAAGGTTGCTAGTAGTGTTGATTACTCTTTGTAGTTGATGCTAGTTGGATTACTTGGTGGAAGAGTTTATGTTCAGATCCTTGATGCTACTCATTACCTATCTGGTCATGAATATGACTATGCTTTGTGAGTAGTTACTTTTGTTCCTGAGGACATGGGATAAGTCATGCTAATAGTAGTCATGTGAATTTGGTATTCGTTCGGTAATTTGATATGTTGTATGTTGTTTTTCCTCTAGTGGTGTTATGTGAACGTCGACTGCATAACACTTCACCATTATTTGGGCCTAGAGGAAGGCATTGGGAAGTAGGAAGTAGATGATGGGTTGCTAGAGTGACAGAAGCTTAAACCCTAGTTTATGCATTACTTTGTAAGGGGCTGATTTGGATCCACTAGTTTAATGCTATGGTTAGACTTTGCCTTAATTCTTCTTTCGTAGTTGCGGATGCTTGTGAGAGGGGTTAATCATAAGTGGGATGCTTGTCCATGTAAGGGAAGTACCCATGCATCGGTCCACCCACATATCAAACTATCAAAGTAACGAACGCGAATCAAATGAACATGATGAAAACTAGCATGACATAAATTCCCGTGTGTCCCCGGGAGCGTTTTTCCTCCTATAAGACTTTGTCCAGGCTTGTCCCTTGCTACAAAAGGGATTGGGCCACTTTTCTGCAACGTTGCTACTTTTGTTACTTGTTGCTTGCTACGAATCATCTCGCCACACAATCACTTGTTATCCACAATTTCAGTGCTTGCAGATATTTCCTTGCTGAAAACCACTTGTCAGATCCTTCTGCTCCTCGTTGGGTTCGACACTCTTACTTATCGAAAGGACTATGATTGATCCCCTATACTTGTCGGTCATCAAGACTATTTTCTGGCGCCGTTGCCGGGGAGTGAAGCGCCTTTGGTAAGTGGAACTTGGTAAGGAAACATTCATATAGTGTGCTGAAATTTGTTGTCACTTGTCACCATGGATACTAATCCTTTGAGGGGCTTGTTCGAGGTATCTTCACCTCGAACGGTAGCACAAAGAGTTTCTCCTCAACCTGCTGCACCTACTGAATATATTTGCTTTGAATTTCCTTCGGGTATGCTTGAGAAACTGCTGGCTAATCCTTTTACAGGAGATGGACATCACATCCAGACTTGCATCTAATCTATGTAGATGAAGTTTGTGGTTTATTTAAGCTTGCAGGTGTGCCCGAGGATGAGGTCAAGAATAAGTTCTTTCCTTTATCTTTGAAGGATAAGGCGTTGACATGGTATAGGCGATGTGATGACACTCGATCATGGGACTACAATCGGTTGAAATTGGAATTTCATCAAAAGTTTTATCCTATGCATTTAGTACATCGTGATCGGAATTATATTTATAATTTTTGGCCCCGTGATAGAGAAAGCATCGCTGAAGCTTGGGGGAGGCTTAAATCAATGTTATATTCATGCCCCAATTTTGAGCTCTCGAGAGAAATTATCATTCAGAACTTCTATGCTCGGCTTTCTCATGATGATCGCACCATGCTTGACACTTCTTGTACCGGTTGTTTTATGAAGAGACATATTGACTTCAAATGGAATTTATTGGAGAGAATTAAACGCAACTCTGAAGATTGGGAGCTTGAAGAAGGTAAGGAGTCAGGTATGAATTTCACGTTTGATTGTGTTAAGTCCTTTGTTGAGACAAATACTTTTTGTGACTTTAGCGCTAAGTATGGACTTGACTCTAAGATAGTAGCTTCATTGTGTGAATCTTTTGCTGCCCATATTGATCCCCCCCAAAGAGAAGTGGTTTAAATATAATCCTCCTTTAAAAGTCAATGTAGTTAAACCCACTCCAGTTCAAGAGAAATTCATTGCCTATAATGATCCTGTGGTTCCGAATGCTTACATTGAGAAACCACCTTTCCCTGTTAGGATAAAGGATCATTCTAAAGCTTCAACTGTGATACGTAGAGGCTATATTAGAACTCCTACACCCCCTGAGCAAATTAGAGTTGAACCTAGCATTGCTATTATCAAAGATCTTCTGTCCGACGATGTTGAGGGACATAATATTCACGTCTGTGAAGATCCTGCTAGAATTGCTAAACCTCACGCTAGAGACAAACATATGCCTGTTGTTGGCGTGCCTGTGGTTTCTGTTAAGATAGGAGATCATTGTTATCATGGTTTATGTGACGTGGGTGCTAGTGTTAGTGCAATACCTCAATCCTTATACGATGAAATCAAAGATGAGATTGCACCTATTGAGATAGAGCCTATTGATGTCACTATTCAGCTTGCCAATAGAGATACTATCTGCCCTGTGGGAATTGTTAGGGATGTTGAAGTCTTGTGTGGTAAAACGAAGTATGCTGCTGATTTCCTCATTCTTGCTACCGCACAAGATAGCTTTTGTCCCATCATATTTGGTAGACCTGTTCTCACTGTCAATGCTCATATTGATTGTGAGAAGCAAACTATCACTGTTGGGTTTGAAGGTGTGTCACATGAGTTCAATTTCTCTAAGTTTGGTAGACAACCTCATGAAAAGGAGTTTCCTAGTAGGGATGAAACTATTGCCTTAGCCTCTATTGTCGTGCCTCCTACTGATCCCTTAGAGCAATACTTGCCTGAGCATGAAAATGATATGCATATGAATGAAATGGATGAGATAGATAGAGTTGTCTTAGAACAATATCCTATCCTTAAGAATAACTTGCCTGTAGAACTGCTTGGGGATCCACCCCCACCAAAGGGTGATCCTGTGTTCGAGCTTAAACTATTGCCTGATACTCTTAAGTATGCCTATCTTGATGAAAAAGAGATATATCCTGTCATAATTAGTGCTAGCCTCTCAGAGCATGAAGAAAAGAAGTTACTAAAAACTCTCAGGAAGCACCGTGCTGCTATTGGATATACTCTTGATGATCTTAAAGGCATTAGTCCCACTCTATGTCAGCACAAGATCAAAACTGATCCTGATTTCAAACCAGTTGTTGATCATCAAAGGAGATGAATCCTAAGATGAAAGAAGTAGTAAGAAAAGAAATAATAAAGCTCCTAGAAGCAGGTATTATCTATCCTGTTGCTCATAGCGATTGGATGAGTCCGGTGCATTGTGTCCCTAAGAAGGGAGGCATTACCGTTGGCCCAAATGATAAGGATGAATTAATACCACAGAGGATTATTACTGGCTATAGGATGGTGATCGATTTTAGGAAACCGAATAAATCCACTAGATAAGATCATTACCCTCTGCCTTTTATCGACCAAATGCTAGGAAGGCTGTCTAAACACACAAACTTCTGCTTTTTAGACGGTTATTCTGGTTTCTCCCAAATACCAGTTGCACAATCTGATCAGGAGAAAACCACTTTCACCTGCCCTTTGGTACCTTTGCTTATAGACGTATGCCTTTTGGCTAATGTAATGCACCTGCCACCTTTCAAAGATGTATGATGGCTATATTCTGTGACTTTTGTGAAAAGATTGTTGAGGTTTTCATGGATGACTTCTCTGTTTACGGGTCTTCCTTTGATGATTGCCTAAGCAACCTTGATCGAGTCTTGCAGAGATGTAAAGACACCAATCTTGTCTTGAATTGGGAGAAGTGCCACTTTATGGTTAATGAAGGCATCGTCTTAGGACATAAAATTTCTGAAAGAGGTACTGAAGTCGATAAGGCTAAGGTTGATGCAATCGAGAAAATGCCATACCCCACAGATATCAAAGGTATAAGAAGTTTCCTTGGTCATGCTGGTTTCTATAGAAGGTTCATCAAAGACTTCTCTAAGATTTCTAGGCCTCTTACCAATCTCTTGCAAAAGGATATTCCTTTTGTCTTTGACGATGATTGTGATGAAGCCTTCGAAATACTTAAGAGGGCTTTGATGACTGCACCTATTGTTCAACCACCTGATTGGAACTTGCCTTTTGAGATCATGTGTGATGCTAGTGATTATGCCGTTGGTGCTGTTCTAGGGCAAAGAGTTGATAAAAAGTTGAATATTATTCACTACGCTAGTAAAACTCTAGACAGTGCCGAGTGAAACTATGGTACTACGGAGAAGGAATTTTTAGGAGTCGTGTTTGCATGTGAAAAGTTCAGGTCTTACATAGTTGATTCCAAAGTCACTATTCACACTCATCATGCTGCTCTTAAGTACCCGATGGAGAAGAAAGACGCTAAACCTAGACTTATCAGATGGGTTCTCTTGCTACAAGAATTTGATTTGCACGTTGTTGATAGAAAGGGTGCTGATAACCTAGTAGCAGGTAACTTGTCTAGGTTGGAGAACGTTCTTGATGACCCACAACCTATTGATGATAGCTTTCCCGATGAGCAACTGAATGTCATCAATGCTTCACGTAGTGCACCGTGGTATGCTGATTATGCAAACTATATCGTTGCCAAATTTATACCACCTAGTTTCACGTACCAGCAAAAGAAGAAATTCTTCTTTGACTTGAGACATTACTTCGGCATGATCCTCACCTTTATAAGGAAGGAGTAGATGGTGTTATCAGACGTTGTGTACCTGAACATTAACAGGGACAGATCCTACAGAAGTGTCACTTGTTGGGTAATGTAGCATAAATTCAAATTTTTTCCTACGCATGTTCAGATCTTCCTATGGAGAGACCAGCAACGAGAGAGGGGTAAGAGCATCTTCGTACCTTTGAAGATCGCTAAGCGGAAGCGTTGCTAGAACGCGGTTGATGGAGTCGTACTCGTAGCGATTCCGATCTAGTGCCGAACAACGGCACCTCCGCGTTCAACACACGTGCAGCCCGGTGACGTCTCCCGCACCTTGATCCAGCAAGGAGGAGGGAGAGGTTGGGGAAGAAGACCAGCAACACGACGGCGTGGTGTTGGTGGAGAGACGAGGTCTCCCGGCAGGGCTTCGCCAAGCGCCGGTAGAGAGGAGGAGGAAGAAGTGCAGGGCTGCGCCGAGGGAGAGGTAAAACTGTGTCCCCAAAGGCCAAAAGTGCCCACTATATATATAGGGGAAGGGGAGAGGGGGTGCCACCCCTAGGGTTCCCACCCTAGGGGGTGCGGCAGCCCTCCCAGATGGGGTTTGTGGCGGCCAGATGGGGAGGAGGGGGTGGCGCACCCCTCTGGTGGGCCTAAGGCCCACCTAAGTTAGGGTTCCCCCCCTCTTTTTCTTTCCCCTGCGCCATGGGCTGAGTGGGGATGCGTACCAGCCCAACTAGGGGCTGGTTCCCACCCCCACTTAGCCCATCTTACCTCTTGGGGTCGCAGCCCCCTTTCGGTGGTCCCCCGGGACCACCTCCGGTGGTCCCGGTGGTCCCGGTACGTTACCGGTGATGCCCGAAACACTTCCGGTGTCCGAAACCATCCGTCCTATATATCAATCTTTACCTCCGGACCATTCCGGAGCTCCTCGTGACGTCCGGGATCTCATCCGGGACTCCGAACAACTTTCGGTAATCTCGTATAACAATTCCCTATAACCCTAGCGTCATCGAACCTTAAGTGTGTAGACCCTACGGGTTCGGGAGACAAGCAGACATGACCGAGACACCTCTCTGGCCAATAACCATCAGCGGGGTCTGGATACCCATGGTGGCTCCCACTAGCTCCACGATGATCTCATCGTATGAACCACGATGTCAAGGATTCAATCAATCCGGTATACGATTCCCTTTGTGTGTCGGTATAGAACTTGCCCGAGATTCGATCGTCGGTATACCTATACCTTGTTCAATCTCGTTGCCGGTAAGTCTCTTTACTCGTTCCGTAGCACGTCATCGTGTGACTAACTCCTTAGTCACATTGAGCTCATGATGATGTTCTACCGAGTGGGCCCAGAGATACCTCTCCGTCACACGGAGTGACAAATCCCGATCTTGATTCGTGCCAACCCAACAGACACTTTCGGAGGTACCCGTAGTGCACCTTTATAGTCACCCAGTTACGTTGTGACGTTTGATACACCCAAAGCACTCCTACGGTATCCGGGAGTTGCACAATCTCACGGTCGAAGGAAAAGATACTTGACATTAGAAAAGCATTAGCATACGAACAATACGATCTAGTGCTAGGCTTAGGATTGGGTCTTGTCCACCACATCATTCTCCCAATGATGTGATCCCGTTATCAATGACATCCAATGTCTATGATCAGGAAACCATGATCATCTATTGACTAACGAGCTAGCTAACTAGAGGCTTGCTAGGGACACATTGTGATCTATTCATTCACACATGTATTAGTGTTTCCTGTTAATACAATTATAGCATGAACGATAGACGATTATCATGAACAAGGAAATATGATAATAACCATTTTATTATTGCCTCTAGGGCATATTTCCAACAGTCTCCCACTTGCACTAGAGACAATAATCTAGTTTCATTGTGATGTATCGAACACCCATAGCATTATGGTGCTGATCATGTTTTGCTCGTGGAAGAGGTTTAGTCAACGGGTCTGCAATATTCAGATCCGTGTGTACTTTACAAATATCTATCACTCCAGTTTGGACATGGTCCTGGATGGAGTTGTAGCGGCGCTTGATGTGCTTCGTCTTCCGGTGAAACCTGGGCTCTTTGGCTATGGCAATGGCTCCAGTGTTATCACAGAAGAGTGTCATAGGACCCGACGCGCTTGGAACCACTCCAAGGTCGGTGATGAGCTCCTTCATCCAAATTCCTTCATGAGCCGCTTCTGAAGCAGCTATGTACTTCGCTTCACATGTAGATGCTGCCACGACTTCTTGCTTGCTGCTGCACCAGCTCACTGCCCCACCATTCAACACATATACGTATCCGGTTTGTGACTTAGAGTCATCCGGATCTGTGTCGAAGCTAGCATCGACGTAACCCTTTACGACGAGCTCTTCGTCACCTCCATAAACGAGAAACATTTCCTTAGTCCTTTTCAGGTACTTAAAGATATTCTTGACCGCTGTCCAGTGTTCCGCACCGGGATTACTTTGGTACCTCCCTACCAAGCTTATCACAAGGTTTATATCAGGTCTGGTACACAGCATGGCATACATTAGAGAGCCCACGGCTGAAGCGTAGGGGACAAAACTCATCTTCTCTCTATCTGCTGCCGTGGTCGGCGACTGAGTCTTACTCAATCTCATACCTTGCAAAACTGGCAAGAACCCTTTCTTTGAGTTTTCCATATTGAATTTCTTCAATATCTTGTCAAGGTATGTACTTTGCGAAAGACCTATGAGGTGTCTTGATCTATCTCTATAGATCTTGATGCCTAATATGTATGCAGCTTCTCCAAGGTCCTTCATTGAAAAAACTCTTGTTCAAATAGGCCTTTATGCTCTCCAACATCTCTATATCATTCCCCATCAATAATATGTCATCCATATATAGTACGAGAAAAGCTACAGAGCTCCCCCTCACTTTCTTGTACAGACAGGCTTCTCCGTAAACCTGTATGAACCCAAACGCTTTAATCACCTCATTAAAGCGAATGTTCCAACTCCGAGATGCTTGCACTAGCCCATAGATGGAGCGCTGGAGCTTGCATACTTTGTTAGCACCTTTAGGATCGACAAAACCTTCTGGTTGCATCATATACAACTCTTCCTTAAGATTCCCGTTAAGGAATGCTGTTTTGACGTCCATTTGCCAAATTTCATAATCATAAAAGGCGGCAATTGCTAACATGATTCGGACTGATTTTAGCTTCGCTACGGGAGAGAAAGTCTCTTCGTAGTCAACTCCTTGAATTTGTCGAAAACCCTTTGCGACAAGTCGAGCTTTGTAAACGGTTACATTACTGTTTGCATCAGTCTTCTTCTTGAAGATCCATTTATTTTCTATGGCTCGCCGGTCATCGGGCAAGTCCACCAAAGTCCATACTTTGTTCTCATACATGGATCCTATCTCGGATTTCATGGCCTCAAGCCATTTGTTGGAATCCGGGCCCGCCATCGCTTCTTCATAGTTCGAAGGTTCACCGTTGTCTAACAACATGATTTCCATCACAGGGTTGCCGTACCACTCTGGTGCGGAGCGTACCCTTGTGGACCTTCGTGGTTCAGTAGTAACTTGATCCGAAGCTTCATGATCATCATCATTAACTTCCTCTTCAGTTGGTGTAGGCATCACAGGAACAACTTCTTGCGTTGCGCTACCTTCCTGTTCGAGAGGGGGTGTAATTACCTCATCAAGTTCTACCTTCCTCCCACTTACTTCTTTCGAGAGAAACTCTTTCTCTAGAAAGGATCCGTTCTTGGCAACAAAGGTTTTACCTTCAGATCTAAGATAGAAGGTATACCCAATAGTTTCCTTAGGGTATCCTATGCATACGCATTTCTCCGCTTTGGGTTCGAGCTTTTCTGGTTGAAGTTTCTTCACATAAGCATCGCAGCCCCAAACTTTAAGAAACGACAACTTAGGTTTCTTGCCAAACCACAGTTCATACGGTGTCGTCTCAACGGATTTAGACGGTGCCCTATTTAAAGTGAATGCTGCAGTTTCTAATGCGTATCCCCAAAATGATAGTGGCAAGTCGGTGAGAGACATCATAGATCGTACCATATCTAATAAGGTGCGATTACGACGTTCAGACACTCCGTTGCGCTGCGGTGTGCCAGGCGGCGTTAGTTGTGAAACGATTCCACACTTTCTTAGGTGTGTGCCAAACTCGTGACTCAAATATTCTCCTCCACGATCAGATCGTAGACATTTTATTTTTCTGTCACGTTGATTCTCAACCTCACTCTGAAATTCCTTGAACTTTTCAAACGTCTCAGATTTGTGCTTCATCAAGTAGATATACCCATACCTACTCAAATCATCGGTGAGAGTGAGAACATAACGATAACCACCGCGAGCTTCAACGTTCATTGGACCACACACATCAGTATGTATTATTTCCAATAAGTCGGTGGCTCTCTCCATTATTCCTGAGAATGGAGTCTTAGTCATCTTGCCTATGAGGCACGATTCGCATGTGTCAAATGATTCAAAGTCAAGAGACTCTAGCAGTCCATCAGTATGGAGCTTCTTCATGCGCTTAACGCCGATATGACCAAGGCGGCAATGCCACAAGTATGTGGGACTATCGTTATCAACTTTGCATCTTTTGGTACTCACACTATGAATATGTGTAACATCACGATCGAGATTCATCAAGAATAAACCATTCACCAGCGGAGCATGACCATAAAACATATCACTCATATAAATAGAACAACCATTATTCTCTGACTTAAATGAGTAGCCGTCTCGCATTAAGCAAGACCCTGATACAATGTTCATGCTTAAAGCTGGTACTAAATAACAATTATTAAGGTTTAATACTAATCCCGACGGTAGATGTAGAGGTAGCGTGCCGACGGCGATCACATCGACCTTTGAACCATTCCCGACGCGCATTGTCACCTCGTCCTTGGCCAGTCTCCGCTTATTCCGCAGTTCCTGCTTTGAGTTGCAAATGTGAGCAACAGCACCGGTATCAAATACCCAGGAGCTACTACGAGCGCTGGTAAGGTACACATCAATAACATGTATATCACATATACCTTTAACGTTGCCGGCCTTCTTGTCCGCTAAATATTTGGGGCAGTTCCGCTTCCAGTGACCTTTTCCCTTGCAGTAGAAGCACTCAATCTCAGGCTTGGGTCCGTTCCTTTTCTTCTTCCCGGCATCTGGTTTACCGGGCGTGGCAACAACTTTGCCGTCTTTCTTGAAGTTCTTCTTACCCCTGCCTTTCTTGAAACTAGTGGTCTTGTTGACCATCAACACTTGATGCTCCTTCTTGATTTCTACTTCTGCAGACTTGAGCATCGAGTACAACTCGGGAATGGTTTTCTCCATCCCTTGCATGTTGTAGTTAAGCACAAAGCCTTTGTAGCTTGGTGGGAGAGACTGGAGGATTCTGTCAATGATAGCATCATCCGGAAGTTCGACTCCAAGTGAAGTCAGACGACCGTGTAACCCAGACATTTTGAGTATGTGCTCACTGACAGAACTGTTCTCCTCCATCTTACAGCTGAAGAACTTGTCGAAGACTTCATATCTCTCGACACGGGCATGAGCTTGAAAAACTAGCTTCAGCTCTTGGAACATCTCATATGCCCCGTGTTGCTCAAAACGTCTTTGGAGCCCCGTTTCTAAACTGTATAACATGCCACACCTGACCAGAGAGTAGTCATCACTCCGCGCTTGCCAGACGTTTAGAACATCCTGCGCTGCTGCGGGAGTGGGAGGGTCACCTAGCGGCGCATTAAGGACATAAGCCTTTTTAGCTGCTTCAAGGATGAGCTTCAGGTTGTGAACCCAGTCCGCATAGTTGCTACCATCATCTTTCAGCTTGTTTTTCTCTAGGAATGCGTTGAAGTTGAGGTTGACGTTGGACATCTACAATATTTATAAAGACAACTTTTAGACTAAGTTCATGACAATTAAGTTCATTTAATCAAATTAAGTATGAACGCCCACTTAAATCGACATCCCTCTAGTCATCTAAGTGATACATGATCCATGTTGACTAACCCGTGTCCGATCATCACGTGAGACGGACTAGTCACCATGGTGAGCAACTTCATGCTGGTCGTATTCAACCATACGACTCATGTTCGACCTTTCGGTCTCTTGTATTCGAGGTCATGTCTGTACATGCTAAGCTCGTCGAGTCAACCTAAGTGTTTCGCGTGTGTAAATCTGGCTTACACCCGTTGTATGCGAACGTTAGAATCTATCACACCCGATCATCACGTGGTGCTTCGAGACAACGAACCTTCGCAACGGTGCACACTTAGGGGAATACGTTCTCGAAATTTTAAGAGGGATCATCTTATTATGCTACCGTCGTTCTAAGCAATAAGATGTAAAACATGATAAACATCACAATGCAATCATATAGTGACATGATATGGCCATTATCATCTTTGCTCTTTCGATCTCCATCTTCAGGCATTGCATGATCATCATCGTCACCGGCGTGACACCATGATCTCCATCATTATGATCTCCATCATCGTGTCTCCGTAAAGTCGTCACGCCAACTACTACTATCACTACTACTACAGCTAACCGTTAGCAATGAAGTAAAAGTAGTAAGCACATGGCGTTGCATCTCATACAATAAATTAAGACAACTCCTATGGCTCCTGCCGGTTGTCATACTCATCGACATGCAAGTCGTGAAACCTATTACAATAACATGATCATCTCATACATCATACATGCAACATCACAACTTTGGCCATATCACATCACATGTCAAACCCTGCAAAAACAAGTTAGACGACCTCTAATTGTTGTTGCAAGTTTTACGTGGCTGATTTGGGTTTCTAGCAAGAACGCCTTCTTACCTACGTGACAGCCACAACAATGATATGCCAAAGCTATTTACCCTTCATAAGGACCCTTTTCATCAAATCCAATCCGACTAGAGTAGGAGAGACAGACACCCGCTAGCCACCTTTATGCACGATGTGCATGTTTGTCGGTGGAACCAGTCTCACGTAAGCGTACGTGTAAGGTCGGTCCGGGCCGCTTCATCCCACAATGCCTCCGGAAAAGAATAAGACTAGTAACGGCAAGCAAATTGACAAACCATCGCCCACAACTTTTGTGTTCTACTCGTGCATGGAATCTACGCATAGAAAACCTGGCTCGGATGCCACTGTTGGGTAACGTAGCATAAATTCAAATTTTTTCCTACGCATGTTCAGATCTTCCTATGGAGAGACCAGCAACGAGAGAGGGGTAAGAGCATCTTTGTACCTTTGAATATCGCTAAGCGGAAGCGTTGCTAGAACGCGGTTGATGGAGTCGTACTCGCAGCGATTCCGATCTAGTGCCGAACAACGGCACCTCCGCGTTCAACACACGTGCAGCCCGGTGACGTCTCCCGCACCTTGATCCAGCAAGGAGGAGGGAGAGGTTGGGGAAGAAGACCAGCAACACGACGGCGTGGTGTTGGTGGAGAGACGAGGTCTCCCGGCAGGGCTTCGCCAAGCGCCGGCAGAGAGGAGGAGGAAGAAGTGCAGGGCTGCGCCGAGGGAGAGGTAAAACTGTGTCCCCAAAGGCCAAAAGTGCCCACTATATATATAGGGGAAGGGGAGAGGGGGTGCCACCCCTAGGGTTCCCACCCTAGGGGGTGCGGCAGCCCTCCCAGATGGGGTTTGTGGCGGCCAGATGGGGAGGAGGGGGTGGCGCACCCCTCTGGTGGGCCTAAGGCCCACCTAAGTTAGGGTTCCCCCCCTCTTTTTCTTTCCCCTGCGCCATGGGCTGAGTGGGGATGCGTACCAGCCCAACTAGGGGCTGGTTCCCACCCCCACTTAGCCCATCTTACCTCTTGGGGTCGCAGCCCCCCTTCGGTGGTCCCCCGGGACCACCTCCGGTGGTCCCGGTGGTCCCGGTACGTTACCGGTGATTCCCGAAACACTTCCGGTGTCCGAAACCATCCGTCCTATATATCAATCTTTACCTCCGGACCATTCCAGAGCTCCTCGTGACGTCCGGGATCTCATCCGGGACTCCGAACAACTTTCGGTAATCTCGTATAACAATTCCCTATAACCCTAGCGTCATCGAACCTTAAGTGTGTAGACCCTACGGGTTCGGGAGACAGGCAGACATGACCGAGACACCTCTCTGGGCAATAACCATCAGCGGGGTCTGGATACCCATGGTGGCTCCCACTAGCTCCACGATGATCTCATCGGATGAACCACGATGTCAAGGATTCAATCAATCCCGTATACAATTCCCTTTGTCTGTCGGTATAGAACTTGCCCGAGATTCGATCGTCGGTATACCTATACCTTGTTCAATCTCGTTGCCGGTAAGTCTCTTTACTCGTTCCGTAGCACGTCATCGTGTGACTAACTCCTTAGTCACATTGAGCTCATGATAATGTTCTACCGAGTGGGCCCAGAGATACCTCTCCGTCACACGGAGTGACAAATCCCGATCTCGATTCGTGCCAACCCAACAGACACTTTCGGAGGTACCCGTAGTGCACCTTTATAGTCACCCAGTTACGTTGTGACGTTTGATACACCCAAAGCACTCCTACGGTATCCGGGAGTTGCACAATCTCACGGTCGAAGGAAAAGATACTTGACATTAGAAAAGCATTAGCATACGAACAATACGATCTAGTGCTAGGCTTAGGATTGGGTCTTGTCCACCACATCATTCTCCCAATGATGTGATCCCGTTATCAATGACATCCAATGTCTATGATCAGGAAACCATGATCATCTATTGACTAACGAGCTAGCTAACTAGAGGCTTGCTAGGGACACATTGTGATCTATTCATTCACACATGTATTAGTGTTTCCTGTTAATACAATTATAGCATGAACGATAGACGATTATCATGAACAAGGAAATATGATAATAACCATTTTATTATTGCCTCTAGGGCATATTTCCAACATCACTCTGAGGCCTACGGAGGACACCATGCGGGAGATCGAACTGCACACAAGGTATTGCAATCAGGTTTCTATTGGCCCACTCACTTCAAGGATGCCCGTAAGTTTGTCTTGTCTTGTGAAGAATGTCAAAGAATAGGTAATATTAGTAAACGTTAGTAAATGCCTATGAACTATTCACTTGTCATTGAACCATTTGATGTCTGGGGCTTTGATTATATGGGACCTTTTCCAAAATCCAACGGGTATACTCATATCCTAGTTTCTGTTGATTACGTCACTAAGTGGGTAGAAGCTATCCCCACTGGTAGTGTTGATCACAACACCTCTATCAGGATGCTGAAAGAAATTATTTTACCTAGATTTGGAGTCCCTAGATATCTAATGACCGACGGTGGTTCACAATTCATTCATGGTGCTTTCCGTAAAATGCTTGCTAAGTACGATGTCCACCATAGAATTGCGTCTCACTATCACCCTCAGTCCAGTGGTCAAGTAGAGCTAAGCAATAGAGAGATTAAACTAATTCTGCAAAAGACTGTCAACAGGTCTAGAAACAATTGGTCTAAGCAGCTCGATGATGCACTGTGGGCTTATAGAACTGCCTATAAGAATCCCATGGGCATGTCTCCGTACAAAATGGTGTACGGTAAAGCATATCATTTACCTCTTGAGCTAGAGCATAAAGCTTATTGGGCAATCAAAGAGCTCAACTTTGATTTCAAACTTGCCAGTGAGAAGAGGTTATTTGATATTAGCTCGCTTGATTAGTGGAGAACTCAGGCATATGAGAATGCCAAGTTGTTCAAGGAGAAGGTTAAGAGGTGGCATGATAAGAGGATACAAAAGCATGAGTTCAATGTAGGTGATTATGTCTTGCTATATAACTCTCATTTAAGATTCTTTGCAGGCAATCTTCTCTCTAAATGGGAAGGTCCCTATGTTGTTGAGGAAGTATATCGTTCCGGTGCTATTAAGATCAACAACACGGAAGGTAATTGTCCTAGAGTTGTAAGAATCAATCATTATATCTCACGTACTCCCATAAATGTTGAAAGCAATATTATCAATACCATAACTCCGAAAGAAGACCTAAGGGATATTTATCAGCCTGTTTCAGACTCCGAAAACAAAGAGGTATGTGATTCGGTAAGAAAACTGAGTCCAAAACTTTTCTAGTAGGAAATTTTCTCCGTTTTGGAATATTTGAAAAAATACATAAATTGGAAGTAGTCTGGAAAGTGCGCGAGGAGGCGACAAGCCTGCACGGTGCGTGCCCACCCCCTGGCCGCGCCGTGAGGGCTTGTCGCCACCTCGTGCGCCTCCCGGACTCCGTTTTCGTGCGGAGTACTCCTTCTGGTCTGGAAAAAAATCATTATATATACTCCCGTTTCGTCTGACCCCTGCATCACGCAGATCTCTTCTGTTTATCGTTTCAAACCTGTTTTCTGCCGCAGATCTAGGTCAAGATGTCGTCCCAGGAATCTGTGGGGGAGAACAACCTTCGTCAAATCTATGGAGAAGTTCATGCTAATATGAAAAGGATGGAGGTCATGGAGGCTAAGGAGAGGCTACCTAAAGAAACCAAGGGCAAAGCTAAGGAGAAGGATCAGGCATGGGACGAAGTGCAATCTGTGCTCAACAAGGAAGAAGTTGAAGAAGTGGATTTCCTCTAAACCTACCTCCACCTACTGTCTCCATCTTTGATTGAACTCTTGAGGTTTTGTGAAACAACTCGTGCTCGCAATACTTGTCTCACTCGTGAAGTTGTTTTGCTGGAAAAACATATCGCAGATCTCCAAGGTATAAATCAAAGATTAATGGCCCTCTTGGAGTCAAAGATTGCAACAACTCCTCCATCACCACCACCAAAGGAAGACAACTGAGCATTGGTATGGGCAATCTACTTGGCTTGTTCCAAGCTTGGGGGAGTTGCCTCGGTATCGTATCACCATCACATCTTTTGCCTTTACCTTTGTTTTAGTTTTCCTTTTCAGTTTTTCTTTCTCTAGTAGATTAAAAGTCTAAGTGTTTTAGTCTTGAGTTTTGCTTTGTGTCACCCCAATGTATTCGAGCTCGTGAGCCATATAATAAAGAGTGTCTTAGTTGAAGGGCTTTGCCTCTTGCCATGATCAAAAGAGTGAGAATAGAACAAAAGTATGAAAGATCATGTAATGATCTTATGGGAAGTGATGGCTTCACATATAAAAAGAATGAGGATTGAAACTTGTTGAGGGTAGGCAAACGTAGACCTTGGTCATTGTTGCAATTAATAGGAAGTGATAAAGAAGGAGAGGTTCACATATAAATATATCATCTCTGACACCATCTATGATTGTGAACACTCACTAAACTATTACATGCCTAGAAGTAGATGTTGGACAAGGAAGATAACATAATGAATTGTGTTTGCTTGGCTCTGAAAAATGTTATATGATTAGAGATCCCTTAGCATGTGATGATTGCTTCCACCTCACATTAGCCAAAACTCCCGCACCAAGTAGAGATACTACTTGTGCATCCATTAACCATCAACCCAGTTTTGCCATGTGAGTCCACCATACCTACCTATGGATTGAATAAGATCCCTCAAGTAAGTTGTCATCGGTGCAAGCAATAAAAATTGCTCTCTAATATGTATGATCTATTAGTGTGTGGAAAATAAGCTTTATACGAACCTGTGATGAGGAAGACATAAAAGCGACAGACTGCATAATAAAGTTCTTTATCACAGGGGGCAATATAAAGTGACGTTCCTCCGCACTAAGAGGACAGGCATCCGAACCTCAAAAGCGCATGACAACCTCTGCTTCCCTCTGCGAAGGGCCTATCTTGTACCTTTACTTTTTGCCCTTGAAAGAGTCATGGTGATCTTCACCAATTCCTTATTTCGCCTTTATCTTGGCTACCGTCATATGTTTGGGAAAGATCTATATTCATATGTCAACTTGGAGGTAGGCATTCATGAATTATTATTGTTGACATTACCCTTGAGGTAAGCAGTTGGGAGGCAAAACTATAAGCCCTTATCTTTCTCTATGTCCAGCTGAAACTTTGATCTCATGAGTACCACGTGAGTTGTAGCAATTGTAGAGAACGAAGGAATGATTGAGTCTGTGGATTTGCTTTACAAGCTCTTATTTGACTCTTTCTAATGTTGCGATAAATTGCAATTGCTTCAATGACTAAAGGCTATCGGTTGTTACTTCTCGGTAAGGTTCTTGATCCATGCTTTACTTTGTGAAGGAATTATCACTTTAGCATAAGAGATTATATGTTGGTATTGCTGTTCTGATCTTGATCATGATGCATGCATGTTCGTATCTTGTTTTGTCGACACCTCTCTCCCTAAACATGTGGACATATTTATTGAGCTAGGCTTTCGCTTGAGGACAAGCGAGGTCTAAGCTTGGGGGAGTTGATACGTCCATTTTGCATCATGTTTTCATGTTGTTATTTATCGCTTCTTTGGCTGTTATTTCACTTCGCCGTACAATTCTTATGCCTTTTCTCTCTTATTTTGCAAGGTTTACATGAAGTGGGAGAATACCGACAACTGGAATTCTGGCCTGAAAGTGGAGCAAAGTTGAGATACCTATTCTGCGCAACTCCAAATGCCGTAAAAATCAAGATGGATTTTTTTCCCGATTTATCAAAAATACTGAGCCGAAGAAGTGCCAGAGGGGCGCCAGGGGGTCGCCAAAAGACTGCACGACGCGGCCACCCCCAGGCGCGCCATGGGGGCTTGTGGGCACCCTAGCTACTGGCCCACTTGCCCCCCTCTTTTCCTATATGAAGGGTTTCGTCCAGGAAAAAATCAGAGAGGAGCTTTTTCGTGGTTTTGCCGCCGCCACGAGGCGTAACTTGAGGAGAACCAATCTAGAGCTCCGGCAGGACGATCCTGCCGGGGAAACTTCCCTCCCGGAGGGGGGCATCTTCGCCATCGTCATCCCCAACACTCCTCTCATCGGAGGGGACTCGTCACCATCAACATCTTCATCAGCACCATCTCATCTCCAAACCCTAGTTCATCACTTGTAACCAATTTCCGTCTCGCGACTCCGATTGGTACTTGTAAGGTTGCTAGTAGTGTTGATTACTCTTTGTAGTTGATGCTAGTTGGATTACTTGGTGGAAGAGTTTATGTTCAGATCCTTGATGCTACTCATTACCTATCTAGTCATGAATATGATTATGCTTTGTGAGTAGTTACTTTTGTTCCTTAGGACATGGGATAAGTCATGCTAATAGTAGTCATGTGAATTTGGTATTCGTTCGGTAATTTGGTATGTTGTATGTTGTTTTTCCTCTAGTGGTGTTATGTGAACGTCGACTACATAATACTTCACCATTATTTGGGCCTAGAGGAAGGCATTGGGAAGTAGTAAGTAGATGATGGGTTGCTAGAGTGACAGAAGCTTAAACCCTAGTTTATGTATTACTTCGTAAGGGGCTGATTTGGATCCACTAGTTTAATGCTATGGTTAGACTTTGTCTTAATTCTTCTTTCGTAGTTGCAGATGCTTGCGACAGGGGTTAATCATAAGTGGGATGCTTGTCCAAGTAAGGGCAGTACCCAAGCGCCGGTCCACCCACATATCAAACTATCAAAGTAACAAACGTGAATCATATGAACATGATGAAAACTAGCATGACAGAAATTCCGGTGTGTCCTCGGGAGCGTTTTTCCTCCTATAAGACTTTGTCCAGGCTTGTAACTTGCTACAAAAGGGATTGGTCCACTTTGCTGCACCGTTGCTACTTTTGTTACTTGTTGCTTGCTACGAATCATCTCACCACACAATCACTTGTTATCGACACTTTCAGTGCTTGAAGATATTTCCTTGGTGAAAACCACTTGTCAGATCCTTGTGCTCCTCGTTGGGTTCGACACTCTTACTTATCGAAAGAAGAAAATGCAGTCCAAGAGCAACCTCTTGGACTAGTCATGCACGATTCACACCTGGAAGGATGATGAAAGGGAGCCCATCCTCCCTAGGCATACGACTCGAGACTGTCGCCTGCTCCGGCAGGCAATAGGCAGAGAACCCTTTGGGGAAAAGGACGATCGGGAGGCTACCCCTGGGTATCTGAATATCGAGAAGGTCCTCATGATCTTTGTCGATGTTGAGTGTAAGAGCCGATTGAAGGTCATCAATCGGGGGGTGAACATGGCAGTTCCGACTATCACGAAGTATCTTGAATGGGCAAAGGCGCCCATCACATTCGATCAGCCGGACCACCCTGCCCACATTGCCATCCACGGGAGCCATGGCACTGGTTGTCGATACAACTGTCAATGGAGTCCGACTGCGTAAGGTCCTCATGGACGGTGGTAGCGGCCTCAACATGATCTACACCGACACGCTCAAGGCCATGGACACCCCGTTGTCTCAACTGAGCAAGAGCAACATGCATTTCCATGGGGTCATCCCCAGAAACAAGGCCGAGTCACTCGGCCAGATCGCCCCAAACATCGTATTTGGCGGCGAAAAAATTACAGGAAGGAGCGACTAACCTTTGAGGTGGTTGACTTCTGAAGCGCTTATCACGCCATCCTGGGTAGGCCTACCTATGCACGTTTCATGGCTCGACCATTCTTTGTGTATCTTAAACTGAAGATGCCAGGATAGAAGGGCATGATCACCGTTGTTAGAGCATATGTCTCCATATGTGGTTTTCGTAATTGATGACATTCCCTATGGACTAATGGTTGTCTTAAGTTATATTCGAAGGATTTTTCCATAGGCACTTCTTGAAGTCCATCTGTTGGTGTCAAGGAGTTTATATGATGACCAAGGTGGTATTCAAGGTATTATCCAAAGATTGGTCATAAAGACACAAGGTTGATCAAGACTAAGCAAAGACTAAATCAAGATGATCAACACACAAAGTGTACAAGATGTACCGAGAGGGATCAAGTGATCCCATGGTATGGTAAGCATTGACCATAACACTTTTGTGTACTAACCCATGGTCCTTGTGAGAGTTCTTTGTGGGGTTAGGTGTGTCTCCATGGGTTCGCGTCAAGAGGAAGATCTCATTCAACCTATGAAGGATGACATCAAGTGGTGATCATCATCAAGATTGCGGTGTGCAAGTTCAAGTGGACCATCATGAAGATATCATGCTTTAAGCTTGCCGTCCATTGTTGTGGTAATGGACTTGTGAAGATGTGCTAAAGAGCGGCTCACCCATAGTGAGTATGGGGGAGCAATCAATTAGTCTTCGTGAAACCAAGGCAATCAAGAAAGGTAGTTCATATTGAGGAAGCCAAGATCATCATCATCTAGCTCAAAAGGACTAGGTGCAAGGTATAGGTTTTCCTTTGATAGGTTTTATATTTTAGGACAGATTGCCGTACTGTCAAGAGGGGCTCTCAAGTGAGTGGCTTGATCGTATCTTTCATTGAGAGCTCAAACCATTTGCATCCTTGCATCATATTTCTTAGTTCTTATTTGGTGTTTCTCTTTGTGAGTTTTAGAGCTTATGGTCATCTTCATGACAAGCTCGAGTTCATCAAAAACGGAGTCCATATGCATCTTCTATGATGTTTTCGATGTTGAAGTTTTTGCTGGTTCTTCATTCATAGAGGTCTCACTTCTCTATATCATTGGCATTTTCTAACTGCATGTTCTTAAGATTTTATGTCACTGTTGGATAGCTTTTGTCATTGTGAATTCAACAATCTTGAGTTTGCTCGATTCGGAGTTCGTATGCGAAAGTTAGAGCAGTTTCAGTATCCAACAGTAGTACCGCTCCTAGAGTGGTAGTACCGCCACCGGAGCGGTAGTAATTTTTTACTACCGCTCCGGAGCGGTAGTACCGCTCTAAGAATGGTAGTATTTTTTTACTACTGCTCCCTTATGGTAGTACCACTCTAGGAGTGGTAGTACCGCTCCGTCGGACTTTATTTGCACGTCCTTTTTGGCCTGTGCATGGTTGGTGAACATACCGAGTGGTAGTACCGCTCCCATGAGCGGTAGTACCGCTCTGTGCAGGCTGTGATGCATAAAGGTTAGATTTTTCCCAACCTATGAAAGGGGGTCTTCTTCCCCATTGAACCTTATCTCTTTAGCTCGTGTTCTTCCCCCATTGTTGACCTTCTTCGAGCTTGCTAACTCTCAACCCTCCAATGATTCTTGCTAGTTCTTGAGGGAAAAGAGAGAGGAGATCTAGATACACATTTCCGCCAATCACTTTCTCCTCTATGTGAGGGGAACCCCTTGGATCTTGACCTTCGAGTTCTTTGTGAGCACCTTGTTCTTCCTCTCATATTTCTCCATAGCTTTTGTTGTTGTGGAGGGATTTGAGTGTGAGGGACTACCACTTCGTGTGTTCTTGCCATTGCATTAGTTGCATCGGTTTGAGTTCTCCACGGTGATACATGGAAGTGATAAGTTGAGAAGCTTATTACCCTTGGGTACTTGGTACCCTAGAAGCTTGGTAGTGCCTCAAAGCCCAATCATTGTGGTGTAAAGCTCCGGGCAAGCGTCGAGGTCTCTAATTAAGTTGTGGAGATTGCCCCGAGCATTTGTGGTCACATCGAAGCCATATGCCATTGTGGTGAAACTTCGTGGTGTTGTTGGGAGCCTCCAATTAAGTTGTGGAGATTGCCCCAACGTTGTTTGTACGGGTTCGGTGACCACCCTCAAGGGTCCCTTAGTGGAATCCCCGCATCTTGCATTGTGCGAGGGCGTGAGGAGATTACGGTGGCCTTAGTGGCATCTTGGGGAGCATTGTGCCTCCACACCGCTCCAACGAAAATTAGCATCCTCAAGGGTGTGAACTTTGGGATACATCGTCGTCTCCGCGTGCCTCGGTTATCTCTTACCCGAACCCTTTACTTATGCACTTTACTTTGTGATAGCCATAGTGTTTCTTGTCATATATCTTGCTATCACTTAGTTGTTTATCTTGCTTAGCATAAGTTGTTGGTGCACATAGGTGAGACTAGTTGTTTTAGGTTTTGTGCTTGACAAATTAAACTTTAGTTTTATTCCGCATTTGTTCAAGACTAAACCATAATTATTTTAAAGCACCTATTCACTCCCCTCTAGGCGACATCCATGTCCTTTCAATTGGTATCAGTGCTTGCCATATTTGGAACCTTCATGTTTGGGTCCATGATGTCATGGTTATGGAAGTTATTATTTCATGTGTTATTTCATGTGGTCATGCCTTGTCATCTTCCCTTGCACCCTTGTTTTTCCCTTTGTGAGAGTGTTGTGGTTAGTCCTCATGAGTTTGGTTTGGTGTGATGTGATGTGGTGATGTGGTGGTTGCCAACCTTGGGTTCAAGCCATGTTTGTTTTCAAACTAGATTCATCCAACCCCTTCTTCTCTTTTATTTTGAACCCATGTTGGAACTTGTTTTAAAACCTGATTTAAAATGTTGTTCTTTTAGATTTAATTCTAGTGGGTTTAACGATGTGTCAAAGGGGTTTTAAAAACTTTAATTACTTGTGGTTTAATCCCCAAAATAGATTTAAATAAATCTGTTTTACATTTATTTTAGTTGCTCCAAAAATCCTGTTTTCATTTTATTTAAATAGGTCATAATTCCCTTATGACTAGGGGGATTTTGTTTTTATTTTTGGGTTTGCATAATTGTGTAGATGATATTATTTTTCTCTGTTTTGTTTTAAAATAGTTAAACCCTGTGTGGTTAACTCTCTGTTATCTCGCGCCAAAGGTTGGGCTTCCTCCCCCCCGCAGGCCCAGTGCCTCTCTCGTCGTAGCACATCCCATCTCCCGTGTCCATCTTCTTCCTCCTTTCCAGCGAGGCACATGTCCCACTCGTCAACATCTCTCTTCCTTCCCCTTTCCACCCGTTGATCCTCCTCCCCTGCTCGTGCAGGCACATGGGTGCTGTGGCGCGTCCCTCTCCTCCTCCTCCTCCTATAAAGCCCCTCGATGTGTGTGCCCTTCCCTAGGGTTCCTCCTCGCCGCCGCCACCTCTTCTTCTTCCCCTGTGAGCAGATCTGAGAGAGAGAGAGAGAGCATGTAAGTCAGGGAGAGGTAGTGGAGGTTCAGGTTCAGTTCGTCAGGGCAGATCGTCGCCGGCCTCCCTCCTCGTCGCCGGCAGCGTCTCCGTGGCGACCAAGGTGTTCTCGGGCATGGAGCTCCTTCCTCCTTCCTGTTCCCAGCATTAGAAGAGAGGATCTTCCTCTCTGGCGCACCCTCTACGGAGGCTCCGTCAAGCTAGAGCAGGTTGCCGTGTCGCCCCGCCTCTTCTTCCTGCTTCATCGTAATCGAGCGCTTCCCCGACGTCCCCTAGGTGAGCGATCACCTCTCCTTCCCGATTCCCTGTGCGTAGAACCCCTCCTGGAGTCGTAGAATCGCCGTCGTCGCCTCCTGTGTTGTCAACGCCTTCGTGTCGTCGAGCCGTCATTGTGGTGCTCCTCCCGGTGAGCTTGGGCCAGGAATGGGACCCTGGTGATCCCCTCTTCCTCCCAGCAAGAGCCCGCTGCCCAATTTGATCTGTAGCATCGTTGGCAACCTTCCCCTGTTCCGGCCACCGTCGACTGGTAGGAATAACAGAGGGGGATACCTAAGAGGGTCACGTCCCCCTCTCTGTTAAGCAACGTTCGACTAGCAGAGTGGTAGTAGTGTGTTTTGGCGCAGAGCCAGTCGTGGGTTCGATACCCCAAAGCGCCACCCTTTTTTTGCTTTTGTTTTTTCTGCTACAGTAGCTCGACATGGAGAGATAACCCTATTTGCTTCCTCTGCTCTGTTGAGCGCGTGCACTAGTAGAGTGGTAGATGTGTGTGTGTGGGCTACCATGGAGACCTGGGTTCGATCCCACGGTCCTCCCCTTTGTATTTTTGTTTCCTTTTCCTTTTTATTTGTTTTCTTCTTCTTTCCTTTTCCTTAATTTCGATGCAAGCTTGCTTATTGTGTGGATCCAAGACCATGTAGTTTCTCCTTGTGCCTTATATTGTGGTGTAGGTAGTGCAAGCATGTGTGTGATGTGTGAGGGTGCTTATGTGTGTGTGCTCCACACACACATGGATATGTGTGGTGTTTTCCTACCATTAGAAAAGTGTGTGTATGCATATTTTGTGTGTGTGGTTGATCTAGCATGTGTAGGTGTTTGGTTTTTGTGTGTGTGTTTATACATATAGTTGTGTGTGTAAATGTGTGCTCATACCCATGTGTAGTTGTGGGTGTTGTGGTTATATGTGGGTGTTGTGGTGATATGTGTGTGCCTGGTGGTGTGCTAAGGCACAAGTGCATGAGGGCTACCCCTCATGTTCACCATTGGTGTTGTGAGTGTGAGCATGTGCAAGTGTAGGTGAGGGTAGTGCACATCACATGTGATAATGCACTATTGGAGCTCATATGATTCTAGGTAGATTTTCAAGCAAGCTTTGTGCCTAGATGATACATGAAAGTACCTATGTTTTATATATGATTTTGGGGTAGAATCATCCCACTAATCCACTGGTAGAATCAGATTTCACTTCAGAGCAACTTCATAAACTGTCATTTTTCTGTCTTGATGCTATGTTTAGAGCTTGGTGCCATGTGGTGTGTTGGGTCTATGAGGATGAATCCTTGATGCGGCAGTAGTGGGTGAACCCCTATACAACATGGAGTCTTTGTTTTATACATAGGAGTTTGTATGTGCTAGTTGTGCCTTATCAAAGTTGACATGTGGCTGAAATTGTCAGCTTTGTGAAAATCAGTGATTTTCACTAAGTCTGAGAAACTGCTGTTATTTTCTTCCCATGTTGATGTGGTTGCACAAGCTCATGTGTTGGGAATCAGACCCTGCAACAAACTAAGGTTTGTGAGATTTTGGGTTTGTCTAGCTCTCTGTTAAATTTCATGCACTTTCACTTCCTGTAGATATCATTTGGGAGTCTGTCAAAATGCTTTAGAGCATAAGCAGCTGGTGAAAATCTGAGATTTTCACTAGTCCCAGAAATTTGTTATTTTTGTCCAAGTTTGTGTCCACAGATCTTCTCATGTGTGATGCCTTTGCAGTAGCTTCTTGCTAAGGCTCGTAGAGCTTTTGAATGGCTTTTGCCACATATCTTGTTTGGTACATTTGGGTGGCTGTAGGTACTTTGAATGGTGTAGACAAACTGCTATGATGCTGTTTAGGACAGATTGCATGTTTTAGTGGTTTTGAAGCTTGTGTGAGCATTGTTGATGGTGTGGTGTGATTCTTTGCACCACTCCACTTATACTTGTTTGTTTGAACATGTGGCAACCCGGTAACACCAGAACAGTGCCATTGGAGTGTGCTTGTGGTGGATTTGAACCGTAGGACTCCATATCTTGTTTCGTAGTTTCCGGTTGATCCGTAGCTCCGTTCTCTACGTTCTTTATATGTTTTTGCATCGTTCGTGATGCACCTGTTCATGCCATCCTCATGCATGTCAAGATAGCTTAGTGTGAAGTTATGTCTAGAAGTTTATCTTATCATCTCATGCATAAGAGTATGACTAGAATAGTGATGCATGCTTCCTTCTCATTCTCATGCATCATGTTGTTTGTTGCATCATGTTGTGTTGGTGTTCATTGGCTGTTATTTTTATCTTGGGTAGCACCGATATCGGAGAGAGAGTATGTGGATTCTGGAGGTACGTGCATGACGATCAAGAGCAGTTCCAAGCTGAAGACATCACATGCAAGATGACCGTGACCTTGATACCGTATCTAGCTTTGTTATGCTTAGAATCACGTTTCCTTCGACATATGCTCGCTGCCTACCACTTGATAAAATGCCACATATCATTGCCATGAAACCCAAACACCTTCCCCTCCTAGCTAATGTTGTTTGGCTAAGTAGGCTTGCTCAGCTTCTAATGATTACCTTTGCTAGTTGTAGGTGCCAGCTATCTCATGTGATAACATGAGTATTTTGATATCATTATGATTAAACTGCTATTTAATAAATGCACCTATATTCTTGGTAAATGATGGAAGGCCTAGCCTTTTTCTGGGTGATTTGTTCCGTTATTGCCGCCTTAGTTTCGGCTACCGGTGTTTAATTCCATAACTGATCGCTCCTAACACGGTCGGGGTTGTTATGGGGACCCCCCTATATAAATCGTGTAGTGTTAAGGCTTGTCCGGCAGGACCCAACATTGGTTTTAATTTGCTAATCACCTAATAATAATTTTCATAGGGAAGAGCTACCCCTAGGATTTAATCAACAACCCGGGCCAGTGCTCCTCATGAGTGTTGGTCCAAACTAAGGAGACTATGGGACCACCACGGGGCAACCCGAGGTTTGGTATAACCCGTAGTGTGACTCATCCGTCGTGTCCCGAGACTGAGATACATGGCTCTTATCGGGGTCATCGACACGACGGGAGGTCCTGCTAGGTTCGTCTTACCTTAGCGACATATCTTGCGTATAGGAATCCCGGTGAAACTTTGGGTCTCTTCAAAGTTGAGGTTTTCCTCTAAGGAATCCGATGAGATCACGAGATTCGTGATAGAGGATTACTTTGCGGCACATGACCGTTTGTGATGGACTAGTTGGAGCACCCCTGCAGGGTTTAATCTTTCATAAAGCCATTCCCGCGGTTATGTGGCAACATGGATAATTTGTTAACATCCGGTTCTAGATAACTTGAACTAACTCTAATAAAACTGCCAACTGTGTGCGTAACCGTGACTGTCTCCTTCGAAGACCTCTCTTCGATCGGGAACACGGTGGGGTTATGTTTGACGTAAGTAGGTGTTCAGGATCACTTAGTGATCACCTAGACTTCGACCGTTCGCGTAGACCACCATATCAATAACTCTGATCTTCGTAAGTTAGCCACCATAGAAGCTTAGGATGCTGCAACCTATACACTAAACCTTCCTCACCCAATAACTTGACTAGATTCATTACCAAGGTCATCCGGTTGGTGAGTCCCCGTGGCTCACAATTTACTACAACACCCCAAGAGGTATAGGTACGCCCGATGCACGAGATCCAGATGGCACACAGCTGGCGTGGCAGTATGATGAGGAGAACGACCGTCTGTACGTGAACTATCCAGAGGACTGAGGCCGTGGTCGTGATCGTGCGCCAACATGCGGGATATCGTAGTCTTTTCCTTGTTTCATGCAGCCCGTAGCGGGACTATCTTGTCTGAATAATTGTGTGGATGTAACCCTGATATTATACCATGTTTGATGGCAAATGTATGCCCTATTTGTCAATCTTTGTTGATGTATTTCTATGATTATCTCAGTTGCGAAATGCTTAAATGCGCCTTTTTACCTTTTGGGGCATCGCCCCAAAATAGGAAAGGGCCGCATCTTAGTCGTTACATTTAACCACCTAGAGAGTAAGGATGTCGACTAGGGGTTAAGGATTCTCTAACACTCTTCATTTCGATGGCACAAATTTTGATGTTTGGGTAATTCGCATGCTTAATCACTTTAGCGTCATGGACCCAAATTTGGAGCGAATTGTAGATATGGGTTTTTCTCCTCTAAAGGATTCTCAAAATATAAATTTAGAGGATGAGAAAAACTCTTATCTCAATGCGCAAGCTTCTAATGTGGTTTTTGATGCTTTGAGCAATGTAGTTGTATTTCAACTCATGCCATTTTGGGATGATCATGGGTTGTGGACAAAGCTTCAAGACAAATATGGTACGTCCAAGATTTGTGGGAATGATTGTTATCCCTCCACCTCCGGTCGTGTGGTCTTCTCAACTTCATCTACTTCACCTACATGTTGATTGCCACAAGGTAATGATATGGTGAGTAGCGGAGATCATTGCAATGATGATAGTGGGCTTATTGTTGATGATCCTTCATCACTATATTATTACAATGCTTCATCTTTGGGCGTTAACACTTTGAGCAGTCTTAATGTTTTACATGCTTGTGTTGATAGTCCGTGCATATCATGTAAAAACCGCTTGACTAAATCTCGTGATGATATGCTTTCTATATCTTGTTGCCATGATAAAAATGTATCTATTTCCTCGAGTTGTTGTGCTAACAATGTAGAGGAAACCCATCACTCCATGGAACAAGATGTGGCCTTAAATGATGCTTCAACGGATCCCACATCATCATGTATTGTTTCTCACTTTTTCCTTATGGCTAAGGCTTCATAGGTATCTCCTACTTTGAATCCCAATATATCTCATGATGATGATGTTGATGATAATGAGGATCAGGATAAATATGAAGAGAGTTATGATATTGCATCCTTAAAAATTAAGGGTGAAATGATTTTTAAATCTATTTATAAGAATAAACATGCTTGTTCCAACTTCATGGAGATCATGTCTATTACCAGTGAGGGCAAGAAATATATTGAGGAGTTGGAAACTCACCTCGAGGAGCATGAGGCCACCATTGAGAGAATGGAAGGTCATGAGCGTGATTACGGTAATGAGATCGCGAGGCTATCTCAAGCTCTTGAAAATGAACAAACTACCAAGGAATCTCTTGAGGAGACCTTTGATCTAGAATTATCTAGATTAAAGGAATCTCATGATAGAGATCTCGAGGTGGCTAATGATTTTAGAACTAAAAATGATAAGCTTGAAGTTGCACATGCTAAACTCCTTGAGGACTATGAGCACCTCGAAAATGGATCAAGGTCTATTAAGAGTTCGCTCATCAAACTCACCGAGTCTCATGCTCAACTTGAAGCGTCATATGCTAAAGAGCTTGCCAAGTTGCCTTCTCCTCTTATTGTTAATAATGATGCTTGTGCTACTAACTCTATTTCTTGTGAAGCATCCATTTTAAAGGAGAATTTTGAGCTAAAGGCTCAACTTGAGTTGTTATCTAGCAATTATAGGAAATTGGAAGAAAGTCATGTAATGCTCACAAGCTCTCATGATGATCTTCTAGTATCCCATAATGTGCTAAAATTAGCTCATAAGGCTACTACTACCAAGGTAACATCAAGTAAGCCTCATGTGGACATTAGGACTATTTCTAGTCAAAATGCTATATTGCCATGTGCTAGTCCTCGTAATTCATCTACCCATAATGTTGCTACATCTTGTGATGAATTACTTTCCTTGCTTTGTTGCTCTAACAATGAAGCTTATACTTCCTCTAGTACTTGTGTTTATACTAACCATGTAGAGGAAATCGAAGAGCTCAAGGCCCAAGTCACTTCATTAAAGAAAGATTTGGAAAAGAGTCAGGAAGGGATGTCCACACTCAACAATGTCTTGTGTGGGCAAAAATCCCCAATTGACAAAGGTGGATTTGGTTTTAACTCTAACAAGAATAATAAGTCCAAAAGCTTCAAGAAGAAGGGCCAAGAACAAGTCAAGAATTTTGCCAAGATTTTGCTTCAAGTGCAAAATTGAAGGGCACCATGTTAGATCTTGCCCATTAAAGAAGAAGACACAAAGTCACAAGCAACAAGGGAAGCGGCCACAAGTTCAATCACATACTCAACTTCAAGTTGAAGAAAGGCCTCTTCCCAAGAAGACCTAAGCCAACATTCCTCAAGTTGAGAAATCAATTGGGAAGAAAGTAAAGGGTAGATGTTGCTACTTATGCCGTGAGAAGGGTCACTTCGCTTCTTCTTGCACGAGAGGTAATTTATCCAACCCAATCATTATTGATGATATCTATTCTCTTGGGAAGTATAAGGTTGGCATTGTGTTTGCCAAGTTTGTTGGTACTCAAAGTGGTGTCAAGAAAAGAACCATTTTGGTAGCCAAGCCTATTGTGACTAACCTCTTAGGACCCAACGTGGTTGGGGACCAACAAGCTCAAACTTGATCAATAGGTGATCGTGGAGGACATTGGAGACTTGGTTTCATCTTGAAGAGTTAAGGGACCTTCATAATTCATATTATTTCAAGTCAAGTCATTTGGATTATCGAGTTTCTATCTTATATCCAATGTGCCTCCTTACGGTAACTTGTTACTTCCCCCTTTGCATAATGTGGTTTTGTACCATGCATATGTTTGTATATGTTGTGCTCCCAACTTGCTTATCTTGAGTAATCAAGTATGTGTATATCGGTTTGCACAACATGTACATGTGAGTCTTGTATTGAGCCTCTTTGCATCTTGTTTGTATCTTTGTTGGATCTTTTGAGAGATTAATGGATTATCCCATTTTGGGGGAGTGATGTGCTCTGCACACCTCACAATCCTATAAATGTGTATACATGAGTAATACCACTTAGTATTGATATTACAAGTTTATCTAGTCTCCATCTGGTATGTCCTGCTCATGAGAAATTCATATTCTAAATGGTCCATTAATTATCTCTTGTTGGGTTTCATTTGCCACTTGTTAATAATGTTAGATCATTGCATTATGTGGGAGTAATATGCTATGTGCATATTACAAGTCTAGAAAATATGTATATTTGAGGTATTGCCACTTAGTGTTGATGTTGTAAATTATATTGTTCCTAGATGGCATGTTAGCTCTACAAGTGCCATTTGCTTGCTTTTTTTAGGAGTAAAGATGATGTTGGATATTTTTGCAATCTACCAATGGAAATTGTTGCCAAATACTCCTTGTCCTTTGACAATTGGTATTCCCTTCATGTGGTAGAAATTGCTAATCATCTTTACATTGAATTTTATGTATCGTTTGTCTTCCTTGCCTCTTGTGGATTGGTTTGAACATGTCTTGTGTTTCTACAGATATAGAGAAAGTGATGATACCGTCTTTTGCATTTTGTATTCAAATGGAAATTATATATAATGCACATCCCTTGGGGGAGTTATCCTATTTTCTTTGGAACACGCTCTTTATACGTCTATCATAAAATATTTTGATCCCCATCAAGTGTGTGTTGATGGGAGGCAAGTCTTGATCTTTACGATGCTTTGTGCCATCATGAAAATTTGTAGAGGGTTTGGTTTGTTTGGAACCTAGCTCTCTTTTGGAAACTAGATACCTCGTGTTTGTTTTCCTTCAATTGGTATCTTGTTTCCTTTTGTCTGGCATGTGTCAATGGATATCATTCTTTGATGTATATTTTAATTGGTATCCTTCAAGTGATAATTTTTTGTTTGGTATTTTATTTTCACTTGATACTTTGTCTTTTGGTGTCTTATCAACTATGTGTTGAGTTGATTTTTGAATGCCTTGAGCGTGCATATTTACTATATACATATAGTTTCTTTTGCATGCTTTCTTTCCTTGACCCTATATATAGGGGAAACTCCACCTTGTCATAAATTGGCTAAAGTGTGCATGAAATTCAATTTCATATCTATATGGACATATTTATGTGGAGTTTGTCCTATGTATTGTTGGTTTCCTAACTCTTTGGTCCCAATGAGTTTGGGCACAATTTTGTTTGTTTTGTTGTTCTAGAAACAATTGGAGAGGCATTGGATGCTCGGCTCACCTACAAGGAAGGTGTTAACACCATGTGCTTATTGGATCCAAGTTAGGATGATCAACGAACAACTATCTACTACATCAATCCAGTGCTGTCTTGGTAACAAGTATCTACTTTATGCATACATTTCTTGCATTCAACCTTTCATAGGTTGCATCATGGCATGAATTTCTTGATTCCTGCTTGTGGTACTTGTTTCCTTGCACAAAGAATCCGAACAATGATGTCTTATTGTTAGTTGGGATGTATTTGATGTTCATAAGTTGGAAGTTCATATTGTACAATAAGAAAATATTAGGCCATGTGCTATGCTTTCAAGCAAAGATCTTATTGGTATATTTATGACTTCCATTTGGATATCTTGTTTGTTCCTTCTTGTAACCATTTCGTGTGTACATCTTTCTTTGTGGATATATACCATCATGATTTTCTTCTACCTTTTACACATGAGAGAAGTTACATCTCTAGTTGATATCCTGTTTTCTTTCACGTCCAATGTTGCATTTCCTTTTTCAGTTTTTGGTGGCTTCGTGAAAGTATTTGTCTTGAGTGTGGATCTTTTATCCTTGCATCTTGATGCACTCATTGGTGGTGAAGATTATTTTTCCTCATACTTGTCTTGACAAGGGTGTTGACATTTTGGTTGGTATCCCTTCTCTTGACAAAGTTATTATTTCCTTTCTTCACCATGGGTTGTCACAAGCGTTGGTTCTCAATTTGTTTATTAGTAAGCTTGTGAACCTATTTGCTAGTAGTGTGTGTGTGGGAAGAATATGTCTTCTACTTTGTTCTTATTTCTTCAAGACTATATTAATGAGTAATGCTCATCCTCACCTTAGTCTTCTCAAGTGCCTTGCCATGACTCACACACATCATTTTGGTCGAGTCTACTCTTAAGTTGCCTCTTTTACATGTTGCTCAACCATATGTTTCGTGCAAGTGATATACTTATTGTCTCATCTATTTTATTGCACATGTTGTGTGCTTTTATTAATTTTGGGGGAGCAACGATCTTATTTTGTGCACTTGTATCAAATACAATAAAATAAAATAAAATCTTATTAGTGCAGAAATTATGGGGAGCTTCTCTAGTTTTGATAAAACACACTATTGTCCTTATCATAATATCTTTTATTCATGTTGTTCGAAGGACCATATGATTGCTTGTTCCTATTGGTATCCTTTGATTGTGTGCTTCTCTCGTTTGTATGTCTTTGTGACATACGATCCTTCTTGCAATCTTAGGGTCCTCGATATAGTTTGTTTTCCTCCAACGTTTATCATTGTATTTGTGTATTTCTTTGCACTATTGTTGAGAAGTACACACTTTTTGGAGGACCACCTACTATATTGGCTTTCTAAACTTTTTTTCCATTTTGGCAATCGATGCCAATTGGGGAGAAGTTTAGAGAGTTTAATTTGGTGATGCATAGAGGGTTTTGCTTTTATTGCTTAAGCATTTACATATTTTACGCTTTGGTGTGCGCTTGGTTATGCTTATTTCCTTATATAAAACCTCTTGTACTGATTGTCATCAATTACCAAAATGGGGGAGATTGTTAGAGCATATTTCTCCATATGTGGTTTTGGTAATTGGTGACACTCCCTATGGACTAATGGTTGCCTTAAGTTATATTCGAAGGATTTTTCCATAGGCACTTCTTGAAGTCCATCTGTTGGTGTCAAGGAGTTTATATGATGACCAAGGTGGTATTCAAGGTATTATCCAAAGATTGGTCATAAAGACACAAGGTTGATCAAGACTAAGCAAAGAGTAAATCAAGATGATCAACACACAAAGTGTACAAGATGTACCGAGGGGGATCAAGTGATCCCATGGTATGGTAAGCATTGTCCATAACGCTTTTGTGTCCTAACCCATGGTCCTTGTGAGAGTTCTGTGTGGGGTTAGGTGTGTCTCCATGGGTTCGCGTCAATAGGAAGATCTCATTCAACCTATGAAGGATGACATCAAGTGGTGATCGTCATCATGATTGCAGTGTGCAAGTTCAGGTGGAGCATCAGGAAGATATCACGCTTGAAACTTGACGTCCATTGTGGTGGTAATGGACTTGTGAAGATGTGCTGAAGAGTGGCTCACCCATAGTGAGTATGGGGGAGCAATCAACTAGTCTTCGTCAAACCAAGGCAATCAAGAATTGTGCTCCATCTTGAGGAATCCAAGATCATCATCATCTAGCTCAAGAGGACTAGGTGCAAGGTATAGCTTTGCCCTTGATAGGTTTTCTATTTTAGGATAGATTGTCGTACTGTCAAGGGGGCTATCAAGTGAGTAGCTTGATCGTATCATTCGTTGAGAGCTCAAACCATTTGCATCCTTGCATCATATTTCTTGGTTCTTATTTGGTCTTTCTCTTTGTGAGTTTTAGAGCTTATGGTCATCTTCATGACAAGCTTGAGTTCATCGAAAACGGAGTCCACATGCATATTCTATGATGTTTTCCATGTTGGAAATTTTTGCCGGTTCTTCATTCATAGAGGTCTCACTTATCTATATCATTGGAATTTTCTAACTGCATGTTCTTAAGATTTTATGTCGCTGTTGGATAGCTTTTTTCTATGTGAATTCAACAAGCTTGAGTTTGCTCGATTCGGAGTTCGTATGCGAAAGTTAGAGCAGTTTCAGTATCCAGCAGAAGTACCGCTCCTGGTGCGAGCGGTAGTACCGCTCGTGGAGTTGTTGTACCGCCCCCGGAGCAGTAGTAATTTTTTACTACCGCTCCCGAGCGGTAGTACCGCCTTTGGAGCGTAGTACCGCTCTAGGAATGGTAGTAATTTTTTACTACCGCTCCCTAGCGGTAGTACCGCTCCGTTGGACTTTATTTTGCGCATCTTTTTGACCTCAAACATGTTTGGTGAACCTACCGAGCGGTAGTACCGCTCCATTGAGGGGTAGTACCGCTTTGTGCGGGCTGTGAAGCATAACGGTTGGATTTTTCCCCACCTATAAAAGGGGGTCTTCTTCCCCATTGAACCTTATTTCTTTAGCTCGTGTTCTTCCCCCATTGTTGACCTTCTTTGAGCTTGCTAACTCTCAATCCCTCCAATGATTCTTGGTAGTTCTTGAGGGAAAAGAGAGAGGAGATCTAGATCCACATTTCCATAAATCACTTTCTCCTCTACGTGAGGGGAACCCCTTGGATCTTGACCTTGGAGTTCATAGTGAGCTCCTTCCTCTTCCTCTCATATTTCTCCATAGCTTTTGTTATTTTGGAGGGATTTGAGTGTGAGGGACTACCACTTAGTGTGTTCTTGCCATTGGATTTGTTGCATCGGTTTGAGTTCTCCAGGGTGATACGTGGAAGTGAGAAGTTGAGAAGCTTATTACCCTTGGGGTACTTGGTACCCCTAGAAGCTTGGTGGTGCCTCGGAGCTCAATCATTGTGGTGTAAAGCTCCGGGCAAGTGTCGGGGTCCCTAATTAAGTTGTGGAGATTGGCCCGAGCATTTGTGGTCACCTCGAAGCCATATGCCATTGTGGTGAAGCTTCGTGGTGTTGTTGGGAGCCTCAAATTAAGTTGTGGAGATTGCCCCAACCTTGTTTGTACGGGTACGGTGACCGCCCTCAAGGGTCCCTTAGTGGAATCACGGCATCTTGCATTACGCGAGGGCGTGAGGAGTTTAAGGTGGCCTTAGTGGCATCTTGGGGAGCATTATGACTCCACACTGCTCCAACGGACATTAGCATCCGCAAGGGTGTGAACTCCGCAACAAACATCTCTACCTCACTCAGTAGGCCGGTGAGACCAAGCAGGTTCACATCCACCCCAACGATCTGAGTGGCTCCGCAACAAACATCTCTACCTCACTCAGTGACAAAGAGGAAGCCGCGCACGTCCAGTTCCTCCGTGAGAATTGGGACATCTTCGCATGGAAGCTATCTGACATGTCGGCTGTTCCCAGGGAGGTGGCTGAGCACCGCCTCCTAGCGGACTCCAAGGTCAAGCTCGTCAAGGAACACTTGTGTCAATCCTCTGTGGAAAAATGCAAGGCGATGGGAGAGGGATCTCTTAGCTCCTAGGTGGCGAGTTCATCCGGGATGTTTACCACTCCAAGTGAGTCATGAATGTAGTCATAGTGCCCAAGAAGACAGTTCACTCCAAATGTGTATTGACTTGAAACACCTCAATCGAACCCGCCTCACATAGATCAGATTGTAGACTCTACTTCTAGATGTGAACGCCTGTTGTTCCTGGATGCATACTCCAGGTACCACCAATGTATGGACCCAATGAAATAAAAATGGACTTCGTCACCCCATTCGGGTGCTTTTGCTACATCACTATGCCATTCGGTCTCAAATAAGCTGGGGTCACTTTCCAGCGTATGATCCAGAAGTGATTACACGGACAGATTAGTCGGAATGTGGAGGCTTATATGGACGACATCATTGTCAAGTCCAGGAAAGGTTCCGACCTCGTGAATGACCTCGCCGAAACCTTCGTGAACCTACAACGATACGGTATCAAGCTCAACACGGCCAAGTGCACCTTTGGTGTGCCAACCGGCAAACTACTCGGTTTTCTCCTCTCCGAATGAGGCATCGGTGCCAACCCTGAAAAAATCGGCACTATAGTCCAAATGAGATGACCTGAACGCATCCATGATGTCTAGAGGCTTACAGGTTGCCTTGCGGCTCTGAGCCACTTCTTCTCAAGACTCGGCGAAAAGGCAATGCCTCTTTACCGATTAATGAAAAAAATCTGACACATTCGATTGGACCAACGAAGCGCAAATTGCATTCAACCAACATTAGGATTTGCTTTCCACCCAACTGTTGTTAGCTGCTCCAGGTTGCCGGGAGCCCTTGCTCCTGGACATCGCTGCCACTAGCCAAGTGGTTAGCATCGTTCTCACCATAGAGCGTGAGGAAGCACACAAAGCATACAAGGTTCATAGGCCCATCTACTACATCTCAAAAGTGTTGATACCCTCAAACAAAGGTTCCCGCATTACCAAAAATTGGTCTATGGTATCTACCTGACCGTGAAGAAGGTGGTCCATTACCTCCAAGATCACTCGGTCACAGTTATCAGTGATGCCCCCTTCTCGGAAATCCCGTATAATAGAGACACCACTAGCAGAGTGGCCAAATGGCCGATTGAACTCCTCCCGCTGGAGATCAAGTTTGAAGCGAAAAAAGCAATCAAGTCTCAGGCCCTCATGGATTTCCTGGCCACATGGATAGAACAAGAGAAGCCAGCCCCTTGTTATCCCCGAGCATTGGACTATATTCTTCGACGGATCCAAGATGCTCCATGGGTCAAGGGCTGGAGTAGTCCTTGTTTCCCCCATGGGAGACCGATTGAGCTACGTGCTCCAAATCCACTTCGACTCATCTAACAATGAGTCTGAGTACGAAGCCCTCCTGTACGGGATCCGTATGGCCATCTCACTCAGTATCCGATGTTTGATGATCTATGGCAACTCGGATATCGTCATCAATAAGGTAACGAAGGAATGGGACAATCGGAGACCAGCCATGACAGCTTACTGCAATGCAGCCATGAAGCTAGAGAAGATTTTCGAAGGATTGGAGTTGCACCATGTGCCACAAGCCAAGAATCAGGCGGCCGACAACTTGCCAAGATCGGTTCCACTCGACGAGCCATTCCAAAAGGTGTGTTCCTTGAAAACTTACGCGCCCCTCAGTTAAAGACTATCCTTTTACAAAGGAGCACCCACAAGTAGTCGATCCTACAAATCTGACTTAAATCAACGTCCCCGCCATGGTCAACCTCGTCCATGAGATGTTGGTCATTACGCCCGAATGGACTCAGCCTTATCTGGATTACTTGCTCCAACAAGAACTCCGTGAAATCAAAGAGGAAGCCCGCCGAATCGTTCGTCGGTATAAAGCTTTTGAAGTTTTGGGAGACAAACTATACAAGAAAAGTGCTACATGAATCTATCAGAAGTGCATTTCTCTGGAGGAAGGACTGTAAATATTGCACGAGATTCACTCGGGAATGTGTGGTCATCACGCGTCCTCTCGGATACTGGTGGCCAAGGCGTTCCAAATATGTTTTTATTGACCCCGATCCAATGAGGCAGCAAGAGACCTGGTCGAGATATGCGGCACATGCCAGTTCTACAAATATTAGTCACACAAGCCTACACCCGCGCTGAAAACAATTCCGCTCACCTGGACTTTCGCCGTGTGGAGTCTCGACATGGTCGGCCCTTTACTGACTGGGTCGAGTAGATTCACCCACCTGCTAGTAGCGGTGGATAACTTCAGCAAGTGGGTCAAAGCAAAGCCCATCAAAAGCCTAGGTTCAAGAAGTGCCATCACGTCACGATATCATCACCGACAACGGATCCAATTTCGACTTGGATGAGTTCCGCGAGTTCTACCATTCCCAAGGTACTAGGGCTAATTACGCCTCTATGGCTCACCCGGAGTCGAATGGACATGCAAAGTGAGCGAATAGTATGATACTGCAAGGATAGAAGCCCCGATTGATGAGGGATGTCAAGTACGCCGCACACGCATGGGTAGAAGAACTGCCATCTGTCCAGTGGGGCATGCGGGCAACTCCGAATCATTCCACCAGGCGTACCCTGAAACGTCCATTTTGCATCATGTTTTCATGTTGATATTTGTCACTTCTTGGGCTGTTATTTCACTTCACGGTACAATTCTTATGCCTTTTCTCTCTTATTTTGCAAGGTTTACATGAAGAGGGACAATGCCGGCAGCCCGAATTCTGGCCTGAAAAAGCATCAAATTTGAGATACCTATTCTGCGCAAGTCCAAACACCGTAAAAATCAATGAGGATTTTTTCGGATTTATAAAAAATACTGGGCCAAAGAAGCGCCAGAGGGCGCCAACAGGCACCCACAAGCCTGCTTTGCACGACCACCCCCGTGGCCGCGCCATGAGGGCTTGTGGGCAGCCTGCTGGCCAACTGGCCCCCCTCTTATGCTATATGAAGGGTTTCGTCAGAAAAAAAATTAAGGAGGAGCTTTTTCATGGATGCGCCACCACCACGAGGCGGAACTTGAGCAGAACCAATCTAGAGCTCCGGCAGGACGATCCTGCCGGGGAAACTTCCCTCCCAGAGGGGGAAATCATCGCCATCGTCATCACCAACACTCCTCTCATCGGAGGGGACTCGTCACCATCAACATCTTCATCAGCACCATCTCATCTCCAAACCCTAGTTCATCACTTGTAACCAATCTCCGTCTCGCGACTCCGATTGGTACTTGTAAGGTTGCTAGTAGTGTTAATTACTCTTTGTAGTTGATGCTAGTTGGATTACTTGGTGGAAGAGTTTATGTTCAGATCCTTGATGCTAGTCATTACCTCTCTGGTCATGAATATGATCATGCTTTGTGAGTAGTTACTTTTGTTCCTGAGGACATGGGATAAGTCATGCTAATAGTAGTCATGTGAATTTGGTATTCGTTCGGTATTTTGATGTGTTGTATGTTGTTTTTCCTCTAGTGGTGTTATGTGAACGTCGACTAAATAACACTTCACCATTATTTGGGCCTAGTGGAAGGCATTGGGAAGTAGTAAGTAGCTGATGGGTTGCTAGAGTGATAGAAGCTTAAACCCTAGTTTATAAATTACTTCGTAAGGGGCTGATTTGGATCCACTAGTTTAATGCTATGGTTAGACTTTGTCTTAATTATTCTTTCGTAGTTGCGGATGGTTGCGAGAGGGGTTAATCATAAGTGGGATGCTTGTCCTAGTAAGGGCAGGACCCAAGAGCCGGTCCACCCACATATCAAACTATCAAAGTAACGAACGGGAATTATATAAACATGATGAAAACTAGCAGGACAGAAATTCCCGTGTGTCTTCAGGAGCGTTTTTCCTCCTATAGGACTTTGTCCAGGCTTGTACCTTGCTACAAAAGGGATTGGGCCACTTTGCTGCAATGTTGCTAGTTTTGTTACTTGTTGCTTGCTACGAATCATCTCACCACACAATCACTTGTTACCGACAATTTCAGTGCCTGCAGATTTTACCTTGCTGAAAACCACTTGTCAGATCCTTCTGCTCCTCGTTGGGTTCGACACTCTTACTTATCGAAAGGACTATGATTGATCCCCTATACTTGTGGGTCATCATACCCCTTTCTTCATAGTGTACGGATCTGAAGTTGTTATGCCGAGTGACTTATGTCACAACTCCCCATGTATAGCAATACAATGAAGCTCAAGCGGAGGCAGCACATCAAGACAGTGTGGACTCTTGGAAGAAGACAGAGAATTGGCCCTCATTTGGTCCACGCTATATCAGCAAGATCTGAGGCGCTACCATGATAAACAAGTCAAAGGGGAAGCCTTCTAGGAGGGTGATCTGGTCCTCCGACGGAACCAGCAAAATCCCCACAAGCTAGCACCTCCATGGCAAGGTCCCTTTGCAATCTCCAAGGTCCTACACAATGGAGCTTGTCGTATTTGCAACCTCAAAAATGAGATGGAAGAGCCCAGAACCTGGAACACGGACCGGCCCCACAAGTTCTATACATAGACCATGTATCTTTGTTTCTGTAACAGTTTCGAATGATTTGACAAATAAATAGTTTTCCTTCTTCACCTTTTTTGTCGGATTCGGCTCACGTTGTTGATTTCTTCGAAAATTGCAGTCGGCCAGGGACTGCCTTCACTCGGTCCACAATGTTTGACCGTCCTTAGGAAGCTCTTCACCAGGGGTAACCTCTTGATCAATCTCCGAGATGACCGATTGGAGCCACCACTTGAGGCAGACCAACAGGTACTCGATACGGTCCTCCACTCTGAGAAGAGCCAAAGTAGCGCTGTCCCTTAGGAGCCATGTCTGTCTCCTCATTGACGTCAACACAGGAAGCTGGATGTAGACAAAAAAGCAAAGGATGTGAAATATCACTCGGAAATCATAAAGATACTGCAAGGAATCATTCAGATTCACATCATACCTTTAAGTTTATCGCTCATATCTTTGTCGTAGTCCTCGACATACTGCTCCATTTCAACACTCTTGGCGGTGACCTCCTGGAACTTGGTCTCCCACTCAACATAATGTTTCTTGAGCTCGGCAAGTTCTTGAGCAGATTTCTTCACAACAACCTTCAAGAGTTAGTTTTCCTCTTCAAGCTTTTGGAATGTCATGAGCTTGGCTTTAGCCGCTTTGGTTTTTTGTTTGCCTCCTTCCATGGACAAGGGGCCCCGTACCCCATTGATCTCTCTCGAGTTAACATCGGAACTAAGACCGCCACCAACTTCTTCAGTCGATAGCAGTCTCGAGGATTACACCCAGTGTGTGAGCGCGCCCCCGCTGAAAGTGAACACCTAGTTGGTGTGCCCTGTGCAAGCCCACTCGGGATCAGAAACAAAAAAATGTACATAAAGGAAAAAAAATTCCAATTCCCCTTTCGAGTCGACGTCTACAAAAGAACTTACCAAGATGTTCTTCTCCACAGGCTCGCTGGCATCTTATGCCTTCTTCCGTCATCCAACCATTAGCCCCAGTTGGGCTAGGACCTCCTTGTGTGCGCCTTCTTGGTCCTCCGGGACATGGTGCAGCTAGAAAATATTGGCCATAGGAGGAGGCGATGGAGTGGCAGTCGAACCAGTTCCGAGTGATGCCCCAGTTGAGGTAGTCCCCCAAGCCACGGGAGTCACATCCTTGGCAACCAAGGATTAGCCACTCAGCTCGGAGTCGCGTCTTGCATTGGCGCTTCATCAACTACCGGAGGACTAGCCGAGTCAAGCTCGATCACGTCTCGCGGCCGTGCAAATGTCGAAAGGCACTCAAAAGATCCTTTCGAGACAAAATCTCAAGTCCCAAATGAAACACACATGAGTTCAAGAATTACCTTTGGAGGAAACGACGTTGGCGTTAGCCTGTCCTTTATCTGATGTCTTGGGATCCCGCGAAGCAGTCGATATTTCAAGCGTGCAACAAAACAACAAATAAATCAAGCATCACCCGGAGCACCTTGCCCGATAAAAACAAATCACTCGGCAATATTTACGCCAAAGCCACTAGCATGTCAACCTTTATGCGTGACATGACGACCTTATAAGGCTTGGAGACCATGGTCTTGTGTTGCTTAGCGGCCTTCTCCGGCGACACCAGAGGCTCACTCCATCCCCATTTGGAACTGCAGGTTGGCCTGGATGACACAGTCGGTTCTGTCACCCTCGAGGTCTTGGTGCCCCCGACATAGACTCTAGGGTCCTGGCGCACCTTGGTGCGCGCCTCAGTCGGGACTTCATCGGACAGAGAAGATTCCGCCTCATCCCCATGTTCGTCATCATCGTCACTCTCCACGGTCTCCTCTTCATCATCGCCATCTTCATTACCATCCGAGCCCTCTGGACGCTCGATTTCACTAGCCACATCAATTGGCGTGCGATCAACGACCGACATGGAACTGACCAACGCCGCAATGGCCCGCTGAATGGGGAAAACAAGTTCACAAACAAAGACAGAAGACAACAACAATGAATTTCACTCAAATTGAACATATGAAAGTTTACCTCATTCGACGGATTATCCTCCAAGAAAGGATGCACCAGCTTGGTGCCCCTAGGGTTGTCATACACGAGGTTATGGTTTTGAGCTTGTTCTCCAACTCTTCTTCCCCGATCTCCTCCGGGTGAACGCGGGTTGGGTCATTCGGTATTTCGTACCTCCACATGGGGTGGGCTCTGGCCTAGAGGGGTTGGATCCTCTGCTGAAAGAAGACTTCCAGAAGATCCATCCCGTTGACACCCTTCCGTAAGAGCGCAACCAGCGTGATCACCACGATGTCTACATCAACCTTCTCCTCTTTCGACACGGTCAAAGAAGTAGACAACTATACCCGCTCAGCCGAGTAAGGTGGAAGACTCGACTGACCCTCACCGACTGGGATGTCCTAGCTATAAAACCACGAGTACTGCCAATCCTTCACAGAATCAGGGAAGGACATTTGGGGGAAACTACTCTTCCCTCTATGTTGTATTCCTAAACCCCCGCAGAGCTGCACTACCTTCACCCCCCCCGATTGAGAATACTTCTTCACCATCATCACTCGGCAAGTGAACAGGTGCTTGAACAATCCCCAGTGCGGATAGAATCCGAGGAAGTTCTTGCACAAACCCTAAACTCGGAAATTAGCTAAATACGAGATAGGATTTGGGGATATGATGAACCCCCACGCTAAAGAAATCAAGAAACACGTAGAACAATGGATGCGGGGTCTTGGAAAAACCTCTCCCGACATGGGTGACGAGGAGCACTCCCTCATCCCCTCGGTGCAGGCTCCCACTAGCCCTCCTCCGCCAGTCGCCAGCTCCATGGGGCCACTAGCCTCTTGCTCTCCATCTCTAGCACGTGTCCCTTGGAGACGCGGGACTTCATCCAGCCCCGTGGATCCAGCCCGACGAGAGCGCCCCGGCACTCAACGAGGACCCTTGACCATGTCGCACAGCGAGGTTGTCGAGGCGGGTGAAGGGTGGGGACGGGGAAAAACTCTTATCTATGGCAGCAGAGATTGGGGAGACGAGTAAAATGTTCCGGATCTAGGGGTGTGATCCTCTCCTCTCTCCGTCTTGCCCCTTTAATAAACCACCCAAGGATTCCCCATTGAGTAATTCACCTGCGCCTGCAGCACGACAATGACATCTCAGGCGTGGGAATCGAGGCGCCTCACCACTTCCTCCACTTCCCACGTCGCCGTCATTTCCGCTCCCACTTGCGTGGTCCCTCAGGTCAAAAAATACGGAAATACTGCTGCACTCACAACCCGAATGGATTCCACATCCGTGGCTCAAAATGAAGTGAGTCGAACATCCAGTGGCTTGTCCTTCTATGGGACTCCAATCACTAGGATAGATGAGAGAGTGACCTGATCACCCTTACCATAGAGTGAGTGGGACCCGTCCTAACTCCCCGCTGGACATTCGGAACTCCGGGCTCACGATCGTCTGAATCGACAACTTATCTTCCCGAAACATAAACAATTGGTACCGACTTCAAGCATGTAGACATGCTCAAACACTCAGAATTTTTCACTCCTGAATTCGTAGTGGTTTACCGAGAGTGCAAGTGTAGTAGCCTTGAGCTAAGACACGGGCGTGTCCGAGACACCAAGGACACTAAGAAGTGCCTTTCCTCGTCTAGTTAAACCCCATCCAGTTCGGGGGCTACTAATGGGGTTGTACATTAGGGATAGGGCCACAGACCTGCATTCCAAGGCCCACCTAAGGCCCCACATGTACATCAATGTCTTCAAAGCTACCGGTGCAGTTTGGGTCTCACTCGGGCAAACATGTTCTCACTCGGTTTCTCAAGCTCACTCGGACCATCCTCGGTCAGTCTGACGTTCCTTGACACTCAAACAATAGCAAGGTGTGGACGACGAAGGGACTGTAACGGCAACAGACTTAAACCACCACACCAAGTGAAGTGAAGACCAACGCTACCAGTAATGCGAGAGTTAGAGGTGCTGTTACTAGTAACTTTCATTGTTATTAGCAATAACTCACCCTTGTAGTGGCGCTCAGTCGGTCGTGCCACACTCTATATAAGCCGCACCCGAGCTCCTGGGCAAGGGTTGAGAATTCTGTATTCTCACACCCCCCATAAACAAACCAGCCTCTAGGCTCGAGACGTAGGGTCATTACCACTCCAGAGTGGGGCCCGAACTCGTACATCCGAATGCAACCACTGCTTCTTAGCTAGGCTAAGCCCCTTGTTCGTACCCCTGGTACTATTGTCAGGATCGTTCGCACAACATGCGGTGTAGAGGCAACGGTCCTGACAATGAGTATTAGGGTATGAATGAGAGGCGAAGCATACCTACGATGCAAAGTGTATCACTCGGATTTAGCGACTTCGGGCCACTCTCGGAGAGGTAAAAAACCCTACGTATCATCCCCGTAGGCTTTGTGTGTTTTTTTCTAGGGGGGTATGCTTACAAGAGAGCGTTGAGCTCTTGCCACGAAGCTCACGTCTGGCTTATATAGAGTCTGCCGAGCACTAGTAGTGAGCCGCGTCAAGGGCATTTAATGAACATAACTACAAAAGTTATTGAAAACGACAACCCTAACTATAGCAGTTACATGTAACGGTATCTGTGAGTGCACTTCATGCATGGTGTTAAGTTCTTCGACCGTTGAAGCTTCCACGTCACCCTAATGCCATCTATGTCCGAGTGGCTATGTCAGGCTGACTAGAGGGAAGACGTCCGAGTGACCAAAATACATCTTAGTGGATTCCAAGATGTAAGCATCTGAATGCGCTTGTGGTCCTATGACCTTTAGGGCACATGTGGGACCCTAGGTGGGCCGTAGATGTCAGGTCCGTGAGTCTACCACTAGTAGGTAACCCCATCATTAGCCCCCGAATCTATTGAGGTTTTGTAGGATGAATGGGGTGAACCTTTTGATTGATTCGAGTGCTCTGTAGGCACTTTAAGGTTTGTATCCGAATGATTATTCATTTGGAATTGGCAAAACCGCGACGGATTCTCGACTTTATTTTTTTAAGTGAATGGACCAGGTTGATTGTTCGGTAAATTTGGTGACAGCCAAATATCACTCGGCAGAGTTGGGCCGGTGGTCGGTGTCGGTGTCAAAACCGTGTGATCTCGAGTGGGGGTACAAACTGCGGATCTTGGGTCGATGGGTAACAAGGGACGAATGAGATGATGTTTTCCCAGACTCGGGCCCTCTTTATAGAGGTAAAACCCTACATTCTGCTCTTGTTGATTGATGAAGTAGTATGGAGTACATAGTTGATCTACCTCGAGATCAACTATTGTGGTCTAAAATCCTAATGGCGATGAGATTAATGTGTTCTACAAACTATGGCCCCTTGGTTTATATAGATACCAGGGATGATAGGGTTACACAAAGTTGGTTGCATCAAGAAAGGAATATGCTGATTACTACTCCTCCTTGGATTGCACGCCAAGTCTTCGGAAGAGACCGTCCTTATTTTAGTACCACCAATGATGATCGAACGGCCTAGGGAGTAGATAGGCGACCCGAGGACCCCTTAGTCCCGGACTCCCCGAGTAGCCCCCGAAGAGGCCTCCAATGCTGAAACCTTTAACCTCTGGCTACTTCATATACACAGAGTTTTAAGCTTGCGAGGTGAGTTCCCCTCTTCCTTTAGTTGATGATAGTTCGGTTGTCGATGACTTTCCTTCCATCAAACACATAGATACATGTATACATAACTAAATTTCAATTTCCAGGCCGACCGTTAAACCATGAATAGTATTTTTTTCTGCTATATTTGAAAGGTCGCGGCTGGTCAAGGACTATATCCCTTTATGAAAGAGTGGTTCGAGACCATTTTTACTGACATGTTCCATCACACACATCCTGTCCCTCTTTTCCAGGGATATGGTTTATGATTTGGGTTATCCCATGCAGCCACAGCCGCACGATTTTATTGGGAAAAGGCAAGGTTCACGGTGTAGTGGTGGGGCTTTTGGTATTTCAGCGAGTAATAAAAGGTAGAACACCCACTATAGCCCCCTCACACATTCTAGATCTTGAACCGCCGTTGCCATTCCTTGCCTCCAAAGCTCCAGCGCTGAAGCCCCCCTTCTCTCCTCGTTCCCTCAAATCCTTTGCTCAATCCTGCAATGGCCAGCTCACTCTCAAAGGGCAAGTGGTAGGACTCTTACATCATCGAGAACGACATCCTAGAGCTCAAGAGCTCCGACTACCTACCAGAGAACATACCTCACACTGCTCCGGAGAAGGGTGAAGTTATCCCCACGCCAAAGAATGGGGAGAGAGTAGTTTTCATTCCTCATTTTGTTCATGGTCTGGGTTTTCCCTTCACCCCTTTGTTCGAGGTATTATGTTCTACTACAGGCTTGACTTCCACAATCTTCCCTCGAACTCCATTACACACCTCTCAGCTTTATCACAGTGTGCGAAGCATTTTTATGTGTCCACCCCCACTTTGGCCTATGGATGAAAGTTCTCAACGTCAAGCCCAAAGTCGTCAACGGCGAGAAGGCTAACTACGGGGGAGCAATGATCAGCAAGCTTGCTGGGGTCTAATGGCCGAATGACAAATTCATACACTGTCAAGGCGTGGCAGAAAGAGTGGTTCTACATCACCGAGCTGCGTTGCGCGAGAGAGGCAGCTCCTTGATATGTCTCCAACTTATTGATAATTTATGTAGTATTCATGCCATGTTTACCTATGTTTACAATAGTTTTATATGGGTTTGCTGCACTTTATATGATTTATTTAGAATTAACCCCAACTGACGCTGTTTTCACCACAACTACCGTGGTGTTGTTTTTCGTGCAGAAATAAAAGTTCTCGGAATTGGACGAAACTTTTTGACGATTTTTTGGAATAAAAGAGAAATACTGGAGAAAAGAACCACCACACGGGGGCCCTTCGTGCCCACTAGCAACGAGGGCGCGCTAGCCCCTCGCTCATCACACTAGTAGGAAAAGGGGCTTTAGTCCCGTTTCTCCAACCGGGACAAAGTTATTTGGATTAATGCCCATTACTTTTACTCCCGGTTGGCTTACGAACCGGGTCTAAATGATCTCCATGTGGCCGCCATGGGGTGCCCAGGGAGGAGCACCTTTAGCCCCGGTTGGTAACAACAACTGGGACCAAAACGCGGCCAAGCGTCAGCAGCTCGTAAGCCCTGGGTTTTTGTTTTTTGAAAGGGGGGTTAGTGGTTTTGGTGGGTTTTATTAGGGGTTTCATGTTGTGTTAGCTAGCTACAACATATAGGGAGAAGTGACCTCTCTTTCTCCGTGCTTGGTCGACGGTAGCTACTATACATATAGAGAGAACTCGAAGCTAGCTAGTAAGAAAATGAAGGAACTACCTATATACAATATATACCAACTCTTGCGATTCACAAAAAAAATTGAATATAAAATATATAATATATAATAACTCTTGCGATCCCTAACTAGCTAATATCTATCCACCAATACCAGTATGGAAATCCAGATGATATTCTCCATCTGATGGTATGACATGCTCAAGAAAGAATCCCGCTAACTTCACTTGAATTGCTCATATGCGATGAGTTGGTAGGAGTGCGCCCCGCTTCCGCGCGATCTAATTTAAAGAAGGGGGTCAATAAGTATATATATGAATGAAACTCAACACATTTGATGGTAATAAAATAAAAATGTGAATATTGTTTACGTACTTCAAGTTCTTTAAAACACGTGCCCTTCTCACATATCGTGTGGTGAATCCGCTCGCAAATGTAGAATCCACATCAATTATTCCCAGATTCCTGCCTCTCTAGAACTTTACGAGAGTAGAGTTTAGTCCATATAATAATCAAGCATGATAATGGTATTGAAACTAGAATGAATGATAGATGCGAGAAACTAGCTAGTACTACTTTCTTGGGAGAAGGAAATTCGCAGCTCCTTATTCCATTTACCTTGAGCTTTCTTGGTGAACTTTTTCCAAACATGCCTGACAAAGAAAAAGATTACTTGATATCAGGAAATGATAGAAAGTTGTCGATATGGTGCGATAATGATTGAACTCACTTTTGGAGCATTTCAGTAACCGGCGCCGAGTGTGGAAGGTCTTTACGTAGCGAGTCCAAGACAATTACTAATCGAGGGTCATATTAATGATTAGCAGAACAAAGTGAAACCTACACACGCATAACTCATCAATTACACTTAACCTCGAGTAACCAAAACATAATGTGCATAAGAAAACTAGTAACACTCACCCGAAGTTGTAAGGAAATAGTATTTCCCTTCTATCATGTTGTCAAAGTAACTCAATTAGCAAGTTGTTCTCTGTATCCTTTGGTGTATTACATATGTTATGTGCATTTACGGTATCTAGGTTAATGAACCCAATGTCATATATTTGTCCTCTTTTGCATTCGAGGATCTTCAATCTGCATAATATAGCAAGGATAATTACACATGCAAGAACGAAGGAGCTGAGCTAGAGACTTAATTATAGAAATAATACTTACAGACAATAGCAACTAACGATCGTTTTGTCGAGGGCGTATTGATGGTATAACTGAAATAATTCGTCAAATTCAACAAACAATGACCTGGTTCCATTGTAAAAGTGCTCCTCTTTAAATCCCATGTAGATACAATTGGTCCCCTCCTTGTAGGCATTCAAGTACCAATTATGTAGTCTTCGCATCATTGTTAATAGTTCCTCAACTTCTCAGGTTTGACAAGAGGCTTCCCATGCTCGTATCTAATGGCTACTATTGGGTCAATTTCGTATTGTACATCATCGCTTATGAAATTGGCAGCTGTTGGGGATATTACCTGCGGTATGACTCGCCCTAATGGGCCGGGTCAGGAAAGTGGCGACTCGTACATATATGACCAACATAAGCCTTGGTTTGCTTGGGGCGTGTTGGGATATTTTGTAAGAAGGCCTCCATAGCCCATGAGGTGGATGACAGTTATCTAATGGCTACTATTGGGTCAATTTCGTATTGTACATCATCGCTTATGAAATCGGCAGCTGTTGGGGATATTACCTGCGGTATGACCCGCCCTAATGGGCCGGGTCAGGAAAGTGGCGACTCGTACCTATATGACCAACATAAGCCTTGGTTTTCTTGGGGCGTGTTGGGATGTTTTGTAAGAAGGCCGCCACAGCCCATGAGGTGGATGACAGTTCAAGGATGGTGAAGAAGATGAGCCGCCAAGGATTTTTCCTTGGCTTGAGGTACACCGCGACTTAGAGATAAGGAAGGCCACGATTTGTAATGTGGCCAGGACTTTGTAAACCATGGGGCCTCGACTTGTATATAAAGGCAAGTCTCTAGGGTGAATAGGGCAAGTTAGAAATCATCGAGAGATAGGACAAGCGAGTTACGCCCTCCTTGTAATCGAATCCACCAGCAATATACTCAAGCATGACGTAGGCTTTTACCTCCACACGAGGGGCAGAACCTGGGTAAATCTGAGTCTCGCTTCCGCTCACCCCCTTTGAGTCGCCACCAAGGTGCGATGGCTCCTTCACTAAGTCCTTTCCCGAGGACATCTGCCGTGACAAAACCAGGACAGTTGGCGCCCACCGTGGGGCCTGCACACGGTGGAGTTGAGTTCTCAAAGAGAGCCCTCCTGGGGTTAGGAAGCTACGCGGTTGGCGTCATGACGAAGATCCGTCAAGGGAAGTACTACATCGACAACTCGTGATGGGGGCCTGAGGCCGATTCAGTCGAATCTGGATACAGGGTCCCCTTCGGCAAGATCCACGTCTTCATCAGCAAGATCGAAGCACCCGTGCCTGAGCCGGACACCGTCACCAACATCGTCGAGCCGGCTCGGTACGTCCGTCCCATCAAATGACAGGACCGGCCGCGTCACATTTTAGTTGGTTTTACGCAGGGAATTGACTTGTCGGATGAGCCGGCGATCCAGGGGGTCACGCCCGTCAATTCGAACGACGAGTCATCCATGGGCGATATAGATTCAATCTACGCTCTCCGTGAAGGGCAGCTTGGGGGGTTGCCGGAGGCAGCGGTCTCTGAGGAAGCAAGGGGTCCGCACCGTCAAGTCGCCATCTACATGGCGGGGGCGGCACCACATCAGCCAAACCCGGCGGGCAACAATGAAAACGCGGGTCGTCAAAGGCTTCAGCTCAGGCCATGGCGGACCTGGTAGCAGAGACGGCCAAGCTCATGGCGATCGTTGTGACGGCGGAAAACCAAGAAATGATCAACGCCGAGCTGGCAAAGCTAAGGGAAGACATGGCCAAAATCCAGCGTGACATCAAGGAAGAAGCCGCCAGGATGGCAAGACAGTCGGCCCTAATTACTGCGGAGACGGAGCGACTGAACACTGAGGGGTGGCGTCTCTAGCGACAGCAGCGCGCTTTGGACACAATCCACCAGAGGCGGCATCACGGCCACCTACCCGCCGATCTAAACCCAACTCGGCTTTTCGACAGCCCACATACGCCAAGAGTGGAGCCCAATCGGACGTGGCAGGTCGCCCCAGGAGGCGAGCCGGCTCGGCCTCCGCCTCAGCCCATGGAGACACATGCAACGCGTTTCCACACACCATGGGGCCACTTCTCGAACCCCGTCGACAACATGCTGGTGGCGACCCGTCACCTCAAATCCATTCCCATCCACGTGAACTATCCGACCGAGGTGGAGGCAAGAAACGCCATCGAGATGCTTAAAACAGTGGTGGTGCAATAGGCGCAGTACTCATATAGCCGTGAGCGGCTACACTCCATGCCCCAGGCGAGTCACACCAAGAGTTGCCATGACGACCCGCCGGCAGTGAACAACAAACCCCGACGTCTTCCACAAACCAACCTGCCCGACACAAGGGTTCAGGACCTTATGGATGGACCACGAACCACCCGCCAAGTGGAAGCAGCGGCCGCGGCGGGTCAGGGTTATCTGATCTATGCCATACCATCTCCCGCGACGACTGAGACCGGTGGAAGGCACCCACCATTCGTAATGAGCATATGCCAAAGGATTTCAAAGGCCCGCGAAAGGTACCCAACTACACGTCGGACTTGGGGCCACGCGCATGGATTAAGAGTTACGAGCTTGCGATGGATATGCTCGATGTGAGCGAGGCGGCTTGCGCTAAGTACTTCACCATGATTCTCAAAGGAACAGCGACACGTGGTTGAAGAGCTTACCACCCAACTCCATCAACACCTAGGCCAAGTTGAAGGAACGCTTCATTAAAAACTTCAGAGGAACCTGTAAACGTCTGATGACCATCGTTGACTTGTAGCACTGTGTCCAGCGTCCGGACGAGTCGGCCCATCGTTGGACGCGGCGAGTTGCGGAGGTAATCCATTCATCAGAAGGCATTTCAGCGGCTCCCGCCGTGTTGATCCTAGAGAAAAATTGCCACTATGAACCCTTGGTGCTCAAACTTGGGCGCCTCAAGCATAAAGTACAGGACATGCGAGAATTGATGGACACCCTGACCAGATACGCCGAGGCAGACGACACTAAGGACCCCGGGGAGGATGATGACAAGATCAGCACCGCCAGGAGAGGCGAGTTGCCGAGAGGTCACTCTCAATTCCATGGAAGGGGCTACCATCACCCCGCGGGTCAAGGCAAAAGGAGGCCACAGGAGGGCGTTAGTGATTTCGTTGCCAACACTAGCACTGGCAATAGCAACCAGCTTTAGCCGAAGAGGGGGTTTAGCGGGAAGAAGCCACACAACTATTACGAGATGCTCAAGGGCCCGTGTCCGCAACACGCCACCGCTGTCGGCCCGGCTACCCACTCTTGGGAAGATTGTTACGTGATGCAGGAGTTTCGCGTCGAAACACTCAAGAGGGGGCAAGGAGGCATCCACGGTGGACAACAAGAACGCTTCGGCGCTGCCGGACCACAAAGGAATCCGTTTGGTGGATTCCCTAACCCGGGCCCACAGGGCGGGTCCCAGCCTAATCATGGGCAGCATCTGGCTTGGGACAACCAGCAACACAACTCGCAGGACGCCTTTCGACAGACCCCCCCCACAATGGTTCCCAGCCACAAAACCATGACGGCGGCTTCCAGAACAACCCCAAATAGTTAAACAATGGGCAATACCACGTGTTCACCACTAGCACTTGCAAGAGGGACCAAAAGGTGAAGCACAGGGCTTTTAGCGTGGTTGAGCCGGTGCTTCCCAGGTACCTCAATTGGTCGGAGCAGCCCATCGTTTGGAGCAGAGAGGATCACCCGCCGCGGGTCGATAATCCTGGCGACTTGGCTTTGGTTGTGGCGCCCCAGGTCAGGGGCTACACATTTTCTAAAGTACTTATGGATGGTGGCAGCAACATAAATATCTTGTATTTCGATACTTTCCGATGGATGGATTTCTCGAAAAACAATTTGATGCCCTCCTCCACGGTTTTCCATGGCATTGTCCCTGGTAAGTCGGCATATCCTGTCACGCGGATCAAACTTAATGTGGATTTTCGCACAAAGTCTAATTATAGGAGCGAGTCCCTCATGTTTGAAGTGGTAAAAATCAAGAGGCCTTATCACACACTATTAGGAAGGCCGGCTTACGCTGACTTCATGGCCTGCCCATGCTACGTCTATCTCAAGCTCAAAATGCCGGGCCCTAAGGGAACTATCACAGTCAATGGGGACGGGAGAATAGCTCAAGAATGCGAAGAAGGAGACGCAGCCTACTCTGAGTCAGCCTGTGCAGCTGAGGAGCTCAAGTTTCATCAAGCTAATGTTGACCCAACGGACATGACGCCGCTCAAGAAACCTACAATCGATTCAGAGCCGCCTCTCAAATTTAACCAATAGATGACACGAAGGTGGTGGATTTCACACCTGGCGACTCATCCAAAAAGTTCACCATCGAGACGGGTTTGGATCCAAAATAGGAAATCGCGCTCATCGAATTCATCCGTGAGAATCGAGACATCTTCGCATGGAAACCTTCTGATATGCCGTGTGTACCGAGGGAATTCGCTGAGCACCACATTAATATTGATCCGAAAATAAAGCCGGTTCAGCAGTATCTTCGCTGCTTCAATGAAGAAAGGCGTAAAGCAATTGGAGAGGAAGTCGCCCGACTTTTGGCCGCTGGGTTCATCATTGAAGTATTCCACCCCGAATGGTTGGCCAACCCGGTTCTGGTACTCAAGAAGAACGACACCTTCCGCATGTGTATCAACTACACTGACCTCAACAAGGCCTGCCCAAAGGATCCTTTTGCTCTCCCTCGCATCGATCAAATCATCAATTCTACAACGGGTTGTGAACGGTATGCTTCCTGGAAGCTTATTCAGGGTATCACCAGATCAAGATGGCTTTGGCGGATCAGGAGAAAACAACATTCGTAACACGCTTCGGGGCTTTTTGCTATGTATGTATGCCGTTTGGTCTCAATAGTGCCGGGGCGACTTATCGGCGTTGCATCCAGAATTGCTTGCACAGCCAGATTGGGCGTAACGTCCACGCCTATGTGGACGATATACTCCCTCTGTAAACTAATATAAGAACGTTTAGGTCACTATTTTAGTGATCTAAACACTCTTATATTAGTTTACAGATGGAGTAGTGGTCAAATCCCAGAAGAAGGAGTCGCTTTTGGAGGATCTTAAGGAGACCTTTGACAATTGGCACGTGCACAAGATGAAGCTTAACCCAACCAAGTGTGTTTTCGGTGTTCTTGCAGGAAAACTTTTGGGTTTCTTGGTGTCAGATAGAGGTATTGAGGCTAACCCGGATAAAATTGAGGCGACCACTTCGCTTGGCCAGCCGGCCAAAATCAACCAAGTTCAGCGCATGGCGGGGCGTATCGCAGCCCTAAGTCGATTCATATGTCGCATTGGGGAGAAAGCCATCCCCCTTTATCAGTTACTCAAAAAAACTGATCATTTTGTTTGTACGGACGAAGCCAATGAAGCCTTCGAAGCCCTGATAAAACAGTTGGCTAAGCCGCCCGTCTTGGCAGCCCCGACCAACAAAGAGCCTATGCTCGTGTACATTGTTGCCAATTCTAAGGCAGTAAGCATTGCGGTAGTTCTCGAGCGTAAGGAAGAAGGGAAGGAATACCCGGTTCAACTATCGGTCTACTTTGTCAGCGAAGTCCTTACCCTCTCCAAACAATGTTACCCGCATTGGCAAAAGATAGTTTTTGGAGTATTCATGGGAAGCCGGAAGCTGAAACACTATTTCCAAGAGCATCCCATCACGGTGGTTAGCTCTGCCCCACTTGTCGATATTATACAAAACAGAGAGGCTACTGGGCGGATTGCTAAGTGGGCCATCTTGCTTGGTCCTCATCACGTGAAATACACTCCCCACATGGCTATTAAATCCCAAGCTCTGATGGACTTCATCAATGATTGGACCGAGTTGCAAATTCCAGAAGACAAACCTGATCACACGTATTGGACAATCCATTTTGACGGGTCTAGACAACTGGAAGGCTTGGGGGCTGGTGTGGTATTGACTTCGCCTCAGGGAGACAAGTTTTGTTACGTCCTTAGACTCATGTTCCCGTGTACCAACAATGCAGCAGAATATGAAGCTCTGCTCCATGAGTTATGACTCGCCATAGAAATGAATCTCATCCGAGTCAGGTGTTTGGGCGACTCAGATCTCGTGGCACAACAGGTTTCTGGCACGTGGGATTCCAGAGATCCCTTGATGGCGGCTTATAGGCGGGCCGTGTCAGACGTGGCGGGTTATTTTCATGGCTATCAAATGGATCACATTGATTGTCGACTTAATGAACCGGCAGATGCCCTTTCGCGACTCGGTTCACAACTTAAGTGAGTTCCCCCTAATGTTTTTTTGGATATATTGCATAACCCATCAGTAAGGCTGCCTTCAGAGGAAGACTTGGCGGTCCCAGATCCTGAGTCCCAACTAGTGGCGGCTCTACGTGCTACCCCGGATTGGGGAGTTCCCTACATAGCGTATCTACCACGAGGCGAGGTACCTACTGATGAGTTACTGGCTCGCCAAATTGTCCGTCGATGCAAATCCATGGTCATTCATAACGACGAGTTAGATAAGAGAAGTACTTATGAGGTATTTCAAAGGTGTGTCTCCTCCGAGGAAGGATGTGTGATTCTTAACGAGATTCATGCAGGCGACTGTGGTCATCATGCCGGGTCATGCTACCTGGTATCTAAAGCCTTTCGGCATGGGTTTTATTGGTTGACAGCTCATGCAGATGCTGAAGATATAATTCGCCGATGTGATGGTTGCCAAAAATTTGGGCGTCAGATGCATGTGTTGGCTCATGAATTACGGATGATCCCAATCACGTGGCCATTTGCGGTCTGGGGGCTGGACGTGGTTGGTCCTTTCAAGAAGTTGTCCAACAAAAGACTCACCTATTGGTTGTGGTTGACAAGTTTACCAAGTGGGTTGAAGCAGAGCCGGTTAGTAGCTGTGATGCTGACACGGCTGTCAAGTTCATGAAAAAGTTGATTTTTGCGAAGGGAGCACATCCGGCTTGATGTTTCTGCGGTGGCCCACCCTCAGTCTAATGGACAGGCAGAGAGGGCGAATCAAGAAATACTGCGAGGGATAAAGCCCCGGCTTATGGTACCTCTCGAACATACCCCAGGATGTTGGGTTGAAGAATTGCATAAGTATTATGGAGCATTAGAACCACACCAAATCATTCTCCGAGTCTTACTCCCTTTTTCCTGGTCTACGGGGCAGAGGCAGTATTACCAAGCGATATCAGACATGATTCGCCACGGGTCGCTGCTTATGTGGAACAAGACAACGAGTTAGCACGTCAAGATTCATTGGATGCCTTGGAGGAGGAACGTGATTTGGTTGCGTCACGTTCGGTGAATTATCAACCAGATTTGCGATGTTATCGCAGCCGCCGAGTCAAGACCCGAGCCTTTCAAGAGGGCAACTTAGTGCTTTGACTAATTCAAGACCACACTGGTATGCATAAGTTATCCCCCATGGGAAGGACCTTTTGTTATCAGCAAAAATCTCCAGAATGGTTCATATTATTTGGTGGATCTTCTCCCGGATAGGCCAACAATAGATGCCGACTCAACCGGCCCATGGAACATTCCCCACTTGCGGCCGTACTACACTTAGAGCCATTGGCTCCTTATTTATGTTTATAATTTAGAGTTTGTAAACTTTTCTATATAAAGCAAGAAAGCCGGCGCCCACGAACTTCGGGGTCCTTTGCCGTTTCAGCTTCTTGAAAGCATGAGTCTTTATTGTTCCAAATAAGCCGTCCAAGCATGGACGTTATCAGTATCAAAGAGCATAAGTCACCATGCTGCACTTATTTCAAAACATGATACTGGAAAGCCAAAGAGGACAACAGTTGCCACGTTGCACGGTTCAAACATGGGCGCCTTATATGATTCTGAGAATTAAAACCGACTTACTTGGGGGCTACTAGCTCCCACGTCGTTTTGCAGTAACAGCGTATACGCTTCTGCAATCCTATGTCTGGTTTTTTCCTTAACCATAGGTCACTTGGGGGCTTCCTCTCACTGAGATCAGCTTGAATACCCTCTTGGCTAGCGAAAAAATAATGCATTACAAATGGTTATACTGGACTGTGTTGGACGAACCGCCCTATGGACCCATGTACTCTTGGCGAGTCAATCCGTTTCTCGACTCTGAACTTGCCTTGGTTAAAACATGAAAGGTACCAGCAAGATCCAACAGATGGAAAATAGACAAACCATTGGTTCACTGAACCTGCTTCACTGAAGCTTGACTCGCGCCTGATCAGCCGGTCTAAATAATTCAGGCTGTTGCAAAAGCCTTCTTGGGGTAACACTAGAGTTTTGCAAACTCGTCTTGTCCTGTCGCGACTCATCGAGCTGACGAATTTTATGATTATCTCTGTGGCACTGCCATAAAGTTTTCATATTTTTTTTATAAATTGCCTCGACTCACTGAGCCGGCTCTTCATTTATCACTCCCGTGAGCCGGCTCTTCGTTGATCACTCGCTGCGACCTACTCAGCCAGCATGTACCCTGCCGCGACTCACTGAGCCGGCTCTAGGATTATTACCTGCCGCGACCTACCGGGCCGGTCTATTAACTGCTGCGATTCATTGAGTCAGCTTATACTATTTTCCCTAAAAAACTGGTTGACGAATTTCTTCAAAATATGACACAAGATTGCGAAAGGCGATTCATGATTCACAAAAGAACGACACTTCCAAACTGTCAAGCATAAGGATTGGGAAAGACGATTCATGATTCACAAAAAAGACAACACTTCCGAACTGTCGAGCATAAGGTATGGTTGTGAGACTGTTTTGCTGAAACCTAAGACTATTACATGGCTCACTAGGCCATACCGGGCATCATTTCCCGGTCAGAAAGAGATCAAAATGTTTTTGGCAGACCGATTTCATGATGAGTAAGTTCAAGCCGCCTCCGGGTCACCTTGCTTCAAGCTTTCTCCATCTTCGATCTGTAAGTCGCCCATTTTCCAATTGCAATTGGTCAGGGCGACAAACTCGTCTTCGTCGCTCAAGATGATAGATAAATCAGCATCAAAATCGAAGGGATTCTTACGCCATCATGGAGTCAGGCTGGTAACTTCATACGAAGGAGGAGTCACATTTCATTGCTATCATCATACGTCGCCTGGTATTTGTTTAAGTCTAGGCTGGCTGCTTGTTGTGTCCTCATGGAGCGAGACTCTTTCACACAATGGTGGTACTCCTCTTTGGTGAACTCTGACTCATCATCTTTCAATTCTGGGAAACCGGCAACTACCTCTCCTGGCTTAAGTTCAGGAGCATAGGCCAAACACCGGCTTAGGGTGGTCAGTGCTCCTTTGCGGGTGGCTGATCTTTTCAGTTCTTCTACTTGAGGAGGCAATGTCGACAGGCAACCCAACATATGCTTGATGGATTTTATTGGCTCTTTGTTGCCCATCACAGCCTTCATCTTCATCATGCCTCCCGTATATAACTGCTCTGTAAAAGTATAAATCGCCTTCAGCTTCAGAATGCAGTCATTTTGGAGAATGGCGGCTCGTGGAACTACAAAGGACAACATGTGACAATTAGTATTTGCAAGATGTTTTGCGGCTCTTTTCAGATAAAGGGAATTGATCCTTACCAAAGATAGCTTGGGTCATGTTGGAGATATGCTTTTTTAAACCGGAGAGTTCTTGCAGAGCGGCTTCTAGCTTCTCCTCGGCTTGTTCTGCCCGCTTCATGATGGCGTCTTGATCAACATGGGTTTTCTTCTCAAATTTCTGGTGTTCAGCCTTCATCTTCTCCATGTCAGCAAGGGCCAACCAATATTTCTCTTCATATTTAGCCCGAGCATCCTACTGTTCGGCTAAGTTTTTCTTCAAATCAGCTAAGGATGAGTCGGCCCGGGTCAAGGATTCCTGCAAACAAATTTTGGGGAAGCAAGTTTCAGAACTGTTGCAAGCAACATCCCTGACACTTGGTGGCTAATGCATGATTCTTTCCAAGTCATACAAGATTCAAGACCCGGCTCATCTTTCAAAAAGATGACCCGACACTTGGGGCCTACAAGTTGAAGTTTTTTTTACTAAACTCAAGACCCGACTCATCTTTCAAAAGATGACCTGGCCCTTGGGGGCTTCAGGTTGAAGTTTTCTTTACTGAATTCAAGACCCGACTCATCTTTCAAAAGATGACACGGCCCTTGGGGCTACAGGTTGAAGTTTTTTTTACTAAATTCAAGACCCGGCTCATCTTTCAAAAGATGACCCGGCCTTGGGCGCTACAAGTTGAAGTGTTTTACTGAATTCAAGACCCGACTCATCTTTCAAAAGATGACCCGGCCCTTGGGGGCTACATGTTGAAGTTTTTTACTAAATTCAAGACCCCAAAAGATGACTCGGCCCTTGGGGGCTACAGGTTGAAGTTTTTTACTAACTTCAAGACCCGGCTCATCTTTCAAAAGATGACCCACCCTTGGGGGCTTCAGGTTGAAGTTTTCTTTACTGAATTCAAGACCTGACTCATCTTTCGAAAGATGACCCGGCCCTTGGGGGCTACAGGTTGAAGTTTTTTTTACTAAATTCAAGACCCGACTCATCTTTCAAAAGACGACCCGGCCCTTGGGGGCTACGGGCAGATATGGGTCTCACAGATAACGCAAATAACACAATTCATTAAAGGAAACTAGTCTTCTAGTAGGCTAATGGGTGGAAATACAAATAACAAAGGACATACCTCATGTTTGATCCGCATCATGTTGGCCAAGTTCTTTTCCATTTCATAGCTTGTTTAAAGGCGACTTACGAAACCAGAGTAGAGTTGCTCAAATTCAAGCTTCTTATAATAGGGAAGCTTCAGCTTGGTAATGTCTCATTCTGTAGAAGAGTGGGTCTCTTTGGATGCATGTTTTGTTAACACCACAGTTGCAGGCTTAGAGTAACTAGTACGAGTAACAACTATGGTATCTGGGTCTTCAGCCGCCTTGGAAGAGCTTGGCGGGTTAACATTTTCAGTCACCTCCTTCAGAGGGCTTGAAGGATCAGTCCGGACATCAGGAAAATCATCCCCAAGGTCATCATGACTCGCCGCTGGGTCTTCATCAAGTTCTCGGACAAAGGTGCTCATACCAAACACCTCAGCTGCTTTAGGAGCAGAAGACGAGTCGCTAGTTTTCCTTTTCTTTGCTTGTGCTCTGAGATGTAAATACACCAAAGTTAGGACAGGTATCAATATTGGGAAGGAAAAAGGTTAGTAAAGGAACTTGCCCCTGAACACGAATCATTGGGGGGAGAGCCGACATTGCTGAGTCGCCGGATGAAGGAGGTGAAACTTGATGGATAAGAGTTCAAGGAGTGAACGAACGCTGTGCAACATTTTTTCACAAGAAGGGAAAGGTGCTAGCAGGAGTATACCTCACTTTGCTATTTTCGACCAGTTGTCTTTTCGGGTAACCCAGAAACTAAGTCGCCAGAATGGCTTCGGGTATGACATTGGGGGGTGTACCTCGCCTTCTTCAAAAGGAAATTGGGGTCCAGACATGGGAACTTTTGCATAGATCTACCTGGCCGGCTTGGGAGAAGAAGAAGTTGAGTCGGAAAAAATAGAAATTACCTTGACAGCGTCATCTTGGCTCTCATACTCATCATCCTAGGAACAAAGGTAACGAGGCATAAGCATAAGTCAGAACATAGTAATAAGAAACAAAAGAGTAAATTTTTACCTCTGATTGGTCTTCGTCGGCCCGAGACTCGCCAATGATAGATGACTCCTTGGTTGCGGCTTTGCCCTTCTTCTTCTTCTTCTTCTTCTTAGGAGGCAGCTTGGTTGTTTTCTGTACAGTCACCTTCGGCCTTCGAGACCAAAATGCTGATCCTCTCTGATAGATATAATGACAGTTCAAATCTGGAACATTGGTGAATATATTGAAAGAATAAAAGGAGGCGACTTAGGTTGTTACCGCTGGAGCGGGTTGGAGAGGCAGAAAGGCTTGAGCCCAATATTGGCGCAGTTCTCTAAAGGCTCGCTAGTTAACTTCTTGATCATTTGAACAATGTCTTCTTCACTAAGTCTTATATGGAAGAAATATTGGGGGTGCTTCAAGCTACCATCATACTCACACATCAGGCCATCTCGGCGACTCAAAGGCAGAATCCTCCACTCCACCCAACAACGGATTAGGTCAATCCCAGTAAGCCCATTGTTGGTCAAAGACCTTTGCTTGGAGAAAGCAGGGATGAAAGTTGATTCTTCTTCTTCAGATAGTTTTTCTGGCAGCTTGAAATACATGGGCAAGCGTTCTTCTCTGAAACCCGGAAGTGGGTTCTCGACGGGTTGAGATGTGTCGCGGCAATAGAACCAAGACTCTGCCCAGCCTTTGGGATGGTTGGGAAGAACGACAGATGGGAATCCACATTCACGACGTCGTTGAAAGATAACCCCCCAAGTTCCAAGCAGGGCCTGCTGGTGAATTCGGTCTGGCGGTTTAGATAGAAGAATTTCCTAAACAGTAGCACTTTGGGTTCTATCTGCAAATAAGCCTCACAAAACACCTGGAATTGGTAGAGGTTGCTCATGGATTTTGGCCCCAAGTCTTCAGGGTGAAGCTTGAGAAAGTGCAAAACATCTCTGAAAAACTTTGACCTGGGAGGCTTGAAGCCTCGTTCAAGGTGATCAACAAAAATGACTACCTCCCCCTCGGCAGGATGGGGAGTCGCCTCGCCTAGGGCGGTTCTCCAGCCAACGACTTCTTTGGGGTCAATATAACCCGCCTTAACAAATTTATCAAGATAGGCGTCGTTGATTTTGGTTGGTAACCAATTGCATTTCAAGATAGTGCCCATGACTACAAAAGGAAGAAACAAGACGGTTTATTAGAACCCACATAGTGGCAACTCGCTAGTTGGATGATCTCCGGTACAACTACAGGGATATTATGACTTGCCAATTAAGAAATCAATGTTGTATCTATGGGGATATTCTAACTCACCATGGTGGAAGGAGGCGACTAGCAATTCTACAAGGGTTTTTCCTTAGGGATATTCCCGGAAGGAGGATAAAACATGTTTCTAAAGATGAGCGATAATTTACGGATCTACGGGTGGATCAAATTGAAGGAATAATGCCCGTCGAAATTACGGAGGCTATGAATGCAAGAATGCGACATGGATGACATATGAATCCATGAGGTAAACACTAAATGGCCAGGTGATGCGATGAAACTACCACGATTTATTACTGCAAAGGATCTACAATAAACGTGTTGGACGGATTCAAGATGGAGGAAGTGATGTTCATAGCATTCTGGGGCACACCTAGAAGAACATGGGAATTCGAGGTTTAACCCTAATGGAGGAAGGATGTTTACCTAACAAGGAGGGCGATGCCGAGAGATGGTTGCGGAGGATCCGAGACGGAGGCCGCGCTTTTGACTGACCTGGGGACGCCTAGACTCCGGTGGCCAGCGATGGAGCTTCGGGAGAGGCGAGGAGGCCGAAGCACGGGCTCGAGGAAGACGAAGCAGTCGAGGAGATGAAGTGGAGGTAGGTGACGGCGCCCCCACTCCCCTGTGGTTATTTAAAGGCCTAGGGCAAAAATGAAACGGCAAGCGTGGGAATCAAGGCGACAAGTTCAAAACCAGCAATGACGACACCTTAATTTTTGGGATAACAGGATGAAGACGAAAAAGATCCGTTGGGAGTGATGTCATCGGATCCCGGGAATGGAGGAAAGGGTGATGTCATCAATAAATGACTTGACGACTCAGACAAATTGTGAAGTATGGCGGCTTGTCACTTATGGAAAGTATGGGAATGGTACGAGTTACCCAGGATAAGCGTGGAAGTTTATTGGCGTGAATAAATTCAAGTCAATCTGGGCCTAATGTTGGGGATATTACCTGCGGTATGACCCGCCCTATTGGGCCGGGTCAGGAAAGAGGCGACTCATACATATATGACCAACATAAGCCTTGGTTTGCTTGGGGCGTGTTGGGACGTTTTGTAAGAAGGCCACCACGGCCCATGAGCTGGATGTCGGTCCAAGGATGGTGAAGAAGATGAGCCGCCAAGGAGTTTTCCTCGGCTTGAGGTACACGGCGACTTAGAGATAAGGAAGGCCACGATTCGTAACGTGGCCAGGACTTTGTAAACTCTAGGGCCTCGACCTGTATATAAAGGCGAGTCTCTAGGGTGAATAGGGCAAGTTAGAAATCATCGAGAGCTAGGTCACGCGAGTTACGCCCTCCTTGTAATTGAATCCACCATCAATATACACAGGCATGACGTAGGCTTTACCTCCCCACGAGGGGCCGAACCTGGATAAATCTGAGTCTCACTTCTGCTCATGCCCTTTGAGTCGCCACCAAGGTGCGATGGCTCCTTCACTAAGTCCTTTCACGAGGACATCTGTCGTGAAAAAACCACGACAGCAGCAGTCAAACCAGGATAATTAGCGGCCACTACCCCCGGTTCAACATTAGCGACATCGGTAAACAACTTGAGCGGGGGGCACAATTGCCTCTCTTGTTCATCGAGCTGGGGAATTGTTTCCTACGTCTCGAACCACTGATACTTGAGCTTTTTGACGGCTTCGCTTTCTCATACTGGTTTTCAATAGTTCGCTCATAGTGTGATGGCAGCGGAAGCGGTACCGTTGGTGGTTTTTGAAGGGCATCCAGACAATGCTTCACTTTTATCGGATCAAGTTTCTCCTTTGGAGGTGGACATTTCGGTGCAAGTTGTTCCTTAGTATAGGCAGACACGATTTTCGCGTGTTCCTCTACAATGTTCTCATATGGTAACTATTTAAGAGGCTTGAGGCTTGGACCATATTTTAATCTCTTTCCGCCTATTGTACTGCTAGCTGCGGAGCGGCGGTGACTCTCTTCCCACCTATTGTACTGCTAGGCACTCGAGCGACCGCGGTTGTCTTACACGCCGGAGGAGGCGGAGGAGGAGGAGGCAGAGTGCGCCCATGCGTCGGAAGAGGCATAGTGCTCTCACGCGCCGGAGGAGGCAGAGTGGGCTAATTAAGATGGATTTTTAGAAGCTTCACACTTTCTAAATACTTCAGTATCTTTGTTTATAAGCATATTTGCAGGACAACAAAGAAGCCACATGTTCACTTTTTGAGCCTTACTAGAGTGGTCCTGATACAAGTTTAAGCCTCTTTAAGACTTGCTAGAGTGGTCCCGATGCAAGCTCAAGCCACTTGGATGCAAAGATTTATTTTTATGGCCGTAATGCATTTGTGATGGCACTAGTCTTTTGTGTTCCTTCTTAACACAAGCTTTGAAACTTCAAAGATCTTGGTTCTAGTGGTCATTTGAAGATCTTGCCACTATTCTTGCCTACACTTGAGATGAATATATTTGAGATATTTGAATGCGTGAAACAAATGTTGTTCAGATCCTTTTGATCTTGATCATGTAAAAAATGCACAATGTAAATGTGTTGAATGTACAAACTCAGATGTGCATGTTGATTATTTATAATTTAAACTGACAACACAACCCATATGGCATTCGTTACATTTCAGAAATCCATATGGCAGCCAGACAGGAAAATGGGATTTGGAAACCAAATCCCATCAAATGAATTATTTGGAGAATGTGTTTGGGAGGAGGAGGAGGGGAATGGCGGCGGGGGGCTTGGGTAAGGGGGGAGCTCACGAGGGGCGCGGGGGTGGAGCTATGGAGGCCGCCGTCGCCGTTGAGGAGCCGGCTCGAGGACACCCGGCGACAGGGAGGAGGGTGCGCGAGGAGGTCTGGCGCCGGCGGCGTTCAACGGGCTCGGGGACGGGAGGGTGTCGGCGATGTTCAGCGGGCTCGGGGACGGCACGGCGTCGGCGAGGGGCGACAACGTTGTCGGGCAGCCTGGCAACGTTGATGTGCTCGTTGGCACCGTGAGGGAGATGGAGAGGAGAATAAACTGAATCGGGGGAGAAGTGCAAGTGCCGCTTATATAGGACACCCTTTAGTCCCGGCTGGTGACTCCAACCGGGATTAAAGGCCCCCCTTTAGTCCCTGTTGAGGCCACGAACCAGGACTAAAGGCCAAGTTCAGCAGGAGAAAGGGCGGGAACCGCAAGCCTTTAATCCCGGTTGCTGGCCTCAACCGGGGCTATAGATAGACCTTTAGTCCCTGTTGAAGCCTCCAACCGGGACTAAAGGTTGTTCCTAGCACGGCGTTGGGCGGGTGGATGTTCAGTCGCACCTCGCTAGCGGAGAGGCATCGGCAATGGTTTATAATCGCGGCTGTGCATACCCAGTCGAGTTCCTCTCATATGCAGGCCTGCGGGCCTAACCTACTCTCGTTGCGTGTGGGCCTACTAGGCGCGCTGCGGGCCTACATCCTGGCCCAATAAGGGTTTCTAGTCGTATGTAGGTTGTGGTGGCCCAGTAAGCGACATTTTTATTACTTCTTTTTGGTTCCTTCTTTTTAACAACTGAATACTTTGATAATTTTAGTTAATATTTTTTTGTTTTTTTAGTTCATTCTTTTTAACAAAGCAATACTTTGATAATTTTAGTTAATATTTTTTTGGTTTCTTCTTAGTTCATTCTTTTTTATATTTGTTTATTCTTTGATAATTTTAGTTAATATTTTTTTAATTAATTTAGTTAATATTTAACTGATTTCAACTCTAGACTTTTTCTGCGTTCAACATGCACCATTCAAAGCCCCGTCATCAAATTTTCACCCCTTTTGACTTCATTTGGTATTTTTCGTGCATTTACTCATTTTTTGAGCCAAATGACCCTGATATTGAAAAGCACTATAAATCAACTTTGAAAAGGTTGAAAGTTGGCATGGTTTCATCATTACACCCACATAGCATGTGTTAAAAAGTTGAGAGGGTTACGGCAAAAACTGGATGCACTTCATGTACAAAATGGACAATCTCTTCCGAAGTATCACGGTTTCGGAGGAAAACTCGTGTGTTACAAAGGCATTTCCTTTTTTTCAACTAGTTTCAACTCCAGACTTTTTGTGCGTTAAACATGCACCATTCAAAGCCCCATCATCAATTTTCAACCCTTTTTGACTTCATTTGGTATTTTTCGTGCATTTACTCATTTTTGAGCTAAATGACCCTCGTATTGAAAAGCACTATAAATGAACTCTGAAAAGGTTGAAACTTGACATGGTTTCATCATTTCACCCACATAGCATGTATTAAAAATTTGAGAGGATTACGACAAAAACTGGATGCACTTTGTGTATAAAATGGACAATCTCTTTCGAAGGATGAGGGTTTCGGACGAAAACTCATGTGTTAATAAGGGATTTCATTTTGCTCAACTAATTTCAACTCCATACTTTTTGTGCGTTCAACATGCACCATTCAAAGCCCCATCATCATTTTCAACCTTTTTTTTTATTTCATTTGGTATTTTTCATGCATTTACTCATTTTTTAAGCTAAATGACCCAGATATTGAAAAGCACTATAAATAAACTCTGAAAAGGTTGAAAGTTGGCATGGTTTCATCATTTCACCCACATAGCATGTGTTAAAAAGTTGAGAGCCTTACGGCAAAAATTGGATGTACTTCGTGTACAAAATGGACAATCTCTTTCGAAGTATCAGGGCTTCACACGCAAACTCACCTGTTACGAAGGGATTTCATTTTTTAACTAATTTCAATTCCAGACTTTTTGTACGTTCAACATGCACCATTCAAAGCCCCATCATTAATTTTCAACCCTTTTTTAACTTCATTTGGTATTTTTCGTGCATTTACTCATTTTTTCAGCTAAATGACCCTGATATTGAAAAGCACTATCAATGTATTCTGAAAAGGTTGAAAGTTGGCATGGTTTCAGCATTTCACCCACATAACATGTGTTAAAAAGTTGAGAGGGTTACTGCAAAAACTGGATGCACTTCTTGTACAAAATGGACAATCTCTTTCGAAATATCAGGGTTTCGGACGAAAAGTCATGTATTACAAAGGGATTTCATTTTTTTCAACATGCACCATTCAAAGTTTATTCTTTTTAGTTCATTATTTTTAGTTAATATTTTAGTTGTGGAGAGAAAGTCTTCACTTTTTCAACAAGTGTGTCCCTTTCTTATATATTGCGCCGTAACCATGGACAATCTTCATCACATACATCACAATGCTCTAGAAAGCTTGCTCACATCATATTAAATATTCTAACACACAAATCTTACTTAAACAGGGACATACTATAAAGAATAGTTCAGATATCCATTACAGAAAGTCCTTCATAACATGAAGAGACCCCCAAGCACTACTCATCATCCGGATCATAATACTCATCGTCCAGATCAAAATACCCCCAAACAGTAGATACTAGCGGTACGACGTGACGCTGCCCATAGTTGAAGATTCTAATCTTGCGGTACAACTCGTATGAAACATACCCATCTTTTGCTGCATACTCAATGTCGACTCCAGACTACATTTAATTTTGTATTTCATTTCTTTGCTTAATCAAATCCACATTAGAATAATTGTGGAGAGAAAGTCTTCACTTTTTCTTTGCGTGTGTCCCTTGCTTATTGCGTCGTAACCACGGATAATCTTCATCGCTTAACAGGTTGCTTGGGTCAGCCTTGACTTTGAATGGAGGAATTTCATGAAACTTTTCATAATTTTCAGTCATGTTTGTCTTGCCCTCCACTCCCACGATGTCTCTTTTCCCTGAAAGAACTATGTGGCACTTTGGCTCATCGTATGATGTATTTGCTTCCTTACCTTTTTTCTCGGCTTGGTAGAAAATGTCCTTCACATAGAAAACCTGCGCCACATCATTGGCTAGGAAAAATGGTTCGTCTGTGTACCCAAGATTGTTCAGATCCACTGTTGCCATTCCGTACTGTGGGTCTACCTGTACCCTGCCTCCTGACAGATTGACCCATTTGCATTGAAACAAACGGACCTGAAAATCATGTCCATAATCAAGTTCCCATATGTCCACTATGTAACCATAATATGTGTCCTTTCCCATATTGGTGTTTGCTGCATCAAAGCGGACACCACTGTTTTGGTTGGTGCTCTTTTGATCTTGGGCGATCGTGTAAAATGTATTTCCATTTATCTCATACCCTTTGTAAGTCAATACAGACCAGGATGGTCCCTTGGCCAACGAGTACAACTAATCTTCAACAGTGTTGTCACCCATGAGATGTGTTTGCAACCAAGTGCCGAAAGTCCTGATGTGTTCACATGTAATCCAGTCGTCACACTGCTCCAGGTGTTTGGAGCGCAGAATATTCTTGTGTTCGTCGACATACGGGGTCACAAAGGTATAATTCTATAGAACTCTATAGTGTGCTTCCACCCAAGAATGCCGGCCATACATATTATTGTGTCCGCTCCTAGCATGCCTTTTCTAGTCAGTCTCCCCTCATACCGCGATTGACGGAGACCAATCTTCTTAAGGCCAGGAATGAAGTTAACACAACACCCAATGACCTCCTTTGTTTGAAGGCCCGTGGAGATGCTTCCTTCTGGCGTAGCACAGTTACGAACATATTTATTTAAGACTCCCATGAACCTCTCAAAGGAGAACATATTGTGTAGAAATACAGGGCCGAGAATGCCAATCTCGTATACTAAAGAACTTGGATGTGCGTCATGATATTGAAGAAGGATGTTGGGAACACCTGTTCGAAACTGACAAGATATTGCACCAAATCACTCTTTAACCTTGGTATGATTTCTGGATTGATTACGTTTTTAGAGATTGCATTGAGGAATGCACATAGCTTCACAATGGCTAATCGAACATTTTCCAGTAGAAGCTCCCTCAATGCAACCGAAGCAGTTGCGCCATAATCATGTGGCAGTCATGAGACTTGCGGTTCTGGAACTTTTTCTCTTCCATATTTATTATCCCCTTTATATTGGATGAGAAGCCAAATGAGACCTTCATACTGAGCATGCATTCAAAGAAGATTTCCTTCTCTTCTTTGGTAAGAGCGTAGCTCGCAGGACCTTCATACTGCTTTGAATGCATGTCGTCTTTTTCGTGCACATGTTGTTGGTCCTCCCGTGCCTCTGATGTATCTTTTGTCTTCCCATACACGCTCAAGAAGCATAGAAGGTTCACACAAACATTCTTCATCACATGCATCACGTCGATTGCACAACGGACTTCTAGGTCACTCGGAACAGATTGTCCACCGTGAGCATTTCCAAAAATTACTTGTAAATGCTTGCCTTTCTTTCGACATTGATGGTTGGTTAGAAGAAATCGACGATGTCCCACGTACACATTTTTCCTGGATTTGTCCAAATATATACTTTTGGTGTCATCTAAACAGTGCGTGCATGCGTGATATCCCTTGTTTGTCTGTCCTGAAAAGTTACTTAGAGTAGGTCAATCATTGATGGTTACAAACAACAACACATGTAGGTCAAATCCCTGCTATTTGTGCTCATCCCACACATGTACACCTGTTCCATTCCAAAGCTGTAAAGGTTCTTCAACTAATGACCTTAGGTAAACATCAATGTCATTGCCGGGTTTCTTAGGGCCTTGGATGAGCACTGGCATCATAATGAACTTCCGCTTCATGCACAACAAAGGAGGAAGGTTATAGATACATGGAGTCACGGTCCAGGTGCTATGATTGCTGCTCTGCTCCCAAAAGGATTAATGCCATCTGCACTTGAAGCAAACCATACGATCCTTGGGCCACCTTCAAAGTCCACCCACCTTCTCTTGATTTGTCTCCAGTACGACCCATCAGTGGGTGCTCTAAACTTCCCATCTTTCTTATGGTCTTCCTTGTGCCATCGCATCAACTTGGCATGCTCTTTGTTTCTGAACAAACGTTTCAACCATGCTATTATAGGAGCATACCACATCACCTTTGCAGGAACCCTCTTCCTGGGGCGCTCGCCCTCAACATCACCATGGTCTTCTCCTCTGATCTTATACTGCAATGTACCGCATATCGGGCATGTGTTCAAATCCTCGTACTCATAGCGGTATAGGATGCACTCATTAGGGCATGCATGTATCTTCTATACCTCCAATCCTAGAGGGAAAAAACCTTCTTTGCTTCGTACGCACTGTCAGGCAATTCATTATCCTTTGGAAGCTTCATCTTCATTATTTTCAGTAGGTTCCCAAATCCCTTGCCAGATAGACCATTCTCTGCCTTCCATTGCAGGAATTACAGGCTCGTACCGAGCTTTGTGTTTTCATCTTCGCAATTTGGGTACAAACCTTTTTTGTGATCCTCTAACATGCGCTCGAACTTCAACTTCTCCCTTTCACTTTCGCATTCTCTTTGTGTATAACAAATGACCCGACAAAGATCATCATCGGGTATATCGTTTGGTGCCTATTGATCTAAAGCTTCCCCCATTGCATTATCACCGTATTCAGGGAACATAGGATCCAGATAATTGTCATCATCCTCTTCTTCTTTATTGTCTTCCATCATAATCCCTCTTTCTCCGTGCTTGGTCCAAACATAATAGTGGGACATGAAACCCTTCTCAAGCAGGTGGACGTGAAGGGATTTCGGGGAAGGGTAATCCTTCATATTATCATTGTTAACACATGGACAGTACATAAAACCATTCTTCTTGGTTGCCTCGACCACATCGAGAAAATTATGCAGGCCCGTAATGTACTCCGTAGTGCATCGGTCACTGTACATCCACTCACGGTTCATTTGTATTATGAAAGTAAGTATATCAAAAACCATTGAAGAACATCATGAATAGAGAAATGACCAAATTAATACAAGTTCATTATCACACTAAAACCAAAGTACAGTAGTGATCAAATGTTACTACTGCAAAAATAAATACATAAAGTTCATATATAGTTCTCAAAAAACAACATACAACTATGTAAAACATTTAAATGCAACAACAAATGCGATTAAAATCGCAACTAAGGTAACAATTGACCTGACAACATAAGCATCCATCTTCAACCGCATTGCATCCATCTTGATCTTGTGATCATCGGCGACATCGGAAACATGCAACTCCAGTTACATATTCTTCTCCGCAATTATTTACAATTTTTTCTTCAAGTAATTGCTTTCTTTTTCAACTAAATTTAACCTCTCGACAAGATGGTCGGTAGGCATTTCTGGTTCACATGCATCCTAGATGATAACATCCATGTCATGTTGGTCGGTATAATTGTCATAAACACTAAATGAAACAAATAGTTATAAAAGAAAATATACGACGTCCGAATCATAGGCTGGACAAGGGCCGACGTGGGCGGATGCCAAAACCATCGCACTATATAATAACAAAAATAATAAATTAAGTAATCTATACAAGTATCTATCTAAATCATACAAGTAAGAAATTTTCTTTTAAAAATAAGTTAAGAACAAGAGGCTCACCATGGTGGTGCCAGCGATGAGATCGGCACGGGCAATCGTCGACGGTGAGGACGGGCATGGGACGGCACCCTACACATGTGCAGACTCTAAGAAGTTAATTTGAGCTCAAATTTTGCATCAAAATCAAAAGAACTCCCACATACACTCCTAGACTAAAACCCACAAACCACTCGACTTCTAGAGCATTTGAAATGATCTAAACTAGTAGTGAGAGATGAAAGGATGAAGTAGCTAACCTTTTAGAACACTTGTGTAGTTGGTGCACCGCCAAACCTAGAAAAATCTTGAGGAAAATGGAGATCGGAGGTCGAGCATGGAGATGAGAAATCTTAAGTGTGGCTCGGGCATTTCATCGAAAACCTGTTGTGCACGCAAGAAGGGTGGCAACAAGAGCATGGCATGCGCAACTCAACCAAAAAACAGAGGAGCGGGTTGGTAGGGCGAGGGTATATATATGCATATTTTTGGTCCAGGTTGGTGGCCAGAACCAGGACAGAAGGCTAACCTTTAGTCCCGGTTCCAGCCACCAACCGGGACTAAAGGTGCTGCACCAGGAGCGAGGACCATTGGTCCCCGTTCGTGTCTAGAACAAGGACCAAAGGGGTCAGACGAACCGGGACCCTGGCCCGGCCGGTGCCCTGGCCTCACGAACCAGGACTAAAGCACACATTTGCCCCGGTTCATAATAGAACTAGGACTAAAGCCCTTTTCTCGGCTGGACCAAAGCCCTGTTTTCTATTAGTGTCATGGTACCTAGTGGGCCTCGTGGCCCATCTTGGCGTGATTCCAACGCCCAAAAATCCTATAAAAATAGAAAACTCCAACAATAACCGTAGATGAGAAGTTCCTCCGCCGCAAGCCTCTATAACCACGAAAAAAAAATCAGGAGACCGTTCCGGCACCCTGTCGGAGGGGGAGAACATCTCCGATGGACATCTTGATCATCCGGACGGAGGCCATGATGAGGAGGGAGTAGTCCACCCTCGGGGCTAAGGGTTTGTACCAGTAGCTATGTGTTTAATCTCTCTCTCTCTCTCTCTCTCTCTCTCTCGCTCGCTCTCTCGTGTTCTTGAGATGTCATGATCTTGATATATCACGATCCTTGTTAATATAGTTGGATCATATGGTTTTTGTCCCATCCTATTGTTGTAATGAATTGAATCTTTCACTTTAAGATCTCATTATGTTGCATTGAATATTTAGGTTTGAGAGCACATGATGTATGTCTTGCATGCGGATCCCCGTAGTTACGTTAGGGTATTCTAGTGACTCACTTGATATATGTTTTGGCACTTAACTCACGGATTACCGAGGTGACATTGGGGTATCTATGCATAGGGGTTGATGCACGTTTTCATACTATGTTCTCCATAGAAATCATGGGGTGCTCCTTGATGTTCTTTGTGTTGTATTGAGTATGATGAATCGGAAATTGTTTGATGCATGTCATATAATTAGCCCAAGGATACTTGAGGTGAAATTGTTGTATCTAGGTGACATTAGGGTTGATTGATATGTATCAATGGTGTTATTTCAGTAAGAACTCTTGGATAGATTGATCGGAAAGGATAACTTGTTATCTTAGTACGAACTCTTGGAAAGATTGATCGGAAAGAATAGCCATGAGATGGTTTCGTACCCTACAAACAATTTCTTCTTAGGTTCTCCGCTAGATAGGAAGTGTGGCCTGATTCTTCATCACACGTCGAGGGGTTGTTATGTGATCCAATTATATTGGCATTGTTGAGAGATTGCACTAGCAAAAGTACATACCCTAGGCCTCATTTTCAAGCATTGCGATACCATTTATGCTCACTTTTGTTACTTGCTACTTTGTTATTTTTATTGTTCCTATGACAAAAATTAATATCTACTATCATTACTACACTTGTATCACCATTTCTTCACCAAACTAGTGCACCTATACAAATTACCATTGTATTTGGTGTGTTGCGGACACAAGAGACATTTTATTATTTGGTTGCAGGGTTGTTTCAGAGAGATAATCTTCATCCTACGCCTCCTACGGATTGATAAACATTAGGTCATCCACTTGAGGGAAAATTGCTACTATCCTACAAAACTCTGCGCTTGGAGGCCCAACACGAGTCTACAAGAACACGTTGTATAGTAGACATCAAGCTCTTTTATGACACCGTTGCCAGGGATGTGAGTGCTTTAAGGTATATCTTTAGATCTTGGAATTGAATCTTTTAGTTTCGTGTTTTATCACTAGTTTGGGTTATAACAATGAAATTACAAAATATGGAATTGAGGTTATCTCATATTGTTTATCTTTATCATGTCTTTCTTGAAAATGATGGAAATGAAAATAGTGCTCAATTGCTAGAGGAATAATTTATGAAAATGCTTAATGTGGAATCCTTGAATGATGAGCATGATTGCAATATTGTTGGTACGAATTCTCTGAATATCCATGATGCTAAGGATACGCAAAGCCACAATCTTGGGGATATTATATTTGATGAAGATGCTATTTTTAGTCCTCCAAGCTTTGATGAGCAGATTTATTATGATGAAAGCATGTCTCCTATTTATGTTGATTATATTTATGAAAGTGGGTTTGGGAGAGTGTCAAATATAGGTACTAATGATCCCACCTTTTTGGAGGGTGTTGATTCTTTTCATAATGATAAAAGTGTATTTGGAGAGGTCATAACTTTATTTAGTGATGAGTACACTATTTTGGAAGAGGTTTCAATTGACTATGACAACAAAGTTGCTATCTATGATGATTATTATGACGACATTTATACTATAAAGTATAATCATAACCATGAAACTTGTCATCATGATTTGAATTTTCATTTGAGTTATGCCACTCAAGTATCACATGATAGTTACTTTGATAAGTTTGCTCCCACTATTACGAATGAGAAGAATTTTGCTTGTGTGGGTAGTAATAAAAATTCTATGCATGTGCATCATGAAAAGAATGTTGTATGTGATTTTATAATGTTGAATTCATTCATGATGATACTAAAAATTATTATGAGGGTGGAACATATGCTTGTAGGAATTGCAATAATATCAAGTATCCTCCCTATGTGTTCAAAGTTTTGAAGTCATGCATGTTTTGCCTTCCTATGCAAGTTGATTCTTTCCACCTTAAATTGTTTGCTTGTAGAATCCCTATGAATAGGAACTGGGTTAGACATAAATGTTCTTGCCATGTGATTCATGATGCTCTCTCTCATATTTCAACTACTATTCCTGTACGAGCATCATTGAAATCATCATGCCTAGCTAAAAGTCATTAAAGAAAAGCGCTTGTTGGGAGACAACCCAATATTTATACTTTTTGTTTTTGAGTATTCACATGATTAAGCTATTTTATTAATCATGTTTACAACTTTTATTTCAATAAAGTGCCAAGTAAAGCCTTTGGGATAGTGTGGATACTTGCTTGTTTGAATCTGTGCAAAAACTGAAACTTTTAAGCCCGGTGCAGAATTCTATGATTTTACTGGAGTGTCAAAAAAGTCTGAAATTTTTACCATTTTTGTATGAAAATTATATGCTTTGTACTAATTTTTCTGAATTTTTATAGACAGGGAAGTATGGGTTGCATGCAGATCTTCATAGACTGATCTGTTTTTGACAAATTTTGTTTTTCATGCATAGTTTGCTTGTTTTAGTGTTTCCATAGCTTATATTTAGTGATATAAATGATGGGAATGATATAATAGAGTAGGTATTATGTGATATCAATTATGAAAGTTGTCTTTGATAGTACGCAAGTGAATGATCTATATTTATCATACTAGCCCATCTCACGAAGTTCCGTTAAGTTTTGTGAAATTGAAGTTTTCGAGTTTTGGATGAGATACCACTATTAGGAGAATAAGGAGCAGCAAGAACCTAAGCTTGGCTATTCCCATGGCACCCCGAAGTAATATTAAAGGAAGACTCAAGCATCTAAGCTTGGGGATGCCCCAGAAGGCATCCCCTCTTTCATCTCCAACATTATCGGTATATCTTACTCAGAGCTATATTTTCATTCATCACATGATATGTGTTTTGGCTGGAGCATCATTTTATATATTTTTCCTCTTTTATATGTTATTCATAATCTTGTTTTCCAATAAAAAGTTCCAATAATTGCCTTTAGAATGCTTGAATTGCATGTGTGATGTGTGCTGTACAAAAACAGAAACTTTTGTTGTAGTATTTGAATTATCATATTTTATTAGAATGTGGAAATTTTTTTAAATTTTGACACAGTATTGCAATATAAATTATTTATGATTTCCTAAAGTTTCATATATTTTTATATACATAATTACACTTTTTATATTGATTTTAACAGACTGTTCTGTTTGGACAGTTTCCTGTCCTAGTTTTGTCAGCTACTTATCCTATAGTTTCCATAGCCTATATTGGTAGATATAAATTGTGGAAATGATATTAAATAGTAGATAATGTTTTAATATTATTATGAAACTTGTCTTGGCATTACATGAACTGTCTATTTACTTTTACGTGTATTAACCTATCTCAAAAGTTCTTTTCAAGTTTTGTGTGGATGAAGTTTTTGAGATTTAGGTGAAACCGGGATATTAGAGGATTGAACAAGATACAAAATCTCAGTATTGGAGATGCCCAAGGCACCCCAAGTAAAAATTTCAATAATTCTCAAGCATCTAAGCTTGGGGATCCTACGCATCCCACTTTTCTTCATCAACAAATATCGGTTAACCTATGTTGAGCCTAAATTTTTATGTGTCCACATGATATGTGCTATTCTTGGAGTGTCTTTTGTTTTATTTACTAAATGAAATAAAATATTAGACATGAAAATATTTATTGAGAGAGTGTGCTCACATAGCTACTTAAACATTTTACTACTCATTGATCTTCACTTATATCTTTTGAGAGTAGTTTGATTGAATTGCTCTAGTACTTCACTTATATCTTTTTGAGCATGGTGGTGCTATTAAATTTGCTCACATGCTTCACTTAGATTCCTTTCAGAGCTAGTATAAACTTTAAGAAATCCTATCTTGCTTCACTTATATTATTTCGAGAGTTGAAAATTTTAAAGAAACTTGCGCTCTCGTTCTTCACTTATATTTGTTTGAGAGCTTGTTATTAGCAACGCAAATTTGCATTAATTGAAATTGTTCCCAAAGTGATATATATCCAGCGGAGATATAATAAAAACTTTAATGAAGATCATTGGATGTTAAACTTTATTCTTTGCAATAGTTTTGCAATATGAAGATAGTGATATGTGAGTTATGTTGATGAGTAATAATGCTTTAGTAAGAATATTGGTGTTAGTTATGTTTAATGTTATGAAGTAAATAATTATGTTATGAAACTACATCCTACTTGTGTTGCATTATTTGGTGTTAGTTATGTTTAATGTTTTTTATGATGGTTTTCGTTACTTGGCTGGGCGCTTCTCAATCTATTTGTTAGCCTTCACTTGTAATAAGCGGGAATGCTGCTTGTGCATCCAAATACTAAACACAAAGTTGTGCCAAATGAGTCCAACATACCTACCTATATGTGGTGTTTCAGTGCAATTCCAAGTAAATTTCTATGTGCCAACTCTAATGTTCAAAATAAACTTCTCTTTTGTGTGCCTGTACTGCTCATGAAGCGGTGAGGGGTGGCCGGTATCTTCCATGTTAAACAGGTCATTCTTAAGATGAGTGTTTGTTCACTTGTCGTTGCACGAGAGTATGAAGTTAATAGGGATGCCCAGTCCCAAAATGCAAAGAAAATTTATTTTATATTGTCAAATAATAAATTCCTTGTAAAGTGTTGGTATGGACGGTACCCGTGGATACGCCTAGACGTGGAATGTGAAAGAATGGTGGAAAAAGGAATACACTTTATTTTCAGTTTGAGCACCGCCTATGATTTGTTTAGCATGGGAGATATTGGAAACTATTAGTCGTTTTCGTTGACAGGAAAAGCATGCCACCCAAAATAATTTTATCTCTGGATTTTAAGCTTTGAGCTCTAGCACCTCTACTAATCCGTGCATCCCTGTGCGAAGAGCCTATCAATTTACCTTTATGCAAGTTTTTGAGTCTCCATCTTCTCTTATAAAGCACCAACTATGGAATGCTATTATTATATGAGGGATCGATAGAAGATGTATCTACAGGGGGAGTGAATAGACTACTTGTCAAGATAAAATTTCTAGTTAACCCAATTTCAAGGAAGGCAGAAATTCAACAGTTATAACGAGTCAAGTACACACCACACATGCAGTTCTAAGAGTATATCAGTGGAATGTAAAACATGCAAGTGTAATGTAGAGGAGTAAGGTAGGGAGATCAAATGCATGAAATTGACACGGCGATTTTTGGCATGGTTCTAATAGGTGCGCTAACGTACGTCCATGTTAGTGGAGACTTCAACCCACGGAGGGTGATACGTCTCAAACGTATCTATAATTTTTGATGGTTTCATGCTGTTATCTTGTCATCTTTGGATGTTTTATGTACCTTTTATATCTTTTTTGGGACTAACTTATTAATTCACTGCCAAGTGCCAGTTCCTGTTTTTTCTGTGTTTTTGGCTCTTTTCAGATCTGATTTTGGAACGGAGTCCAAACGGAATAAAATCCCCGAAATAAAATTTTCCCGAACGAAAGAAGATCAGGGGGCTTGAGGGCCAAGCGAGGAGAGCTACAGGGGACCCACAAGCCTTCTAGCCGCCACCAGGGGGGCGCCGGCTAGCAGGCTTGTGGCCTCCCTGGCGCCCCCCTGACCTAGCTCCTTCGCCTATATATTCCCTAAAATACAGAAAAAAATCAAGGGATCCACGAAAATACTTTTCCGCCGCCGCAAGCTTCCGTTTCCACGAGATCTCATCTGGAGACCCTTCCCGGTGCCCTGCCGGAGGGGACTTTGGAGTTGGCGGGCTTCTACGTCAACATCATCGCCCCTCCAATGACTCGTGAGTAGTTCACTTCAGACCTACGGTTCTGTGAGTAGTAGCTAAATGGCTTCTTCTCTCTCTTGGATCTTCAATACAAAGTTCTCCATGATCTTCATGGATATCTATCCGATGTAATCCTCTTTGGCGGTGTGTTTGTCGAGATCCGATGAATTGTGGATTTGTGATCAGATTATCTATGATATATATTTGAGTCTTTGCTGATTTCTTATATGCATGATTTGATATCCTTGTAAGTCTCTCCGAGTCTTGGGTTTTGTTTGACCAACTAGATCTATGATTCTTGCAATGGGAGAAGTGCTTGGTTTTGGGTTCTTACCGTGTGGTGACCTTTCCCAGTGACAGTAGGGGCAGCATGGCACACATTGTGTAGTTGCCATCAAGGGTAACAAGGTGGGCTTTGTCGTAGATATGAGATTGTCCATCTACATCATGTCATCTTGCTTAAGGCGTTACTCTGTTCTTTTGGACTTAATACACTAGATGCATGCTGGATAGCGGTCGACGTGTGGAGTAATAGTAGTAGATCCAGAAAGTATCGGTCTACTTCTTTTGGACGTGATGCCTATAGATATAATCATTGCCATAGATGATGTCACGACTTTGCGCGGTTCTACCAATTGCTCGACAGTAATTTGTTCACCCACCGTCTACTTGCTTTCATGAGAGAAGCCACTAGTAAAAACTACGGCCCCCGGGTCTATTCACACCTATCGTTTCCACTTTCGCTTTAACTTTTCTTTGTTACTTTGTTGCTTTCAGTTCTCACTTGGCGAACAATCTTTAAGGGATTGACAACCCCTTCATAGCGTTGGGAGCAAGCTCTTTGTGTTTGTGCAGGCAATTGTGATACTCCTTAACTGGATCGATAACTTGGTTCTCAAACTGAGGGAAATACTTACCACCGCTCCACTACATCACCCTTTCCGCTTTGAGGGAACCCCAATGCCAGGCTCCAAGGCCACGGGGAAAATCCTTTGCATATTTGCCTAGGAAGTCCCCAAAGGCGTAGCCGTAGCAGAAGGATTCCTGGTGCCGTTGCTGAGGAGTGTCAAGAGAAGAACAGTCTCCCGTCAGCACGTTTCTCGCGTCGTTGGAAGGTCTTTTGTTGCAGTAGCAGAAGTATTTCTGGCGCCGTTGCCGGGGAAGGAGATATCTATCCAAGTAGGACTCACAAACTCATCTTTTGCATTTACTTTTTTTAGCAGTTGCCTCTCGTTTTCCTCTCCATCACCTTTTGCCTAGCTAAGGGCGTTAAACAAAATCGCTTGCTGGGAGGCAACCCAACGAATCTATCCTTTTTATTTCTGTTTTGTGTTTTCCACACTTTCATAATTCTGTTATGATTGTGTTTTTTGTGTTTCTTTTTGTGTTTGTGCCAAGCAAAACCGTTATGATTAGTCTTGGGGATGATCGTTTGGTCATGCTGGAAAACAGAGAAACTTTCTGCTCACGAAAATAATTTTCATTTTTTTTCTGTAAGAGATTTTGAGTTGATTCTTTTTGATGCTGATTTCTACGAAAATTCTTCAGCTTTTGTAAGTTTTAAGAATTTTTTAAGTACCAGAATTATACGAAATATACAGATTGCTACAGACTGGTCTGCTGTTAACAGATTTTGTTTTTGTTGTGTTGGTTGCTTATTTTGATGAAACTATGGATAGTATCAGGCGGTATTAGCCATGGAATATTGAAAATACAGTAACCCAACATCAACATAAGTATAATTTAAGTTTGCTACAGTATCTAAGGAAGTGGTGGTTTGCTTTCTTATACTAATGTTATCACGAGTTTCTGTTTAAGTTTCGTGTTCTGAAGTTTTCAAGTTTTGGGTGAACTTCTTATGGAAAAAGAGATAAAGCGTGGCAAGATATCAAGCTCGGGGATGCCCAAGGCACCCCAAGAGATTCAAGGATGCCGTAAAAGCCTAAGCTTGGGATACCCCGGAAGGCATCCCCTCTCTCGTCTTCTATCCATCGGTAACGTTACTTGGGGCTATATTTTTATTCACCACATGTTATGTGTTTTTGCTTGGAGCGTCTTGTATCGTAGGAGTCTTTTATTTTTGTTGTATCACAATCATCCTTGCTGCACACCTAGAGAGAGAGACATGCACACACCGTGATTTTGTCGAGCTTCACTTATATCTTTTGGTAGACAATTCAGCTCACATGTGCTTCACTTATATCTTTTGAGCTAGATACTTTTGCTCTATGTGCTTCACTTATATCTTTTAGAGCATAGCGGTGCGTGGCGTGGTAGTTGATCTATGATTTGAAAGTAGTCTCAAAAGGGGTAGTTATCCAAAGGGATACGAAAACTTCCACCTTCACATGCATTGAATAGTTAGAGAAGTTTGATTCATCTCAATTAGTTTTGAGTTGTGGTTGTGGTAATATTGAAGTTATTCTAGTAAGGTGTTGTGAATCTAGAAATACCTGTGTTGAAGTTAGTGATTCCTGTAGCATGCACGTATGGTGAACCGCTATGTGATGAAGTCTGAGCATGTTAGTCTTTTGATTGTCATCCTTTGTGTGGCGGTCAGGATCGCGCGATGGTTTACACCTACCAACCCTTCCCCTAGCAGTATGCGTTGAATGCTTTGTTTCGATTACCAATAATTTTTTTGCAACAAGTATATGAGTTCTTCGTGACTAATGTTGAGTCCACGGTTTAGATGCACTTTCACCTTCCACCATCACTATCTTCTTAGTGTCGTGCAACTTTCGCCGGTGCACAAAACCCACCATTAGCCTCCCTCAAAATAGCCGCCATACCTACCTACTATGGCTTTTTCAAAGTCGTTCCGAGATATATTGCCATGCAAATACCACCATGACATGTGCCACGACTTCTACATTGCCATTGCATGATCATAAGATAGCTAGCATGATGTTTCCATTAATGTCTATGCCATGCTAGATCATTGTCACTATACACTACCGAAGGCATTCCATATAGAGTCATGGTTTCTCTAAGTCTTGAGTTGAAAGTGTGATGATCATCATTGATGGAGCATTGTCCCATGTGAGGAAATAAAAGAGGCCAAAGATGCCCACCAAAAAAAAGAGGCCAAAGAGCCCACCAAAAAAATGAGAGAAAAATAGAGAAGGGACAATGCTACTATCCTTCCACACTTGTGCATATTAAGCACCATGATCTTCATGATTGAGAGTCTCTCGTTTTGTCACCACCATATAGCTAGTGGGAAATTTTCATTATATAACTTGGCTTGTATATTCCAATGATAGGGTTCCTCAAAATTGCCTTAGGTCTTCGTGAGCAAGCAAGTTGGATGCACACCCACTAGTTTTCTTTAAGAGCTTTCACATACTCTTAGCTCTAGTGCATCATTTGTATGGCAATCCCTACTCATTCACATTGATATCTATTGATGAGCATCTCCACAGCTCATTGATATACCTAGTTAATGTGACCATCTTCTCCTTGTTTTTCTTGCAATCTCCACCACACTCCAGACCACTTATAGTGCTAAAACCATGGCTCATGCTCATCTATTGCGTGAGAGTTGAAAAGTTTTGAGAAAGTAAAGGTGTGGAAACAATTACTTGGCCAATACCGGGGTTGTGCATGATTTAATTCGTTGTGCAATGATGTTAGAGCATAGCCAGACTATACGATTTTGTAGGGATAACTTTCTTTTGGCCTTGTTATTTTGAAAGTTCATGATTACCTTGCTAGTTTGCTTGAAGTATTATTGTTTCCACGTCAATAGCAAACTATTGTCTTGAATCTAATGGATCTGAACATACACGTCACATAAGAGAAATTACAAAGGACATCTATGCTAGGTAGCATGAAAGCATCAAAAATTCATTCTTTATCACTTCCCTACTCGAGGATGAGCAGGAGTTAAGCTTGGGGATGCTTGATACATCTCAAACGTATCTATAATTTTTTATGGTTTCATGCTGTTATCTTGCCATCTTTGGATGTTTTATGTACCTTTTATATCTTTTTTGGGACTAACTTATTAATTCAGTGCCAAGTGCGTGTTCCTGTTTTTTCTGTGTTTTTGGCTCTTTTCAGATCTGATTTTGGAACTGAGTACAAAAGGAATAAAATTCCCGAAATAAATTTTTCCCAAACGGAAGAAGATTAGGGGGCTTGAGGGCCAAGCCAGGAGAGCTACAGGGGGCCCACAAGCACCCTAGCCGCCACCAGGGGTTGGCGGCTAGCAGGCTTGTGGCCTACCTGGCGCCCCCTGACCTAGCTCCTTCGCTTATATATCCCCTAAAATACAAAAAAATAGAGGGATCCACGAAAATACTTTTTCGCCGCCGCAAGCTTCCGTTTCCGCGAGATCTCATCTGGAGACCCTTCCCGGTGCCCTGCCGGAGGGGACTTTGGAGTTGGAGGGCTTCTACATCAACATCATCGCCCCTCCAGTGACTCGTGAGTAGTTCACTTCAGACCTACGGGTCCGTGGTTAGTAGCTAGATGGCTTCTTCTCTCTCTTGGATCTTCAATACAAAGTTCTCCATGATCTTCATGCAGATCTATCTGATGTAATCCTCTTTGGCGGTGTGTTTGTCGAGATCCGATGAATTGTGGATTTTGATCAGCTTATCTATGATATATATTTGAGACTTTTCTGATTTCTTATATGCATGATTTGATATCCTTGTAAGTCTCTCCGAGTCTTGGGTTTTGTTTGACCAACTAGATCTATGATTCTTGCAATGGGAGAAGTGCTTGGTTTTGGGTTCTTACCGTGTGGTGACCTTTCCCAGTGACAGTAGGGGCAGCATGGCACACATTGTGTAGTTGCCATCAAGGGTAACAAGGTGGGCTTTGTCGTAGATATGAGATTGTCCATCTACATCATGTCATCTTGCTTAAGGCGTTACTCTGTTCTTTTGGACTTAATACACTAGATGCATGCTGGATAGCGGTCGACGTGTGGAGTAATAGTAGTAGATCCAGAAAGTATCGGTCTACTTCTTTTGGACGTGATGCCTATAGATATAATCATTGCCATAGATGACGTCACGACTTTGCGCGGTTCTATCAATTCCTCGACAGTAATTTGTTCACCCACCGTCTACTTGCTTTCATGAGAGAAGCCACTAGTAAAAACTATGGCCCCCGGGTCTATTCACACCTATCGTTTCCACTTTCGCTTTAACTTTGCTTTGTTACTTTGTTGCTTTCACTTCTCACTTGGCGAACAATCTATAAGGGATTGACAACCCCTTCATAGCGTTGGGAGCAATCTCTTTGTGTTTGTGCAGGCACTTGTGATACTCCTTCACTGGATCGATACCTTGGTTCTCAAACTAAGGGAAATACTTACCACTACTGCGCTACGTCACCCTTTCTGCTTCGAGGGAACACCAACACAAGGCTCCAAGGCCATGGGGGAAATCCTTTGCATATTTTCCTAGGAAGTCCCTTAAAGCGTAGCCGTAGAAGAAGGATTCCTCGTGCTGTTGCTGAGGAGTTTCAAGACAAGAATAGTCTCCCGTCAGCATGTTTCTGGCGCCGTTGGAAGGTCTTTTGTTGCAGGAGCAGAGGGTAACAACTGCGAGAGTCCACGGAGGGCTCCACCCATGGAGGGTCCACAAAGAAGTGGCCTTGTCTATTCCACCACGGCTTCCGTCCACGGAGGAGTAGCCTTACACATGGTAGGTCTTCATGAAGTAGGTGATCTCCTTGCCCTTACAAACATCTTGGTTCAACTCCACAACACGAAGTAGGAGGCTCCCAAGCGAGATCTAACCAATCTTGGAGGCACCACCCTCCAAAAGGTAATAGATGTGGTAGATCAATGAACTCCTTGCTCTTGTGCTCTTGAAGAAAGTCTCCTCAACACAAATCACTCTCTCATAGAATATGCATGGGTAGGAGAGGTTGATTTGGTAGAAATCAGTTTGGAGAGGCTAGAGATCAAGTTTCAAATGATAGGATTGGAATATCTTGGTTTCAGCACATGAGTACGTGGTTACCTCTGGGAAAATGGATCTGACAGTGAAGTGTGTTCCAAGTGCTTCTCCCACGAATGAGAGGTGGGTGAGCGGGTATATATAGGCACCAGCCAAAATCCAACCATTACAAACAAAAGGGCAAACTCAGTGACACCAAAGTTGACAACTCGGTGGTACCCATTAGCACTAAAGGTGTGAAATTTTGAATCCTGGTGAGACCGATATATAAAACTCGGTGGCACCGAAAAGGTGACTAACAGTCAGATAGAAAAACTCGATGGCACCGATACTCAAACTCAGAAATTCTGATTTTGTGTATCTTGGCAACAAAATGTTGGTCACACTGAACTCGGTAGCACCGACTTGGTTTCGGTTGCATCGATTCGGTGGGAATCGCTTGGTTTTCTGTGTGAGGTCAAACTCGGTGGGTCCGATATGGGAATGTTGGTGACACTGAATTTGTGATTGTGGAACTTGACAGAGTGGATATGTTTGAAAAATGACTGAGTGTTTTGGTGGCTAAGTTTGAGCATTTGAGCAATCAGTTCATTTTACTCCCTCACCCCATTTTAATAGTAATAGATTTCCTATGGACTCAAAAGTGATTTTCACAAATATAAAATGAAGACTCGTCTAGCTTGAACCTTGAGCCAATGTTATACGTTTCTTGCATCGAGAGGCATCTCCACATAAACCTTTAGCCAAAGTTGTCCACGCACTATTCCTGAAATGTCTAGGTAAAAGTGTTAGTCCAAGAGATAATGTATGTTGTCATGAATTATAAAAATCACCAAGGGAGCATATGTGCTTTCAATCTCCCCCTTTTTGGTAATTGATGACAACATACAATCAAAGCTTCAAATAAAGATAATCATAAGGATATGACAACTTTGAAAGAAACATGACTAGTACAAGCTCCCCTAAATGTGTGCAATCCCTTTTGAAGGATGGTTGCTCTAGAATGCATGGGTACACACAAGGTAGAAGGACAATACAAGTCATAGATATCCTGGCTATAAGCATCAACCATATGTAAATGAAGAAGTTCCATGTCCAAGACTCCTCTTGCAAACGGTATGTGCAAGAAACAAGAGGTCATCATGAACAAGGATATGATGCATATATTTACCTTCAGGATCTTGAGAGTTTTGACATAGGAGAACACTTGAGAAAACAAATGTTAGGTAACACAAGAGTACTCTGTTGTAAAGATGCAAATAGCCTAAAAAATACCAAGAAATTGAAGACATATTAAACATAGGTTTTGATAAAAGGATATGTCTCCAAAGAACAAGAACTTTTCTCCCCTAAAGATGAATATGTAAATTCGTCTCCCCTGGTTCATAGCATGAAGATATTGGGAGTAGGCAGGGAAAAAAATTCAAACCAATGAAACCATATTTATCTCTCCCCCCTTAATATGTAAGGTTCGATAGATCTCCCTTTAGGAACAAATATCTCCCCTTAGTGTTGTTTCTCCCTCTTTCGTGTAATCTTCTTTGTGATATTTCTCCCCTATGAATAGGTTTATTGAATGTAAGCTTTGATACTTTGATATTTCTCCCCCTTTGGCATAAATTACCAAAAAGAAGGTCAGAGGGTAAGGGCAAATTGAGAGAAAGGGATACTGGATTCTTCTCACTTTTTCAAGGGCTCCTTGAATTTTTCTTTTCTTGCCCTTTGGTATGAATAAGAGTTCCTTTAATTATCTCCTCCTATGTTAGGGATCCTAGACTATTCTCCCTCTTTATTGCATGAGATCTCTGAGGTTTTTCTCCTCCTAGAGAAGTTTTCTCCCCGTAAAACATTTATTCCGAAGAAATTTCTAGTGCAATAAAGTTACTCAGAAAAATCGGAGTCACTGAGGCAAAATAGTTTGGTAGAACCGAGAATGATATTTAGGCCTCTTTGGTGAAGTCAGTAGGAACATTTATAATCAACTCTTTATCAAAAGAATAGACTGGTTGGAACATTTGTTTCATGATTCCAATTGTAAAAGAAAGTACTAACCAAAAAAAACAAGAGTAAAAGAAAAGTAGGAAAAATAAGTATTTTTGTGTTTTAGATATATAAGATATATACATACATGTCGATGAGATTTGAATGGTTCTAAGAGTGTGAAAAGTTAAATGTGAACCATACAATGATCTCCATCTAGATGTGGGGTGGTGATAAAGTCACCTATATTAAAGTATTTGACTCGAGGAGTCAAGCAAGGCTGCTTGATCATAGGTCATACTCATCATTAAGCGTGAAATGGTGTTTCCATTTTCAATTAAGCTTTTCAATGTCTTCATATCTCTTGAGTTGCTTTACTCCATCACTTGTTGTAGATCTTTATCAATGATATGAGTACATACCTTTGAATGATGTTGATGGCGTGGCATGTAGGTGAACTTGTTGTGGATGCTCCAAGGTTATGAAGATCATCTTGAGTTGGGAGCAATCAATGTCGTTTTGATTCACTTTTCACCTACAACGGTTTGTCATGCAGGGAAGATCATAATATATCCAAATGACAAGAGTGAATAACTTCATCATATGATAGTCAAGGATATGATTTTGTTGTCTTCTTCCTTCATCCTCGAGGGTTGTTGATACTTGGTCATGTCAAGATTGCTTTTGATTGGAATTGATGGCAATCTTGTGGTGTGTATTTCTTCCAAGTACCTACAAAAGGTTAGAAGCAATACAAGGGAGCATAGCTTCCAAGATATAAGATAATCAAATCAATGGCGTCAAGGAATAGTCAGTCAAGCTCATGCCCTTGCATGCTTCCGAGTGAGTCTAGCTGAAGTTTGAAGCATCAACGATGTTCAACTCACTCCTGAAATGACAGAATTCTTTCTCATTTAGTGGTTTGGTAAAGATATTAGCTAGTTTTTTGTCAGTATGAACATGCTTGAGATCGATATCTCCTTTAGCAACATGATCATGAATGAAATGGTGTCACACTTGGATGTGTTTTGTTCTAGAATGTTGCACATGATTATAGGCAATCTTAATAGCAGTTTCATTGTCACACAACAATGGAACTTTTCTAACATGAATGCCATAATCCTTAAGCGTTTGAGTCATCCATAGTAATTGAGCACAACATGATCCAGCGGCAATGTATTCAGCTTTGGCAGTTGATAAGGATACCGAGTTTTGTTGCTTGGATGTCCAAGAGACAAGAGATCTCCCAAGAAATTGACATGTACCCGAGGTGGACTTTCTATCAACCTTGTCTCCAGCATAGTCCGAGTCCGAATAGCCAACAAGATTAAAAGAATATCCGTTGGGATACCATATGCCAAAGTTTGGTGTATGTACAAGGTATCTCACAATCCTTTTTACATCCAATAGATGACACTCTTTAGGTGCTGCTTGATAGAGGGCACACATGCAAACACTCATCATGATTTCAGGTCGGGAGGCACATAGACATAACAATGATCCAATCACTGATCGATAAACCTTTTGATCAACGAGTTTGTCCTCCTTAGTGAGGTCAAGATGTCCACTAGTAGGCATGGGGGTTCTCATACTTTTGCATTCTTGCATGTTGAACTTCCTGATGAAGTCCTTGGTGTACTTAGTTTGAGAGATAAATGTATGTTCTCTCCATTGTTTGATTTGCAATCCAAGGAAGAACTTCAGTTCACTCATCATAGACATCTCATACTTCTCTCACATGAGCTTTCCAAACTTTTCACTAAAATGTGGGTCAGTAGAACCAATGATAATATCATCCACATATATTTGACAAACAAATAGTTCACCATTAATTATTTTAGTGAATAAGGTTGCATTAATTTTACCAATCTCAAAACCCTTTTCAATGAGAAACTTCATTATCATTTGTACCAAGCTCTAGGTGCTTGTTTAAGACCATATAAAGCATTACAAAGTTTGTAAACATGATCAGGTTTCTTAGGGTTCATGAAACTAGGAGGTTGTTTAACATAAACTTCCTCTTCAATTTCTCCATTAAGAAAGGCACTTTTAATATCCATTTGATAGAGAGTTATATCATGGTGATTGTCATAAGCTATAAGAATGCACATGGCTTCAAGTCTAGCTAAAGGAGAATAAGTCTTACCATAGTCCATACCTTGGACTTGCGGGTATCCTTGGGCTATGAGATGTGCTTTGTTTCATACAACTTGTCCATCTTCATCTTCCGTGTTCCGAAACACCCATCTTGTACCAATGATATTCTGCTCGCCTTCTGGTTTTTCAACAAGTGTCCATACTTGGTTCCTCTCGAAGTTGTGTAGATCTTCATGCATAGCGTTCACCCAATCCGGATCTTGAAGAGCTTTTTCTACCTTTAAAGGTTCAACACTATATATGAAATAATAATGCAAACAAAAGTTAGGTAATAGAGATTTAGAGCGAGTGATTCTCCCGTTTCTTATATCACCGTAGATTTGTTTCAACGGATGAACTCTGTCCACTCTTGCTCTAATTCTTGGCAGGTTCTTCTTCTTGGATGGAGGAGCTTATTCTTCATCATCTTCATCATCTTGAGTGTTGTCGTTGACGTCATCATCTCCTTGGGGTGGTGGTGAGGAAGGTTGAGGTGGATCATCACAATGTACTTCTTCCTCTTCTTCATCATGTCGTGTATCGCTTGTGGACGCTTCCATGTCATTTTTTGGTTCGCCTTGACGTGAAGTGGGAGCTTCCACTTGAGTTGATGAAGTACTTTCCTTCACCTCCATGGGACGAATCTTGCAAATAGACAAATCTTTGATAGCTTCCAAAGGTTCCTTATCTCCTACATCAATTGGCAATTGTTGCACTTGCGAACCGTTAGTCTCAACAAACTTCACATCTACCGTCTCTTCAACTTTTCGAGCGAAATTTTTGTAGACACGGTAAGCGTGAGAGTTTGATCCGTAACCAAGAAGGAAACCTTCATAATATTTGTGGGCAAATTTAGACCGACGATGCTTATCAAGAATATAGCACATAGAGCCTAATACCCAAAAGTATCCAACTTGGGTTTGTTACCGGTGAGTAGCTCGTATGTCGTTTTATCGAGAAGCTTGTGCACGTAGAGTTGGTTTATGGCATGGCAAGCTGTTTCCACGGCTTCTGCCCAAAAGTATTCTTCAAGCATCGTTCTCGGCATATCTATGAGCGCCCGGTTCTTCCTCTCAATAACTCCATTTTGTTGAGGTGTGTACGTCACCGAGAACTCATGTAAGATACCTTGTTCGTCAAGAAAAGTATCCACATTAGTGTTCTTGATTTACTTCAAACTGGTTTTGAGATTTTCGAGCAAAATTCTTGAAGATCATTTGTACCCGCAACTTATCATTGAGAAAGAACAGCCACGTAAATCTGGAAAAATCATCAACAATGACTAAAGGATAAGAATTTTCACGGAGACTCTTGTAAGCATTGGGACCAAAGAGATCCATGTGAAGCAGCTCGAGGGGTCTTTTGTGGTCATGATGTTCTTCACGGGATGACTTCCACCAACTTGCTTTCCTTCTTGAAAAGCACTACAAAGTCTATCTTTGTCAAAGATAATATCTTTAACACCAAGAATATGACCACCTTTTATAAGTTTGTCAAGATTACGCATACCAACATGTCCAAGCCTTCTATGCCATAACCAACCTTTAGAAGACTTTGCGATAAGACATGTACGGGGTTTGGATATCTTAGAGAAACCAACAATGTATAGATCACCTCTACGGAAACTAGTAAACACGATGTTATGATTGTCGCTATGAAACACTCGGCATTAAATTTTCGTAAATAGCACATCGAAACCAAAGTCTGCTAGTCTAGATACAGAAAGAAGATTGTAGCCAAGGGATTCAACAAGCATGACATTCTGAACGGAACTATCATGAAATACGACCACCTTACCAAGGACAAGTACCTTACCTTTGGAGTTGTCTTCGAAAGTCACATACTTCCGAGGTCCAGGTTTGGTGTAATCGCATGGAACATGCATTTATCTCCGGTCATGTGATCGGTGTATCCACTGTCGAGAACCCACTCCTTTCCACCAATCATGTAGTCTTTAAGGTTAGCCATAAGACTAAAGGTTCTTCATGGTCTTCTCATATTCGATGTCAAGCTCTACATCTTCATTGTAGTAGCCATGCTCCACATTGTCATCACGAGATGAAGTTCCCTCATTAAAAGAAACACGAATTTCATCAGAAATTTGACTATGACATGCATTTGAATGGCTTCAACAATGATATTGTTAATAGTAATGACATCTCCTTTAGCACGCATGAGGTCACGAAGCTCAAATAGGCATTTATCGAAGTTAGGATCGGTTGGCTTGATTTTGTGAAAAGCAATACATTCGTGCAATATGATATCAAGATTTTTCAAGGAATAGTCTCAATATCTTTTCTCTAAGTCTTTCCACAAGGTATGAGCACACTCAAAGTTTTGCAATTGATTAAGCACACTTCTTGGTAAACCTCTAATGATTAGATTGAGAGAGTTAAGGTTACCAAGCATATTAACTTCATCATTATGGGAAGGATGTATGGGGTCAATGGGAGTCGCATAGGGATATTCGACATACTTGCGCAAATGGAACTTATCAAATATAACAAGCATTTCATCTTTCCATTGTCTAAAGTACTCCATATCAAGAATAGGAACTCTACAACTAAAAATATGGGAACTAGTCACATTCATCTTCCTCCAATGGCGGTTAAACCAAGTTTTTGGAGACCTTGCTCTGATACCAATTGAGGGATTGATAGAAGATGTGTCTATGGGGGGAATAGACTACTTGGTAAGATAAAATTTCTAGCCTAATCCAATTTCAAGGAAGGCAGAAATTCAACACTTATAACGAATCAAGTACACCCTACACATGCAGTTCTCAGTGTATAAAAACAGAATGTAAAACATGCAAGTGTAATGTAGAGGAGTAAGGTAGGGAGATCAAACACATGAGGTTGACACGAAAATTATTGGCATGGTTCAGATAGGTGGCACTATCGTACGTCCATGTTAGTGGAGACTTCAACCCACAAAGGGTAACGGCTGTGAGAGTGCATGGAGGGCTCCACACACGGAGGGCCCACAAAGAAGCAGCCTTGTCTATTCCACCACGGCTTCCGTCCATGGAGGACTAGCCTTACTCATGGTAGATCTTCACGACGTAGGCGATCTCCTTGCCCTTACAAACATCTTGGTTCAACTCCACAAGACGAAGTAGGAGGCTCCCAAGCGACACCTAATCAATCTAGGAGGCACCACCCTCCAAAAGGTAATAGATGTGGTAGATCAATGAACTCCTTAGTCTTGTGCTTCAAAAGATAGTCTCCTCAAAACAAATCACCCTCTCACAGAATATGCATGGGTAGGAGAGGTTGATTTGGTGGAAAGTAGTTTGGGGAGGCTAAGATCCAATTTCAAATGATAGGATTGGAATATCTTGGTATCAACACATGAGTAGGTGGTTCTCTCTCAAAAAATGGATCTGGCAGTGAAGTGTGTGTTCAGAGTGCTTCTCCCACGAATGAGAAGTGGGTGAAGGGGTATATATAGGCAACAACCAAAATCCAACTGTTACACACAAAAGGGCAAACTCGGTGACAAGAAGTTGACAACTCGGTGGTACCGATTAGCACTAAAGGTGTGAACTTTTAAATATCGATGAGACCGATATATAAAACTCGATGGCATCGAAAAGGTGATTAACGGTCATATGGACACACTCGGTGGCACCGATACTCAAACTCGGAAATTCCGATTTTGTGTATCTTGGCAATAGAATGTTGGTCATGCTGAATTCGGTAGCACCGACTTAGTTTCGGTAGCACCGATTTGGTGGGAATGGCTAGGGTTTTTGTTTGAGGTCAAACTCTGTGGGTCCGATATGGGAAAGTTGGTGACACCAAATTTGTGAATGTGGAACTTGACAGAGTGGATATGTGGGAAAAATGACTAAGTGTTTTGGTGGCTAACTTTGAGCATTTGAGCAATCAGTTCATTGTAGTACCTACCCCTTTTAATAGTATTGGCTTGCCTATGGACTCAAAAGTTATTTCTCACAAATATAAAATGAAGAGTCTTCTACCTTGCAGCTTGAGCCAATGTTATCCCTTTCTTGCATCAAAGGGCATATCCACATAAACCTTTAGCCAAAGCTGTGTGTGGACTATTCCTAAAATGTCTAGGTAAGAGTGTTAGTCCAAGAGACAATGTATGTCATCATGAATTATTGAAATCACCAAAGGGGCATATGTGCTTTCATCATACTTGAGCATTGGATCAATTATTGAGCATGATGGGCTAGGGATAGCGTTCTTTAGTGACAATATTTTGAAAGACTTGATTTCTTGTTGATATGTTTGAGTATTAAAGTTTTCATGTCAAATTATAGACTATTGCTTTGAATCATCTACAAGTCCACATGTCCATGCTATAAACAAAAAAAATATTATGAATATGATAGGTAGCATTCCACATAAAAAATACCGTTTTCAATTGCCACTCTATTAGGATGAGTTTTATAAGAAAGAGTTGCTCTTATGATGCTACGACTAGTGATTGAAATTATCATTGATCAAACTTATGCGCTATGCTAGCATTCACACTTCATAAATTATTTATTTTATCATTTACCTACTCGAGGACGAGTAGGAATTAAGCTTGTGGATGCTGATACTTCTCCAACGTATCGATAATTTATGAAGTATTCATTGCATGTTTGCCTATGTTTAGAATACTTTTATATGGTCTTGCTACACTTTATGTGATTTATTTGAACTAACCCGGACTCACGCTGTTTTCAGGAGAACGACCATGGTGTTGTTTTTTCTGGAGAAACAAAATTTCTCGGAATTGCACGAAACTTTTTGATGATTTTTTGGAAGAAAAGATAAATACTAGAGCAAAGAACCACCATGGTACCTAGTGGTCCACTCGTGGCCCATCTTGGCATGATTCTAACGCTAAAAAATCCTATAAATATAGAAACCTCCAGAAATAACCCTAGATGGGAAGTTCCACCGCCCTAAGCCTCTATAGCCACTGAAAACCGATCGGGAGCCCGATCCGGCACCCTGTCGGAGGTGGAGATCGTCTCCGGTGGCCAACTTCATCATCCTGGTCGTGGACATGATGAGAAGGGAGTAGTCCACCCTCCGAGTGAGAGTTTGTAACTGAAGCTATGTGTTTAATCTCTCTCTCTCACTCTCTCGTGTTCTTGAGATGTCATGATCTTGATATATGACGTGCCTTGTTAATATAGTTGGATCATATGGTGTTTGTCCCATGCTATTGTTGTGATTAATTGAATCTTTCACTTTGAGATAAGGTTATGTTGGATTGAATATTAAGGTTTCACATCACATGAGGTATGTCTTGCATGCGGATACCCGTAGTAACATTGGGGTATTGAAATGATTCACTTGATATATGTTTTGGCACTCAACTCCGGATTCCCGAGGTGAAATTGGGGTAATCTATGCATAGGGGTTGATGCACATTTTCATACTATGTTCTCCCATAGAAATCTTGGGGTGCTCCTTGAAGTTATCTGTGTTGGATTGAATATGAAGAATCTGAATTTTTTCGATGCATGTTGTATAATTACCCCACAGATACTTGAGGTGACATTGGAGTATCTAGGTGACATTAGGGTTGATTGATATGTATCAATGGTGTTATTTTAGTACGAATTCTGTGATATATCAATCGGAAAGGATAACTTTTTATCTTAGTATGAACTCTTGGAAAGATTAATCGGAAAGAATAACTTTGAGGTGGTTTCGTACCCTACAAACAATTTCTTCTTATGTTCTCCACTAGATAGGAACTTCGGAGTGATTCTTGATCGCACGGTGAGGGGTTGTTATGTGATCCAATTATATTGGCATTGTTGAGAGATTGCACTAGAGAAAGTACAAACCCGAGGCCTCATTTTCAAGCACTGCAATACAATTTATGCTAACTTTTGTTGCTTGCTACCTTGATTTTTTTATTGTTCCTATTACAAATATTAATATCTAATATCATTACTACACTTGTATCACCATCTCTTCGCCGAACTAGTGCACCTATACGAATTACTATTGTATTTGGTGTGTTGGGGACACAAGAGACGATTTATTATTTGGTTGCAGCGTTGTTTCAGAGAGACAATCTTCATCCTATGCCTCCCACGAACTGATGCACCTTAGGTCATCCACTTGAGGGAAATTTGCTACTGTCATACAAAACTCCGTGTGTGGATTCCCAACACAAGTCTACAAGAACAAGTGGTGTAGTAGACATCACCCCTCCAACATTCAGATCTGGCCCTCCTAACCAACTTGTGTCCTGGATGGAAAAGGCCCTGGATTGGGGAGAGGCAACAGAGGTGAAGAAGCTCACAAAGAAGATCTCCATTTTGATGGAGAAGAAAATTGAGCTCACCAACATGATCGAGGTAATCCTGTGTCATCGCCATCTCCCCTGTCAACATCAGTCCATCCCGATGTGGGATCATAATACAAATGATCCAAACACTTCAGAAAGCGTTGTACGGAACTTTTTCCGCATTACCCTCGAGAAGTTGTGGAAGGCGCTTTTCGAGCCGCAGAAGGCTTGGCCAGCCATGGAGGAAGATGTAGGCATTTCCATCCTTAACCCTCCCGGGCCAGTAAGGTTTTTCTCACATCCAGAGTTTTCATCCCTTCCTTTTAACAAGGTACTCACTTGTTCCTTCCCCCATACTTGCAAGTCTGGCTGAAAAGTCCCAATAGTTCAGCTGTCCGATGCCTTTGTGGGAGGGCAACATGACACCCCTATTGGCAGCCATCTTGGTCGAGAAGCCGTACACGGCTTCGATGGAGAAGGAGGAGCAAAAGAAAGGGGAAAAAAGATCTAAGAGGGTCTTTGGCCCAAGGGTCCACCAGACAACACGTCCGAGGAGACGCTGGCTACCCCCAATCTGGAGGGAGAGGAAAAAGTCAATGAGGAGGGGGAGAGTGACTCCTGTGATATGAGGAAGAGAACGACGTCCAAAGACATCGAGAGAGATCTAACTCCAATTGCTCCGAAGAAGCAACGCATAGCCCCCCATCCCTATTTGAAAATGTTCCGGACTCAGACGAGGAGTCCGAGGATGATGCACCGGTCTATCGAAGGACCCTTAGGGTGAAACCCCAAGCACGAAGGTACTTATCAAAAATACAAACACACCATTATTTTTTAAATATTGTGGTTCTAACGACTAGACCCATTTCCTGTATTACAACGTGCAACACCGATCAGATGTCAGAATGGGATTCTTTGCCAGCCAATCTAGTTGAAAGCGGGACTGGCTCGCCCCACACACCTCCACCTACCACCGAGGAGATCTGGGAGGTGGTATCTCAAGAAGTCCCCCCGAGTTGGAATGCAAGGCCGACCAGGATGATGTCATGGCCGAGGTTGAATCCTCGGTCTCAAAGGATGAGGAGGATGAATCCCTCTTGGCAAGAGGGAAGGAGGGTCCGAACATTCTAGGTCTCCTCCGAAGGCAACTTTGGAGGCTCTTGTGTCTCCAGCGCCGCTAGTAGCAGATTGTCCGCAAAGGGAGACTTCCACACCACACCCAGAGCCGTCCACAATGGAGCAACTCCAAACTGGGTTGCCGGCCATGAGGGAGGACGGTTTGAATAAATCTACCATTCATGAAGGGTGCCACACTCACCTAAGTGCGGTATTGAAAAGCATTCTGTCCATTTATAGTGGTCTGAAAGAGGCTTTCGACGTGCTGTTGGCAGGTATCAAGGTAATCCGCACACTCTTTTTCCTTCACAAAGCAATTCTATTTTTCGTATTATTTATAAGAAATCTTATGTCACTAGCCCCTGAGCCTTGTGTGAGTTAGCAAAAACTCATGCAGGCATCAAAATAGTTCAAAAAAAGTTGCATATAGCCCCCAAGACTCTGCCACGAAGATAAAAACACCCTATCACAGGATTTCGAAAAAATATGAGAAGCGTGAGATTCTAAAAATGCTTATGTGAAGGCCTCAACCTCGGTCGTAGCCTCCAACTCCATGGAGTTGCCAGAAATGAACCAAAATCTGAATGATTCCGAGGAAGAGCTCGACCGCATCAATAAGCGGTTTCAGGACGCACAAGGTAAGTGTTCAAACCTTAGTTTTCTCGTAAAAATGAGGTGTTTTAATATATTTTTCCTTAAGTGCGATTTATTTGCGTGACCATCATGTTGATCGGTTCAAAGCCGAAATGGGCAGAGCCAAGGAGGTGGCTGTCGAACAAAGAGCAATGGCCGAATAGGCCAAATCTCCCAGTGAGAGGCACGAGGCGAGGGTCAATGAGGTCCAACAAGAGCTCAAGGACGTCATCACCAAAAATGAGGCATTTGAGGAGAAGAATAAACAAAAATCTTCAAAGCTGACCTCGGTTACTGCCAGACTCGAAGAAGTGCGGAAGGAGGCACACAGTCATCGGACGGAGATCCATGAGATCAAGCAAATTGCAGATGGTATGAGATATTTACTACAATGTATTTTAGGTGGACAAATATTTCCATTCCTTACTCGAGTGTTGCATTCTCCAAGACCGATTGTGAATCGTTCGAAGAGTGCGATAGATGCTTTGAAACAGTATGCGTCCAAGGAGGGTGAGGCCCAACAAAGGCTTTTCTGGGCATAATTTCAAGCCCCCGAGCAACCCTTCTTGTATCCGATCTGTTGAAACAACTAACGGAATTGCACAAGATGACTTATCCCGCAATGAAGGATTTTTGCAGCAGGGTTTGTTGACAGAGCCGTTGCCCAACACCTATTTTGTCCTGGTGCAAAAGTTGATTGCTCTTGTGCTACAGATTGATATCATGAAGCCCTCTTTATGCATCGAGGGAGCTCGGATGGCCTTGGTAACAATGATGATCCATTGGCCAAAAGTGGAGCCCCTCAAGATGGCCACCGCACCTCCGCTGCCTGGAAAGGAGCATAGAAACCCGAAGTTGAATTTCTCTACTTCTTTCGAAGGTGCTCGGGTTCTAGAAGCACAGTGCTCTAAAGACTTAATCTTTGAATGAAAACCTTATCCTACAAAAGTTGTTGCATGATACAATGCAGTTTTACTTTTTCATTTTATACCGTGTCTTCTTAATTACAACTCCTGTGTGGTTGTTTTAATATTAAAAGTTTCCAGGCGTCGGCTTTAGCCCCCTGACAGATACTACCAGGGGTGGTTTCAGCCTCCGCATTTTTACCCTTAGCCAGGGGTGGTACCCTAAGGCGGTAATGCCGGAGAAAACCAGACAATCGTACTATTGTGCTTTAAGTCTTCCACTTAACCATAGGAGCTTGACTGCAGGGGCCAACTGGATCCCCCTTGCAAAGCACAATATTCGGCTATACTGTGGTGTAAAAACATATTATCACTTGGTTTGAAAGGTTTCAAACATTTCACATGATGCGATGAACCCCCAATGGTTCTTTAGTTTAATACTTGTTTTAAGATCACGTTCTTTAGTTTAATACTTGTGTTAAGATCACATACCAGTTCTCGCTTATTATGACAGTCAGTTTTCGGCTTTCTCCACTTAGGTACTTAACCAGACTAGATGGAAGTATTGTCGCAGTGTTTCTCCCTTTACCCTTTTAGCCAGATGGGTGGAACATAACGGGGTAAGCACAAGAGCGGGGCAACCCAAATTTTGACCTAAGACATAATTCAAAACTGAAGCATATAACGTGAATCCAAAACTCCACACACATGAATGCTAAATAGTACTGTAATGGTTCTAAGGGCGGTCATGATGGCCAAGAAACCCGTTAATTCAGCCAGTATCCAACATGTGCATAAAAACAGGCTTGTCTTGGTGTTAAAAAAACAGTTCAAAAAAGGAGGAGGCAAAAAGACGTTGTGAAGCTCATGAACCGCAAAGAGCATACCTTATTTCCGATGAACGTATATCCGTACAATGCGAATTCAGCAAGCGACTATATATAGGTGGCTGGATATTTCTTATAATGCCCTGTTGCGCGTCTACACCTTCACTGTTTGAGAAATATTCCTTGAAAGGGGGAACATTAGTGAGTGGTCCTTAAACAAAGGTGGTATTGAGAAGCCACCGATGTGTGAGTTGCTTGACAAAAAATTGGTCCTTTACAATACGTGTATGTGTCCGAGGACGATACTGACCATAGTTCGGTTTAGCTGAATAGTAGGTATCTATATGGTCAATCCCCACAGCTTCCCATGGTATCATAAGCGCAAATGCCTTCGAGGCACATATTTTGCTGGAGGCAAGGTGCTGCTATGGGGAGCGTATCCCTATTTGGTTTGAGTATGTGGAGTGATAGGAACTGTGGCGGGGTGCAAGCTCATTTGTGCTCCTTGTCGGTTAGCTGTGACTTTGGAGCCGTGTCTCCAGCATGTACTTCGGCTGCCTAAGCCGTAGTGTGTTCCTCAATTCAAAGGGATCGCTCGGTGTTACCGTTGTTGGTAATGACACCCGTAGGTCCTGGCATCTTAAAATTGAGGTATTCATAATGGGAAACGTCATTAAAGCGGGCGAATGATGTACGCCTGAGGAGTGCATGGTACCCGCTGCGAAAGGGAACAATGTCGAAGATCAAGTCTTCTCTGCAAAATTTGTTGGGCGAACTGAACACTACTTCTAGAGTTATGGTGCCGGAACAGCGAGCCTCAACGACAGGAATTACTCCTTTGAAGGTGGGTTTGATGGGTGTGATTGTTGATGGATCAATGCACATTTTCTCACTGTGTTTTCATAAATTAGATTGAGGTTGCTACCTCTATCCATAAGGACTCGAGTGAGGTGATACCAGCAACGATGGAGTCGAGTACCAAGGCCGCTGAACCCCCATGGGGAATGCTGGTTGGGTGGTCTGTGCGGTCATAAGTAATCGGATATGAAAAACATGGTTTGTACTACGAGGCTGCTGGCTCTATGGCGTATATGTCCTGAAGTAACTGCTTCCTCTCCTTTTTCAGTAAGTGAGTGACATAGATCATGTTCACGGTCTTTACTTTATGGGGAAACTGATTTTGGACCCCATTCCTCGCGACGAGGTTCCTCGTCGTCCTTGCTGTGGGGGCAGTTGGAATGGTCTTCGACCATTCTCTTGCTCGTCGCCTTGATTACCCAACAATTATGATTGGTGTGAGTAGCGGGTTTTTTTTGGGTGCCGTCTATCTGACAGGGCCTCTCAAGTATTTTGGGCAGCGTGGTCGGGCCATCCCGATTTCCTTTAGAAGGTTTCTTCCTCGTTCAGGGCCTCGAGTTGCTGAATCCGACGTTAACTGTCGTGTCATCGATTTCACCACCGTTGTGTCGACGCTTGTTCTTGTTGTGTTGTGAGTTTCCATTGACACCCCGGATTGTGGAAGTGCTGGGGTTTGAGGGAGGGTTGTCCCGACGGGCTAGTGATATCTACTACACAACTTTATGCTTGTAGAGTATGTTGGGCCTCCAAGCATAGATTTTTGTAGGACAATAGCAATTTCCCCTCAAGTGGATGACCTAAAGTATATCAATCCATGGGAGGTGCAGGATGAACATGGTCTCTCTCAAACAACCCTGCAATCAAATACAAAAATCTCTTGTGTCCCCAACACACCAACTACAATGGCAAATTCTATGGGTTCACTAGTTCGGTGAAGAGATGGTGATACAAATGTGGTATGGATAGTAGAAATAGGTTTCTGTAATATGAAAATATATAAACAGTAAGTTAGCAAGTGTAAAACAACGAGAAAAATGATATATAAATTCTTGGTAATAAGGCCGAGGGTTCATACTTTCACTAGTGCAATCTCTCAACAATGCTAACATAGTAGAATCAAATGATCATCCCTCAACGGGGAACAAAAAATCACTCCAAAGTTCTTGTCTAGTAGTTAACAATAAGATGAAATCGGTGTACACAGCAGAACTAACTCAAAGCTATTATTTCTGATCAATCTTTTGAGCTATTCCTGTTAGTGTCACAAACAACCCTAGAGTTTGTACTAGAATAACGCCCATGATACATGTCAATCAACCCTAATGTCACCTCAAGTATCCGTGGGTAAATTATGCGACATGCATCAAACAATTTCATATCTATCATATTCAATCCAAGGCAAAGAACTTCAAGGAGCACCCCAAGATTTCTATGAGAGAACATATTACGAAAACATGCAATCAACCCCTATGCATAGATCCACAAGGTCACCGGAATCAGCAAGTTGATGCCATAACATATATCAAGTGAATCACTTGAATACCCCAATGTCACTACGGGTACCCGCTTGCAAGACATACATTAAGTGTTCTGAAACCAAAATATTCAATCCAACATAACGACATCCCAAAGACAAAGATACAATTCATGAGACAAGATAGCAAGGGAAGAACACCATATGATCCAACTATATTCACAAAGCCCGTGATACATCAAGATCGTGCTATCTCAAGAACACAAGAGATAGAGATCGAACACACAACTACTGGTACATAACCTCAGCCCCGAGTGTGAACTACTCCCTCCTTATCATGGCCTCCGTCGGGAAGATGAAGCTTGCCACCGGAGATGATTTCCCTTCTCTCACAAGGTACTGGAAAGGCTCCAGATGGGTTTTTTGTCGATATAGAGAGTTGTGGCGGCAGAGCGGAAGGTCTCTCTTTATTTCTAGGGTTTCTGATATATATAGGGCTTTTTAGTGTTGGAATCACACCAAACGGAGACACGTGGGCCCCACAACCATCAGGGCACGACCTACGGAGTGCCCTGTTGGCTTCTGGCCCAAAGGTGGCTCCCCTCCGGTGGTTCTTCGCTCCAATATTTCTTATTTCCTCTAGAGAAAAATACAAAAGTTTTGGGTGATTCCGAGAACTTACTTTCTGCACAAAAATAACACCATGGTAATTTTGCTGAAAACCCAGTCCGTCCGTGTGCTATAAATAAATCATATAAAGTGCATCAAAACCATATAAAGTATTCTAAACATAGGTAAATATGGCATGAATACTTCATCAATTATCAATACCTTGGAAACGTATCATCATTCCCAAGCTTAATTCCTACTCGTCCTCCAGTAGGAAAATGGTAAAAGAAATAATTTGTGAAGTGTGAACACTAGCATGTTATATAAGTTTGATCAATGATAATTCCAATCACCTTTTCTAGTGTCATAATCAACAATTTTTTCATAAAAATCATCATGGTTGAGTAGCGATCGATTCACATGTCATGGTTCAAACAATGCATTCTGTTGAAACTCAACATCATATGTTCTTAGCCATCGGACAATTTCAATGCATCATCAAGTCTAACTAAGAGTTCCACATACTCAACTATTATATAGGTTTCTATGATTGTTAATTCCCAAGGCATTTTTTGGAACAAATAACATTCATTGATCAAGTAGAAAGGTAGGGGCTTAAAATTTCAGCTCCCAACACACTTATCACAAAGATAATTGTCAACAATAATGAATCATGATCAAATATATTTGACTCGATATATATGTTTGGATCTTTCCCCACCACATGGTGTTGCCAACTAGTAGATTGAGGTTGGAATAAGAAGTTGACTCAACATGAAAAGTAAGTAACATGAAAGTAACTAGATTGTCCCTTCACAGAGGGAAGCAGGGATTTATAGTGGTGCCTTTCCTGTCAACAACATGCCAAGACTTTTTGACATCTTCCATGCTAATTGCATTATTGTCGGTTCCCAAATAGAATTCAAATTTTACTCCCCCTCAACCATTCAAACGCATTCCATGACTAGCCGTATCCACTGGTGCCCTCTAATCAATCAACTTTCTAGAGGGAGTTCTTATTTATTTATTCTTGTATTATGCAGGACTGAGAATCCTTTTTACCAGCCTTTCTCGTGCAATGACAAGTGAATAAACACTCATCATGAGAATAACTCTCTTAGCATGGAAGATATTGACCCCGACCGCTCCATGAGCGGTACGGACACACACAACAGATGCTTATTTGAAGGTTTTAGAGGTGGCACATGAAAATTTACTTGGAATGGTAGTGAAATACCTTATATAGGTTGGTATGGTGTACTTTCATGGAAGAAACCTGGTTCAAGGATTTGGATGCACAAGTAGTATCTCTACTTAGTACGAAGTTTTGGCTAGCATAAGGTTCTATACAAACACCACATGTTGGAGGATCCAAAACAATATAACTTCTATGCAAATACACCCAAACATAAGAGTTACGTTGTCTTCCTTGTACAACTTCAAATATTTGATCATGTTTGAAAATAATTAATGGGTATTTACAATGATAAAAGATGTCCTAGATAATATATTTGTATGTGAAAGTTCTCTTTCTTATAGGTATCATTCATGAATTGCTTGTATGACCAATACTAAGATTGTAAAACTTCAATAGATCTTACTTTCTAGAACCAAATATTAAACTACTACTATGAATATAAAAAATTGATAATTTCATATTTATGATATTTCATTCATTCACAATTTACTTTTAGGATATAAGTGAAGCGCAAGAATAAGCATCAAACTACTCTCAAAAGATATAAGTGAAGATCAATGAGTAGTCAAACAATTAAGTAGCTATGTGAGGGCTCTCTCTCAGTAAATATTTTCAGACCTGATATTTTATTTCAAACAGAAAAGGAAAACAAAAACACTCCAAGAATAGCACACATCATGTGGACGAATAAAAATTTAGGCTCAACATAGGCTAACCGATATTTGTTGACGAAGAGAAGTGGGATGCGTAGCATCCCCAAGCTTAGATGCTTGAGAATTGTTTAAATATTTACTTGGTGTGCCTTGGTAATCCCCAAGCTTGAGCTTTTGTATCTCGTTCAATCCTCTCATATTCCGGTTTCACCTAAGACTCAGAAACTTCATCCTTGCAAAACTTCAAAAGAAGTCGTGACATAGGTTACTACACATAAGAATAAAACAACACTTCATCCACTGCCAAGACAAGTTGCATGATAATTTTAAAACATCACCTACTGTTTAATACCATTTCCACAATTTATATCCACTAATATAAGCCATGAAAACTATGACAGCAATCTATCCAAACGGAACAGTTTGTAGCAATATATTTAAAGAGTGTACTTCCGTAACTCCAAAAATACTGAAAATTTAGGAAGTCATAAAAGCTTCGTATGAAACTTTCCACATTGCAATAAATTCTTATAATTCAAATCCAACACCAAAAGTTTCTGTTTTTGTACAACACACATCACACATTCAACTCAAGCATTCTAAAGGCAATTATTGTAACTTTTTGTTGAAAAACAAGATTATAAATAACAACTTAAGCAGAACCCAAAAAAATAAAATGACGCTCTAAGCAAAACACACATCATGTGATGAATACAAATATAGGTCCAAGTAAGATTTGGAGATGAAAGAGGGGATGCCTTCTGAGGCATCCCCAAGCTTATACTCTTGAGTCTTCCCAGGATATTACCTTGGGGGTGCCAAGGGAATCCCCAAGTTTAGGTTCCTGCTGCTCCTTATTCACCTTATATTGGTATCTCACCCAAAACTTGAAAACTTCAATCGCCTAAAACTTAACGAAACTTCGTGAGATGAGTTAGCAGGATAAAAATAGATCACTCACTTATATGTTGTTAAGACAAGATTCAGAAGTATTCTCACATAATACCTACTATATTCTATGATGACCATAGTTTATATAACTCAATATAAGCTATGGAAACATTAAAATAAGCAAATTGTGCACATGAAACAGAATTTGTCAAAAACAGAACCATATGTGAAGATGTGAATGAACACCATATTTACGTGACTTCTCAAAAATTAGGAAAATGCATGAATTTGCATCTAAAAACTTTGTAAAAAATTTAGAATTTTTTGACTCTCCGGTAAAATCACATAATTCATTGAGTGGACGCAAAAGTATCTGTTTTGCACATAATCAAACAAACAAGTATCCACACTATCCCAAAGGCTGTACTTGGCACTTTATTGAAATAAAAGCTATAAAAATGATTACCCCATTATCTTAATCATGTGAACATGCAAAAAATAGAAAGTTAAAGTGTTGGGTTGCATCCCAACAAGTGCTTTTCTTTAATGCCTTTTAGCTAGGCATGATGATTTCAATGATGCTCACATAGGAATAATATTTGAAACATGCATGAGAGCATCATCAATCAGATTGCAAGCAGATTTTAGTCCAACACACTTCCTATGCATAGGGATTTTCCAAGAAAACAATTTATTGTAGCAATAATGAACTTGCATAGGAAAGCAGAACAAGCATGACTTCAAAACTTTGAACATATAGGGAGGAAACTTGATATTATTGGAATTCCTACAAGCATATGTTCCTCCCTCATAATAATTTTCAGTAGCATCATCAAGGAATTGAGAAATATAACTATCACATAAATCATTATTGTCATGATGCACAAGCATATAATTTTTATTATACCCACACAATCAAAATTCTTATCATTCATAGTAGTGGGAGCAAACTCAATAAAATAGCTCTCATGAGACACTTGATTGGCATAATCCAAATGAAAATTAAAATCATGATGACATGTTTCATGGTTATCCTTACTGTTTATAGCATACATGTCATCGCAATAATCATCATACATAGGAGGCATGCTATAATCAGAGTAAATATCATCATCACAAGTATGGGGACTAAAAATATGATTATAAAACATAGCATCCCCAAGCTTGTGCCTTTGCATATCGTTAGCATCATGGATATTTAGAGAATTCATACTAACAATGTTACTATCATGCTCATAATTCAAGGAATTCAAATTAAGCACTTTCATAAATTCTTTCTCTCATAATTTAGCACATCTTTGTGAACCATCATTTTCACGAAAGACATTATAAAGACGAAGGAAATGAGGCATCCTAAACTCCATTTTTTGTAGTTTTATTTATAAAACCAAACTAGTGAAAAACAAGAAACTAAAATATTTATTGCAAGATCTAAATATATACCTTCAAGCACTCTCCTCCTCGGCAACGGCACCAGAAAAGAGCTTGATGTCTAGTACATAACTTTATTCTTGTAGACTATGTTGGGCCTCCAAGCGGAGTGTTTTGTAAGACAGTAGCACTTTTCCATCAAGTGAGTGACCTAAGGTTTATCAATCCGTGGGAGATGTAGGATGAAGGTGGTCACTCTCAAACAACCCTGCAATCAATTACAAAAAAATCTCTTGTGTCCCCAACACACTGAATACAATGGAAAATTCTATAGCTGCACTACTTACGCGAAGAGATGGTGATACAAGTGTAGTATGGATAGTAGAAACATGTTTTTGTAATCTGAAAATATAAAAAATAGCAAGGTATCAAGTGTAAAACAGCAAAAAACATGAAGTATAAATGCTTGGTAATAAGGCCTAGGGTTCATACTTCCACTAGTGCAATCTCTCAACAATGCTAACATAGTAGAATCATATGATCATCCGTCAACGTGCAACAAAGAATCACTCGAAAGTTCCTATCCAGCGGAGAACAATAAGATGAAATTGATGTAGGTAGTAGAACCACCTCAAAGTTATTCTTTCTGACCAATCTTTTGAGCTATTCCTATAAGTGTCACAGATAGACCTAGATTTCGTACTAGAATAACACCCACGATACATATCAGTCAACCATAATGTCACGTAGATATTCCAATGTCACCTCAAGTATCCGTGGGTAAATTATGCCACATGCATCAAATAATTTCAGATTTATCATATTTAGTCCGACACAAAGAACTTCAAGGTGCACCCCAAGATTTCTATCACACAACATAGTATGAAAATATGCAATCAACCCCTATGCATAGATCCCCAAGGTCACCGGAATCCGCAAGTTGATGCCATAACGTATACTCCCTCCGTAAACTAATGTAAGAGTGTTTTGATAACTAAAACAGTGATCTAAATGCTCTTATACTAGTTTACGGAGGAAGTATCAAGTGAATCACTTGAATACCCCATTGTCACTACTGATATCCACATGAAAGACATACATCAAGTGTTCTCAAACCAAAATATTTAATACAACATAATGAGATCTCAAAGAAAAATATTAAATTCACCACAAGAAGATAGCAAGGGAAGAATACCATATGATCCAACTATATTAAGAAACCCATGATATATCAAGATCGTCCAACTCAAGATAGAGAGGGAGAGAAATATCAAGCGCATAGCTACTGGTGCATAACCTCAGCCCCGAGGGTGAACTACTCCCTCCTTGCCATGGCCTCCGTCGGGATGATGAAGATGGACACCGGATATGATTTCCCCTCTTTGGTAGGGTACCAAAAAGGATCCAGATAGTTTTTTCATTGATACAGAGAGTTGCAACAGCGAAGCGGAAGTTCTCTTTTTTATTTGTGGGTTTATTGATATAAATACAGGATTTTTCAGCATTGGAATCACACCATACGGAGCCACGTGTGCCGCACAAGCCATCAAGGCACAATCTAGGGGGTGCCCTGTTGTCTTGTAGCCTATAGGTGGCTCCGTTCCAGTGGTTCTTCGCTCCAGTATTGCTTATTTCCTCCAAAAAAAGTTTTGACAATTCTCAGAACTTCCATTTTCTGCACACAAACAACACCATGGTAATTCTTCTGAAAACAACGGTACTCCGTGTTAGTTATAAGTAAATCATACAAAGTGCATGAAAACCAAATAAAAGTATTGTAAGGATAGGCAAACATGGCATGGATACTTCATAATTTATTGATACATTGGAGGCGTATCAGTTGGCCAATTATCCTCACCTGCGCATTGGCAGGTCATGAGTGAGGTAAGGGCGGCCATTGTCCTTGACCTCTCCTGTCCGAGCGTCTGGGATAGCAATTCGTCTCGTATGTTTTTGCGGAAATAAGCTAATCCCTCGACGTCCGAACAATCAACAATCTGTTTTTTCTTCATGAGGAATCTACTCCAGAATTGCCGAGATGACTCATCGGGTTGTTGAATCATGTGTCTCAAGTCATCAGCCCCAGGTGGTCAGATATAAGTGCCCTCAAAGTTGTCTCAAAAGGCATCTTGGACCTCCTCCCAACTCGCAATGGAATTTTCAGGAGGTTGTTTGAAAGTGCGTTATATCGACTAGAGGGGGGTGAATTGGAGATTTTTAGAATTTCATCACTGAGGAAATTCCTTTTGAGGAAATTCCTCACTGATGACTAACTTACAACGGAAACAGTAAAGGATCAGAAGTGCAAAGTTTCACAACAACAGTTTTTCAGAGCGAAGAATGTGAAAACAGATTGCACTGTGAGCAGGCACGCAGAATGCAGATGAGGATTAACTGACGCGAAGAATTTGGGATTGAGGAAATTCAGAGAAAGTCTTCAGCAAATTCTTCAAACAGTCGCAGTGAAAGTCATCAACACATAATATGAGGAAAGTAAGGAGTTGAGGAATTAGACCCGTTTATCAGTGAAGACAATCGTGGATGACCCAGTTCCAACTGTTGTGACAGTCGTACATCTGGTTTGGAGCGGCTTGGTATTGAAACCAAAGGACACACAGTCCCGGGACACACAGTCCCTACCGTATTCTAATTGAGCTAAGGACACACAATCCTCGCCCAACAGTCGTGGTAAGTCTTCTGGGCAGACTTCCAAACCCTCACAAACTTGGTCACCCGGCGATCCATAATTGACTGCTGGAATGCTCTAGACCATGACGCCTAACCGTCTCGAGGATGCGAAGTCCTCAAAGGTAAAATGCTTCAGTCCCACACAGGAACAACTTCTTCAGTGATGCTCAATCACTAGGTTTGGTTTGTGGTTTCGGTGTATGGTGTATTTCCTCACTTATGAATTACTCTCGAAGGCTCTGAGGAATTGGGTTGCTCTTATGACAAGTGTCAGTATCTACCGCAGCAGCCAACCAGCTAATGGTTGTGGGGGTGGCTATTTATAGCCTGGGAGCATCCCGACATGATTTGACACTAATGCCCTTAAATAATATGACCGTTGGAGTGGATAAGACCAATGACTTGGCGTGGCTATCGAAATGGTCGGAACCCTCAACTGTGAGAATCCTCATGTCACTCGTATTCCTCACTTGAGCCTTTTGATAGGATTAGGCTTGGGTTGAGCATCATGAGGAAATTCATTCCATAGTGTAACTTCGACCCCCTTTAACAGTACGGTGTTCCTATTACTCAAATGCGAAGAAAATAAAACAGAAAGTGTTAATCTTCATGCTTCAAATTCTTAAGAGTGATTTTTTCACGACACACCAGACTTCTCAATATCAGTATCTTCATGAGGAATATCAATTTCATCGCAGATTCCTCGCGATTCATTTCTTCAGCTTCAGACAATTTTCTTCAACTGAAGACATACATTTTTAGGGGTCGATATTCTTCAAATATCTCAAACTCCTCAATGACTTATAGATCCTGTGAACACTCACAAACACATTAGATACTTAACCTATAAGTCTTCAAACCACCAAAATCACTAAGGGGCACTAGATGCACTTACAATCTCCCCCTTTTTGGTGGTTGATGGCAATTAGGTTAAGTCTTCAACAGGGATCAAAAATATGAAGTGTAAATACTCATTTGAGGAATTTGAAATCAAGATTCAGACAAACTCCCCCTGAAGATGTGCATATCTTGAGGATTTTGCTTTTCACAGCAAATGCACACTAATGATTTATATCATGGAGATCTCTCCGTGAGTCTTGTCAATCATGCATACTTGTAACATATCATATGAAGAAAATGAAAAATGCATGATGACAAATGGTATCTGACAAATTCCAGCATGCGTGCATTAAAACTTGAGGAATAAGCGTGCGAAGAAAAACGTTCAAAAGCGTCAGATTACCATCGGGCTTAAGTTACAACTCATTACATAAAAACTTCAGAAGAGCCAAGAGTTTGTAACTTAAATATAGTTCATAAGCCCCAAAAATATCCCGCTTGAAGACTAACTCTCAAGTTTCTCCCCCTTGGTCATCAAGTGACAAAAAGGGACAAACTCAGGACTAACGTCCGTGAAGACTTCACTTCGTGGCAGTTGAGGAAGAGCCGTGATGCTTCTTGGGGGTAGTATTCTTCCTTGGACCGGTAGCAGTATCGAGCTGTTCTTCATCAGTTTCAGCAGTGCGGAATGAAGAAAAGGAGCTATCTTCAAGATCTGGCACTAGAATAGGTCTGAACTTCTTCTTGGGAGGCCACGACCATTCAAAGTCTCGCTCAAAGTCGATTTCTTCAAGCTCAGTCTGAGTCTTCACATGTGCAAGTGTAGCCTAGGTGCGATCAAAAAGCTCATGCAGATAGTGATGGTTTAGCTTCATAGAGTTCTGTGTTTCAGTGAGGGTTTTCACAATGGCACCAAAATGGCATTTGACCCACTTATGGTTGCGATCCACCTTCTGGTGAAGACTGAGGAGAAGCTCTCTTGTATTCATCACGCAAGGAGGAACGGGGCTTGCCGGACGAGTCTTAGTATCATCCCATGAGGAATAAGCTTCTGGCTCTCTAAACTGGCCATCAAGGGGCCTACTGCCTTCTTCAATCACAAATTTTCCTTTTCCTTCATTGGACTTGAAAGTCTTCTTGATGAGCCGGATAGGAGGCATATAACCAACATGGTTTTGGAAATCAGCGTGGAAGTTGATGCCTGTCCTTGTCCTGATGAATCTCATGATCCATGGGGCATATATCTTGTGATCAAAAGGACAGATAGCATTGTCGGCCTAAGTCCTCAAGAAGAAATCATGGATGTTGATAGGAATACAATTGATAATGGTGAAGAGTATATTCTTCCTGAGGCCTACAACATCTTCTTCATCATCATGGCCTTTGATCGGCGCGAGCACACTGCAGAGGATTCTGTAAACAGACCTAGGTGTGTACTTGAGCTCGTGGACGAGGAAGGTTGTTCTCGGAGATTTTCCTTCGGCCAAAGGCTTCATGAGGACTTCCATCATACCATTGGGAAGCTCACGCTCACCATAAAGCTTCACAGCCTCATCTGAGGGAATTGGTACAGGCAGTTCTCTGAGGAGTTCAGTAGCAGGAGCCTTGTAGTGAGTGTTTTGTGACATCCTATCAAACACCCAAGTGTTAATGTCTTCAGGGTTGCCGGATTTGTGAAGAGTGACATAGAACTGAAGAATTAGCTCGCTGTTCTAGTCAGAGATGTCGGAGCACATAGGTAGTAAACCAGCATCATGGAGTACACTGAGGACTGGCTCCAGGCACAGTATTGCTTCAAGTTCAACATGAGGAATGTGCCTGTGCTGGAATATCTTGTTTCGTCCGCATAGCACAGAGGCATACTAGTTCATCTGAGTCCTAGTCTAAAACTTCAGATGCCTCATTTGAGGCTTGTCATAGGGGTTCTCTCCAATGAAGTACATGCGTTCTTCAAAGAAATTTTCCTTTTGAAACTTAGGAAGCTTGGAGAATGGCTGACCTGAACTGGCTTAAGATTTTGCTGAGGAATTGGAGGGGAGACAACAATGGCAGTCTCTGGGTTGAGCACGATGAATTCATTGTCTTGGGCAGGTGCATTCTGCTCAGCATTTTCCTCAGGGTGAGGAATTTCAGCGGGTGGTACTTGAGGCTGAGGGGATGGAGCTGGCTGGGCTTCAGGCTGAGGGGCTTGCTCTGGCTGTGCATCAGGCTGAGGAATAGCTTCTTCTTGCTCAGTTTGAGGAGTTGGGTCAGCTTGTTCCTCATCTTGAGGATTCTGCTCAGAGCGTTGAATTTCATCAGCTTGAGGATTTTCAGTTTGTTCTTCCTCTGCTGGCTTGGTGGCAGATGCAGTTTCATCAGTTGGTGCAGCTGATGCTTGAACAGTGTCTTTCTGAGGAATGAAAGGCTGAGGACTATCGTCTATGTGAATTTCCACGTCAGTGTGTTCCTCAGAGGCGGCATCCTTCATTTCCTCATCTTCCTTTTCCGCTGAGTCATCAATGATGATCATTTCATAGGAAGGAGCGACATTCAGAGGCACAGGGTCTAGAGGAGCAGTTTCTTCAAGTGCTTTGAGGCGCTTGGCCTCAGTTTCTTCTTCTGCTGAGGAGGCCTTTCTCTTTTTGGCTTCCTTCTCAGTAGCCCTGGTTTTTTTCACGTCTGATGCAGACGGAGTCATCTTCTTCACCATTGAAGCTTTTGGTGAAGTGGTTCTCTTGACAGATTCTTCAGCTCATATTGAGGAACCAGCTGGAACAGAGTCATCATCTTGCTTTGGCGAAGCAGCTGGGCCAGGGGCAGTCTCATCAGCTGCAGCAAATTCATCAGCAGGAGTTTCCATGATGATTTCTTCAATATCCGGTTCATCCACACGACATTCTTGGTGTACTTCCGCAGCTTGAGGAGTTTCCTCATCATGAGGAGATTCATCTGCTGGCTCCTCAATCAGGGGCTGAGAAGTTGGTGCTGGGGGTGCGGCCTTCTTATTGTATTCATCAACATCACTAGTGGCCAGCTTGATGAAATTGCTCTTGAGAATTTTACGATCTGACAGCTTGGAGTACTTGTCAGTCAATTTCTTCAGCTCTGCCTGTGTTGACACCAGTGCATCAGGAGTTAATTTGAGGAGATTCTGCTTGAGGAATTTCTCCTTTTTAATCTTTGCAACTTTGGCCTGCCTGGCCTGCTGTTCTGTCCACTTGGCTTCATTGATGAAAGTGGTCACCATGTGACTGATGCCAGGGGGAAGCTTCAAATCATCAAGTGGAGTGTTTGGGTCCTCATACCAGATGTTGATGTAGTCAAGGAGGACCTTGTGGTCCATTGCCAAAGGAATGGCACTGCCTGATGCCTGAGCAACTATTTCCTGCTTGTTTCTGATGATGGTTTGTAGGGTTTCATCATCATATTCATCACTGCTCTCTGATGCAGACGGGACGGTGATGATTTTGCTGGGGCTTGGCAGAGTTGCACGTTCAGCAGTTACCAGAGTCTTCATAGGAGGTGTTGAAGACTTTGTCTCCGAGCTGGTTGCAGCTGGGAGTGAGGAGCTGGAGCTGGCGGTCATAGGCTTCATGACTTGCTTCTGTACTGGTTTCCCTTGAGGCTTTGGTGGTGGTGCTGAGGATTTTGGAGCTGAGGAGATTGGTACTGAGGGCTTTGGCGCTGATGGTTTTGGTGTTGAAGGTTTTGGTGCTGAGGGTTTTGTGACTGAAGCCTGAGCAGACTTCTTTTGAGGTTTTGGAGCCCTTGGCTTCGATGGCACATATTACATTTGAGGAATTTCTGAGCCAGAGGTTTCTGCGGCAGAGGAAGTTGCAGCAGCTGAGGCACGAGCTGAGGATTCATTGAATTTCCTCACGGCAGTTTCTGCCTGCTTCTTGAGCTTACCCAGATGCCTTTCTTTCTCATCTGGATAGTCATCAATGGTCATGAGGCTTGAGCGATGTGCTACTTGATGATCCTCAAGTGGGACCCGTCTGCCAGGGGGCTTCAGAGCGAATTTCTTCACATACTTGGGAGTCACAAACGTGTATTCCTTCCATTCCTTCCCCCATCGGCGTTCTATCTTCTGCAACCGTATCTTTCTCTTTGCCATTGTCTCATTTTCATCAGGCGTGCAATAGTCCAAATAGATATCCTCAGGGATATCTAGAGCTGTGTTTTGCTATAGTTTCTTTCCTCCCTTCTGTTTTCTGTCATCCTCCATTTTCTTCAGCTGAGGATTTTGCTGATGAGATTGAACTCTTGAGGATTTTGACGAGACTTGAAGATTTTCTTCCAGAAACGCTGCAAATGAGTTAATGTGATGAGAACCGAGAGATTCATCAGCTGACATGTGTGTACCTGTGAACAGAGTATAGCTGCGAGGAATTTGGAGAGGTCATATGCGTTCTCAGATTTGAAGAAAATGAAAAAGTTTGACAGTTTGAGGAATATAACAAGTGGTTGAGGAATTTTCCTAAGCATACTGTTCTCGGGTTCCAGAGTTGTACAGATCCGAAAATTCCCACAATTGAGGAATCTCATGAAAATCTTAGATGCTTAGCATAGTTCATCAATGATGTGGTGATAGGCAGTGTTTGAGGAATCAAGTGCTTATCGTTTCTTGAGGAAAAACAGATTTCATATAGAAGATGTAAAATTTTAGATCTAACTTGCTGTAAAAATGGGATTTATTTACCCTGGGAGGTGCGCACGAAGAACACAGAAAGGTGTGTGTGGAGAAGCTCTTCGGTCGTGTGTCCAATGCACCCTAACCCGGCGACAGAGGACGTCTACGGCGGCGGCGAACGAAGATGGTCCGACTCCAGCGTGGTTCCTACGATGGAGAAGTCGAGGCAGTGAAGCTCTTCCTCACCGGCGACGAGACTACCAGCGATGGCCCTAGGGTTCGGTGGTGTATGCTGTGGCAGGAGAGCGATGGAGCGAAGAAGAGTATGCCGAGGGGGATAAGGACATATTTATAGCCAAAAGTTACTGTTGGCGCGAAAATTTCGGACCAAACAGCCCCTGCCTCTATGTCTCCGCAGGACACGTGTAGCTCCCGAACGATGCGGTGGAGATAGTGGAGATCGTGGTTATCCGATCGTGGGAAGTGGGGTTCAGTTACTGTGTATTAAAGAAACAAGTTTTGAAGATTTGAGGATTTTCGTTACAAAGTCATCAGCTGACAAGGACGCAGTGAGGATTTTGAACAAAGTTTCAAGTAGAACGCGTATGAAGAATTGAATAGACTGGATGAGTATAACATAGAGGGAAAGTAGGGTCCGATCACATTCACTTAGCAGAAATATCAAACTGAAGAAATAGCTATAAGTGAATGCTGTTGAGGACTTGAAATCATAGTCTATCTAGTCAAATGAAAGTCATCAAGTGTGTTTTTTGAAGATTTTGTGATAAATCATCACAATGAAGAACAACTATTTTGAAGAAAAACACATTTTGAGGAAATAGAATATTTGAAGAAACTCAACTTGAGGAATTTCACATTGGGCGGTGGCATGACCCACCATATAAGAATGTTGATTACAGAAGCCGCGTACAATTGTCGTAGGGCCCTGAGAATCAATTTCTTCGTTGATTTCTCCACATTCAGAGTGATATTCTTCATTAGTTGAAGAAAATCAATTCATCATGTGTTGCACATCTAAGTCATCAATTTTGCATAAGTGCTAGGATGTGTGCATGTTTTTACAAAACATTTGAAGATTCTAAGATATTTAGCTCACACCGCAACTTGCAAAACCTTTTCTCGTCCAAGGGCTTAGTGAAGATATCTGCGAGTTGATCATCAGTCTTCACATGGTCGATGATGATATTGCCCTTGAGGACATGGTCCCCAAGAAAATGATGACGAATCTGGATGTGCTTGGTCTTCGAGTGCTGTAGTGGGTTGTATGCAATCTTGATCGCAATCTCATTGTCACAGTAGATAGGCACATTCTTCATGTTGATGTCGTAGTCCTTGAGGGTTTGCTTCATCCATAGTAATTGAGCATAGCAAGAACCAGCAGCTATGTACTCAGCTTCAGCAGTGGAGAGTGATACGCAGTTCTGCTTCTTTGAGGACCAGCAAACTAGTGATCTTCCGAGGAAATGGCATGTTCCAGAAGTTGACTTGCGATCCACACGGTCACCAGCATAGTCAGAATCAGAATACCCTACCAGATGAAGATTTGAGCCCTTGGGATACCATAATCCTAGTGTTGGTGTGTGAGCTAAGTATCGAAGAATATGTTTCACAACCTTATGGTGTGATTCCTTCGATTTTGCTTGAAAACGTGCACACATGCAAACACTAAGCATTATATCTGGCCTAGATGCACATAGATACAATAAAGAGCCAATCATAGAACGATATACGTGCTGATCGAAATCTTTACCATTTTCATCAGTGCCGAGGTGGCCGTTGGTAGGCATTGGAGTCTAGGCACCTTTGCATTCATGCATGTCGAATTTCCTCAGAACATCCTTGAGGTATTTCTCCTGTGAAATGAAGATTCCATTGCTTTGTTGACGAATTTGAAGACCTAAGAAGAATTTCAGCTCCCCCATCATGGACATCTGATATTCTTCACTCATCAGGTAGGCAAATTCATCACTGTATCGTTTGTCAGTACAGCCAAATATGATATCATCGACATATATTTGGCACACAAATAGCTCATTATCGTAGGATTTAGTGAAAAGAGTTGGATCGAGTGAACCAGGTTTGAAGCCTTTCTTCATGAGGAATTCCTTCAATGTATCATACCATGCCCGAGGGGCTTGCTTGAGACCATACAGAGCCTTTTTGAGTCTGAAGACTTTGTCTGGATTCTTTGGATCCTCAAAACCTGGGGGCTGAGCAACATATACTTCTTCCTCCAGCTTACCATTGAGGAATACACTTTTCACATCCATTTGATATAAGATGATGTTATGATGATTAGCATAAGCAAGTAGTATTCGAATAGCTTCAAGTCTAGCAACAGGTGCAAAAGATTCATCGAAATCTATTCCTTCAACCTGGGTGTAGCCTTGGGCTACAAGTCGTGCCTTGTTCCTCACCACTTGACCATCCTCATCTTGCTTGTTTCGGAAAATCCACTTGGTGCCGATGATGTTATGCTTGCGAGGATCTGGTCGTTTGAAGAGCTCCCATACATCATTCAGCTTGAATTGAGGAAGTTCGTCTTGCATAGCTTGGATCCACTCCGGTTCCAGAAAAGCCTCAGCAACTTTTGAGGGTTCTGTGATGGATACAAAGGAGAAATGCCCACAAAAGTTAACTAAGTGTGAAGCTTTTGAGCGAGTGAGAGGACCTGGTGCGTTGATGTCGTTGAGGATTTTGTCAAGTTCTACTTCATTTGCAATCCTCGGATGAGCTGGTTGAGGATTTTGTCTGGGCTGAGGAAGTGGTTCTGGTGCAATTTCCTCAGGAGCATCTTGTTGATTTTCATAAGTATTCGGGATTGTTTCTGCACCAATTTACTCAGTGGGGACAATGTCTTTAGTAGGCTTGAGCTTTATTGCTTCCTCAGGAGACAGCTTATCTGGATCAGAAGGCAATTGCTCTCTTTGCGAGCCATTAGTTTCATCGAACCGCACATCTACAGTCTCAACAACTTTGTTGTGATAGTTGTTGAAGACTCTGTAAGTGTGCGAGTCCTTTCCATAACATAGCATAAAACCTTCATGTGCCTTAGGTGCAAATTTTGAGCTATGGTGAGGATCTCTAATCCAGCATTTTGCACCGAAGACTTTGAAATAACTTACATTCGGTTTCTTGTCAGTGAGGAGTTCATATGAGGTTTTCTTGAGGAAGTTGTGAAGATATACTCTGTTGATGATATGGCATGTAGTGTTGATTGCTTCAGGACAAAAGCAACGAGGAGTCTGATAATCTTCAAGCATAGTTCTTGCCATTTCAACCAGAGTCCTGTTCTTCCTTTCGACGACACCATTCTGCTGAGGAGTATGAGGAGTAGATAATTCGTGAGTAATACCAAGTTCATCAAGATAATCACCAAGACTAGTGTTTTTGAACTCGGTTCCATTATCACTCCTGATATGTTTGATCTTGATGCCAAAGTTCGTCGAGGCCCTTAAATAAAATCGTTTGAAGATTTCCTGCACTTTAGTTTTATACACTATGATATGCACCCAAGTATATCTGGGATAATCATCAACTATGAAGAAGCCTTATAAAGATGCTGCATTGGTTAGTGTGGCATAGTGAGTAGGTCCAAATAGATCCATGTGAAGCAATTCGAATGGACGTGTAGTGGTCATGATTGTCTTCGAGGGATGCTTTGATCTGGTCATTTTCCCAGATTCACAAGCACCGCAGAGATGATCCTTGAGGAATTTGACTGATTCGATGCCGATGACATGCTTCTTCTTCACGAGCGTGTGCAACTTCCTCATGCCTGCATGACCTAGTCTTCGGTGCCACAACCATCCTTCTGAGGTTTTTGCTAGTAAGCAAGTGGCTGGTTGAGGACCTGTAGTGAAATCAACAATGCACAAATCCCCTCTTCTTACACCTTCGAAGACTTTGGATCTGTCAGATTCCATGATGACTACACATCTATATCTACCAAAGATAACAATCATATCAAGATCATAAAGCATCGAGACTGACATAAGGTTAAAACCAAGGGATTCAACAAGCATCACTTTGTCCAGATGCCTATCCTTGGAAATAACCACTTTGCCAAGTCCCAATACCTTGCTTTTACCTTTGTTAACATATGTGATTTGCTTCAGAGGTGATGGAGTTAGTGGAATATTCATCAGTAAGTTTTTATCACCAGTCATGTGATGTGTGCAGCCACTATCAAGAACCCACTCAGTATTCTTGGGTTTGTCATCCTGCAGATGAATTAGTATAGCTCACAATCTCATATGCTTCAGCTTTGAAGAATATGACACTAATTTCATCAGATCAGTAATTTCATCATAACAGAAATGTAAGGACGTGTGAAATATTTCTATTTCATCAATCATTAGCTTGCGTCCTATCAACCATTTCCTCAGGTCTCCAATGAATTCTTCTGATGATGATTTTCATCTGGAGACCTGACCTGCAGAAGTGATTAGTTCAATTTCTTCACCACCCACATCTGAAGGTGTGGCAAAGCATTCATCATCCTGCGAGCACCATATGAGAACGGTGGCATTCAAGCCAATGCACTTCTCTTAATAGTAGGGGGGTTAAAGTACTCATATGAGTATGCAGAGAACTGGTTAGAGGATTTATGAACATAATGATTTGAGGAGTAATGCTCATATTCATATTCCTTGTAGTTTCCGTGCATGTTAGATGCATTACCAGTTGAGGACGGATACGAGCATAGTTTTGACCAGTTGAGGATTTTGATCCTCTTGAAGACTTTGGTCCTCCTGAGGAATTTGATCTGGGGTTCAGATTCTCCAGTGGTGGTGTCATGAGGCCATTCACCTGAAGATTTTCAAGATAGGTTTTGGGAACCCAGATTTTCCTTAGGGGAGGGCCATTCGTGCAGTTAGTTCCAACATATCGAGAAAATACTTCACCAGATTGAGTTTTGAACAATTTATAGTTGGAGTCAAATGACTCATCCGAGGAATAGGATAATTCACATGAAAAGCCAGTTAGATTAGATGGATCAAAAGGAGGCCCAGTAGCAGCAACCCAAGAGGTTTTGGGATACTGCTCAGGTTTCCAATAAGATCCATCAGCATTTAATTTCCTCTCGAAGGCAATTCCTTCTTTCCTCGGGTTCCTGTTCAAGATCTGCTTTTTGAGCACATCACAAAGGGTTTGATGTCCTTTGAGGCTCTTGTATATGCCTGTCATGTACAATTCCTTCAACCCTGCATTTTCATCAGTAACATTTGTGTTTTCCTCAAGTGAGGGAATAGACACAACACGTGCAGTTAAAGAATTTGTAGCAATAGCAGCATTTGATGATTCTGGTGAGGAATTAGCAGTTTCGCGTTCAATGCATTTAAGACATGGAGGAATGAATTCAACTTGACCAGCGCTGATCTAATGAGCTAGTAATGAAATATTTTCCATACGAAGATCATCATGAGACATCCTCAGCTTCTCAAGATCAAGCTTCCTTTGAAGAAATTCATAGGAAAGCTTCTCATGATCAGTGAGGAGTGTATCATAACGATCCTGAAGATTATCAAATCTAGACTGAAGACTTTCACATCTTCAGTGAGGATTTGGGTAAGGTTCATTTCATCATTCAACAGATCATCACTTTTATCTAGAAGTTTCTGAAGCTTTTCGAGGGCAGTTTGTTGTTTAGTGGCAATGATAGCAAGTTTACTATAACTGGGTTTCTTATAATTATCAGGTTCACAGTCACTTGAATTAGAGGAGGAGGCATTATTTGGTACCTTTGAACCTTTTGCCATGAAGCAATAGGTTGGAGCGAAGTCATCAGCATAGTCATCAGTGCGGATGGTGCTATCATTTTCTTCAAGGTTGAAGATTGACTTGCTCACGAAAGCGGTTGCCAGTGTAAGACTAGCCTGTCCGGATTCTGAGTCATCATCAGAACCCTCTTCTTCATCACATTCCTCTGATTCTGCCTCGGAGTCCATTTCCTTGCCAATAAGTGCCCGAGCCTTTCTGAAACTAGTCTTCTTGTGCGATGAGGGCTTTGAAGATGAGGATTTTGAAGATTTCTTACTCTTCTTCGAGTCATCAGAACTGTCATCCTTGTATTTCTTCTTCTTTGATTCCTTTCCCCAATGGGGACAATCAGCAATGTAATGACCTGATTTCTTGCACTTGTGAGATGTTCGTTTCTTGTAGTCCTCTGATGAAGATTCTGATTTCCTCATGTCTCTTCTGGAAGATTTACCGAACTCGCCACGTCGTGTAAATCTCTGGAATTTCCTCACGAGCATTGCAAGCTCCTGTCCAAATTCTTCAGGGTCACAAATGATGTCATCTGTATCTTCGTCTTCAGATGAGGAAATTTCTCTAGCCTTCGGTGCACGTGGTCTGGAATAGCTTTGTTCATATAGATCTCTCTTTTCTTCTAGCTGGAATTCATGAGTATTTAGCCTTTCTAGTATATCACCTGGATCAAGCATCTTGTAGTCTGGTCTTTCTTGAATCATCAGAACTAAAGTATCAAATGAAGAATCCAAAGATCTCAGCAATTTCTTCACAACTTCGTGATCAGTGATGTCTTGAGCTCTGAGTGCTTGCAGTTCATTTGATATGTCAGTGAGGCGATCAAAGGTGTCTTGGCAGCTTTCATTGTCATGTCTCTTGAAGCGATTGAAGAGATTGCGACGAATATCAACACGAGAGTCACGCTGGGTTGATAGTCCTTCATTAACCTTGCATAGTCTCTCTCATATCAGTGTTGCAGAGCCCAAAGCACTTACTCTTCCAAACTGGCCTGGGCTTAGATGGCCATAGATAATGTTCTTCGCTTGAGAATCGAGTTGCTTGAATTTCTTCACATCAGCAGCAGAGACACTGGCAGAGATGATGGGGACGCCATGTTCCACAATATACCAGAGATCATTATCAATAGCTTGTAGATGCATTTGCATTTTGTTCTTCCAGAAGGGGAAGTTCTTTCCTTCGTAGGTAGGACATGCTGCAGTCACCTTAAACATGGCTGCAGTCGACATAACTAAAACTCCAGGTAGTTAAACCAAAGTCACACAGAACAAGGGAGTACCTTGCTCTGATACCAATTGAAAGTGCATTATATCGACTAGAGGGGGGTGAATAGGAGATTTTTAGAATTTCATCATTGAGGAAATTCCTTTTGAGGAAATTACTCACTGATGACTAACTTTCAGCGGAAACAGTAAAGGATCAGAAGTGCGGAGTTTAACAACAGCAATTTTGCAGAGTGAAGAATGTGAAAACATATTGCACTATGAGCAGGCACGCAAAATGCAGATGAGGATTAACTGACGTGAAGAATTTGGGGTTGAGGAAATTCAGAGAAAGTCTTCAGCAAATTCTTCAAACAGTCGTAGTGAAAGTCATCAACACATAATACGAGAAAAGTAAGGAGTTGAGGAATTAGAACCCGTTTCTCAGTGAAGACAGTCGTTGATGACCCATTTCCAACTGCTGTGATAGTCGTACATCTGGTATGGAGCGGCTTGGTATTGAAACCAAAGGACACACAGTCCCTACCGTATTCTCCTTGAGCTAAGGACACACAGTCCTCGCCCAATACTCGTGGTACGTCTTCAGGGCAGACTTCCAAACCCTCACAAACTTGGTCACCCGACGATCCACAATTGACTGCTGGAAAGCTCTAGACCATGACGCCTAACCATCTGGAGGATGCACAGTCCTCAAAGGTAAAAGGCTTCAGTCCCACACAAGAACAACTTCTTCAGTGATGCTCAATCACTAGGTTTGGTTTTAGGTTTCGGTGTATGGTGTATTTCCTCACTGATGAATTACTCTCGAAGGCTCTGAGGAATTGGGTTGCTCTTATGACAAGTGTCAGTATCTAACGGTGCAGCCAACCAGCTAATGGTTGTGGGGGTGGCTATTTATAGCCTGGTAGCATCCCGACATGATTTGACACCAATGCCCTTAAATAATATGACCGTTGGGGTGGATAAGACCAATGACTTGGCATGGCTATCGAAACGGTCGGAACCCTCAACTTTGAGAGTCCTCATGTCACACGTATTCCTCACTTGAGCCTTTTGATAGGATTAGGCTTGGGTTGAGCATCATGAGGAAATTCATTCCATAGTGTAACTTCGACCCCCTTTAACAGTACGGTGTTCCTAGTACTCAAATGCGAAGAAAATAAAACAGAAAGTGTTAATCTTCATGCTTCAAATTCTTCAGAGTGATATTCTTCAGGACACACCGGACTTCTCCATATCAGTATCTTCATGAGGAATATCAATTTCATCGCAGATTACTCGCGATTCATTTCTTCAGCTTTAGACCAATTTCTTCAACTGAAGACATACATTTTTAGGTGTCGATATTCTTCAAATATCTCAAACTCCTCAATGACTTATAGATCATGTGAACACTCACAAACAGATTAGATACTTAACCTATAAGTCTTCAAACCACCAAAATCACTAAGGGGCACTAGATGCACTTACATTGTTCAACCAATGCCTTCCTGGCTCTTTGAGCTTTAATGGTAGGTGTTTTATGGCGTGGCGGTCATCTCCCGAGCCATGTGAATGTGCGGAAGCAAATCTTCAATCCATACAGTCGGTTCTATTGTCGCATCATACTGCTTGATATTTATGGGTTTAAATCCTTCGAGGAACTGATGCCGCATCACCTCATCTGTGCAGCACATTGGGTGGACAACACCCCTTATATGAGCTATATCATGTTGGAGATCATACGAGATCCTACCGCGCTGTTGTTCCCAAACTCCATCGTCCTGATTGGTTTGATCTTGGTACCTATCATGTGTGGCGGGAGTGTGACCCCTACATCTGTAAATCGATCTTGTCTATCCTGTTCTAGACTTAATCTTCCATCATAGGTCAAATGTGTCTCTGGGTTGAGCTAGATCCCTTCTCCTGCCCCTTCCTCGAGATGGTGGTATGGTTGGTCGTCTTGTGTGAATCTGGGTGGTTCAGGATCTAAGGCCTCATTTTCGAACAATGGCAGCAAATGGTGACATGGGTAGCTTTTAGTTTGCCCCTATCATTCGTGGCCGCACCCCTCTTCGGCGGCTAGGACTTTCGTCCATCTTTCGGTGATGGAGTCCTGTTCGGCTTTAAGTTGCCTCTCCTTTAGTTTAAGGCTCCAAGCAGTGGCTATGAGCTATCGCTTGAATGCTTCTTGATCCAGTGGGTCTTCGGGAGCGATGAAATCCTCGTCTCCCAAGCTATCCCCCTCCTCGACTAGAGGGATGTAGTTGCTGTCTTCGGAATCGTCGAGATCCTGAGGCTTGTCTAGATCCATGTAACCCGGTAGGTCGGGGTTGTATTGCGGGTCTGCAAGTTCTAGGGATTCAGCGGGATTTTTTGTATCCTCATGGGTGCAGTTATCTCTAGTTCCCACATTACTTTCCTTCCCCTTACGAACTTTAGGATTTTTGCGCTCGTGATGGCGCGTGACGGGTTCCTCGTCACTGTTTTTGACCGGGGTGTCATCCTCTCTTTTCCCTCGGACGCCATTGTCCTTAGGGGTGTCCACCATGTAGACATCACGCGTGGAGGTGGCAGTCCATTCTCCCATTACGTGAGAACCAGGTGATCTGATAGTCGTGTCAATATCTTTCCCTTCCTCTTAGGAGAAGTCTAACAGATCGGTTAGATCTTTGATAGTGCCTATGAAGTGGGTGGTGGGTGGGGAATAAAGTTCCCCGCACCTTGACTCAGAGCTATAAGGATCCTGGATTGAGACCGAGCCATCCGAACTATGCATGGCTTGGGTTCCGCTCATCGTCTCGTTTGACAACGGGAGATTTGCTGGACTAGTCCTAGCAGCTATGGTGGAGTTGACCTCCAATGCATCAGCATAAGAAGTGTGTTCGAGCGAGGTCACCCCTGGGCCTTCAAACACAACGGTCGAACCTAGTCTCAAGGTCGGATAACGAGTAGACACTATCCTGAACTCGAGGTTGGGGAGAGCACCCAAAGCTAAGGTTCGGAGTTTTAGATCTCTTTGGTCAAAGCCTAGACCTCAGAGAGGATCATACCTCCTTGGGCGTCGGTGACATACTCTAAGTCACCGAACTTGAATCTTTGGGCCGGGTGAACCTGTTGATCTAGTGATAAACTGCCTTGACGCGCGGGATAGTACTGCCGAAAGCAGGGGGTGGTTGGTGATAAAGATATCCCCGACATTGATGTTCTCGCTAATGACCAAGTGAGCCATCAATCCATTAGATGATCCTGCAACGGAACTCTCAATGAAAGCACCAATGTCGGTGCCAAAACCGGCTGATCTCTAGTAGGGGGTCCGAACTATGGGTCTTGTGTTGATGGGTAACAAGGGACGAAGGAGACAATGTTTAACAAGTTCGGGCCCTCTTGATAGAGGTAAAACCCTATGTCTAGCTCTTTTTGTATTCATGAAGTAGTATAGAGTACAAACTTAATCTACCTCAAGATCGATTGTTGTGGTCTAAAACCCTAATCGTAATGAGCTTAATGTGTCCTACAAACTATGCCCCCTAGTTTATATATATATATATATATATATATATATATATATATATATCAAGGATGGTAGGGTTACACAAAGTCGGTTACACCAAGAAAGGAATATGTCGATTACCACGTCGCTTTGGATTGCACGCCAAGTCTTCGGAAGAGGCCGTCTTGATTTTAGTACCAGCAATGATGATCGAATGGCCAAGGAGTGAGACCCATGGGAATAGATTAGCGGCTTGAGGACCCCTTAGTCTCGGACTCCCTCAGTCGGAATGTGGACGTGTCATGAAACTCGAGTGACCATGCCAACGTTTGACTAGTCCTCGTGAGAGAGAAGTCTCATATGTGGGATCTGGGAGATCTCCCCACGCCCACGGATGGACGACCAAGCCGAGAGGGTGGAACTGAAGGTCGGCATGGGGGATCCTCCGATGGATATCGTGATGGAGGACGTCATGGAAGACCGAGTGAACCGGGTTTCCTCGGTGAAGGCCCCAACTCGAACTTCAAGCCGGACGACTCGGACTTCCATAGCCAAGACAACTTCTCTTCCTCTAGTTTCATCAATCGTGGCTCCAACTCCTCCTCTTGAGCATGTTCCTGAGCTGGCCTCCTCTACCCTATTCACTCTGCATCTGACCCATCAAGATCAAGTGGGTGCCAGCATGGAGGCACTCATTTGGAAGGAGTTTATGAACAATCAGCTGAGGGAGGCTTACGACGCGAGAACAATGTTGAAGACCAATGTCCGAGTAAATACCATGGTGAGTACTGTTTTGAGTCTTTTTTTTTGTGTGAATGCGTGCTTTTATTTCCGAGTGGGTTTGCACGGGGCACACCACTAGGTGTCTTTTGGTTCCAGTGGGACAGGGCCCGCTGAGTGCACCAACTGGTTGTCGTTGACTGAAGCAATCAGGAGTAGTTTTAGAACTTGGTTGTTGGCATGCTGACACCCGGAGTGCCACCTTCCACTTGGCTTGTCGAGTGTCGGTTTCTGGAGTTAGAAATTTCTGAATAGTTTGACATGTTCGCTCAATTAGTTGCGTCTAGAGGGGGCTGAATAGACATTTAACAAGATATATGAGTAGTTTTTTATTTGCTTGAAAATTAGGCAGATTTTGCACAACTTAAGTAGCTTCCAAAGTTTCTACACATGCATACCTCAAGGTTAAGAACAGGAAAGTAAATAACGTGCATTTGCAAGGAACATAAAAGGATCGTAGAGTAGGAAGATCAAACATAATGAAGACACGTAATTTTTTGGGGAGGTTCCGATAGGTGGTGCTATCGTACATCCATGTTGATGAACACTTCAACCCATGAAGGGTAACGGTTGCACGAGTCGACGAAGGGATCCACCTACAAGGGCTCCAAAAAGAAGAAACCTTGTCTATTCCACCATGGCTTATGTCCACGAAGGGCTAGCCTCACTCGGGGTAGATCTTCACGAAGTAGGCGATGACCTTGCCCTTACAAATTTCTTGGTTCAACTGCAGACGATTTCGAGGGTCCCAAGTGACACATAACCAATCAAGGAGACACCACTATCCAAAAGGTATTTGACATGGTATGGATGATGAAATTCGTGCTCTAGTGCTTCAATAGATAGTCTCCTCAACACTCAATCACTCTCTCGTAGAATTCGACTTGGTAGAATAGATTTATTGGGTGGAAAGCAACTTGGGGACGCTACAAATCAAGACTCATATGGTTTGAGTGCAAGATCTTGATCTCAACACATGAGTAGGTAGTTCTCTCACACAAAATGAATGGTGGAAGTGTTTGCTTGTTCTGAGTTCTCTTTCTACGAATGAGAGGCGGGTGGAGGGGTATATATAGCCATTTCCAAAAATCCAACCGTTGCAATATTATTACCCAACTAGATGGAATCGAAGTAAAAACTCGGTTGCGCCGACTAGTGCAAAATGTCGTAACTTTTAGCATTTTGGTGAGAGCAAAGGATGACATCTCGATAAGACCGATTCGGTTGGACTACGCACTTCAAGTGAGTCGGTGGCTCCAAGATATAAAACTCACAATTTCCAAAGTTAAATACCTCGTACCCATAGAGGTGGTCATTCCTTTTCAGCCGCACCGAACCAAAACTCGGTTGCACCGAGGTGGTAGGGTTTGGCTTGGATTCTATCTAAGGAAAACTCGGTGGAATGCATGAGCACACACACAATAGAGATGACATCACAAGTCATCTGTACCTTGGATATATGAATCAAATATTTGTAATAAAATGTCACCATGTTCAAGACTCACTCTTGCAAACAATATGTGCAAGACACAAAAGATCATCCTAAACATGGGTATGATGCATATACTTACCTTGAAATTGTGGTGCAATTTAACGAGAGAAACACACTTGAGAAAACATGGTTAGATAACACAAAAATGTTTATTTCGTACCAATGCAAAATGTTTCAAATGTACCAATATCTCGAAGACATGTAGAAAATAGTATTCTATTAAAATGGACATGTCGCCAAGAAGACCTGTAGAACTTTTGTCCCTTGAAAATGGTTTTCCTTTTCCTCTCCCACTTAATCTTTAGCATGTAGATATTGGGAGTAGGTAGGGTGAGACAAGTGTAGAATGAAAACACAAGATTAATACATAATCATCAGTCAAATCAAAAGTCACTAGTCTCTTTGTCCTTTTAAGGATGTTGATATGATTTTATTTGTCCCCCTTAATGTCTATAAGTGTGTTTAGACTATTCTCCCCCTCAATTTTTGAATTTAAGATTCAAACATTTTCTCCCCCTTTGGCATCAATACCCAAGAAGGGTCAAAGGGTAAGGGATCCTTGAGACAAAGGGTAATAGAGGAGTTTTTGTGTGAAAATGACAAGATTTGGCAAAGAACACAAGCAGTAGCAAATGTCAGAGACTCTGAGGCAATGTTGATTAGTAGAATCAAAAATGGTATGCGTAGCACGGGGAAATATATGTGGCATCAAAGCGTTTCATGTTGGTTGCACCAAACAAACTCTGAGCAGTTTATCTGCTATGTCGGTGACGCTGATTCCTTTCGCTTAGAGAATCCGGGTTGCAAACAAAAACTTGCAAAATTATTCTTGGCTGATTTTTTCAAAGTTATTTTTGAGAGAAATCTATTGGAGTTGCAAGGAACTTTCAATAAAATTTGCAAGAAATTTTCAATAATATTTGCAAGGAATTTTCAATAATATTAGCAAGGAATTTTCAGTAATATTTGCAAGGAATTTTCAATAAGGTGAGCACTGAATGGTAGCAATAAAGCAAGCAACAAAATATGGTCCATTCATTTTCTTTCATCTAGAAGATGGACGGAAACTAGGTAACCTATATTAAAGTAGATTGACTTAAGGAGTCAATAAAGAATATTTGATCATTGGTCATACCTATCATTAAGCTCAAAATGGGGTTACCTTAAGCATTTTGATATTTTCATATCACTTAAATTGCTTTAACTCCTGAACTGGAGTAAAGCTTATTCAAGGATATGATTACATACCTTTGAAAGATGTTGATGACGTAGCATGTAGACGGACTTGTTGTGACTGCTCAAATGTTGGATTTTGGAGAAATCTGTGGGGACCCCGATCCTAAGCCATAGGAATCCAGCGTGTAACACATCGTATCTCTTGGCGGTCTCATGCACGGTCAACCCCACGGCTGCCACCTTACCTTAGCCGGGACCGTTTGCGCCTTTTGACTCACGTATGCATTTGTGTCGCTAGCATTCCAATGTCAAAGAACCCGGGTCGACATAACTAGTCATAAGCACAAGTTGCTCAAGTGTACAGAGACAAGCATACATAACCCAGCAAAGTAGGTGTCGGTCATCAGCAGGTGTAGACGACTCGTAGCAAGCTACAAGGACTTTTATTACACCGCGTGACATTTCCCCGTAGGGATAGACACAACAACTAAAAGGGATACATGTCGGTCAACCAATGTGTCCAGATTAGTAGCGGACTACCAAGGCTCGATGGAAACACAAAGGGTCATTTCTTTGTATAGAGAGCTACTAGGGGCATACGACTAGGTGTTGAATCCCATACATATCACAGTGCACCACATGTACGCATGACATAATCGATATGCATATATACAACAATGGCATCACAACATAACCATACAACATCACAACATTTATTTAGAAGACTCGGAAGAGTCTTGCATAATATGTTCATACAGGTAGGGATCACACAACCCGACACTCAAGTCATACAAGCATAGTCATACAAACCAAGCGGGAGCATTGAAGCTATCTGAGTACAGACAGTTGAAAGGAAAAGGCATAAAGCCTGACTATCTACATATCCCTTCTGAAAGGGGCCAGGTCGTAGCTGGGACACAAGCTACTCATTATCATCGAGGTCTAGATAGAACCCACCTGTTGGCTCGTGGGTATCCTCTGCAACATTTATTAAGCAAACATGAGTACAAAAGTACTCAGCAAGTCTTTAGAACATATCTATCTACTCATGCACATGTATCAATAAAGGGGGGTTGTGGGGTTTCATGCAGCAAGCCAGCTTTGACTCTTTGCTAGACTAAACTACCATTTTTAAATTGTTTTAACAACTTTGATAAGTCGTACACGAGTCCACTACCACCACAACAATACACTATCATGGACTCCTTTCCATCTCCCTATGGAAATGCCATACATGATACTCAGACTTATCTTGATACTTTTATGAGTAGCCATTAAAGTTAACTATGAACAACATATGTCTCCAAGTAGTCCATATCCGCGGCTGCGACTATTCGAATAGATCATAACCCTGCAGGGCTGTACTTCTTCACACACGCTCTCGCCACTTATCGCCATGTGCACGTCATGCACTTCGGCAACCTTTAAGCGGAAGCCCAGCGAGGGAGTCGACCATGACTATTAACCATGCTACTACCTAGTCCAGGTTTATCGCCTATTTGAGACTGAACCCGCACGGAAGTCCGGCCAAGGTGTCCGCCACGGCCCCAAACAATGTGCGCAGGGTTCCCAATCCCACCATCCGGGTGCCACTTGGTACAATGTCCCACTGCCTACCGAAACATAGCCCACCTCTAAGGTCAGCACTATGCACGGCCTCCAACATGACTATAAACACCAGAAACTACTTGTAACTCCTGGACGGAGTACTAGGCGATTAATAAGCCGAGAGGGTCAATTAAGTATCCCAACGTGTGGTAGTATCTAGTCTTGGATTACATACAAGGAATTTAGTTCCTAAGGACGATTCCGATGAAACAACCCGCCATGTACTCCTACATAGCCTTTCATCGGTACCTTTACCAAATCAGGTTCCACACTTATTCTTTGTCACTAGAACACATTCAACTATTCCGATTCATCACCCATATGAAACAGACCTGACACAACTCTAGGCATAGCAAGCATAGCAGGATAAGACACATCATGGCTCAAGCAAATTCCAGGTATGCTAGGTTGCAAGGTTTGGCTATTTACTGTGACAATGACAGGTCATGCAAAGGAATAGGTTCAGCTACCGAAGTAAAGCATTTGAAATATTTTGTCCTAATGCAATAAGTGGGAGTAGGAGTAAGAACATGGGGTTATATCGGGATGATCAAAAGGGTGCTTGCCTTGTTGTTCAGCAGAGGGATTAAATCTATCAATCAGATATTCGGACGTATCCAGGAGGGCAGAGCCTATCGAAATAATAACGACAATCAATAACATTCATATACAACAATATGATGCATGACCATGGCATGAAATGAAATGTAGCATGAGCTAGTGTGGCTATCAAACCTTTGGTTTGATACTGATTTGAATTCAAATTCAAATACTATTTAAAATGGGACATTTATTAAATTCCTTTAATTGATTTGACCTGATGTTGTTTCATAACTTTGTTTGTCATGCATGAAAGTAGCACCATTGTGTTTATTGTATTTTTATGATCAATTTGCATATCTTATATGTGAGATTTGGAGTTATATTCAGTTTTCTATGAATTTCCAAGGTTTTGCACTTATTCTAGAATTCTTATAAAACAAAAATAGTATTATTACATCAGCATGACATCCGCAGGTCAATCTGGCCGTTGAAAGTAAAACCTGACCAGTGGGACCCACTGGTCAGTGACTCTGGCAAGATTTTAATTAAACTTTAAGTTAATTAGTTAGTTAAAAGAGGCTGCCCCACCTGTCATAGGCTCAGGGGAGTCAACCCACCGGTGGTGGGGGTCAAACCCACCGGTGTTGAGCCACCGATGGCTCCAGGGACGGCGGAGGGCATCGGCAATGCTCCTCCGGCGACCAAATGAGAGGCGGATGTCACTTGAAGAGCGGCCACTCGTCCGCGAGCTCATTTTTGCAAGTCTCAGGGGTTGAAACGGCCGGAGATGACGCCGGCGACGATCTCAGCGGCTGCCGAAGCTCGGGCAACGTCGAGATCAACGAAATAGAGGGCAAAAGGGTTGGGGTTTGGCTCCTACATCATCTACACGCCACACTGAAGCTGATGGTGGTCTCAGATGGACCAACCCATCATCGGAACATCACCGACGACGAGCTCCTGCGACAGCTCTCATCAGGCTCTAGTGGAATCGGGCGCTAGGGCACGGGATCGATGGGGAAAAGAGGGGGGAAACCATCCTGAGCTCTCAGGGGTTGTAGAGACATCGAGAGCGGGCTCGGGGACGGCCTAGAGAGGGAGAACGACGGCGGTGAGCTTCAGTGATCCGAGGAGGAAGACGACGGTTTCGGGGCAATGCAAGGCTCGAGGGCTTGCTTCCTTTGGCGGAGACGACGTGTTGGACGAGGAGGAGTGAACGACGTGCTCGGGGAGGCTTGAGGTGGCCAGAGACGACGGTGAGCCCGAGCTCAAGCTCGGCTCTAATGGCGGCCGAGAGAGAGGGGCACAGGGGAGCGAATGAGGAGAGGGAGAGAGCTGGAATGGGTCGCGGGAGGTTATCCCTTCGCGGCAAGCGCAACGGGGAGGCCAGGAAAGCACTCAGGTCCGTCGCCGCGCCAGAGAGAGCGGCGGCCACCTCCTGCTGCTCGCTGGCAAGAGGAAGACGACACCGAGGGAGATGGGCTGGACCAAGGTAAGCGTTAGATGGGTCTTTTTCATTTAATTTCATTTCTAATTTTTGTTTTAACCTTTCTAACATTTGTTTGAGTTCATTTTTGGCTCCAAACTATTTCTGAAATAGTGAAAATAATGTTGGGGTGTTATTTGGAATATTTCCAAACCCAAATAAAGAATTCAACAATTTATGAAATTTTGAAATATTTGAAATTACATATATATGGCTGATTTCAGTGGCTTTTGTGTTTTAAATAAAATGCTAAAAGTAATTTTAAAAAGAAATCCACCCCTGAATTGTTGTTTCCAATATATCTCAAAAATGATGAACTTTTATGAAGGCCATTTTGAGTTCATTGTTTTATCACAATTTTGAATTGGGTTGAATATGAAGTTGCTAGGATTTTTCTCTTTGATTTCTATTTTCACTTTTAAATGCAATATTAAACATGAGCACAATCTTGCTAGACTTCAAATATAAACTAGGGATGTGACAACTCACACCCACTCAATAGAATCTCGTCGCGAGATTTGGAAGTCGTCGGGAATAGCGCGGGATACTCAAGTCGGAGATGGTTCTCTCTTCCCATGTTGCCTCTTTTTCAGAATGATTTGACCACTGAACTTTAAGAAACTTGAGGTTTTCGACGTTGAGTAGTACACTCAACTTGATCAAGAATACGAATAGGGTATTCTCGGTATGAAAGGTTATCTTGGAGATCAAGCGTTTCATGGTCCACTTCACGGATAGGATCCAAGAAGCAACACATGAGTTGCGAGATGTGGAAAATATCATGAAACTTGGAAAGATGCGGAGGAAGTTCCAACTGGTAGGCAACTTCTCCTTGTTTGGCAAGAATGCAAAAAGGACCTATTTGCCTTTGATACCAAAGCGATGGGTACCCTTCAAAGGTGTATCCCGAAGGTAAGCCTTCTCGTCAACTTCAAAGGTCACAACGTTATGATGACGATCATATTGGCTCTTTTGACGAGATTGGGCTATTTTAAACTATTCACGAATAATGCGAACTTGCTCTTCTGCTTCCTGGATCATATCCGGACCAAAGAGTTGCCTGTCTCCGGTTTCTGACCAATGAAGAGGTGTTCGACATCTTCGTCCATAGAGAACTTCAAAAGGGGCTTTGCCCAAGCTTGATTGATAACTATTGTTACAAGCAAATTCGGCGAATGGAAGGCACGTCTCCCGATTCATACCGAACGATATAACACAAGCTCAAAGCATATCCTCTAGGATTTGATTGACTCTTTCTACTTGACCACTTGATTGAGGATGGAAAGCAGTGCTAAAATATAGGTGAGTCCCCATGACATTCTGAAAACTTCCCCAAAAATGAGAAGTAAAAATACTTCCACGATCTGAGTTAATCTCCAGAGGGACACCGTGAAGAGGCACTATTTGAGAAATATATAACTCTGCTAGCTCGCTAGCTGTTATACTCTCACGAACTGGATGAAAATGAGCTACTTTGGAAAGACGGTCAATGACCACAAATCCAGTGATGAAATCCATACTGACTTTATCCCATTTCCATTCAGGAATAGCTAAAGGTTGAAGGGTGCTAGCAGGCCTTTGATGTTCTGCCTTAACTCGACGACAAACGTCGTAGTTAGTAACGAACTCAGCAATTTCACTCTTCATCCTAGTCCACCAAAACCTCTGGCGTAGGTCCTGATACATCTTAGTACAACCAGGATGAATGGTGTGAGGAGAATCATGAGCTCCTTAAGGATCAATCGCCGCAGACGTTTTCTCTTAGCAACCACACCTTGCTCATTAGTAGAGAAATCCCTAGCGTTTCCGCTAGCAATATTCTCCTTGATCCGGGATATACCCTTATCATATGTCTGCACAGCTATGATTTGATCCCTAAGAGTAGGTTTCGCCACCAGGTTAGAAAGGAATCCTTGAGGAACAGTGTGGAGGTTTAACTTCCAAAATTCCTCATAGAGACGTGGTTGACCTCGTTGTAGCATCAGATTGTTACAATAAGACTTACGACTTAGTGCATCAGCCATGACATTGGCCGTCCACGGTGTGTAAGTTATCCCTAAGTCATAATCTGAGATCAACTCAGCCCACCGTCTTTGCCTGAGATTCAAATCCGGCTGGGTGAAGATATATTTCAGACTTTGGTGATCAGTGAATATTTCGCAACGATTACGAGGAAGGTAATGTCACTGGGTTTTTAGTGCATGGACTACAGCTGCAAGCTCAAGATCATGTGTGGGATAATTATCCTCATGTAGACGCAACTATCGAGATGCGTATGCAATCACATGATGATCCTCCATGAGAATGCAACCTAATCCTTGTCGCGAGGCGTCGCAATAGATAACAAAGTCCTTAGAGAAATATGGTGGTAGAACACAGGTGCAGAAGTCAGACGTCTTTTTAGTTCCTGAAAGCTATAGTCACACTATGGTGTCCACTCGAACTTTTTATCTTTCCCGAGGAGTTCAGTTAGAGGCTTTGCAACCTTGGAGAAGTTCTCGACAAAGCAAGGACAATATCTCGGTAGATCAAGAAAACTCCTAACTTGCTTAATCGATTTAGGTTGAGTCCAATCAAGGACAGCTTGAACTCTCTCGGGATTGACAGCAATACCCTTACCGGAGATTACGTGGCCTAGATAGGTCACTTCTGGTTACCAAAATTCACATTTTGAAAACTTGGCATAAAGGCGATGCTCTCGAAGTTTCATCAATACCAGCCTTAGATGCTCGGCATGTTCTTGTTCATTCTTCGAGTAGATGAGAATATCATCGAGGTATACCACGACGAATTTATCCAAATACTCCATGAAGATTCAATTCATCAAGCGAGAGAAGGTGGCTGGGGCATTGGTTAAACCGAAGGACATGACGGTGTACTCGTATTGGCCATAACGAGCGACAAAAGCCGTTTTTGGAATGTCCCCGTTCTTGATCTTGATTTGATGGTAACCCAACCTCAAATCCATTTTGGAGAAGACTGAGGATCCAACAAGCTGATCATACAGTTCGCTGATCCTGGGGAGCGGATACTTGTTCTTTATGGTGACCATGTTAACTGGTCGATAATCTACAACCATCTGATCCATTCCATCCTTCTTCTTAAGGAAGAGAACGGGACAAGCCCAAGGAGAAGAGCTAGGATGGATGTATCCTTTATTCAAGGCCTCATCTAGTTGTTTCTTAAGTTCGGCTAGCTCTAAGGGTGCCATCTTATAGGGTCTTCTGGCTATTGGGACAGTTCTTGGAACAAGATCTATCACAAACTCCACATCCGTGTCAAGTGGAATTCCTGGCAGTTCTTCTGGAAAAACATCCGAGATGTCACGGACTACCGGAATGTCTTCAAGTTCTAGAAGAGGACTAGCATTGAGGGAATAGAGTTGGCATTTGGCAACTCTATTTGAGACATTAACTATCTCACCCGAGGGATGGGTAAACTGAACAGTTCTAGAATGGGTATCAATCTTAGCATAATGGGCTGACATCCAGTCCATACCCAAGATGATATTGATATCTGAGGATTTCAGGGCTATCTATCATGCTAGAAAAACTAGCATGTCTACTAGGATTTCATTGTCATAACTTATCCTAGAAGTTTGCCATTTACTACCTGGGGTTTGGACAACTAATGGGATTGGCATATCACAAAAGGACATGTTATGCAACTGAGCATAACTTTCGAAAATGAACGAATGAGATGACCCAGTGTCAAAAAGAACGGATGCTGGGTGATGATTGACAAGGAGCGTACCCAAAATGACGTCCGGATCCTCCGCATGCTTCTTCTCCTGAAACATAATTCACGCGGCCACACACAGGAGTTGGCTTCACATAATATGCTTTGCCCGGCTTGCCTTGCCCAACAGACTTCCCAGGTTGCTTGGCAGCTAAATTCTGAGGGCACTCTCATGAATAGTGTCCTGGTCCTCCACACTTGTAACAGGTCACCTGATTGGCACGTGGTGCAGCATTGCTAGCTGGACCACCATAGGTCTTTGCTGGATGGTTGGTCTGGTTCACCTGAGGCGCCACATAGGATGGCCTCGGGGTATATCTTAGTGGCAGAGAGCTATTCGGCACCCACAACCTGCGTTTCGGAAAGGCGGAACTGGATGAGGAGCCAGAGTCGCGAGAGTGCTTCTTCCTGGCTTCATAGTCGGTATGACCAGTCTCGACACTGATCGCCTTGTTGACAAGAGCTGGGAAACTTGTACATTCATGAAGGCGCAGGTCACGACAAAGTTCGGGGCTCAGACCCTTGCAGAATCTTGCTTGCTTCTGGGCGTGGGTTGACACCTCTTCAGTTGTGTAGTGAGCGAGATTACCGAACTCGCGGCTATAAGAACCCACGGTCAACTTTCCCTGGGTGAAAGCACATAATTCCTCTCTCTTACGGTCCATCACACCCTCTGGAATGTGGTGCAGACGAAAAGCTGCACTGAAATCTGCCCATGTGGCTGCTAGTCCGGCAGGACGCATAGCTTCAAAATTCTCCCACCACAGATTGGAGGGGCCTTCCAGGAAGTACGCAGCGAAGGTCACCTTGTCGGCCTCAGAAACATTGGCAGAGCGTATCTTGCGTGATATACTGCACAACTAGTCATTAGCGTCGAGAGGATCGACGGAGTGATGGAACTTCGAGGGATTCAGCTTCACAAAGTCATTGAGGGACACTGCGTCATTTCGTGGCTCACGAGCCATATTTTTCTCAATATGTTCTAGTAGACGGTTGGTCTCCTGCTTGTTTCTTTCTGCCTCGAGCATAACCTCCGCCAGAGATGGCGGGTGAGGCAGTTCCTCCTGTGCTGCCTGAGTACCTTCTCCCTGCTCATGGCTAGGGGCACGGTTCTGCCTGGTAAACACCATCCTGGCAAACAAACTCACAGCTTAGACTAGATCAACATCAATACTAACTATGGATTAAGAATGCACTGAACACATGGAATGCGGAAATGTACATCCGAACAGCATGGTAACAAGCAAACTACTATATACACACCATGGTTCATACACACCATTACATAGTTCAGTACCACCTCAAACTGAAGGGAAAACTACGGAAAAGATGATACTACTCATCAGAGGCTTTCCAAGCTTCCTATACATTATTTATCTATGCCTCCGGAACTCATCTCACAACATAGTCATACTCCACAAGACACATAGGACTGTGGAAATACAACTACTACAATACTACTCTTCCACTCACGGGTTCAAGCATCCGCATAAAACATCTCATAAAGATTGCCTCCATGGCCTGGGGGCTCAACCCGCGTATCACGAAATACTCGAGCCTGAGACCCCTAGGAACCGTAAGGACACGGATGTGGCCTTGGTCCAGTGACTGGTGGTAGTAGAGGTCCCCGAAGAGGGGTGACACCTCCAATAGCAAGCCAGTCAACATGAGCTGGAAGATGAGTCCTAACAGGGTTCAACATCTCCATATCCCCATACCCTGTCTGAACTACACGTGCCAGCTGTGTCAGGGCTGTCCACAAACGGGCACGAGTAGCATAGAGATCCATACGAAGGGCACGGACATATCTGTCTCTATTCTCTAACATCTCAGTGGTAGACTGCAGCAACGGATCCTCCAAAGAGGAATCAAAGTAGACCCCACTGAGGTATCCCTCTTCTCCTGGCTGAGAAGTGGGAACATAGCAGAACTCTGAATTCTGCAGCAATGCATGTCTGGCTCTCATGATGGTCAACATTGAATAGGCAGCATCTTGTACCGCCATCTCAACAGTAACCCCCAATCCATACAACCAATGGATCGACTCCTCGGCACCACAGTAATATGGGAATACCCTAACAGTGCATAGGTACTGACGCTGGTTGAAATCCTGGTACTGCTCCTCTAGTGTATACTCTGGGTACCAGCGGTAACCGGCTACTGACATCATCCTGACCAGCATGGCCGTGTGACCCGACACATCAATGCACCTAGTCAGATGGACCACCTGACAAGAAGGACGGCCCGACATCTAAAATAGACAGTAATGCAAAAGGCATTAGAGCGGTGGAGATAAAATTGGGCAGCATAACGACAACAAATGCTCAAAAACATTTTTGAGACAACCCACAAAAGATAGGATAGCATAACCAGTCAACTATCAAGTTCAATTCCATGGTCATCAAAACTTATTTTCTTTTCCGTGGAACAAAAGAAACTCGAATTAGCTCTCGAACCATTTTCCTACCATCTACCGATTAGTAACACGCGATCCTGAGAGATAGATAAGTAACCTAGCTCTTAATCCCCGTATAAAAGACGAGGATGACCAGAATAGAATGACTTGAGAAGAGAAGCAAGAAACTTACGTTCCCCTCCACAAATAATTCCCTTATATAACTAAAGCATTTCTAGACTCAACTTCGACCAGTTTGGCTTGGTAATCCAACAGTCAGTCAGGCTCTGATACCAACGTTGTCGGGACCCCCATCCTAAGCCATAGGAATCCAGCGTGTAACACATCGCATCTCTTTGCGGTCATACACACGGTTAACCGCACGGCTGCCACCTTACCTTAGCCGGGACCGTTTGCGCCTTTTGACTCACGTATGCATTTGTGTCGCTAGCATTCCAATGTCAAAGAACCCGAGTCGACATGACTAGTCATAAGCTCAAGTTGCTCAAGTGTACAGAGACACGCATACTTAACCCAACAAAGCACGTGTCGGTCATCAGCGGTTGTAGACGAGTCGTAGCAAGCTAGAAGGACTCCATTACACCGCGTGACATTTCCCCGTAGGGACAGACACAACAACTAAGAAGGATACATGTCGGTCAACCAATGTGTCCGGAGCAGTAGCAGAATACTAAGGCTCGGTGGAAACACAAAGGGGCATTTCTCTGTATAGAGAGCTACTACGGACATACGAGTAGGTGTCGAACCCCATACATATCATAGTGCATCACACGTATGCATGACATACTCGATATGCATAGATACAACAATGGCATCACAACATAACCATACAACATCACAACATTTATGTAGAAGACTCGGAAGAGTCTTGCATAATATGTTCATACAGGTAGGGGTCACATGACCAGACACTCAAGTCATACAAGCAGAGTCATACAAACCAAGCGGAAGCATTGAAGTTGTCTGTGTACAGACAGTTGAGAGGAAAAAGGCATAACGCCTGCCTATCTACAGATCCCTTCTGAAAGGGGCCAGTTCATAGGTGGGACACCAGCCACTCGTCATCATTTAGGTCTAGATAGAACCCACCTGTTGGCTCGTGGGTATCCTCTGCAACATTTATTAAGCAAACATAAGTACAAAAGTACTCAGCAAGACTTTAGAACAGATCTATATACTCATGCACATGTATCAATAAAGGGGGGGTTATGGGGTTTCCTGCAGCAAGCCAGCTTTGACTCTTGGCTAGACTAAACTACCATTTTTAAATGGTTTTAACAACTTTGATAAGTCATATATGAATCCACTACCACCACAACAATACACTATCATGGACTCCTTTCCGTCTCCCTACGGAAATGTCATACATGATACTCACACTTATGTTGATACTTTTATGAGTAGCCATTAAAGTTAAGTGTGAACAACATATGTCTCCAAGTAGTCCGTATCCGCGGATGCGGCTATTCGAATAGATCATAACCCTGCAGGGGTGTACTACTTCACACACGCTCTCGCCACTTATCACCATGTGCACGTCATGCACCTCGGCAACCTTCAAGCGGAATCCTAGCGAGGGAGTCGGCCACGACCGTTAACCATGCAAATACCTTGTCCAGGTTTATCGCCTATTTGAGAGTGAACCCACACGGAAGTCCGGCCGAGGTTTCCGCCAAGGCCCCAAACAATGTGCGCAGGGTTCCCAAGGCCACCATCCGGGTGCCACTTGGTACACCGTGCCACTGCCTACCGCATCACAGCCCACCTCTAATTTCAGCACTATGTACGACCTCCAGCATAACTGTAAACACGAGAAACTACTTGCAACTCCTGGACCGAGTACTAGGTGATTAATAAGCCGAGAGGGTCAATTAAGTATCGTAACGTGTGGTAGTATCTAGTCTTGGATTACATACACGGAACTTAGTTCCTAAGGACGGTTCCAATGAAACAACCTGCCATGTGCTCCTACATAGCCTTTCATCGGTACCTTTACCAAATCAGGTCCCACACTTATTCTTTGTCACTAGAACACATTCAACTATTCCGGTTCATCACCCAGATGAAACAGACCTAACACAACTCTAGGCATAGCAGACATAGCAGGATAAGACACATCATGGCTCAAGCAACTACCAGGTAAGCTAGGTTGCATGGTTTGGCTATTTACTGTGACAATGAAAGGTCATGCAAAGGAATAGGTTCAGCTACCGAAGTAAAGCATTTGAAATATTTTGTCCTAATGCAATAAGTGGGAGTAGGAGCAAGAACATGGGGTTATATCAGGATGACCAAAAGGGTGCTTGCCTTGTTGTTCATCACTGGGACTAAACCCGTCAGTTAGATATTCAGACGTATCCGGGAGGGTAGAGCCTACCGAAATAATAACGACAATCAATAACATTCATATGCAACAATATGATGCATGATCATGGCATGAAATGAAATGTAGCATGAGCTAGTGTGGCTATCAAACCATTGGTGTGATACTGATTTGAATTCAAATTCAAATACTATTTAAAATGGGACATTTATTAAATTACTTTAATTGATTTGACCTGATGCTGTTTCATAACTTTGTTTTTCATGCATGAAAGTAGCACCATTGTGTTTATTGGATTTTTCTGATCATATTGCATATATTATTTGTCAGATTTGGAGTTATATTCAATTTTCTATGAATTTCCAAAGTTTTGCACTTATTATAGAATTATTATAAAACAGAAATAGTATTATTGCATCAGCATGACATCAGCAGGTCAATCTCGGCGTTGAAAGTCAAACCTGACCAGCGGGACCCACTAGTTACTCACTGTGGCCAGATTTTAATTAAACTTTAAGTTAATTAGTTAGTTAAGAGAGACTGACCCACATGTGAGTGACTCTTTAGTAATTAAAATTTTCTTTAATTCTTTTTAAGTTAGTTTTATTTAACCAGGGGCTGGCCCCACCTGTCATAGGCTTAGGGGAGTCAATCCACCGGTGCTCGGGGTCAAACCCACCGGCGTTGAGCAGCCGGTGGCTCCAGGGACGGCGGAGGGCATTGGAAATGCTCCTTCGGTGACCAAATGAGCGGCGGATGGCACCGGGGTTGAAACGGCCACTCCTCCGAGAGCTCATTTTTGCAAGCCTCAGGGGTTGAAACGGTCAGAGATGACGCCGGCCACGAGCTCGGCGATTGCCGGAGCTCAAGCAATGTCAAGATCAACGAAACAGAGGGCAAAAGGGTCGGGGTTTGGCTCCTACAGCATCTACATGATGCACTGAAGCTGATGGTGGTCTCAGATGGACCAACCCATCATCGGAACATCACCGGCGACGAGCTCCCGCGACGGATCTCATCGGGCTTCGGTGGAATCGGGCGCTAGGCCATGGGATCGATCGGCAAAAGAGGGGGAAACCATCCAGAGCTCACACGGGTTGCAGAGATGTCGAGAGCGGCCTCGGGGACGGCGCGGAGAGGGAGAACGACAACGGCGAGCTTCGGTGATCCGAGGAGGAAGACGACGGCTTCGGGGCGATGCAGGGCTCGAGGGCTTGCTTCCTTTGGCAGAGACGAAATGCTGGACGAGGCGGAGCGAACGGCATGCTCGGGGAGGCTTGAGGTGGCTAGAGACGACGGTGAGCTCGACCTCAAGCTCGGCTCTAATGGCGGCCAAGGGAGAGGGGCACAGGGGAGCGAAAGAGGAGAGGGAGAGAGGTGGAATGGGTCGCGAGAGGTTATCCCTTCGCGACCAGCATGACGGGGAGGCCAGGCAGGCACTCAGGTGCGTGGTCGCACCGAAGAGAGCGGCGACCACCTCGTGCTGCTCGCTGGCAAGAGGTAGAGGACAACGAGGGAGATGGGCTGGGCCAAGGTAAGCGTTAGATAGGTATTTTTCATTTTCTTTCTTTACTGATTTTTGTTTTAACCTTTCTGACATTTGTTTGATTTTATCTTTGGCTCCAAACTATTTCGAAAATAGTCAAAATAATGTTGGGGTGTTATTTGGAATATTTCCAAACCCAAATAAAGAATTCAACATTTTATGAAATTTTGAAATATTTGAAATCACATATATGGCTGATTTCAGTGGCTTTTGTGTTTTAAATAAAATGCCAACAATACTTTTGAAAATAAATCCACCCCAGAATTGTTGTTTTCAATATTTGTCAAAAATGATGAACTCTTATGAAGGCCATTTTGAGTTCATTGATTTATCACAATTTTGAATTGGGTTGAATATGAAGTTGCTAGGGTTTTTATCTTTGATTTCTATTTTGACTTTTAAATGCAGTATTAAACATGCGCACAATCTTGCTAGACTTCAAATAGAAACTAGGGATGTGACAAAATCCTTCTTTCTTTTGAAGTAGGTCCTTCTACATGGGTTTGCCATGCAAGGAATAACATGAGTTTATCCAATTGACAAGAGTGAAGTTTTACATCCAATGTTTGTCAAGGATATGGTTTGTGTTGTCTCATTCCTTCATATCAATGAATGGTTGTTGATACTTTGCCTTAACAATATTCCTTATAATTTGAGTTGATGGTAATCTAGTGGAGTGTAGTCCATCCAAGTACCTACAAAAGGTTAGATGCAATACAAGAGAACTTAGTTTTCCAAGATATGATATTTTATCACATCAATAGTATCAATATTACTTATAAATATCATGGCCTTGCATCCAAGTGTATTTATGGAACAAGTTTGAAGCATCTATGATGTTCAACTAACTCCTCAAGTGGCAAAATACTTTCTCATCAAGTGGTTTTGAGAAGATATCCGGCAATTTTTTATTGGTGCAAACATGTTTGAGATTTATATCTCCTTTTGCAACATGATCACAGATAAAATGATGATGAACTTGGATATGATTAGTTTGAGAGTGTTGCACGGGATTGTGTGCAATCTTGACAGCACTCTCATTATCACAAAATAACGGAACAAGTTTCACATGTATTCCATAGTCTTTAAGATTTTGAGTCATCCATAGCAATTGTGCACAATAAGCTCCGACAACAATATATTCCACTTAGATGGTAGATACAGATGTTGAATTTTGTTTCTTCGAGGACCAAGATACAAGATATCTCCCAAGGAATTGACAAGTACTGAGGTGGATTTCTTATCGACCTTATCTCCGACATACTCCGAGTGAGAATAACCTATAAGGTTAAAAGAAGATCTCTTGGGATACCAAATGCCAAAGTTTGGTGCATGGATTAGGTACCTCACAATTATTTTCTCAGCCTTAAGATGACACTCTTTGGGTGCCACTGGCTATCGGACACACATCCACACAATTAGCATGACATCGGGATGGGAGGCACAACGATATATTATTGAACCAATCATTGTTTGGTAAACTTTTTGATGAACCGGCTTGTCCTCCTTAGTGAGATCAACGTGTCCACTTTTAGGCATGTGAGTTTTCATACCTTTGCACTCTTGAATGTTGAACTTCTTGAACAAGTCCTTGGTATACTTTGTTTGAGATACAAACGTGCCCTCTCTCATTTGCCTCATATGCAAACCAAGGAGAATTTGATCTCACACATCATAGACATCTCATATTTCTCGTGTCGGGACCCCGATCCTAAGCCATAGGAATCCAGCCTGTAACACATCGCATCCCTTTGCAGTCTCACGCACTATTAACCCCACGGCTGCAGCCTTACCTTAGCCGGGACCGTTTGCGCCTCTTGACTCACGTATGCAATTGTGTCGCTAGCAATCCAATGACAAAGAACCCGGATCGACATGTCTAGTCATAAACCAAAGTGGCAGTTCCGCACAGGGACATGCATACATGACCCAGCAAAGCAGGTGTCGGTCACCAGCGAATGTAGACGAGTCATAGCAAGCTACAAGGACTCCATTACATCGTGTGACATTTCCCAAGAGGGGACAGACACAGCAGCTAAGAAGGACACACGCCGGTCAACCAATGTGTCCGGAGCAGTAGCGAACTAGCATGGCTCGTTGGATCACAAAGGGGCATTTCCCTGTAAGGAGTGCTACTAAAGTTTACGGCTAGGTAATCGAACCCCATACATATCAAGTACGACACACGTACGCGTGGCATACCGATATGTATAGATACATCGATGGCATCACAACATAACCATAAACATACAAGCTTTCTTGAAAAGGCTCGAAAGAGCCACACACATAATATTACACAGAAAGGTCTCACGACCCATCATAGCAGTCATTCAGTTACAAGCCAGCGGAAGTGTTTAAAACTGTCTGAGTACAGACAGGTGAAACTAGAAGGCACATGGCCTGACTATACTACAGACCCAACCTAGGGCCAGATCGTAGCTGGGACACCAGCTACTCATTGTCGTCGATGTCTAGGAAGAACCCTTCGTTAGGGTCATTGACATTATCTGCAACAATTATTAAGAAAACATGAGTATGGTGGTACTGAGCAAGACTATAGGATAACTATCTACTCATGCAATGTATCAATAAGGAATTGTCTGGTTTGGTGCGAAATGCTAGCTTTTGACTCGTGGCTAGACAACTTACATTTTAAAACAATTTTTGACAACTTGATTTATCACACACGAGTCCACTAACACCACAACAATACTCCATCGTGGAATCATTCCGTATCCATACGGAAATGCCGTCCGCGACACTCACGCTTATCTTGACAATTTTATGAGTAGCCATTGAAGTTATCTATGAACAACATATGTCTCCAAGTAGTCCATATCCGCGGACGCGGCTATTCGAGTAGATCATAACCCTGCAGGGGTGTACTTCGTCACACACGCTCTCGCAACTTATCGCCATGTGCACGTCATTTACCTCGGCAACCTTCAAGCGGAAGCCCAGCGAGGGAGTCGGCCACGACCGTTAACCACACTAGTACCTAGTCCGGGTCTATCGCCTATCTGAGGGTAACCCGCACGGAAGTCCGGCCGAGGTTTCCGCCACGGCCCCAAACGATGTGCGCAGGGTTCCCAAGCCCACCATCCGGGTGCCACTTGGTACACCGTGCCACTGCCTACCGCATCACAGCCCACCTCTCAGGTCAGCAATATGCACGACCTCTAGCATGACTATGAACATCAGAAACTACTTGCAACTGCTGGACCGATTACTAAGCGATTAATAAGTCGAGCGGCGTCATATTTCAGGGCCCAACATGTGGTAGTATCTCGTCTTGGATTACATACACGGAACTCAGTTCCTAAGGACGGTTCCAATGAAACAACCCGCCATGTACTCCTACACAGCCTTTCACCGGTACCTTTACGAAATCAGGTTCAACACACAACCTTTACTTACTGAACACATTCTCACAATTCTGTTCATCTCCCAGATGACAGACCATACACAACTCTAAGCATAGCATGCATAGCAGGATAAGGCACATCATGGCTCAAGCAACTACCAGGTATGCTAGGTTGCAAGGTTCAGCTATATACTATGACAAGGATAGGTCATGCAAAGGAAGTGGGTTCAACTAACGTGGCAAAAGCATTTGAAGCATTTGATACTAATGCAATAAGTAAGTGCAGGAGCGAGAACATGGGATATATCGAGATGATCAAAAATGGTTGCTTGCCTGGTTGCTCAGAGGAGGGACAATATCCGTCAGTCGGATATTCGGTGGAATCCGGAGGAGCGGAGCCTACCGAAAAGAGTGACAACAATCAATAACAAGCATATGCAACAAGATGATGCATGAGCATGGTATGAGGATGTAAAGTGGTATGCTATTATAGCTAACATTTATTAGGTTTGAATTTGATTTGAATCAAATTCAAATATCACTTCAAACGAGGTATTCTCGGATACCATTTTAATTGATTCGACATGATGCTCAGGTCAACTTGCTTTTAACATGCATGGAAATGACAGTATAGGTTGCTAGTTTGTGATTTGGACAGTGTTTGATCATATCATTTGAAGTGGAATTTAAATAATTTCCAAATTCCATCCCCAAAGTATTTATAAGAGTTAACTTACTCATTAATCTATATGTTTGGGTTCAGTAACATTTTCAAACATGTTTGAAAATGACATATTCACATTCCTTGAATTTTTCTGATACTTCTTCATGTATAAATTATTTTCATTGGACTTACAAATTATTTTCTATGATTTTTAGAAGTTTTAGACATTTCTGGAATTAATTTTATATTAGAAAATCCTTTATTGCATCACAGTGACGTGTCTGGTCAATAGGGGATGGGCCAGGTCAAACCTGACCAGTGGGGTCCACTGGTGAGTGACCAGGGGCTAATCCCCGAGTTGACCAGCCGCTAACTGGGGTTTGACCCACCCTGGGCCCACTTTCAGTGGCTAGGGGGGTGTTTAGTGGGTTAATTAGCTGACCACGTCAGCCCCCACCGGAATATGGCCGGCGGTGACCACGGGCATGGCGGAGGACTCGCCGGAGTTGAGCTAAACGGTGCTACAGGCATCGGTTTTGGGCATGGTTTAGTTCTACGGCTAGCTAGCGAAGCACCGCATCCAAAGGGGAAGGAGCTGGACCAAGTGGTCACCGGAATCCACGCCGGCGATGAGGTCAGCAGCAGCTGCGGCTCGGGCATCGTCGGGAGTGGCGTTGTGGGACACTAGCAAGCTGGGAGAGGGGCTCTACGGCATCTACAAAGCTCCAAGAGCTCATTTCTGAGCTCGGTCTCATGAACGGGGTACCACAACGACGGCAACGACATGGCCGGTGACAAGGACCTTCGGGCTCCGGCGGCTAACGGGGTTAGAGGAGGGGAAAGGCCTCGGGAAGAGGGGGAATGGGAAGAGGAGCTCACGGCGGTTCTTCTGAGGCGGACGGCAGGGTCGGGGAGGTCCGGGAGGCGACGAATCGGCGGTGACCGGAGCTTCGGGGAGACAGAGATCCGAGAGGGGAGGGGAACGAGAGGGAGAGAGGAGGAGATAAGGCCGAGGGGAGGAGGAGAAGAAGGTCGGGGGCGTCGCGCTGGCGCTCCTGGAGGCCTCCAACGGCGAGCAGGTAGGCAGGAGGTGGCCGGGGCTGGCCGCCGTGCTCATCTTCCCCTCTGCCTACTGGCAGGAGTAGGAAGATGACCGGGGAGCCCCTCGTGGGCTGGGCCGGTGACAGATAGAACGTAAGCCTTTCTTTCCTCTTTTCTTCTATTTTGTTTCTGTTTTATTTACTGACATTGTTTTCCATTTATTTTGGCTTCACAATCAAACTATAAATAGTTTGAAAAATGCTGGGGTGTTTAGTTGGAATATTTCCAATCACCCATAAAGTTTTCAGCATTTTTGAAAGCTATATATCTTTGAATTCAAATTTAAAACTTGAAACCAGTAGTGTTTTGCATTTATTTAAAATGCCAAAAGTATTAAGGAAATGGTTTCCTTCATTGCTTATTTGTTTTCAAGAGTTATCAGAAAAGTTGAACTTTTCTAGAGGCCATTTTGGGTTCATTGATTTGAATAAGTTTATAATTCCTTTGAATTTGAGAAGTGGCTAGGGTTTTTGAGTTTTCCCTCACCACTTACTTTGATCTTGTTGCAATTTTCTTGGATGCAATGCAAAGAAAATATGAGCACAATGCTAAACCTTGGTTAGGGTTCTAGGGGTGTGACATCTCGGAGATCAACCTTCCAAATTTCTCACTAAAATGTGGGTTAGTATATGCAAATATAATATATTCCACATAAATTTGGCAGACAACTAATTCACGAGTAACTCTTCTAGTGAACATAGTTGAGTCAAAATTTTCAATTTCAAAACCTTATTCTATAAGGTACATCGTTTAGCAATTGTACCAAGCTCGAGGGGCTTGTTTAAGACCATAGAGAGCTTTGCGAAGTTTAGAGACATGATTAGGTTTCTTAGGATTAGAAAAGTCGGGAGGTTGTTTTAAATAGACTTCCTCCTCAATTTCATGTCTGTTTGGTAAAATGTAATATCATGGTGATTAGAATAAGCAAGAAGTATGTGAATGGACTCAAGTCTAGCAACGGGGGCGTATGTCTCACCATAGTCCATACCTTTGACTTGAGTGTAGCCTTGAGCTACAAGATGTGCCTTGTTGCGAACTACTTATCCATATTAAAGTTGCTTGTTGTGTAACCCCCATTTTGTTCCAATTAAGTTGTGCTCGTCCTTGGGCTTCTCCCCTAGAGTTCACACTTGAGTCCTCTCGAAGTTGTGTAGCTCCTTCTACCCAATCGGGGTCTTCAAGAGCTACTTCTACCTACGTAGTCTCAATGCTAGATATGAATGTGTATTGCTCACAAAAGTTAGCCAACAATTTTAGAGCGAGTGATTCTTCATGATCTAATATTGCCATGTATTTGTTTGACATGTTGGCTCTTGTCCACTCTTGCTCGAACTCGAGATAGATTTTGAGTTGTAGATGGTGGAGCTTCCTCATCATCCTCATGTTCGTCATTGTTGAGGTCGTTGTTCCCTTATGGATGTGGTGAAGGAGGTTCAGGTGGATCATCTGTACTTCTTCATTTTCTTCATCTTGGCGTGTTCCGCTTGTGGATGCCTCCGTGTCATTTTGTGGTTCACCTTGATGTGAAGTGGAGGCTTCCACTTGAGTTGATGAACTACTTTCCTTCACCTACATGGGATGAATCTTGCCTATGGATAGATCTTGAATTGCTTCTGAAGGGTCTTTGTCTCCTACATCAATTGGCAATTGTTCAAATTGTGAATCATTAGTTTCATAAAACTTCACATCTACCGTCCTTCAACTTTTTGAGCGAAGTTATAGTAGACACAGTAAGTGTCATGGGAAATGATCCTGACAATTATATCAGGGGTACGAACAAGGGGCAGATCCTAGCTAGGGCACATTGGATACACTCGAATGTACGTGTTCGGTCCCCACTCGGGAGTGGTAACAACCCTACATCTCGTGCCCCGAGGCTGATGTTTGCTTACGGGATATGTGGTAATACAAGATGCTGAACCCTTGGTCATGCGCTCAGGATGGCTTATATAGAGCACGCCATGACTTGCCGGGCCTCATTACAAGGGTGAATTAATGCTAATAACAATGGAAGTTACTAAAATGAAGCTCTAACTCTAGCGTTATTGGTAACATACGTCTTCATTGCACTTTATGTTATAGTTGAAGTTTGTAGCCGTTGCAGTCCCTTCGTTTCCCATGCTTTGCTGAAGTATGAGTGTAGAGATATATCCGACTGATACAAGGCGGTCTGAGTGACCTCATGCGGGCCGAGTGAAGGTACACTTGTCCAAGGGAAGTCATGACAACACATGTGGCTTTTGGGATGTTGATCTCCATGTAGGGTCCTGGGCAGGCCTAGGGATGCAGGTCCGTAGGGCTACCCCTAATGTATAACCCCATCAGGAGCCCTCGAATTAGCTGAGGTTTTAATGGCCAAGTGGAAGGAACTCGCTTGCGCCCTCGGTGTCTTAGGGACGCCGAGGTTGTAGCTCGTGGCTACATCACTCAGGCTCTCAATAAACCGTTGCGGATTCAAGAGTGAAAGATTCCGAGTGTTCGAGCATGTTAGTATGCTGCCATTCGGTAATGGTTGAGTACCTTTTGGAAAGGTGAATTCAACGACTCGGACGACCGAGAGTTCAGGGCTCCGATTATCCAATCGGCGAGGTAGGACGGGTCCCACTCGCACCGCGGTACGGGTGATCTGATTGCTTTCTTGTGTTGTCTGAATGCTTGTGGTCCCATGAGCGGCGGGGTATTTGGCTCGTCGCATTATGCGCCACGGGTACGGAATCCATTCGGGTCATGTGGGGGGAGCGGATTCTTCGTGATATTTTTAATCAATGGAGCATGCTGGGGAAGCGAAATCAACGGCAACGTGGGTTGTGGAACTAGTGTAGGGACGCCTCGATTTCCATACATGAGATGTCGCTATCGTGCCAGAGGAAAGCTATCACCAGGATCGTGTGGATCTTCCTCGTGTAGGTGAAGAACTCGATGAGGCATCTTCATGTAGCATATAAATAGGCCAAGGTAGTGAGGGAAAGGAATTCCGCCACCAGATTTGAACAGCCCTCGTTCCTTCTCTTGAGCCTTGCGGTTGCCACCTGTGTCATTTCTCCACCGCGCTCGCCCTGCCGTGTAGCATGGGGAAAGGCGCGACTACGAAAGCCGAGCGGGCCAAGAAGGGTTCGCACGGTTCTTCTTTGAGTGCCGGGATGCTTCCTCTAGGATGGATCCAAGGCAACTAGATGTCGTCCCAGGTCACCAAGGAGCGCATGCTAGACCTGGAGAGTGAAGGCCTAGTGGTTCCAAGTAGCAGGTGTTTGTCGGATGAAGGCGAGCTAGAGCCTACGCCGAGGGGTGACGAGAAGGTGCTCCTGGTCACCCATGGGGAAAGAGGTTTATCCTTTCCCCCGATCCGTTCTTCCGAGCTTTCCTCGACTTTTTCGGCGCGTAGCTTCACCATCTTACCATCAATGTTGTTTTTTACTTAGCTGGTTTCATATCTCTGTGCGAGAACTTTATCGGGTTCTAGCCGTACTAGGGGTTATTCAAGCAACTATTCACGTGCCGAGTGATGACAGTGAAAAAATATTCTCAGTCGAGGGTAAGACGCGTGTAGTGGAGGTATGCAGGGGTTTAGGAATTCAGCTCACGGGCAAGAGTAGTTTTCTTCAGATGTCCTTCCGTGATTCGATGAAGGGTTGGCAAGACTCCTGGTTCTACTGCCAGGATGTCCCAATTCGTGAGGGTCGGGAGGACTTTCCACCTTATTCGCCCGAGAGAATTCGGTCGACCCCTCATTAACCATGTCGAAGGAAGATAGGACACACGTAGATATCTTGGTGATAGCTTTGGTTGCTTTGTTGCGGAAGAACATCAATAGGATGGACCTTCTGGATGTATTTTTCCAGCGAAAGACCCATCCTGTGTAGGCCATGGTTTGTCCCATGTGGATGTATAGCGGTCCGGATGATCCGAACTCTGTTCATCTGGAGGAGATCGGAGGAGACCAACTGGAAAAAGCTCAAGCCCACAACACCTGCGCAAGACAATCCTAGGTCCACCAAAATGGTGCCTCCTTTCTCAGCGGAGCTGCCTCCGAATGAGCTAAAGCTTCACGAGCTTGAACCGAATGAACTTCTTTGTTGCTTGTTGTTTTCCTTGTTTCTAACTTTGCCACTCAACAGACATTTGCATGGCTCGTCAGCTCCATCCCGGTGGTTGACCGCACTCCCATCGATGTGGTGAGTGACATCGAGGATCAGGAGGACTCAAAAGGCGAAGAGGTTGAAAACGACGATGAGGAGATGGATAAGAGGAGTGACGAACACAGGGATGCGGCGGATTATTCTCTGTCCGATGAAGTTCCACCCAAGACCCGCTCGAAAGCGCGTGAGGACCCTGGGGTCCTTATCGGGGGCGCTAGGACTCTGAAGGTGGTGAAGCCGACCGTGTTGGCTATGCCAACCCGAAGTTCCAAACGCGGCGGAGCAAGCCGGAGGTGTCGCCGAAGAAGGTTGCCAAACACCCAAGACTACGACAGTGAAACCCCGGAAGTCTGTTCTGCCGCACATCAAGGTCGACCTACAAGTGGCTTTGACGTCAGAATCTATGCCGAGTGGTTCTTTCTTTGCTTGTCAAGGTATTCCGGGTGATGGTTGGACTTCTTGTTGTCTTTGTTGCAGGGCTCATATGTCGACCGCTTCTCTGGAGCCGAAGACCTCCGACAAAAGGTAGACGGATGCCAATGCCGCCTCTTCTAAAGGTAACCCTTGGGCTTATTTATGTGCCACTTGGGACTTAGGATCTAGCCATGAAATGATGTTTTGAATGATCATTGATGTGTGCAAAGCAATGAAATGTGATCGAACTTGAGCCCGCCAATCCTGGAGTGGTTGACGAAGCGTCCAAGCAACTTGTGACCCCCAGCCAAGTGAGTGAGTCCTTGACTACTTAGGTTCTGGTTGCTGAGGCTCGGAAGACTACTTTGGCTGGAGTGTCACTTGGACCTGGTGCGTCTATCGCCTCGTCGCTTTCTCCTGTGGGCCGCAACCTATTTTGTCTGCAACATATCCCAGGGGATCGAGAGGGGGCATGCAAGGAGGCCTTGGCTCAACTAGAGGTGATAGAGGGGCGGCTAAAAGAAGCGTATGATGCTAGTGAAGCTGTGCCGAAGAACATACGGGTGAGTCCTTTTTGTGCACACATGTTTTTGTCTTTGAACTCGATCCCGAGTGGGTTTTCTTTAAGGCACACCGACTTGGTGCCATTTTCCAGTGGGAGCGCGCTGAGTGCACCCACTTGGTGTAGTCCCCGAGGCTACCGTCGACTGGAGCACTCGGCGGTATTCTTAGTTCCTATTTTGATTCGAGAAAGATAGATATAGTATTGGGCCCTTTTTTCCTCCTCTTATTTTTCCAGTGGGGCGCGCTGAGTGCACCCATTGGGTGTAGCCCTCGAGGATACCGTTGACTGGATAAGCTGGTGGTAGTCTTAGAGTTACTATTTTTGTATTCTACTTGACTTGTGTTGGTCGATGAAAGACTGCTTGCAGGCCCGGGGATGTGATGACGTTGTGGAGAAGGAGTTGCAAGCCCTTCTACTGAGCCTTGATGCTGAACAAGCCAAGATTAAACGTCTGGAACAGGAGAAACGCGTCATTGAAGGTAAACCATTGTTGTTCGACTAGCTGTTGATTCGACCATCTTTCCTATCCGACTATGGCTATCTTGACAGTTTGCCTTTCTTAGAGACTGAAAAATTCCATTTCTCTAGTTACCATGAAGGAGGCCCTCGAGAAGAGGGATGAAGATCTCGTATTAGCCTGGAAAGAGGCCAAACATAAATTAGAGGTGGCTGGAACAAAACTCAAGATGGTCGGGACACTTGAAGGGGAGAATCGACTTCTGAAGGGTGGCATGGAGAAATCTGTTGCGGAGGTCGCTGAGCTGAAGATGCACTATTTGGGGAGGTCGTCACCAAGAAAGCTGAACTAGAGAAGTTCATCGAAGATTTCAGCAAGGAACACTGCAAGAAACTTAAAGGTATGTTATGAATCCGAATGGTCTTTCATTGTCGCCTTCGAATTTCCAACCATCTCCATTGGTGTTTAGAAAAAACTAGACCCGAAGGTAGGGCTCCTAAAGGACAATCCCGCCTTAGCTCTTCTCAGGTTGGAAGACCGCGTCGACTATGCGTTGGGTTGCTTCTAGTGGCTTCAATCGGCCGTCGGAGAGGTAGATCAAGAGACTACCCCCGACAATGCACTTCTAGAGGATGCCCAAACTATTGTGAACCGAGTGAATGCTATCCCAAGAGAACTCCAATCTTGGAAGAAGTCTGCGACGAGGGTCGGAGCCAACATCGCTCTTTCACTCATCCGCAACCATTGTAAAGGAGTGGATGAAGAGAAACTAAAAAGTGTTCAGGTCATCAACAGGAAAAGTGCCAAGGTCGAGGACTTCATGGAGATGTTCATGGCGGCTCCCACCCGGATTGCCGAAGGGACCGACCTCGGCACCTTCATGGAAGCGATGGAATCTTTAGCATGGAATCTTTAGCTTCCGAGTGATGATCAGAGGAAAAAACATTAAGTTTCAATTTGCCTCGGGATGCGAGTAGTTTTATGTAACCCCAAATTTCGAGCGAGCCTTGAGCCCCCTCTTATGTGCACCTTTTACTAAACTTGGTTCTCTTTACCCTCTTTTGAATTTGGATCTTAATTTCTTGGTTATCCTTATTCGGGGCCACTTTTACTCGGTCGAAAGCGGTTCTCATCCGTGTCCTCGAGTGTGGAGGTTGCCCACATTCGGGGTTGTTTTTAACTCTGGCGAAAGCTGGTTCGTAGCTAATCCCCCGAGCATGGAGGTTGTCTACACTCGGGATTGTTTTTAACTTAGGCAAAAGCTGGTTCGCGGCTAAGCCCCCGAGTGTGGAGGTTGTCTTCACTCAGGATTGTCTTTGACTTAGGCAAAAGCTGGTTCGCGGCTAAGCCCCCGAGTGTGGAGGTTGACCTTACTCGGGATTGTCTTTGATTTAGGAAAAAGCTGGTTCGTTACTAAGCCCCCGAGTGTGGAAGTTCTCCTCTCTAGGGATTGTTTTTTTTACTTAGGCGAAATCTTTTCTGCGGCTAAGCCCCCGATTGTGGAGGCCGTACTCATTCGGGGTTGTTCTTAACTTAGGAGAAAGCTGGTTCCCAGCTAAGCCCCCCAGTGTGGAGGTCGTCCCCACTCGGGATTGTTCTTAACTTAGGTGAAATCGGGTTAACAGCTAAGCATCCGAGTGTGGAGGTCATCCCCACTTGGGATTGTTCTGTCCGTCTTGGTGACCGAATGAAGAGCTTGCTTCATTCGGAACCGTTTTAACTTAGGCGAAAGCTGGTTTGCAGCTAAGTCCCTGAGCGTGGAGGTTGTCCTCACTGGGGGCCGATTTTTGTTCCATAGGTGAAAACATGTTTGCTACCAAGAAATGATTGTTCCGTTCTTCTTGGCGACTGAATGAAGAGCTTTCTTCCTTTGGAACCTTTTTAACTTAGGTGAAAACTGGTTCGCTACCAAGAAATGATTTACGCCTAGTGGGGGTGTGTTTCACCGGAGTGAGAGGTTTGACCATGGTTGAAGAAAGAAAATATTTTATTCTTCTAACCATTCGAATGCATTACATGAATGAAGTGATATGTCCTAAGTATAGTACTTGCGGAGTAGGTCCACATTCCAGGTTCTGGGCTCTTCCACTCCATTCTCGAGGTTGTATAATTGATAAGATCCATTGTGCAGGACTTTGGAGATGGCATATGTGCCTTTCCACGGAGGTGCCATCTTGTGAGGTTTTTGTTGGTCCAATTGGAGGACCAAGTCCCCTTCTTGAAATGCTCGGCCCCTGACTTGCTTGTCATGGTAGAGCCTCAGCTCTTGCTGGTACAGTGTGGACTGAATGAGGGATAACTCTCTCTCTCTTCTTCCATGTGGTCCAAACTGTCTTGACGTGCTGCTTCGGCTTCAGCTTCGTTGTACTACACTCGGGGGAGTTGTGACGTAAGTCACTCGGCAGAACAGTTTCTGACCCATACACCATGAAGAAAGGTGTACACTTGGTTGAACGATTTGGACTCATTCTACCTATGCACATGCAGCGTATTTGAGATATCTCATGAGTCGGGATTCAATCCCTGTAGTATCATACCATTCGCTCGTTTTTGCCTACTCATTCAGCTATGGGTGGGCCATGGAGGCGTAATTGACCCGAGTGCCCTGGGATTGACAAAACTCACGGAACCCATCCGAGTCGAAGTTAGTTCCGTTGTAGGTGACAATGTCGTGAGGGATTCCGAATATGAAGATAATCTGCCGAATGTAGCTGATGGTAGTCGCCGAATCCGGGCTTCTGTTGGGTTTCGCTTCGACCCACTTGGTGAACTTATCCACCTCAATTAGTAGGTGGGTGAATCCACTCATCCCAGTATGCAAAGGGACAACCATGTCGATACCCCACATGGCGAATGGCCACGTGAGCGGAATCATTTTCATCACGGTTGCAGGCTTACGCGAGTGATTTTTACAGAATTGGCATCCAGCAGACAACTCAACCAGGTCTCTTGCTGCCTCATTCACACGGGGCCAATAAAAACCAGCTCAGAAGGCCTTGGCCACCAGGGTCCGAGAGGACGCGTGATGTACACAGGTTCCCGAGTGAATCTCGTGCAAGATCTGTAGTCCTTCCTCTAGGGAAACACACTTTTAACTAACTCCTGTCACACTCTTCTTGTATAGTTTGTCTCCGAGGACTTCAAAAGCTTGAGACCGCCGAATGATTTGGCGGGCTTCCTCTTCGTCTCCGGGGAGTTCTTGCCGAAGCAAGTAAGCCAGATTAGGCTGAGTCCATTCGGGTGTGATGACCAGCATCTCGTGGATGAGGTCGACCACGGTCCGAACATCAATTTCAGTCGGATTTGACGGGCCGATTGCTTGCAGAGGCTCTTGTGTAAAAATGATCATCTTTGGCCGAGGGGTGCGTAGGTGCTCGAGGAACATGCCTTTCGGAACAACTTTCTGAGTGGATCCAATTTTTGCCAAGTCATCAACCGCTTGATTCTTGACTCACGACACGTGGTGCAACTCCAACCCTTCGAAATTCTTCTCTTGCTTTCTAACTGCAGTGCAGTAGACTGTCGTGGCCGGGCATCGAATGCCCCACTCCTTCATCACCTGATTGACGACAAGGTCCGAGTCGCCGTAAACCATCAATCGTCGCACACCGAGAGAGATGCCCGTGCGGAGTCCGTACAGGAGGGCTAGAACCACTCCAACCACTGAACCATGAATCATCTTGGATCCATCAAAGAACATGGTCAATGTTCGGGGCCGCTAGGAGCTGGATGCTCTTGCTCTATCTATTCAGCAAGGAAGTCGACCAAGGAGTGAGACTGGATCACCTTTTTGGCTTTGAACTTGATCTCTAGAGGGAGGAGTAGCATTTAGCTACTCGACGAGTAGCATCCCTATTGTGCAGGATTTCCGCCAAGGGAGCGTCACTGATGATGGTTACCGTGTGATGTTGGAAGTAATGGACTACCTTCTTCGCATTTAGATAAATACTATAAACCAGCTTCTCGTAGCGCGGATACCTATGCTTGGAGGGATTCAATACCTTAGAGATGTAATAAATGGGTTTTTGTACTTTGTACGCCTTGCCCGCTTGTTCGCGCTCCACGGTGAGAATGGTGCTAACCACTAGGCTAGTGGCGGCAATGTACACGAGCAAGGGCTCCTGGCTGCTCGGAGCAGCTAACATTGGCTGGGTGGATAACAAGGCTTTGAGTTCGTCAAAAGAGACCTGCGCTTCATTTGTCCACTCGAATCTGTTAGATTTCTTCATCACTCGGTAAAGAGGCAGTGCCTTGTCGCCGAGTCTTGAGATGAAGCGGCTTAGGGATGCGAGGCAACCTGTAAGCCTCTACACGTTATGGATGTGCTCTGGACATTTCATTTGGACTATGGCGCCGATTTTATCGGGGTTTGTGTCAATACCTCATTCGGAAACGAGCAAACCGAGTAATTTACTGACCGGCACTCTGAAAGTGCACTTGGCTGGATTGAGCTTGATCCTAAAGCATCGGAGGTTTGCGATGGTTTTAGCAAGGTCGGTGAGGACGTCAGAACATTTCCTAGACTAGATCACGATGTCATCCATGTATGCTTCAATGTTCCAACTGATCTATTCCGGAAGACACTTCTGGATCATGCGCTGAAAAGTAGCCCTAGTATTTTTGTGGCCGAATGGCATGGTGATGTAGCAAAAACACTCGAATGGGGTGATGAAGGCCGTTTTTATTTTATCAGGTCCATACATTCGGATCTGGTGGTACCCAGAGTGCGCATCTAGCAATAACAGGCGTTCACATCATGCAGTTGAATCTACGATCTGATCTTTTCAAGGTAAATGAAAATGGTCTTTCATGCATGCAAGATTGAGGTGGTTGAATTCAATACACCTTCAGAGTGAATTGTTCTTCTTGGGCACCATGACCACGTTCGCCAACCACTTGGAGTGGTACAACTCGCGGATGAACTCGGCAGCTAGGAGCCGAGCAATCTCCTAGCCGATTGCCTTGTGCTTCTCCACGGAGGAGCAACGCAAATGCTCCTTGACATGCTTAACTTTGGGGTCCACTCGGAGGCGGTGCTCAGCCAGTTTCCTGAAAACACCCGGCGTGCCAGAAGGCTTCCATGCAAAGATATCCCAGTTCTCATGGAGGAACTGGATGAACTCGGCTTCCTATTTGTCGCCGAGTGAAGCGGAGATGTTTCTCCCGGAGAGACTCGGGTCGGTGGGGTGGATGTGAACCTTCTTGGTCTCACCAGCCAATTGAAAGGCACACTCACTGGCCGGCCGTTTGGACCTGAGCAAGTCAGCAGTGTCCACCGCCTTCTTGTATCCTTTGAGGTCGGCCGCCAAGACTTGCTCGTTGGCGATTGGAGAGCCCTCTTGTAGGCATTCTTCAGCAATCTTTCGATTGCCGGTCACTGTAATCACGCCTTTCGGCCCTGGTATCTTAAGTTTAAAATACACGTAACATGGTCGGGCCATGAAACACACATAGGCAGGCCTACCCAGGATGGCGTGATAGGCGCTTTTGAAGTCAACGATCTCAAATGTCAGTCTGTCCTTCCTGTAATTCTTCTCACCGCCAAATACGACATTCAGGGTGATCTGACCGAGTGATTCGGCCATCTTCCCGGGGATGACCCCGTGAAACTGCATGTTACTCTTGCTCAGGTGGGATAATGGAATTTCCATTCCGCTGAGTGTGTTGGTGTAGATGATGTTGAGGCTACTGCCGTCGTCCATGAGGACCCTTCACAGTCGGACCCTATTGACAGTCGGATCGACGACCAACGCCAGCCTCCCGGGGGTGGTGATGTTGGCTGGGTGGTCCGACTAATCGAATGTGATGGGGGTCTTTGCCCAATCGAGGTAGTCCGTATTAGCTGGAGCTGCCATGTATACCTCCCGATTGATGAGTTTCAATCGGCTCTTGCTCTCTATGTCGGCGAAGATCATAAGAACTTTCTCGATGTTCGTATATTTGGGGCTAGCCTCATGATCATCTTCATCACTTTTATCCCCGGAGGTTTCTTCACCTATCTCCTGCCGGCGTAGGCGACAGGCTCGAGCCGTGTGCTTGGTGGGGATGATCCCCCCTCCTCATCCTTCCTAGTATGTAACGGACACGACTGGTCCATAAAGTGACTTTTGGACTCAGCCTTCTTCTTGCCTCTCCAATCTTTCTTCTTCTTCTTGGGCTTGCTTTGGCTCTGCCCTAGGACAACAGTTACTTCATCTTTGCCTGATGGATCACCCTTTCGCTTTTGTTTTTTCCCGACGTTGCCCGACTGAGGGGCTTCATCGGCTCGGCCTTTGCCGCTGTGGAGGTGGTCTTCTTCCTCACCATTCACGTACCGATTGGCAATTTGCATTGCTCGACTAAGGGAGATATCCCCCAATTGACCAAACTTGAGGATGTGCTCCCGGTACCGAGTGCCCGCTCTGAATGCGCACACGGCTTGATGATCAATGACGTTCTCTACCGTGCTGTGCAACGTGGTCCACCGCTAGATGTACTCCCGAAGGGTCTCGTTGCTCTTCTGAACACAATGTTGTAGCTAGTTAAGCCACCTGGCGCTTGTAGGTGCCCTCGAATGTTTTGGCAAACACTCGGGCCAAATATTCCCAGTTGTGGATACTGCTGGAGGGAAGCTGGTTGAGCCATGCCCTCGCTCATCGCTCTAGCATGAGTGGCAGATGCTTCATTGCAACGAAGTCGTCGCCACTGCCTATCTAGACGACCACTCGGTAATGCTCGAGCCAGGTCTCCGGCTTGGACTCACCGTTGAACTTGCCGATCCCTGTGGCCAATCAGTAATTGGAGGGGATCTCTGCTTCACAGCAGGACAAAGCATTCGTGGTCACATACTCTAAGGCCCGCACTCGATCGGCCGACCACGTTCTGCATGATTATGGACCTCGCGTTGCACTGAGGGCCCCGGTAGATGTCGTCCTCATAACCCGTGTGCCAATTGGGACTTGGCTGCCGTCATGGCGACGATGTCCAAGTGAACCACTCCTCGGAGCAGTTGTTCTGCTACGGACCCGTTGATCATGTCACCGATCTCTGTGCGGGCCTCACGGAGGAGGAGGAGATCTTTGACTTCTTCCAAGTGCATGTGAACTGTGAGCTGACTCCACTTTGTCCGCGTGGACGGATCTGCTGTGGATACGATGCCGGGACTGTGACATCGCATAGTTTTGCTGCATGGCGGTCTTCAGCAAAGCCTGGATCTGCCGAATTCCTTTTCCAGGCGCAGACTCATTCGGCTAAATGGAATCAGCAATCCGAGTGATAGCAGCCAAATTCAGCAAAGGTTTTCGCATCACCTCTATATGACGAGGGCGATTGTTCAGATACTGCTCACGACGATTGCCGGGCTGACCCCTCACTGCCCGAGCATCGAGTGACTGCTGGAGCCACTTGAGACGCTCACGCTCGGCCGAAGTGGCCTCACGCGCGTTCTCTAGCGCTATCTCCTCCATAGTTTTCCCGGTGATGGGGTAGGAAGAGCTTATTCGCTCCTCCATCAAAGTTCTTCCCACTGCTACTCTATGAGCGGCTGCGGAACATGGTGACTGTCGTTGCCATGGAGATGCTCTCCATCATCACGCATAGGAGAATTCTCCACCACAAATCCAGGGCCGCCTCCCCTCGTCGTTCCGGCCATTAATACCTCAGTGGTGTCTCCACTGCTTTCGTAGTCATAGTCGCCGAGTGATTCGTCGCTCGATGAAGGGAAGAGGTTGATGGTGGGATCATCGGAACTAAGCATAGCCACCTATCCTGAAGTGTCCTGATGGGCCACGGTGTGCTTGATCCACCGCTGCAACCTCGAGCGCTCGGAGCGCTTGCGACGAATTGCAGCGGGCCTTGGGGGTAACAAGTTGTACGACTGTGATGGTTGCCAGATCAGGACCCCATGCGCAACTGCGCTGAAATGTGACGTACCTCAAGCAGGGAGGGCAACAGTGTCCAGTGGCGCTTCCTGCAGCCACGTTGAGTCATCGACGACAAAGCTGAGGGAGTCGAAAAGGATCTCTACGCCGAGTGTCATCATGGTGACCAAAAATATAAAACTCCGACTATGCCGGATTTGCTAAACATGCAGCCCCACGATGGGTGCCAACCATCATGGAATGATGCTGACAATAATACGAGGGGTACGAACGAGGTTCGGAGCCTAGGTAGGGCGCAATGGATACACCCGGATGTACGAGTTCGGGCCCCACTCAGGAGTGGTAACAATGTTACGTGTCAAGCCGTGAGGCTGATGTTTGCTTACGGAATATGTGGTAATACAAGATGCTGAACCCTTGCTCATGTGCTTGGGTGTAGCTTATATAGAGCGCACCATGACCGATCGGGCCTCATTTCAAGGGTTAATTAATGCTAATAACTATGGAAGTTACTAAAAAGCAGCTCTAACTCTAGCGTTACTCGTAAAGTATGTCTTCACTACACTTTATGTGATAGTTTAAGTCTGTAGACATTGCAGTCCCTTCGTTGCCCACGCCTTGCTGCAGTCCAAATGTATAGGTACATCTGATTAATACGAGGCGGCCTGAGTGACTTCATGTGGGCCGAGTGAAGCTACACTTGTCCAAGTGAAGTCATGATCGCATAGGTCGCTTTTGGGACACTGATGTCCATGTAGGGTCGTGTGCACTCCTAGGGATGCAAGTCCGTAGGACTATCCCTAATGTACAACCCCGTCAGTAAGTGTGAGAGTTCGATCCATAACCAAGTAGGAAATTAAATATTGGATAGATTATACGTACCTCCTCAATCTTTAGTATTCCAGTCTTTACTACTTCCTTCATTTTAGAATTCAAGCGGCATTGATGATCAATGGCGGGTTTGGCATCCTTTTCCATATTAATCTTGTGCTGGCAAAGAGTGGGACCAATGCAACTAAGATCATCAAGAGTACATCCAATAGCTGCTCTGTGCTTCGTCATAGTTTTGAGTAATCTCTTTTCTTCATGTTGTGAAAGGTCAGCACTAATAATATCAAGATATATCTTCTTCTCATCAATATAAGCATATTTCAAAGTATCCGGTAATTTCTTTAGCTGAAACATGGTATCTCTGTTAGGTGGGGGAGGATCCCTAAAATGTCAACATGCAAGTTGTGTTCAAGAATAGGTGTATGTCTAAAGAACATGTCATCTTTTTGATTTCTCTCATTCATATGGAAATAATTATCATCTTCTAGCAAATATTGTTCTAATAGGTCAGTAGGAGGCACATCCATAGAAGCAAGACCAAGAATTTCATCTTTAATAGATAATTCTTCCTCATGTGGTTGTCTACCAAACTTGTAGAAATTAGATTGATGAGACCCTCCACCAAAGCTTACTTTAACCTTTTGTGTAACACAAATAATTTTAGCATTAACGGTATTCAAGAAAGGTCTACCAAATATAGCGGGACATAAAATATCTTGTTGTGAACCAAGTACTAAGAAATCAGTGGGGTACTTAATTTTTCCACACAAGACTTCAACTTCTCTAACAATCCCAAGTGATGAAATAGTTTCTCTATTTGCAAGTTTAATAGTGACATCAATATCTTCAATCTCGGATGGTGCTATGCCAATCGCAATTTATTGATATAAGGTGAAAGGTATAGCACATAAGGCATGTCACATAAGGCATGATAACAATGATCTCCAATCTTAACAGAAACAACAAGCATGCCAACAACTAGTTTATTTTTAACTAACTCATCCTACTTGTTTCTAATAGGTTTTGCAATTCTAGCAGCTTTGTCACACAATTAAATAACATGTTAATCATTATTATCAACCAGGAGATCTTTAACCATAGCGATAGAAGGTTCTACATTTATTTGTTAGGAAGGTTTAGGTGTCCTAATATGGTTTTTATTAAGCAGTAGGCACAAGTGGATCAACATGGTAAACAATTATCTCTTCCTTAACTTTAATGGGTTCCTCTAACAATTCTTTAATAGTTGGATCGAATTTAAAGCATTTATCCTTAGGGACTTCAAGATGAGTAGCAATTGATTCCTAGCAAGAAGTTACTATCTGTGAGTCAAGCCTATATTTGTTACTAAACTTATGAAAAGTATCAGTTTCCATCAAATATTTAACACAATCAAACTCAAGCATTATACCTCACACTTTACCTTTTTTGACTTCCCAATCTATAGAGTTTTGTAAATTCTTTCTAGAACATCACATTTGAATTCCATAGTTCTCTTCATGTAGGAACTAGTGGAAGAACAATCGAGTATTAATGGATCATCATGAGAAAGCCGAGCATAAAATTTTTGTATAACCATTTCCCTTGAGAGCTCATGGTTGCACAAGTGTGCATCATAGATTTGAGCCTCCGTGAATCTTGAGCGTTGATTTCTCAAGCACAAGGCCAAAAATAATATATATAATTTCTATCATGATGAGTTATATGCATAGGATGAAACTTATGATGAAATTTGAGCTTCAAGCAATTCTAGTCCCATGATTCAATATAATCCAATAGCCTATACCAAATCAATGATTTTCCCTCCAAAATAAAGGGAAAACCTTATTCTTAACTTTTTCTAATAGAAAAGAGGGCTTTAGTCCACTTGATGAAATCCCATTAGTCCCGGTTCACTCACGAATTGGGACCCATGTGAGCATAGGTCCCGGTTCGTGAGGCCAGGGCGCTGGCCGGGCCTCGTGGGCCATTTGTCCCGGTTCATTTGTCACCGTCGGTCCCGGTTCCAGGCACGAACCGGGACCAATGTGCCTCGCTCCTGGCCCACAACCATTAGTCCTGGTTTGTGGCTGGAACCGGGACCTCAGGTTGTCCTTTGGTCTCGGTTCCAGCCACAAACCGGGACCAACGGTTGGCCTATATATACCACCGCGAGCAGAGCAGTGCACTGCTCTGTTTTTCGGCCGGCCCTGGGAGAGCTTTGTGGTTCTCTAGTTCACCTCCTACGCACACGAGGTGTTCGATGAAATGCCCGAGCCACACTTAAGCTTTCTCCTTTAGAAGCTCCTTGTCCAAGCTCCTTTTTCATCAAGATTTGTGTAGTTTTTAATACACTTTATTATATAACACACGCAGATGAACCATCAATGGATGTACGGTGACCGATGCACCTTCGAGTATATTAATGGCCTGCATAATTTTCTCGAAGCGGCTAAGGCAAACAAGCAGAATGGTTTTATGCATTGTCCATGTACTATCTGTGGGAATATGAGGGAATTCTCCGACGATAAAACCCTTCACTTCCACCTGTTTCATAAGGGTTTTATGCCACACTATAATGTTTGGACCAAGCACGGAGAAAGAGGGGTTATGATGGAAGACAACGTAGAAGAGGATGATGACAACTACCCGCCCCCTGAATACGGTGATGCTGCAATGGGGGAAGCTGAAGATCAAGAGGGACCAGACGATGTGCCCGATGATGATCTTCGTTGATGTGCCCGACGATGTGCCCGATGGTCATTGTTGATGCACATAGAGAATGGGAAAGTGAAGGGGTGAAGTTGAAGTTTGATCGCATGTTAGAGGATCACAAAAAAGGGTTGTACCAAAATTCCAAAGATGACAACACAATGCTGGGTACCACCCTGGAATAGCTGCATTGGAAGGCAAACAATGGTGTATGTGACAAGGCATTAAGTTCGGTACTGAAATTAATGAAGAAGAAGCTTCCAAAGGATAACGAATTCCCCGACAGTACGTACGAAGCGAAGAAGGTTCTACGCCCTCTAGGATTGGAGGTGCAGAAGATACATGCATGCCGTAATGACTGCCTCCTCTACCGCAGTGCGTACGAGGATTTGAAACCATGCCCGGTATGCGGCGCATTGCGGTATAAGATTAGAAGAGATGACCCTGGTGATGTTGAGGGCCAGCGCACTAGGAAGATGGTTCCTACCAAGGTGATGTGGTATGCTCCTATAATACCACGGTTGAAAGGTCTGTTCAGAAACAAAAAAGCATGCCGAGTTGATGCAATGGCACATAAAAGACCGTAAGAAAGATGGGAAGTTGAGAGCACCCACTAACGGGTCGAAGTGGAGAAAGATAAAGAGAAAGTGGAGCAACTTTACATGTGACCCAAGGAACGTATGGTTTGGTTTAAGTGAAGATGGAGTTAAACCTTTTGGGGAGCAGAGCAGCAAGCATAGCACATGGTGTGTGACTCTATGTATGTATAACCTTCCTCCTTGGTTGTGCATGAAGCAGAAGTTCATTATTATCTCAGTGCTCATCCAAGGCCCTAGGCAACCCGGCAATGACATTGATGTGTACCTAAGGCCGTTAGTTGATGAACTTATACAGCTATGGAATGGAAATGGTGTACGTCTGTGGGATTAGAACGAACAGGAGGAATTTGACCTACATGGGTTTTTGTTTGCAACCATCAATGATTGGCCTGCTCTCAGTAACCTTTCAGGACAGACAAACAAGGGATACAACGCATGCAAACTCTATTTAGATGACACCGACAATATTTATTTGGACAAATGCAGGAATAATGTGTACATGGGGCATCGTTGATTTCTTCTGACCAACCATCAATGTCGAAAGAAAGGAAAGCATTTCAAAGGTGAGGCAGATCACCGGAAGAATCCCGCCTCCGTAATGGTGATCACATACTTGATATGGTCAATGATTTACAAGTAATCTTTGGAAAGGGTCCTGGCGGACTATCTATTCCGAATGACGATGCAGGACACGCACCCATGTGGAAGAAGAAATCTATACTTTGAGACCTACCCTATTGGAGAGACCTAGAGGTCCGCTCTGCAATCGACGTGCTGCAAGTGACAAAGAATCTTTGTGTGAACCTACTAGGCTTCTTGGGAGTGTATGGGAAGACAAAAGATACACCAGAGGCACGAGAGTAACATCAACATATGCATAAAAAAGACGACATGCATCCAAAGCAGTATGAAGGTCCTGCCAGCTACGCTCTTACCAAAGAAAAGAAGGGAATATTCTTTGAATGCCTACTCAGTATGAAGGTCCCGTCTGGCTTCTCGTCGAATATAAAGGGAATTATAAATATGGTAGGGAAAAAGTTACGGAACCTAAAGTCTCATTACTGCCATGTGATTATGACGCAACTGCTTTCGGTTGCATTGAGGGGGCTTCTACCGGAAAACGTTCGATTAGCCATTGTGAAGCTATGTGCATTCCTCAATTCAATCTCTTAGAAGGTTATCGATCTAGTAATCCTGCCAAGGTTAAGGACTGATTTGGTGCAATGTCTTATTAGTTCAAGCTGGTGTTCCCACCATCCTTCTTCAGTATCATGCCGCACGTCCTAGTTCATCTAGTCGACGAGATTGTCGTTCTGGGCCGTGTATTTCTACACAATATGTTCTCCTTTGAGAGGTTCATGGGTGTCTTAAAGAAATATGTTCTTAACCGCGCTAAGCCAGAAGGAAGCATCTCCATGGGCCATCAAACAGAGGATGTCATTGGGTTTTGTGCTGACTTCATTCCTGACCTTAAGAAGATTGGTCTCCCTCAATCGTGGTATGAGGGGAGACTGATTGGAAAAGGCACACTAGGAGCAGACTCAATAATATGTACGGACGAGCATTCTTGGTCTCAAGCACACTACACAGTTCTATAGAATTCTACCTTGGTGACCCCATATGTCGATGAACACAAGAATACTCTGAGCTCCATACACCCAAAGGAGTGTGACGACTGGATTACATTTGAACACATCAGGACTTTCGGCAGTTGGTTGCAAAAACATCTTATGTGTGACAATACAGTTTTTAATGAGTTGTACTCATTGGCCAGGGGACTATCTTCGAGTGTATTAACTTAGCAATGGTACGAGATAAATGGGAATACATTTTACACGATCACCCAAGATCAAAAGAGCACCAACCAAAACAACGGTGTCCGCTTTGATGCAGCAACCAAGAGGGGAAAGGACACATATTATGGTTACATATTGGACATATGGGAACTTCACTATGGACATCATTTGATGGTCCCTTTGTTTCATTGAAAATGGGTCAATCTGTCTCGAGGCGGGGTACAGATAGACCCATAGTACGGAATGACAACAGTGGATCTGAACAATCTTGCACACGCAGAGGAACCATTCGTCCTAGCCAATGATGTGGCACGGGTTTTCTATATGAAGGACATGTCTAACAAACCGAGAAAAATAAAATATAAGGAAGCGAATACCTCATACGATGAGCCAAAGCGCCACATAGTTCTTTCAGGAAAAAGAGACATCGTAGGACTGGAGGGCAAGGCAGACAAGTCTGAAGATTATGAAAAGTTTCACGAAATTCCCCCCTTCAAAGTCAAGGCTGACCCAAGCACCCTATTAAACGATGAAGATTATCCATGGTTTCGGTGCAATAAGAAAAGAACACAAGCGAAGAAAAAGTGAAGAAATGGAATGCCCTTTGTAACATATGAGTTTTCATAGTGCTTTTCATCCGCAATGTGGCTTTGATGGTGCAATTGAATAGTTGAAAATTCATGACGTTGCTTTTAATGGTGCATTTTGAACACACAAAAAGTCTAGAGTTCAAATAAGTTCAAAAAATGAAATCCCTTTGTAACAGACGAGTTTTTGTATGAAACCCTCATACTTCAAAAGAGATTGTCCGTTTTGTGCACGAAGTGCATCCAGTTTTTGCGGCAACCCTCTCAACTTTTAAGCACATGCTATGTGGGTGAAATGATGATACCATGCCAACTTTCAACCTTTTCAGAGTTCATTTGTAGTGCTTTTCAATTTAAGGGTCACTTAGCTCAAAACAAAATTAGTAAATGCATGAAAAATACCAAAGGAAGTGAGAAATAGTTAAAAATTGACGACGTGTCTTTGAATGGTGCATTTTGAACACATAAAAAGTCTGGAGTTCAAATAAGTTCAAAAAATAAAATCTCTTTGTAACAGATGAGTTTTCATATGAAACAGTGATACTTCGAAAGAGATTGTCCGTTTTGTACACGAAGTGCACTCAGTTTTTCCCGCAACCCTCTCAACTTTTTAGCACATGCTATGTGGGTGAAATGATGATACCATGCCAACTTTCAACATTTTGAGAGTTCATTTCTAGTGCTTTTCAATTTAAGGGTCATTTAGCTCAAAAAATCAGTAAATGCATGAAAACTACAAAATGGAGTCACAAAAAGTTGAAAATTTATTATGTGACTTTGAATGGTGCATTTTGAACACACAAAAAGTTTGGAGTTCAAATAAGTTCAAAAAATGAAATCCCTTTGTAATAGATGAGTTTTCGTATGAAACCGTGATACTTCGAAAGAGATTGTCCGTTTTGTACATGAAGTGCATCTTGTTTTTGCTGCAACCCTCTCAACTATTTAGCACATGCTATGTGGGTGAAATGATGATACCATGCCAACTTTCAACATTTTCATATTTCATTTGTAGTGTTTTTCAATTTAAGGGTCCTTTAGTTAAAAACCAGTAAATGCATGAAAAATACCAATCGAAGTTAGAAATAGTTGAAAATTGATAATGTGTCTTTGAATGATGCATTTTGAACACACAAAAAGTCTGGAGTTCAAATAAGTTCAAAAAATTGAATCCCTTTGTAAGAGATGAGTTTTCCAATGAAACCCTAATACTTCGAAAGAGATTGTCTGTTTTGTACACGATGTGCATCCTGTTTTTTCCGCAACCCTCTCAACTTTTTAGCACATGCTATGTGCGTGAAATGATTATACCATGCCAACTTTCAACATTTTCAGAGTTCATTTGTAGTGCTTTTCAATTTAAGGGTAATTCAGCACACAAAAAATCAGTAAATGTATGAAAAATATCAAATGGGCTGACGGACCTTTTATCCTGGTTCTAGCCACCAACCGGTACTAAAGTACTCTTCTTCCCGTCCTTTTGGGCCAGTGGAAGTGTGGCTTTGGTCCCGGTTGGTGCCACCAACCAAAACCAAAGGTTTCGCATATAGTGCGGGAGTTGTCGAAATTGACCTTTAGTCCCGGTTGGTGTAACAACCCGGGACTAAAGGTATGCTTTGGTCCCGGTTTGAGCCACCAACCAAAACAAAGGTGTTCGTATATTGCGGGAGTTGTCGAAATTTCCACCAACTTCCATCCCCCCCGTTCTCTTTTCGTAGCTGTCACATCCGAGCCCCTCGCCGCCGGCTCGTGCCTCCTCCACGAGCCCATCGTCTCCATCATCGTCGCTCACGAGCCCGTCGTCACCCGGAGCCCATTGTCGTCGCCGTCGCCCCCGAGCTTGTCCTCGTCACCGTCGCTGTCGCCATCGCCCCCGAGCCCATCGTCGTCGCCGTTGTCCCTGAGCCCATTGTCGTCCCCGAACCCATCATCGTCGTAGTCGTGCCCGACCCCATCATCGTCCCCGAGCCGATCGTCGTCGTCGTCGTCCCCAAGCCCATCATCGTCGTCGTCGCGGCGGCGTCATCGCCCCCGAGCCCATCGTTGTCGTCGTCCTCGCCGCACCGTCATTGCCGTAGCCCACGAGCCCATTGCCATCGTCGTCGTCGCCCATCACCCGTCGTTGTTCCGAAGCCCTCCATCATCGCCCGTCGACGCAGTGGTAGCGATTCCATCGATCTCCATCTCCCTATTTGCGAATCCATGTGTGTGAGAAGACGTAGTCTAATTGCGAATCCATGTGTGTGTATTTCAGTAGTATTAGAATATGTTGGGTACATTTTTGAACTCCCCAATGTCACACAAGATTTAAAAATTATAAAAATATTTAGATTAGATTCAGTTACAATAGCAAATAAAGTTATAAAAATTATCAAAATATTTACATTAGATTAAGTTACAAATGAAGTTTTTTTGTTAATATTTGGGATTATGTATAAAGGGCTCCACCCACTTTGTAATAATTGCAGAAACAATGGATATTACAAGAGACATGGAAAAAGAACAAATTTTGGGGGATATAATTCACGGCGACGGCAGTAATGTCGAATTTTTGCTCAGCGACATCGATGGTCTGGAAGGAGAGGATTACGTCTTTGGTGATCGAACAATGGAGGAGGAAGGACATTATCATGATGGCTTCGGTGACTACCAAATCCCGGAGGAAGGAGACCATGATGACGGCTCTGCTGACCGAACGGAGGGGGGAGCTGTTGAAAAGTCCGGATCGAGCCAAACTGCGGTAATGAGACGAGGCCTACTGATTGAACCCAAGAAGACCAGGGACGCATTTTCTACTCAGTGCGGAGCTATTGTCAAGGACAAGATCCCGATCAGCATCAAGCAATGGAATAAGCCTAAGGGCAACAACGTCCCTGAAGGTGATTATGTCACTGATAGGCTGAAAGATTATCTTTGGACCGCGTTGAAGGAAAATTTCACCCTACCGCCAGAGGAGGATCCGAATATGCCAGTTATAGAGAAAGTGGTCAAGGCATGTGCTCTTAAGAAGATGGCAGAACTATTCAGGAGGTGGAAGAAAGAGTTGAAATCACAGTATGTCAACAAAGGGAACACTCTAGAATTCGTCGACCGATTTGAGAAGATGAGAGATCACTAGCCCACATTTCTGGCCAACAAGTCATCGGACCAGAGTAAGGAAATGTCAGAGAGAAACAAGAACAATGATGCAAAGAAGCAGTATCACCATCACACGAGGTCAGGTGGCTACCTCAAAGGTCGTCGTCCGTTGTAGGACAAAGCTGAGAATGACCTGATTGCTAAAGGGGGCGAACCGCAGACATGGAACTGGCCCTACCGTTCAAAGAATTGGTTCTTCGAGGTTGGGGGAACTTTGGACCCTGAAAGAGGGGAGTGTCCTTGGATGGACGAGCAACTTGCAACATCCATCAACAAGCGTCTGCAGTGTATCACCGCAGCACGGGAAGGGGCGTTTTGTCCCGAATGAGAGAAGGACGAGCTGACTGAGGCCCTAGGGAATGCCGAGCACCCTGGACGAACACGGGGCACACCAGGATCCGTTCCGTGGAAGGTTGGGTTGCCCGACGCAGACGGTTACAGAAGACGAGTGAGAAAGAGGAAAGCGGAGCTGGGCAACATGCAGAAGATCAATGCCAGACTACCAATTCTAGAGGAACTTGAGAGCCAGCGATCTGCCGACCAATCATCTCAGCTGCACGAAACGACCCCAGAATTTACCCCGCCATCTCAGTGGAGAAGCAGTGTGGCTGCCATGGAGCTCGTTCAGCCTGACTTCACGTCTCCTAGCTACCCCATGGATACTATCATGGAGTCTCAACCTTGCGAGCTTTTGGCAAAATGTCGAGACCTCACTTTCAAGGCTGCTATCGGCGTTGTTGTAGCTCCTCAATCCAACGGAACTTTTCACTGCCATCCGATTGCACGTGGCTATGCTATTGTGATGGTGGATGAAGTAAATGAGGAATTTGAGAAGCTCGACCTTGACCACCCTACAAGTGAAGATGAGAATAAGCTGGTTCATGCTTTGAGGAGTACATGTCTATGGACGAAGGAGTACATCAAGCTTCCAAACTGGACGTCTCCTCCTCTGACGACGACGAGTGATTAGGGCACTCCTCATCCTCCTCCGGCGACCGATCAGGGCACTCCTCATCCTCCCGCGGCGAATGATCAGGGCACACCGGCTCCTCCGACGCGTGAGGGCACTCCGCCTTCTTCTTCGGCTCATCCTCCAGCATGTGAGGGCACTCCGCCTCCTTCTTCGACTCCTCCTCCGGCGCATCGGAGCAGTCCGCCTCCTTCTTCGGCTCCTCCTCCGGCGCGTCGGAGCAGTCGGCCTCCTTCTTTGACTCCTCCTCTGGCGCGTCAGAGCAGTCCGCCTCCTTCTTCGACTCCTCCTCCGACGCGTCGGAGCAGTCCGCTTCCTTCTTCGGCTCCTCCTCCAGCACGTTGGAGCAGTCCTGCTCCTTCGGCTCCTCCTCAGGCGCGTCATAGTAGTCCTCCTCCTTCGGCTCCTCCTCAGGCGCATCGGAGCAGTCCTCCTCCTTCGGCTCCACCTCAGGTGCGTCACAGCAGTCCTCCTCCTTCGGCTCCTCCTTAGGAGCGTAAGAGCAGTCCGCCTCCTCCACAACGGTGGAAGACATACATCGTCACTGCTCCGCAGAAAATTACACAAGTAAGAAAGATGACGTCTCCTCCTCTTTCTCTCAAGCGGAAGACAGACTCCGCCGCCGCTCTGGCGGCTCGCAGTGATGCAATGTTTGCAAAACGAAGAACTGGGAAAAAAATTCACCAACTGGGCCAACAGAGGAATCAATCGTGCCCCCCGCTCAAGGTGTCTAGCGATATCGTCGTCGCTAATAATTCGGGGTAGCTGTCCGATACCAATCCTGGTGATTACGTGAATGATTCTGTAATTTTTGAGATAGATGAGGTAACAAATGAAGAAACATATGAATACGTGCTCGGGAAGCCTCTTGTCAAACCTGGTCATCCTCCTCTAACACCGAGGATGCACGAATTGCATGAGTGGTACATGAACATCTTCAGGGAGACTAGGAAAGAGTTTGTGTATATGAGAGTGAAAAAAGATCACGATTTCATTAGACCTATAGTGTTGCTTGTTGAATTTGAGGAGTTATTTCAGTTATACAATGAACTGGCCCTCGACAAACAACTCCTCACTTCCTACTATTTGTAAGTATTACTTCTATAGTTAAGTCTCTAGCTCAACTCGTTCATTGCATGTATCTATAATTATCCTGACTATATATATTATGCTGATTGAAGATCGTCGAATTAAAAAAAGCAGGAATCTTCGACATTGGGTTCATTAGCCCAGAATCGGTAAATGTATTGTCGGTACAAAATGAAACCAAAGAGACCAACGTTAAGTTGCTAAAGTCGTCGCTTGCAAATCAAAACTAAAAGGAAATACTCTTTCCTTACAACTTTAAGTAAGTGTTGATGCCTTCTCTGTGTACTCGATTTCGCTTACTCGAGGTTAAGTAAAGGTAATTGATGAGTTATATATGTGTGCGCAATTACCACTTTATTCTGCTATCCATTAAGCTTGATATGGGAAAAGTAAATGTCTCAGACTCGAGACGTAAAGATCCCGAGGATTATGCGTACATGACTGCAATGCTCAAGAAGTAAGTTCACTCAATAAAGGGACCACACCGGCATGCAACTTTCGTTCATTTCCTGATAGCAAGTAATCGTTTTATTTTCCTGGCAGGATTTGGAAGAAGTTCACGAATAAGGTTCGCGGTATACCCAAAGAGTTTCAATTTACGTACCCCCCCCCGTAAGTAGTACTAGCTAGTTCCGCGCATCTCTAATTAATTCAAATTTTCATCAATATATCATTACCATGCTTGCATATCAGTTTGATTGAACTCTATATATTCTCGTAAAGTGCTTGTACTAGGTAGTTGGGACTGAAAAATGTGCATACTACGTATGCGAGTTCATTCGCCTCTCGACCTCTGGGCGGGGCATCTCTCACAAAAAATTTGATGTACGTAAATAATATTCACAATTTTCTTTTATATATTACCATCAATTGTGTTGAGTTTTATTCATATATATGCAAGAACTGACCCCCTTCTTTAAATTATATCTCGAAGAAGCGGGATCTACCCCTATCAGATGATGGCACACGAGCAATTCAAGAGGAATTGGCTGGTTTATTTCTTGACCACGTCATACCTAAAGACGGAGAATACCGTGTGAGCTATTTGTGATTGGGTCTTAGGTAGATGATCTTAGGCATTGTAAAAGATGTTATATTTTAAAAGATGTTAAGTATTGTAAATGGTTTCCTTCATTTTCTTATTAGCTAGCGTCATGTTCTCTCTATATGTATAGTAGCTAGCGTCGACCAAGCACGGAGAAAGAGAGGACAGTTCTCTCTATTAGCTAGCTAACACATTATGAAACCACTAAATTAATCCTCCACCCCCCCCCTCCGCGCGTTCAAAAAGAACAAAACCCCCAGCTTCGGCCAGATGCTGACGCGTGGATGCCATGTTGTCCCGGTTGGTGTGACCAACTAGGACTAGAGGCCCTCCTGCCCGGGCTCCCCGCAGCGGCCACGTGGAGACCATTCATTCCCGGTTCGTAAGTGAACCGGGACTAAAGGTTTTGGGCTTTAGTCCTGAGCATTTAGTCTCGGTTCAAGAACCGGGGATAATGGGCCTCTAGAACCAGGACAAATGGGACATTTTCTACTAGTGTAAGGATTAGATAGTAGTTTGTCTAACATACCCGAAGGAATTTCATAGAAAATATTTTCAGAAAGTTCACTAGCGTGGAAAGAACCCTTTGCCACTTTCATTTGAGGCAAAGATACCCTAAACAAACCTCTCAAAGGATTACTATCCATAGTGATAAGCAATAGTAGATATCAGGAACAACAACAACAATAAAACAACAAAGCCTTTAGTCACAATCTAGTTGGGTTAGGATAGAGGTGAAACCCATAAGATCTCGTGACCAGCTCATGGTTCTGGCACATGGATAGCAAGATTCCACGCACCCATGTCCATGGCTTGTTCTTTGGTGACGCTCTAATCCTTTAGATCTCTCTTTATAGATTCTTCCCATGTCAAGTTCGGTCTACCCCGGCCTCTCTTGACATTATCAACATGCTTTAGCCATCCACTATGCACTGGGGCTTCTAGAGGCCTGCACTCAATATGCCCAAACCATCTTAGACGATGTTGGACAAGCTTCCCTTCAATTGGCGCTACCCAAACTCTATCTCGTATATCATCGTTACAGATTCTATCCTTTCTTGTGTGGCCACACATGCATCTCAACATGCGCACCTCCACCACACCTAGTTGTTGCACATGTCACCTTTTAGTCGGCCAACACTCAGTGACATACAACATTGCTGGTTAAACCGCCATCCTATAGAACTTCACTTTTAGCTTTTGTGGCACCCTCTTGACATAGAGAATGCCATAAGCTTGGCGCCACTTCATCCATCTGGCTTTAATTCGATGGTTCACATCTTCATCGATGTCCCCATCCTTCTGCAACATTGACCCCAAATATCGAAAGGTGACCTTCTGAGCATTCATCTGCTCATCAAGGCTAACATCCCCCTCCTCCTCGTATCTAGTAGTACTAAGAGCACACCTCATTTACATGCTCATAGTCCTACCAAGTCTAAAATCTTTCGATTCCAAGGTTTGCCTCCATAATTCCAACTTCCTGTTGTACCTCGTCCGACTATCATCGACTAACACCACTTCATACGCAAAGAGCATACACCATGTGATATCTCCTTGTATAACCCTCGTGACCTCATCCATCACCAAGGCAAAAATATAGGGGCTCAAAGCTGACCCCTGATGTAGTCCTATCTTAATAGGGAAGTCATGAGTGTCATCCTCACTTATTCGAACACTTGTCACAACATTATGGTACATGTCCTTGAAGAGGGTAATATACTTTTCTCGGACTTTGTGTTTCTGCAAGGCCCACCACATAACTTTTCGCTGTATCTTATCATAGGCCTTCTCCCAGACAATGGACACCATATGCAATTATTTCTTTTTCTCCCTATATCTCTCCATAAGTTGTCATACCAATCACATCACTTCCATGGTCGACCTCCCAGGCATGAAACCAAACTGATTTTTGGTCAGGCTTGTCATTCTTATTTAGCGGTGCTCAATGACTCTCTCCCATAGCTTCATTGTATGGCTCATTAATTTAATTCCATGGTAATTAGTACAACTCTAAACACCCCCTTGTCCTTGAAGATTGGTAATAATATACTCCGTGTCCATTCTTCTCGCGTCTTGTTTGTCCAAAAAATGAGGTTGAAAAGTTTCGTTAGTCATACTATCAATCTATCCCCGAGGCCTCGCCACACCACAATGGGGATACAATCAGGGCACATTGCCTTGCCTCCTTTCATGCTATTTAAAGCCTCCTTAACCTTCGACTCCTTAATTCGCCACACAAAATGCGTGCTAGTATCATCAAAGGAGTCACCCAGATCAATGGTAGAGCTCTCACTCTCCCCATTGAACATCTTTTCAAAGTACTCCCACCATCTATTCTTAATCTCCTCATTCTTCACCATGAGTGCTCTGCTCTGTCCTTGATGCACTTGATTTTGTCAACATCCCTCATCTTCATCTCTTGGATCTTGGCGATCTTATAGATGCCTCTTTCACCTTCCTTCGTGTCTAACCGTTGGTAGAGGTCCTCATACGCCCGAACCCTTGCTTCACTCAGAGATCGCTTTGCGGCCTTCGTTGCCATCTTGTACTTCTATATGTTGTCAACACTCCTATCCATATATAGGTGTCTCAAACAATATTTCTTCTCCTTAATTGCCTTCTGGACATCATCGTTCCACCACCAGGTATCTTTAGCTTCTCTTTTACTACACTGGACACTCCAAACTCCTCTCAGGCCACCTTACGAATGCAAGTCACCTTGTTCATCCACATGTTGTCTACATCACCTTCTTCCTCCCAAGATCCCTCCTTAATGACCCACTCCTTAAACGCGTGAGCTACCTCCCTCTTGAGCTTCCACCACTTTGTTTTAGAGACTTTGGCACGCTTGTCCCACTAGACACGAATCCGAAAGTGGAAATCAGTAACCACAAGCTTATGCAGAGGGAAAACACTCTCTCTAGGAATCACCTTACAGTCTAGGTATGCACGCCTGTCTTCTCTTCTCGAGAGGATGAAATCAATCTGGCTAGAGTGTTGCCACTACTGTAAGTCAATAGATGTGATTCTCTCTTCTTAAAGAGGGTGTTAGCTATGATCATGTCGTAGGCTAGAGCAAAGCTTAATACGTATTCTCCTACTTGATTCCCGATGCCATAGCCAAATCCTACATGCAGACCTTCAAAACTTGTGTTAGATGTGCCCACGTGGCCATTGAGGTCTCCTCATATGAAGAACCTCTTTCTAATCGGTACACTCCTAAGCATGTCCTCCAAGTATTCCCATAACTCCCCTTGGTTTTCCCATTGTGGCCTACTTGCGAGGCATGCGCGTTGATAACATTGAGAACTAAGTCCTAACTACCAGCTTGACAAGGATAATCCGGTCCCCATGTATGTTTACTTCTACCACTCCGTACTCGAGGCTCTTACTGATCAACATGCCTACTCCATTTCTGTTTGCAACCATCCCCGTATACCACAACTTGAAGCATGTACCATCCACTTCCTTCACCTTCTGTCCCCTCCATTTGGTCTCTTGGACACAAAGGATATCAACGCCTCACCTCACCATTGTATCAAGTACCTCCTAAAGCTTACATGTCACAGACCCTACATTCGAGCTACCTAAGAAAATCCTCGTAGGCCCGGCTAGATTCCTTACCCTTCACACTCATCGAGTCAAATGCAAACACCCTTTCTTATTTTCCACTACACCCGGGCAATGATGTAGTACGCCACTAAGGATGTGATGACTCAATCCTTGCTCACTTTCCATCCTATCCAGATCACGATACAACATTTCACATCGAGGGCGGCGGCCCGGTCCTTGCCCATTCCCCACCACACCCGTGTTCCGATGTGGCGCTTCGCTGAGAGGGTTACACCCCAATGAAAACATTTTGGGTTTCATCTCCATAAGAGTGGCTGTGTTTTAACATTGGCTCGCCAAGCTTATCACAACCATATTCCTTTACTCGGGCTTTGGACCGACTATGTTGAAACAACATAATAAATGTCAGCACGTATGAAAAATATGTTACCAAATTAGACTCACCAAATGTTCTTTGCTCCCCGGCAACAAGGCCAGAAAATAGATTTGATTACCCACAGGTATATGGGATCAATCATAGTCCTTTCGATAAGTAATAGTGTCGAACCTAACGAGTAGCAAAAGGAAAAGATAAAGAATTTTCAGCATGGTATTCTCTACAAGTGTTGTGAGTAATAGTGGTAGCTAGTTTTGTAGCAAGATAATTGGTAGCAAGTAACAAGTAACAAGAGTAGCAAGGGTGCAGAAAGGTGTCCCAATCCTTTTTATAGCAAAAGATAAGCCAGAAAGTTCTCTTATATAAAAGAAAACACTCTCGAGGACGAATGGGAATTTCCTTCTAGTCATGTTCAACATGTTGAGTTGATTCACATTCGTTACTTTCATAATTTGATATGTGGGTGGACCGGTGCTAAGGTGATGTTCTTACTTGAACAAAAAACCCAATTATGACTACTCCCTGTTGCAAGCATCTGCAATTACGAAAGAAGAATCAACATAAATCTAACCATATCATGAAACAAGTGCATCAAATCAGCCCCTTATGAAATAACACATAAACTAGGATTTAAGATTTTGTCAATCTAGCAACCCATCATCTACTTATTACTCCACAATGCTTTCCCTTAGGCCCAAGTATGGTGAAGTGTCATGTAGTCGACGTTGACATGACACCACTAAAGGAAGCAACAACATACATATCATCAAAATATCTAACGAATACCAACTTCACATGATTACTTATGATAAGGCTTCTCCCATGTCCTCGAGAACAAAAGCAGCTACTCACAAGTCATCACCATGTTGAAGTTTAGAGGTGTAATAAATATGATAAAGGATCTGAACATATTATCTTCCACCAAACAAACCAAGTAGCATGAACTACAAGACGCAATCAACACTACTAGTAACTAAGAGGTACCAATGTGAGTTTTTTAGACAAAGATTGAATACAATACATGGAATAGGGTTTGAGATGAGATGGTTCTGGTGAAGATGTAGATGAAGATTAATCCTCCCGCGAAGGAGGAAGTGTAGGTGATGACAATGGCTTCGATTTACCCCTCCTGGAGGGAAGTTTCCGAGGCACAATCACTCTGCCGGAGAGCAAAAGGGCCTCTAGCCTAGTTTCTGCCTTGAGATGTCGGCTCTTCATCCTGAAAGTATCATATTGGTTTCTTGTTGGTCCGAACACATCATATAGCAGATGAGGGCACCATGGGTCTTCCTTTGAGCTTTCCAAGCCATCAGGGCGCGCCCGAGGGGGGTGGCTGGCCGCGCCTTGTTGGCTTAGGAGCCACACGTGGCCCCCTGTGGCACTTCTTCAATCCATAAATTCATATATATACCAAAAATATACTCGTGAAGTTTCAGCTCATTTGGCATCCAGAGAATTTTCACTTTTTTTCTTGGTTTTTAGGTTCAGAATTCCAGGTTTCGGCAATTTCCCTCTTTTTGATGTACCTTGTAAACTAAGAGAGAAAAGACATAAAACGTGTGTCATAAAGTGGAATAATGACCAAGTGTAATATAATTATCAATAAAAAATCATGATGCAAAATGGACCTATCTCCATGACTGTAAAAAGGGCTTGGAGCACTCCAACTACCCTCTCCGCATCATTTCTAGTACCTTGTCTATTGGCAAAGTGAGATTTTATTCTTGTGCATCTCGCTAAGAGATGGTATTGACAAAGGTCACCTAAAGAGGATAAATACCAGCAACAAGATAGTAGATCATGTTGTGGTCATGACATTTGATGCTATAGTTGCACGGAGGAGCTTGACCCGCAGCCAAACTAGCAAATGACGAAGAGCACTATAACACGTCATTGTGAGACCTCGGCATAAAAAAACTATGCCAAGTCGAGAGATCCTATGATGCAACTGCTTCTAGAATTATGGTATGTCTCTTTACATGACATTGATATTGCACTTGCTTAAGTCCTTCCATTTCCAGTGCATGCAATCAAAGGATTCGAGCATACATGGTCACCTCTAGCTTCCAAGAGTGCCATGACCATATGAGTGACTAAGATAGTTTCTGCTATCAGGTACTACATTACAATCACCTTGGAATGTTCACATGTCCTTTGAGATATCTAGTGGTTCTCATCCCATGAATTTGTGGTTGTGACATAGGCAAGCATCCTCAATGAAGTCGTGCACATCTGCTAACCAAAGAACCCAATGGTTCCAACAACGTTTTTCTTCAAGATGAAGTAGTCGTCATAGGCTCGAACACCATTGTAGAGGCAATAGAAAACTTTTTTTCACATTCGAAAGTACCAGCGAAATTTGTCCTTGAATAAGATATTGGGACAATGTAGTCATCCTTGAAGATCGAATGCCCACGTGTCCTATTCCGATACAATGCTCCATGTCCCTTGATTGATCCCGTGAAATTGAAAACATGATTCTCTACATGCTATGCATATGTAGGGAGCACCCTCATCGTTGTAGTTTCATCCTCATATCCTTCCTCATCACACAAGGACGAATGAATGACATTCTCGTAGAAGTACTCCATGTCTAAATCCATTGTGTTTGCTTCAAAGTAAGGAAAATTTGTCAATAATTTCGTTGAGGAATTTGGACAAACACTTGCCATGTGTTATGTCCACGGTGTACTTCATCTGCAGGGGTGTACGTTACTAGGGCAGTGGACAGACAAGGGAGTGAATAGTGGCAGACTCCAAAGAGGGCAAGCTTGTGGGTGGAGCGGCTGAGTTTAACATGGCTTGGGAGGGATGTTGGGGTGGAACAGTGATGACGTTGGTGTGAGGAATAGAAAATATAGAGCATAGGGAAGATGGAGAGTATGAAAATTTAGCTTCATGTAGGGTTTTGGGGGTGTGTGAGTCATGCATGGCGGACGTTTGAACCAACGTAAACCTCCCCAGGTTTGGCATTCATTTACAGGAATTCAGATGGATGTACGCATGTACAAACATTGAGGACACATCATTGGATGACAAAAAAGTATAGACATCTTGGTACGGACATTTAGGGCTTGTTTGTTATATGACGTTGGAGATATGCTTAGCCTACAAAGGTAGGAGCACATATGTGGTCGCTGTGAGCCTGTGCTACTCCCATCAGAGTTGTTGGATTTCTCTAGAGTGGAAGGATGACGTAGCACAACAACAAGAAGTACTTTTCTCAGATAATAACTAAGGTTTAATCGAACCAGTAGGAATCTATACGATAGCAAGGTAAACAACACATGCACACACAAAAATAAATGCTTGCACAAACTTGCCAAGGGGGTTGTCAATCCTCTCGTCTTGCTAGTTGCAAGGTTAAAAGGAAATAGTGATATGGCAAACAACAAGTTAGTTAAGAGAGGAATAGAGAAACAAAAATAATAATTGAGATTGAACCTCGGGGTCATAGGCTCACTAGTGACTTCTCTCTCGAAGGCAGGTAGCGAGATGGTAAACGAATTACTCTCTGGCAATTGACAAATAAGTAACATTCATAACTATGATCTTTCATGGCAAAATATTGTATATGCATCACGTCCATGAAAAGTAGACCATAATCCAACTAGATCTACTACTATTACTCTTCCCAAAACCGATATCCAACATGCATCTCAAGGACTTAAGTTTGCAACAAATAGATTAGCGCAGTAAGGAAGATGGCATGATGTAGATAGAAAGAATCCTAGCAATAAGATCAACCACTGTGGTTTTATACGTAATAGCTACACCATATCACACGCCTTTGCCCCTTTTGTCCGAGGGAAAGATCACAACGAGATTGAACCCATTACTATGGACCACTCCCCGTGAAGAACTACCCATTTATCTTGCCAAGAGAAGACAAATAACTTAGAAAGCTTACATAGCTACTCAATCCTACAACAAAGAAACGTCAAAAGATTCAATTATATCCAATTAAAAATCCATCATAAATCCACAAATCATCGGATCCCAAAAAACACAACACACAAATTACACCGGACAGATAATAGTATTGAAGATCAAAGGGAAAGAGAGAGAGAGATAGAGAGATAGAGAGAGAGAGAAGCCATCTAGCTACTACTATGGACCATACACTACTTCAGGAATGCCTAGTAGTGGAGGGCACAAAAAAGGATATCACTGTCAGGCTCCCACAGGCGCCCGCCACTGACCTTCTGCTACTTCTATAACCTCATTAGTGGTGGGCGCCTACCCACCACTAGTAGAGCCTCTCCACTGGCGAGCGGAGCGAGATGGCCCGCCACTGTTAGTGCAATCTGCAGTGGCAGGTTGTCGCTAGTTCCCGCCGTTTATCAATTCACTAGGTTTAAAGTGATATTCGAAAGTGGTAATTGTTTACACACATTAGCATAAATTAAAGAAACATGTGGATGATTGTATATATATCATTATTGATGACAACTTGAGTTCAAATGGATGACTAGATTTCAAAGACCTTACTAGTCCACGTTGAACTTGTAAATTGAGACCAATAATGATAAAACTATTAAACCTTAAAATAGAGCTTAATCTTACTACAACACTATTAATTAGCAGAAAGTGGTGGTGCAGAATCTCGTGGTGGTCGGGGCATTCTCGGAGGAAGTATCCCGAGAACACTTTCCCATTGGGCTCTCTGAGCCGGGCACGAAGAAGTCACTTGTTGTAGCGCCCATTCCCTAACCAAATGGGGACTACTCTGAGCCAACATCCGAGCATGCTTTGCAGCGTTGGCCTCCAAGAAGATAACGTCTCCTGTAACTTTTAGTTGTGTTTCGGCATAACTCTTGCACATATTGACATCATGCACCCAGAAACTACGCTGAGTCTCCCGTGCCATATTCTTTGCCTCTTTCAGATCCTGCATACAATCTCTCCATCTGAATGTTGGAAATATGCCCTAGAGGCAATAATAAAATACTTATTATTATATTTCTTGTTTCAAGATAATAGTTTATTATCCAGGCTATAGTTGTATTGAATGGAAGCATAAATTCATGCGTGTATAACTAGACAAAACACTATCCCTAGTAAGCCTCTAGTTGACTAGCTCGTTGATCAAATATGGTTAAGGTTTCCTAGCCATAGACAAGTGTTTTTACTTGATAACGGGATCACATCATTAGGAGAATGATGTGATGGACAAGACCCAAACTATGAACATAACATGTGATCGTGTTATTTTATTGCTACTCTTTTATGCATGTCAAGTATACATTTCTATGACCATGAGATCATGTAACTACTGACACAGGAGGAATGCCTTGTGTGTATCAAATGTTGCAATGTAACTCAGTGACTACAAAGGTGCTCTCCAAGTATCTCCGAAGGTGTCCGCTGAGTTAGCATGGATCAAGACTGGGATTTGTCACTCCGTATGACATTGAGGTATCTCAGGGCCCACTCGTTAATACAACATCACAAACAAGCCTTGCAAGCAATGTGACTAAAGAGTTAGCCACGGGATTTTGTATTACGGAACGAGTAAAGAGACTTGCCAGTAACGAGATTGAAATAGATATAGAGATGCCGATGATCGAATCTCGGGCAAGTAACATACCGAAGGACAAAGGGAATGTGATACGAGATTAACGGAATCCTTGACATAGAGGTTCAACCGATAAGATCTTCGTAGTATATGTAGGATCTAATACGGACATCCAGGTCACGCTATTGGATATTGACCAGAGAGTGTCTCGGTCATGTCTACATAGTGTTCTCAGACCCACGGGGTCTGCACACTTAAGGTTCGGTGACGTTTCGATATAGTTGAATTTTTGATGTTGGTAACCGAATGTTGTTTGAAGTTCCGATGAGATCCCGGACATCACGAGGGTTTCCGGAATGGTCCGGAGATGAAGAGTGATATATAGGAAGTATCTATTTCGCTTTCGGAAGATTTTTAGGCATTAGCGGTAAAGTACTCGGAGTGACGAATGGGTTCCGGAGTTTCACCGGGAGGGTTCACCAAGTCGGGAGGGAAACAAAGAGCCCCAAGGGTGGCACACCAGCCCGTGGGGCGCTGGTGTCCTGCCCAAGGAGTCCTATTCGTCCAAGAGGGGAAAGGAAAGCGGAGGTGCGCCAAATCGAATTGCGGAAGGGAGTCGTACTTCCTAATCGTATTGGAGGAGAACTCCTCCTCCTCTCTTGCGCCGGCCGAACCCTTGGGATTTGTCCCTAGGTCACCACTCCTCCGTCCCACCTATATATAGTGGGGGTGAGAGAGGCTTTTGGCACGTCAAGCGAAGGCGCATCCCTCTCTCCCTTCACCACTTCGTGACAAACCGTAGCTAGTTCGGTACGGTACGACGAAGCCCTACTGGAGTAGCTCCACCATCATCACCGCCACGCTGTCGTGCTGCTGGAGAATTCAGCTAACTCTTCATCCCTCTTTCTGGATCAAGAAGGCAGAGATCATCATCGAGTTGCACGTGTGCTGAACGCGGAGGTGTCGTCCGTTCGGCGCTAGATCGGGACGGAGTTCGTGAGACGGCTTGCGATTTGGATCGCGAAGATGTTCGACTACATCAACTATGTTTCTTAACGCTTCCTGCTTAGTGATCTACATGGGTATGTGGATCTGATCTCCCCTCTCTTAGATGATCATCACCATGGATAGGTTTTGTGTGCGCGTAGGAAAATTTTTGTTTCCCGTGCAATGTTTCCCAGCACCGAACACTACAACATCAATCCTTTATCCCGTGCCACCAACTTCTTCTGCCACTCGAACTCCGATTCATGAGAATGTCTCAGAGCCACGGAATTCGTGTAAATGTTGTCAAACACAATGCATATCATTAAATCCTTATATGTGCAAATTTTTGTTTGACATTTGCTTAAAAATGGACATATTAATTGCGAGAAGTTTGGTAAAAAAGAATTTAGTCAACTTTTTGCCAAAACATTTCCTATTAAAAAACTTGGCACATATCATATTCATAAAATAATTCGCATTGAATCTAAAAATTACATGTACAATTGCCTATGCTTAACAATGGACATGTTGTGTACCCGAAATGTAGAGTGCATCTAGCGTGGGCGATGACATATACCTAGTTGCCTTGGGTAGAGAATCCGGCGGTGTGGACGATGAATATAACATTGTGGACGACGGATCCTGCATTGCGGATGGCAGATCCAGCAGTCGAGACGGTTTACGGTGTGGAGGAGGTCCCATCTAGGGCTGGGCCGGGCCATGTCGGCGATAGAGGAGTGTGGTGGAGGAAGCAGACAACACTAAAGGAAGGGCGGTGATGAGGGATGGGTCGTTGCAGTGAGAGGGTTGAGGTGGGTGAGGAGAGGGTAACATCGGCAAGGTGGCGGAGGAGAGGTGTGGTAGTCGCGAGGCATGGTGGTCGGGGGGGGGGGGGGGGTGGCGGGATAGTAATACAACTGTTTTTGGCAGAGGCAGAGATGGTATCAATCTGAGGATGGTCGATGAGGAAGATATTTATCTATGGCGGGCGAACAAACTTACCTGCCATAGTTGTATTGTGCCACAGTGCACACCGGGAGAGCCCAATGAGTGGCGGGCATATGTAGACCACCCGCCAGAGCTAGGTAAATACGTGTGGCGGGCGCGGACAAACACTCGCCACGGGTGAGCTATGCAAAATAAATCATATGGAAAGTACTATGTGCAACGGGCAGTGGGAAACACCCGCGACAGCTGTTGAGATAGTTGTGGCGGGTCCACTTTATTACCGGCCACTTGAATCTTTTCATAGTAGCTCTCGCGGGTGTCATGTCCCACTCGCCACTGTTGGGGGTTCACCTATAAGCCTTTTCCCAACAGTGATAGGTCCTGAAGGGACTACTCACACATCATTATGGAGGCAACATGGTTGATGAAGAGGCATCGTATGGTGGCTTACTCCTCCAACAAGGCATCCGATCTGGGCTCCATATGGGATCGCTTCGGAACAAAGGTTTCCGGCAGCGATAAAATTCTATTCGGTTCGCTTATGAGGGTTTCAGGATATACGTGTAATTACAGGCCATGTATTCACTACTGCAGGAAGGTCCTAAGATACACATGCATGTGAGACCCTTTGACCAAATTGTGTGAGATCCATTAATTGCAAACGGTATAGTTCTAGCTCTCTACCCGATAACACAAACTGTGTGCAATGGTGGTCCATTAGGAACGATTCAGATGAGACTTGCGTGTGCAATACATGGAATATAGTTGGTCCTCATGAACTGTTTGTGATTAGCCAAGATCACACAAATGGTTAACAAAATACATATGTGTGCGAAGTATGACATAAAGTTTCTCAGATAAACTATTTGCGCTAATCCAACAGAACATAAACGATTTAGCAGAAGAAGGTGTGTGTGGAACCCGACAAACAGTTTAGTAATCAGAATTGCATGGGAAGATCAATAATAACACAGACGATTCATCCTAACAAGTTGTGTGTGTTGTGGGCAGATGGTTGCTCGTATTCAGTTGTATGAGATGTGATTTGCTCTGTTTGCATAATATCTATGTTGTGTCTAGAGAACAACAAAATAGTTGCATAACCAACTGAACATCCAATTACATAAGTGGCTACACAACATATGCACATTCCTCACTAAAAAATCATAAGAAGTAGACGATCATCTAGTCATATTCCTCTTCTAAGGATGGTTGCCACCACTGCTTTGCTTGTGGCTATCCCTCACTATTGGCAGGAACAAGGCACTTCCGTATGTCAACAATCCTTCTATACATATCGTAGTTTGTCTATGCATCCTCGGTCGCATAGTTGATGTGTTCTTCATCCCTTTCATTCACCCAAGCCTTGTGCCAGACAGACTTGTCCTTTTCAAACCCAGCCTTCATGTATGTCTAGTAGGGGTTGATGATGACTGCAGTGAGGTCAACGAGGGAGTTCTTTTCCTTGTTTCTGCCCCAGACTCTATACTGCCCTTCGATATCGACAAGCTTCTGGCAGGCCAAGGAAGAAGTCTTGAGCACCTTTAGATCATTTTTGGTGTTCGCCGTTATGAACCTATAGTCGGGGTTGTTGGCAAACCTGTCAAAACACTCAAAAGGCCTTTTGGCCATGCAGTAGTGCTACACAAGGACGTGATGGGGCACGCAAAACTGGGCAATGACAGCCTTCTCATCATACCCGACGAGACCATCGATGTAGTCGAGGTCGATATCGACCACTTTGTACTTGTCATCCTAAGCAAGCAACTGATCAATAGTGTTGATGGATTTCCCCACCACGACCGGATTGATGGTGTACACCACTGAGATGTCTCTCTTTTTGATGTGGATGTCTAGTTTGGCAATAATGGTGAACTGCCGCTCGATTCCAGCTGTTGCTGGGATCGCTCCCATTAGATGTGCGGAGAAATATGGAAGAAATGAAGAGACACTACTACATGAAGGTCCAAAGATGACACATCAATGAGGGACTCTTTGACCAAACTGTGTGTGATTGAGTCATCGCGAATGGTATAGTTATAGCTCTGTCGCCAATAAACAAAACTGTGTGGAATGACTTGTCCATCAGGAACGTTCGAGATGAGACTAGCATGTGTGATGGAGGTCATATAGTTGGTGCTTATGAACTGTTTGCGATTAGACAAGATAACATAAACGGTTCACAAAATACAATGTGTATGAAGTATGGCATAGAGTTCACTCAAACAAACTGTTTGCGTTGATCTAGCTAGAACACGAAACGAGTTAGCATAACAAGGTATGTGTGATACCGAGCAAACAGTTCATTCGTTAGATTTTCGTGGGAATACCAATAATAGCCCAAACCATTCATCCACACAATTTGTGTGTGTGTTGTGGGCAGATAGTTGCTTCCAAACAATCGTCACCAATTGATGAAATCATTACCGACGCTATGTTGGGAAGTGTCGTATGCCTGTATTAATATCACAAACATTTTATTATTATGACCCGTCTGCCTTGGCATCACCCCATCCTCGCCTGTCACGCTTGTCACCATGTTGCCACCCTAGGATTTCAGTGCACGCTTCAGCACCGCTTTTCGCCAAGCGTCAGCTCGATCAGCCCGTTCCCACGCACAATTGCGCACGTTCCTGCGCACAAAACCGTGCTATGGTTGTGGCTTCCCGCCCGGCTCGACGAAACCCCAAATCCCAAATGCTTGTGGGCGTGTTATACAAACACTCATGGCCAGTGAAACCTCATTGCCTTCATCCCCTGCCTCCCTGTAGCGTATCTAGTTTGCTTCGGCCCTAATTGCCAAAGGCACTAGTCGTTCGTCGCTGCTCAGCCACTTCGCTTGAGGACAACTCTAGCTGGGAGGCTTCACCACTCGGTGTGGCAGTCCTCTAAAGCGTGTAATGCATGTGGCATCCCTGGTGGATGTGCGCACGCCACCCCCTACACGCTCCACCACCACTGCCCAAAGGCAGCTGCTACCGATGGCTGCCATGGTAGCCACCCCACCGGAAGCTACCGGGACCGCCACCACACCGCAATCCGCCTTGGACGCGACCCCTCCGTCAGGCGGCGGTGTCATCACCAGCTAAGCCACCACGGCCTGAAAGCGGGAGATTGAGGCTGCCAAAGGCCCGCCACTGGGGTTTTTGTGTTGCAAACCTTGCACGCTACTTCTACTTCCTAGAGAATGAGGCAGATCTCCATGTCTCACACGTGAAGAAGCTCACCAACGCCATGGACGTAGGAGAAGCCAAAATGGTGGAGCGGAATGTGGAGATCTACACTGAGTCCTGCCGCTTCGAGGGGGAGCGTCTTGAGCGCCGAAGGGCAGCACTGGTAGGCAACACAAACAACTCATTGGCAGGCTCCACCTCCACTTGCTCTTAATGAACGCGGTTGATTCTATTGGAAGTAGTACAAATCCCCTCCATAGTACTAGTATTTAAGGCCTATTTTGTTCACTTCGTCTAACTATAGATACTGTTGAACTATACCATGTACTTTTAATTAGCTAGTTTATATAGTTGAACTAGTTATTTCTGTACGTGGTTGGCAACAATTGGGGAAATTTTTGTTTGGTTGAGCTCTCGAGTTGAACTATTTTGTACAAAGACCATTACTTACTGTATGAATGAAATCCATGTTTAGTGAATTTGAGTTGCAAAATTGCACCCTAATTGTGAATTTGCTCCTCCAAATTTTGGGAAATGTCAGTGCTACTGGATCGACAAATGTTAATGTTTCTGATTTGACAAACGCCAATTTACCCAATATTTATACCATCCAAAGATGGGGACGAAATCATTCTTGGGAATATTCTACTCATGGACACTGATTTAATAATAGCCCATACGAAGATAAAGCTTGGAGAATACCTTAGCACCTTTTGATTTATCAAACAATTCATTTATATTCTGAATAGGATAATGTTTTTTTGTTGTCTTATTGTTGACAGTATGATAGTAGACACACACCCTTGATGTGTTGTCTTTATTTTCAACAAAGAGAACACTGCAATCACGTGGAGAGGAGCTAGGTCTGATAAATGCCAATCGTTCTAGCTCATCGAGTTGTTTCTTCAACTCCTTTAGCTCTTTCATCCCAAGCTTGTAAGGCCATCATTGAATTCGCTTTGTAAGGGCTTGAGCTTAGTGACAAACTCAACTTCCCGGTGAGGAGGCATCCCCAACAACTCTTTAGGAAAAACGTCCTCAAAATCACAAACACTTGGAATCAGAGATATTTCACATATTTCACCCTTCTCATTGAGAGATAAGAGATAGATGATGTCATCGCGACTGCAAAGATGATCACCTCTCCAAAAGGATGAGTCAAATGAATTTCTTCGGCCTTACAATCAATTTGCGAGTTGTGGGCTGACGTCCCTCATGGGTGTGTCGGTCTCCCGGCCCTTCAAGCTTAAAGAGTGATGTAGCAAAATGACGACAAGTATTTCCCTTAATTATGAAACCAAGGTATCAATCCAGTAGGAAGATCGACAAGACTATGTAAGCAGCCCCTGCACACAAATTGTAAATCCTCGCAACCCAACGCGTAGAGAGTTGTCAATCCCTCGTGGGTAAAATAAGGATAAGTTGATAGATGCAAATAAGAGTGATAGAAAATAGAACGTAGAAGATATTTTTGGTTTTTTTATCATATAGATCTGAAAACAAAAGAGCAAATAAAGCAGAAAAGCAAATAGCAAAGTAGATATTGCAAATAGATGATGTGAAGTAGACCTAGGGGCCATAGGTTTCAATAGTGCCTTCTCTTGAGAAAATAGAAAGCAGTGGTAGACAAATTACTATTGGGCAATTGATAGAAAAGCAAATAATTATGACGATATTCATGACAATGATCATGTATATAGGCGTCACATCCAAAATAAGTATAATGACTTCTACATCTACTTCTATTACTCCACACGTCCACCGCTTTCCGGCATGCATCTAGTGTATTGAGTTAATGGAGAAACGGAGTAATGCCTTAAGAACGATGACATGTTGTATACTAGATCTATTCATATAGCTATAGATCCCTTCTTTTTATCCATAATGGCAATGATACATGCGTGTCATGTCTCTTCCTATCACTGAGATTGAGCACCGCAATATCTAACCAATCACAAAGCACCTCTTTCCATTGCAAGATAGAATATCAAGTTGGCCACACAAAAACCAAATAACAGAGAAAAAATACGAGCCTACGAGCCTATAATAATCAAGCATCAAAATATTTTCGTATATCTCATCATAAACCCACAATTCATCGGATCCCAACAAACACACCAGAAAAAGAAAGAGTCACATCATATGGATCTGCAAGAGACCATTGTATTGAGAAACAAAATGAGAGACAAAGCCATCTAGATACTGCCTATGGACCCGTAGCTCTGATATGAACTACTCACGCGTCATGGGAGAAACACCAATGGAGATGGTGAACACCTCCATGATCATTTTCTTCTATGGAAAAGTCTCTCGATTGGTTTTCATGGCTCTGGAAGTTGCGGCGGCTGAATTTTTTTTTCATCGTCTCCTCTAGGGTTATTGGAATATTGGGGTATTTATAGAGCTCACATGTGGTGCAGAAGCTTCAGGAGGGCCCCACTAGACACCAAGCAGCTCCGAAGACCCCTGGCGTGTCGTGGTGTCTAGTGGCCCTGTGGGTCTTGGCTGCTGCTCAATCTTGGCTCCCAATTTCCCTCCTGGTCCAAAAAAAATCTTCGTAAAAATTTCATGGCAATTGGACCTCGTTTGATATGGATTTTTTGCGATGGAAAAAACAGCAAAAAATAGCAACTGGCACTAGGCACTATGTCGATTGGTTAGTCCCAAAAAAATGATACAAAACTACTATAAAATGATTATAAAACATCCAAGAATAATAATAGAACAGTCAAAAATTATAGATACATTGGAGACGTATCAACATCCCCAAGCTTAATTCATGCTCGTCCTCGAGTAGGTAAATGACAAAAACAGACATTTTTATTGTGAAATCCTATCTCTCATGTTCATCATATTACTTTTCTTTCAGCATAGACATATGGACTTGTAGATGATGAAGAACAATTGTCTATAATTTGACATGAATATTTGAATACTCAAGCATATCAACAAGCAAGTATGTCTTTCAAGGTATCAACGCTAAAAAATGTTATCCCTAGCCCATCATGCTCTATCATTGATCCATTCATGCAACATAATCAAATATTAACTACATCCAATGCTCAAGTGTGATAATAGTGTTCCTTAGTTGGGGCTTTATAAAAGAAGATGATGACTCAAATTTTGAAAAATAAAAGTTTCATAAAGTAAATAAAAAGGCCCTTCGTAGAGGGAAACACGGATTTGTAGAGGAGCCATTGCTCAAAGTGAAAAACTAAGAGATAAAAGAATAAGTGGCATGCTTTTACTGTCAACGAGAAGGACTAAGAGTTACAAATATCATCCATTCTAAACAAATTATAGGCAGTTCCCAAAGTGAAAATAAAGTTTATTCCTTTTCCACCATTCTTTCACATTCCACGGCTAGCCGTATCCACGGGTGCCTTCCATACCAACACATTCCAAGGAATTTATTATTTGACAACATAAAATATATTTTTCTTTTTGGGACTAGGCATCCCTATTACTGCCATACTCTCATGCAATGAGAAGTGAATAAACACTCATCTTGAGAAAAACCTATTTAACATGGAAAATATTGGCCACCCCTCGCTGCTTCATGAGCGGTATGGGCACACAAAACAAAATTTTATTTTGAAAATTAGAGTTGGCAGTTGAAAATTTATTTGTAATGGCGTTGAAATAAAGCATATAGGTAGGTATGGTGGACTCATTTGGCACAACTTTGAGTTTAGGATTTGGATGCACAAGCAAGATTCCCACTTAGTACAAGTGAAGGCTAGCAAATAGATTGAGAAGCGTCCAATCAAGGAACAAAAATCATCATAGGTGAACACTAAACATAAATAACACCAAATAATGCAACAAAAGTAGGATGTAATTTCATAGGAAAATTATTGACTTCATGTGCATGCATTGGGAATCACAAACATTAACAACAATATTCTTACTAGAGGAAAAAATGTCATCAACATAACTCACATATTACTATCTTCATATTGGAATACTATTGCAAAGAATCAAGCTTAGTGTCCAAAGATCTTCTTGAAAGTTTTTCATTGTCTATTTCCTAGACATTCATCACTTTGGGACTAATTTTCATTTAAAGCAAATTGCCAATGCAAATAACAAGCTCTCAAACAAGTATAAGTGAAGCAAGAGAGCAGAAGTTCCTTTAAAATTTTCAACTCATCAAATTATATAAGTGAAGCAAGACAGAGTTTCTTCAAAATTTCAGGAACTCTCAAAATAATATAAGTGAAGTATGAGAGGAAACTTCTTCAAAATAATAGCACCATCGTGCTCAAAAAGATATAAGTAAAGTGCTTGAGCAATTCGAGGGGTCAAAAATTGAAGTGAAGCATAAAGATTGAATTTAGCTTTCTCAAATGGGTACGTACATCAAGTTTTATTATGACAAACTAACCAACAACTAAATCAAAGACACAAATGATACAAGATGTTGCAAGCAAAACTCATGATATGTGACGAATGAAAATATAGCTCCAAGTAAAATTACCGATGGTTTCTAGAAGAAAGAGGGGATGCCTTCCCGAGCATCCCCTAGACTAGATGCTTGATACTGCTTAGATATTCCCTTGGGGTGCCATGGGCAACCCCAAGATTAGGATTTTATCACTCCTTGTTCCATCGTCCATCGTGATCTCACTCAAACCTTGAAAACTTCAATCACACAAAACTCCACAAAATTTCGTGAGATCTATTAGTAAAAGAAAACCAAACTCTACTATAGGTACTATCGAAAACCTATTCCAATTTTATTCTTGTATTATATCCATTGTATTCTAACTTTACCATGGCTTATGCCCCCCGATATATGCCACAAAATAATTACAATAAGCACATAAGACAAAGAAAACAGAATCTGTTAAAAATAGAACAGTGTGTAAAGATTTGAAATTTGGTTATACTTATGTAACTCCAAATATTCTGGAAATTTAGGACAACATAGGGAATTTGTATATTAATCTTGTGTAAAACATTCTTACACTTTTGACGTTTTTGTGATGTCTAGGATTGTTTCTACTGACACAAAATTTTCTTTTTTGTAGCAACTAATACCGTGCATGATCCTAAATGCTTTGCTTGGTACAAACACTAAATAAAACGTAATTTTTTTATAATAGAAGCATAATTGTGAAAACAATCAAGAACAGAAAACAAAAAGGGGAAAAAATTGTATTTATTGGGTTGCCTCCAAACAAGCGCTATCATTTTACGCACCTAGCTAGGCATATACGATAAATTTTAAGTGATGTCATCCTTAGCGATTGATTCATATGGTAATTTAATTTTATTTCTAGAGAAGTGTTCCATGCCCCTTCTTAGTGGAAACTGAAATTTAATATTCACTTCTTTCATATCAATCACGACACCTATAGTATGCAAGAACTGTCTACGAGGAATTATTGGACAAGACAAACTGCACTCAACATCAAGAAAAATAAAATCTATTGGAACATAATTCCTATTTGCAAGAATAAGAACATCATTAATTCTTCCCACGGGTTCTTTAATGGTAGAATCTGCTAATTGCAAATTGAGATAACACTCTTCAATATCGGTAAGACCAAGGACATAAAGCATAGCACTCAATATTCTTGATTTTGATCTTAACGGTGGGTTCCATCCATCATGTAATTTTAGAGGAATTGAAATCTCTAGCTCTAACTTTTCTTTCAAACTTTTAATCACCGCTTCCAAAATAAGTTTAGTAAAAGCTTTATTTTATTGATCAGCATTGGGTGAATTTATCATAGATTGAACATAGAAATACACTCAATCAAGGAGCAGGTATAAAAATTAAAATATTTGCAATCGAAAATAGTGGGTGCATCGCTAGCTAAAGTTTTTACCTCTTCAATCCCAATTTTATCATTTTTTCAATAAGATTTTCACACTCCAAATCACGGGAACACCCTCTAGCTAAAGTTGACACTTGTTTAGTTCCGTCATTATTAATTTTAACATAATTAAACAGGGAATCAATAGAAGAAATACCAATGGTTTTAATCTCTTCATCATTTTTATCCTCTAAAGATTTGGGCTTAGCTGCCATTTGATTTACGAACGTAGCTTGTGCATGAGATATCTTACCTAGAAAATTTTCGGTAAGAGCATATTGAGATTGAAGAATGGCAACTTATTTACTAACATGATCAAGTTGTTTTGTTATAGCATCAAGCAAAATGGAATGTTCCTTTAAGTTCTTCGGTAAAAAATGTATTTTTCTCAAATTGCATAGTCATGTATTCCTTGGTACTCTTCTCAATCTCTAGCAAAATATTAAGATACGGAACCTCGTAATACCTTCTTTGAGGCATCATGTCTACGCAAGCAAGAACACAAGCAAATAAGAGATTCAACAAGAAAAGAAAAAAAGGAAAGATGGCAAATAAAAAGGCAAATTTTGTGAAGTGGGGGAGAGGAAAATGAGAGGCAAATGGCAAATAATGTAATTGCAAGGAGATGAGATTTGTATATGTTAACCTGATAGATCTTGACTTGATCTTCCCCGACAATGGCGCAAGAAATCTTGACATCCCACGCGGGTGCGTTGGTCTCCCTCCAAGCTTAAAGGGTGATGTAGCACAGAGACGACAAGTATTTCCCTCGGTTAAGAAACCAAGGTATGATAATATAGATCCACAAGACTATGTAAGCAACCCCTGCACACAAATAGCAAATCCTTGCGACTCAACGCGCATAGGGGTTATCCATCCCTCATGGGTAAAGTAAGGATAAATTGATAGATCCAAATAAGAGTGATAGGAAATAGAACGCATCAAGGTATGATAATATAGATATCAACACAAAAGAGCAAATAAAGTAGAAAAGAAAATAGAAAAGTAGAGATTGAAAATAGATGATCTGAACTAGACTCGGGGGTCGTAGGTTTCACTAGTTGCTTCTCTCGAGAAAATAGAAAGAGGTGGTTAGACAAATTACTGTTGCGCAATTGGTAGAAAAGAAAAAAATTATGATGATAATCTTGAAAATGAACATGTATATATGCATCACGTGAAAAATAAGTACATCGAGTTCTGCGTGCATCTACTTCTATTACACCACACATCGACCGCTATCCAGCAAGCATCTAGTATATTGAGTTCCTTAAGAACGATGACATGATGTAGACAAGATCTATTAATCTAGGAATATACCCCATCTTTTAATCCTTAATGGCAACGATACATGTGTGTCATGTCTCCTTTTGTCACTTAGATTGAGCACTGCAAGATTAAACCCATCACGAAGCATCACTTCCCGTTGCAAGATAAAAAATTGATTGGCTAGACAAAATCTAAATATCGAAGAAGAAATATGAGGCTATAGTAATCAAGCATGGATATGTTGTCATATATCTAATCATAAACTCAGAATTCATCGGATCCCAACAAACACACAACAAAAGAAAGAGTTGCATCATATGGATCTCCAAGAGACGATTGTATTGAGAAAGAAAACGAGAGACAAATCCATCTACATATTGCCTACGTACCCATAGGACTGATATAAACTACTCATGTATCATGGGAGGAACACAAATGGAGATGGCGAACCCCTCCATGATCGTGCTCTTCTTTGGAAAAGGCTTTAGATTGGTTTTCGTGGCTCTGGAACTTGCGGCGGCTGAAATGATTTTTTGTCGACTCCTCTAGGGTTTTTGGAATATTGGGGTATTTATAGAGCTCACAGGCGGTGCAGAAGCTTCACAAGGGCCCCACTAGACACCAGGCCGCACTAGGGGCCTCTGGTGGGCGTGGTGTCTAGTGCCCCCCAGGCCTTGGTTGCTGCTCAATCGTGGCTCCCAAGTTTCCTTCTAGCCCAAAACAAATCTAGGGAAAAACCATCAACTCGCACTAGGCACTATGTCAATAGGTTAGTCCAAAAAATGATATAAAAATGCTATAAAATGATTATAAAACATCCGATAATGATAACATAACATCAAAGAACAATTAAAAATTACACATACGATGGAGACGTATCATGGGCCCTCAAGCCAATTCATACCAAGAAGAATATCAATGTGAGAATTGCCAAGAACAACTGGAGAAGCTAGAAAAGAATAATTTCCGATCTTGGTAGAAACATCCGGAACTAAGAAGCTGGAATTCATCAACATCCTAGGACAAACAACCGACATGGGCCTAGAAAACTCTAGACAAACGAATTCATGCTTTGCAAAAAATGATCGTGACATAAAACAATGCAGTGCAACAAAAGTGAACAAAACTTTTGCTGGAATAGATTTAACTAAGATTACCCATGATCACTTGTGAGGACTCTTCTGCTTGAGCTGATTTTACCATGTTCACTATGATTTACTTGGGGTTATTCTTCACCATCACATTCCTAGAGGCCAGAATGGAGGAGGCGGAAGGCACCTCTGTTTGGTGCACTGGGGAGCATAGTGCCCTTTCTGGTCACACTTATGACAAGTAACTTGTGAGAGCGGAAAAGAGTGAACTAGAGGTGGAACACCTATCCTAGGAGTCTGATGTCTATGCTAGAACACATGGTGGGTTTGTGGGAAGAACCATGACCACTGAGCTGCTTCTAATGTTGAGGAGGAAAAAACGAAGGAAGTCTTGGGACCGAGAACTTCTGCTGCTTATGAACCCCCTCAAAGGAAGTGAGGAAAGGTTGGAGTCTCTGAACTGCTTCTTAGAAGCCTCGGCCTTGGACTGGGCTGCTTCTAACCTTAGAGCGAAATGGTAAAACTGATCAAGCCCGGTCAGCTCTCAAAGAATGAGAGAAAGTTGAAGGTCTTCCCTGAGGCCCCCTATTAACTAGTAAATCTTGCTCTTCTCATCTAGAACATCTTATTTGGCATAGCGAGCGAGATTCTAGAATTCAGTGTTACACTAGTAGACAGGCATGTTCCCTTGCTTGAGGTTTCTGAACTTCTCATGCATACCCTCAACAACACTATTGTGATAAGGTGAGTGATACGTCTCCAATGTATCTATAATTTTTTATTGTACCATGGTATTATATTGTAATTCTTGAATATTTGATATGCATTTATATGTTGTTTTATATCATTTTTGGGAACTAACCTATTCACCTAGTGCCTGGTGGCAGTTACCATTTTTTGCATGTTTTTGGCTATTTAGGAATGAAATACCAAACAAATTCCAAATGCAACAAAATTATTTGATGATTTTTTCTAGAAAAGTAAGACCCGGATGCTTTGGAGGGAGACCGGAGGCCACAAGAACCTGTGCCAAGACAAGAGTGCGCGCCCACGGGGTGGGAGTGCCCTGATGGCTTGGGACCACCTCCCCACGCCTCCTGACCAAAATCCACCTCTACAATCCAAAATTATTTTGAAAAAACCAGAGAGGCACGTGAAACACTTTTTTTATCGCCATAAGTCTCTGTTATGCCATGATCCCATTTGGAGCCATATTTCGGTGCCCTGCTCGAGGGGGATCAATCATGAAGGGCATCTGCATCAATCTTTCCGCTCCCATAGTGATGTGTGATCGTTATACCTCCGACCTAAGGTCCCATAGATAGTACCTTGATGTCTATATCTCTCTCTATATGTTCTCGAATACAAAGTTCACCGTTATTCCCACGGTGATCTATTCAATGTAATCCTCTTTGCAGTGTGTTTGTTGGGACTCGATGAATTGTGGTTTGATGATCAAATTATTCATGAAAATATATTGATTCTACTCTGAATTGTTTATGCATGATTACCATAGCTTCGTTTTCTCTCCAATCTATCAATTTAGTTTGACCAGCTAGAATGATTTATCTTCAGTGGGAGAGGTGCGTTTTGATGGGTTCAATCTTGCGGTGCTTAATCCCAGTGACAAATGGGGACTTGACACATATTTGTATTTCTGCCATTAAGGATGAAAACATGGGGTTTATTAATATTAATTGAGTTTACTTTGTCTACATCATGTCTCTACTCCAAGGATTACTTTGTTTTTACTTAATACTCTAGATGCATGCTGGATGGCGATTGATGAGTGGAGTAATATTAGTAGATGCAGGCAGGAGTTGGTCTACTTGCTTATGGACGTGATGCCTATATATATGATCATTGTCTTGAATATATATTCATAACTATACGGTTTTCTAACAATTGCCCAATGGTAATTTGTTTATCCACCATATCGTTTCTTCGAGAGAGAAGCCTCTAGCGAAAACTATGGCCCCCGGGTCTTCACAAATTATTCTACAAAAACTCTAAAAATATTGCTCCCTTTTATATTTTTTTATTTTATTTTATATTTATATTATCTATCTATAACTATTTAATACTTACAAGTAACGAGTTCAAGGTGCTTGACAACTCTCTTGCCCATGTTCGGTGCAAGTGTTTGCACTTTTTGTGTGTAGGTGCTAAAGGCAGGAATTTGCATGGTTCTCCTATTGGTTCGATAACCTTGGTTCTCACTAAGGGACACACTTATCTGTACTATGCTACATCTTCTCTCCTCTTTAGGGAAAATACCGACGCAGTTTACAAGTAGCAGGAAGATTTTCCGGTGCCGTTGCCGAGGAAACATCATCAAATTCTTATCACGTACCTACACATACATTATCATTCACTTGTTTACTCCCTACTTTCCTTGCAATTGTATATTATCTTTATCACACAAAAATTGAAAGTAAAACAAAAGGTTAAGATAAATGGATCCTTATCAACTTGCTAATCTTTTCAAAAGGCCCGATTATGTTGAACCAATTGCTAGTGAGTTGAATGCACTCGATTATCTTTATGAGGTCTTGCTTGAAAATCATGAATCTGAAAATTGTGATGAAGTGTTAATTTTTTATAAAATGATTCATGATAGTTCCTTGAATAAAATGCATGATTCCAATTCTGCTAGTATAAATACTATGAATACCTATTGTGCTAGTGATCATGATTGGGGTGATAATCGTGATAATTCTTGTGATCTTGAGAATTTTGAGCTTCATAATGAATCTATTCTTGATAATGATATTTGCAATAGTAATAAAAGTGGGTTTGTAAGAGTTCAAGACTTAAGTTTCTGCTAATTCCACCACATTGGAAGAATATAATACTTGTATGCATATGGAGAGGCAAATATGTTTATAGGAATTGGCATGTTACTCAATTACCTCTCGTTGTGTTGAAATTATTAATGCTTCACTCTTCCTATTTTCTTATGCTAGATATCACTTGTATTGATAACTTGTTTGCCTATAAAATTCCTATGGATAGGAAGTATGTTAGATGTGTTTTTCACATGATGTATGATACTCTCTTTGTGCTTCAATTCTTGTCTATTATGCATGCTCCTGATTCAGCATCCTCTGACGCCGCCCTTTTCCCACAAGGAGAACAGATGTTCTCCTCTTCATCCGACCCCCATCTTCATGGGTGGTGGATGTCTGGGTCTCCTGAGACCAGGCAACCAAGGTCTTCCGACTACATGTACCCGCCTTGCCCCTCTAGGACTTTGGCTTCTTGGGGACCACCACATGTGGCTTCTGGACTAGGAGCGCTGTGAGTAGAGGAGATCTCTCCTTATTTGGAAATGGGGCCCGGCTGAAAAGTGCAATCTATCGAGAACTATCTCACCATGGAAGGATTAAAAAGTACAAATTTGTGTTAGGACACTTACCGCTGGGGCCCCATAGCCGACCTCAAAGCCGATGTGTCGTCCCTCATCGGGGATCTTTTCCTTGGCCACCTCGAGTAGCAGCATCCACATGGAGGAGAAATCTACACAGAATAAATGGAGGTCAGGCCCCGCATTCTCGGAATTGTGCTCCCACATCTGCTTGGCTAAAAGTTGGAGTGGGAGGATCCGGCGGTTGAGCATGACATTGACAACAACCAAGAGCTCGAGGTTCTTCTCGGTAGACCACCATTTGATCTTCTTTCTCATCGCCTCCACCTCCTCGGGGTTCCCCAGGTGATGCCCTTCTCCCTCTAGGACATTAGCTTTTTTGGGGGGCTGGCTGAAAAAGCTGGGACTTTGGCTTGGCAGGGGACAAACGGCTCGGTGATGTAAAACTACTTGCATTGACCATCCTTCACAATCTTGATGAATGTGTCCTTGAACCAGTCAGCATTTTGATTCTTATTGACCATGGCTCCTCCACACTCCGCCAGCTTAGAGCTTCTAGACTTTGTCTTGACTAAAAAGATCTTTAGCCTGAGGCTCAAGTGTGGCTCACAGCGTAGGAGGGCCTCATCGACCTTGATGACGGAGGAAAGGTGGAGGATGGGGTTCGGGGCCATGTGGTGGAAGTCGATCCCATCGTAAAACATCGTCCCATGCACAAAGGGGGTGAAGCGGGAACCCCATGCCTAGGATGAGGTGGGTGACGAATATTACCCGCTCGTTGTCGCTACGAGCGCTTGTACCTGTGTTGGCGGGGATGTATATAGCCGCCCGCAGCTCCATAATGGTGCCCTCTATCATGACAGAACCACCCTAGAGCCCTCCAAGGGTATCGACCATGGCTGGATGGGTAGATTGAGATTATTGGAAGCTAGATTGGATCTGAGTGCTGGAGCTAGGCAAAGTGGCAGTCAGGGGGAATGAGAGTGTGGTTACTTGTGCTACTCTTTTGTTTTACTCTTATATGCTACAGAAAGTCCAAGAGCCCCCCTCACCGCATTAATAAAAACACCACTTCCACAAAAGATGCCATTGTATGTATGGGGGAAAGAAAAATCGTGACGATATCCCTAATAGCATGGCCATGATCTCCATTTCGATGGGACACATGAGTAAAAACGTTGCCTAGAGCCACGATCTCGGGTAGGTAATAACTGATCGACCAATCATGGGGTGAGCCGTTGTCAAGATGCTAGGCTAGGAGGAAGTATTCACACCTACGAGGTCCGCACTCGAGGCTAAGTTACCTCGCTTCTTCGGGTAAAATAAAATCTCAGCTAGGTCTTGTTTGTAAGACGCGATTTCCTTCGAGAGCGGTTTAGTAGTTTAGAAGTCATGAAGGGAACTCCTCTGTCAAGACAAGGACTCCGGATCCAAGGTTATCTTCGTCAAGAGAATCGTACTTGGCATAGAAGACCAGTTCATGGCCTACTGATGGTGTCCTAGATTAGGGTGTGCTAACCTAGTCGGTCGTGGCTCCTCGAATTGTGTCAGTCGCCCCTCATTATTCGCAAGGTGAACTCCGGAAGCTGCACGATGGGAAGTTATCAAGACTACATCTACCGAAGACTTGATGTATACTCCAAGACTTGTCCTTCCACCTGTATGCTAGGATACCGGCCTTGTAACCCTAGGCACCCTTCCTGGTGTGTATATAAGCCATAGGGTTTATCTCGTAGATTACACATCAACACAATATCATCCACCTAGACTTAGGGTTAGTACACAACTTAGGATCTCAAGGTATATCAAGCTGGTACTTGATACTTCATCATCAATATAAATAAGAACACGACATAGGCTTTTAACTCCATCAAGAGGGCCCATACTGGGGCAAACATTGTCTCCACTGTTCCCCTTAACATGTGTCGAAGATCCACATCTCGGGACCCCCTACCCCAAGGTCTGCCGGCTTTCACACTTACACAAGGTCATAGCACCATCCAGAAGCTATAGCGACATGTAAAGATACAACACAAATTTTTGGCATATATCATTCACCTTTCAATTAAGTTCACATGGCCAATTTTATCGATAGAGGCTATTGAGTCTATTAAAAATATTACTATGGGGTTGAGTATCTCGAGCATAATATTTTCTAGAATTTTACTCAACAGCTAAATCTTTTGAGACTTTCTCTGATGCATGGTTATTCTTTGTTAACATCACTTTCTTTAAAAAAGTCCCACTACAAGTGAAGGTTATATTGATTAAACAAAACAAAGGTTACTAAATTGTTCTATCTAATAGGGAAAAACCTTTGTTTTAACTATCAGTACTTACTCCAACTTGAACACATCACGAATACTACTCTAAGTAATTATAGTGGAAAAGGCAGGAGGCATAGGACGTACATTCGTGATCGTAAATGTACACACTTCCCTTCCTTAAGATTGTGTTCTTCGTTGCCTGGAATAGATCAACACCTTTGAAATATAAACAAGAATGCAAACAAAAACCAATGGCAAAAGAAAATAGCACACAAAAAATTATTCCATTCTTTTTTTTGGTTTTTGAAATCTAACTCTATAAATAAAAAAGTGCAACCATCAAACAAAAACAAAAGCTAATAGAAAGGAAAGTGTTGGATCAAACCAACACGAGTGTTTGAAGTCAGTGAGCTGAAGTACAACCTCATTACAACTTATTAAAAGTAACACCGCTACCTCTTGATGGAGATGTGGTAGTGACCTTCCCCAACATTAAGCTTTTACAAACCCAAACTGGTGAGATCATTGTGGCGGCTGCTATCAAGGAGCCCATCCTTGGATCTACTAGGAGAAGTTCCGGTACACTTACACGAACGTGTCTTGCAGGGAATCAATGAGGCTGATCATATCATTGGAGAATCCTGAAGAGTGTATATGTCTGAGTAGGTGGTGTAGTGGACTTCCTATTGTGCTTCTTCTCGGGCTTCTCCTGTTCTTTGTCGGTGGAAACTTTTGCATCATTAACTTGTTCTGGTTCAGGGGCCTCTTGATCAGAAGATGCATCTCCTTTATGTGGCACATAATTCAAAATTGTATCATCTATAGTGAAATAGTTAGGCATAGGAGTATGTAGAAAGAACCAAACTCTAGGAATTTGAATACAATGATGACCATGACAAACCACTACCATTGCTACACTAGAAAGAACTCTAATATTGACAAGGTTTTTACCGACAATGGGCGGAGGTGGTTGAAGAGAGTTGGCCTACATGGTGATAACTCCATGATATCTCCTGATGCACAATTTGTTTGGTGTGCAAGGTGTAACAAAAGTATTTCCCCTAATATGGGCATGTACCTGACGTCAAGGTTTGTTGCTTTCCCGAGAATTATTACATTATCGTCATTCAACTTTGAAACTTCTCCTCATGCATGCAATGATTTAGTGATAACATAGTAGAAATATTGAATAGTAGGACACTCAATGGAACGGTCCCTTTGCTTGGAGACGTGGCAACTCATCTAGTTGATGGATTACCTTGGGTGCAGTGCGGAAACAAAAAGACAAGAACATAATCATGGTTGTTGGTGACAACAAATTAAGTATGCCACTCCTCTAGAGTGATGTTCAAGTCTTTGCCATGAGAAAAAGAGTGATCCGTTCTCGTATGGCCACCCTTGGTTGTAAACCAATATTATGCGAGAGAGTACTAAGAAACTTAAGCATCAATTGTTCATACCTCACACATCCCTGATAAACAAAATGTTAAAATCTGACATTAGCACATAATAAATTTTAATCACTATTGATGCCTAGCTTGGCTATTGGGGACTTCTAAGCTCAATTGGTGGTCTTTGTCTTCCTCTCGTGAAGCTTCTTTTATTTGTTATCGACCTTGTGGGTGGTGAAGACGATCCCTTGCAAGTAAATTTGTTGCCTTTGTATGGCACTCACGAATGAATATGTTGCTTCACCACGAGCGACACATATGGACCACCTTGTAAATATCTCTACAAAATATTTTTTGGTACAATAGTGATCCTACAATAAGTAGTCGATCTTATTCCTATGAAAACATCGACAAATCCAAGCCAAAATCAAAATTTTGATAAAAAGTATGTATACCCTCGGCATAGCAATACTAGGCACATATGACATGGATCCATGGAAAATAAGTTAGGGGTTGGAGGAGAAACATACCGCTGATCGACCATGCATAAGGGTATGAACTTAATAGAATGAGTATAGAGATCCGACAAAGTTGTGGTAGATTTTGCACAAGTTTGGGAGGAAGAAGAAGAAGAAGAAATAGATGACATGGAGACAGGAACACCATACGAGCGTGCGTACGAGCGGGTGTGATAATATGGAATGTTTTCTTGCGCTCTAGATCCAACAGTGTCATGGGACATACCTCATACAACATTGTATACGAGCAGTGGTGCTCGTATGAAACATCGTCATTTATCCTGGTCTCTTCTTTGTATGGGCGAAGGTGTCATACAGGCGTGCATATGAGAGTATCTAAGCTCGTACCTCTTCTCTAATTTTCGCATGGCTTCATATGATAGCGTATATGAGCGGGTGCACTGGTGCTACTTGTGAGTTGCGTTAGGTTTTTACCCGAAGCGGAAGGGTAAATCAATATTGTAGCATTAAGTATTTCCCTCAGTGAGAACCAAGGTTATCGAACCAATAAGATAATCAAACAAACTCTTGTCATCAGCACATAAATATACAAAACCAAACACTTGCACCCAACGGGGGCAAGAGGGTTGTCAAGCCCCTTGAACTCGTTGCTTGCAAGGATTAATTCTGATAGATATAGATTTATAAACATAAAAAATAAAAACCAAATAATAGAAGGCAGCATGGTATTTTTGGCTTTTAGCAATATGATTAAGTATACCCGAGGGTCATAATTTTCACTAGAGGCTTCTCTCTCGAACATAGCGCACGGTGGGTAAACAAATTATTGTTGGGCAATTAGCAGAATAGCGCATAGTTATGACATGTTATTCACATCAATGATTATGTGTAGATAGGCATCATGTCCATAGACAAGTAGACCGAAATGATCCCGCATCTACAATTATTACTCCACTTCGAGAGGGCTTCTATGCTTGCCTCTCTAGGTGTTAAATTCATGACAAATAGAGTAATGCTTGGAGCAAAATGACATGATGTAGAAAAAGTAAGACAATCAATATGTCGAGAACCCTCCATTTTATCCTTAGTGGAAACAATACGAGTATATGTCTTGTCCCTTCTATCACTGGGATATACATCACCACAAGATTGAACCCACTACAACGCACCACTCCTACTGAAGATAAATCAATCTTGCTGGCCAAGCTAGACGAACAGATTAGAGAGAAATACAAAGATATAATAGTCATGCATAACTGAATTCAGAGGAGACTCAATTAATTCCAATGAAAAATCTGATTATAAACCCACAATTCATCGGAAGCCATCAAACACACACCAAAAGCGGATTAAATCATATAGTTCACCGCGAGAATCATGACAAGCATCGTATTTAACTTGTTACACCGTGGTAATCAAAAGAGCATTAAATCAGATAGATCACAATAGATATGTGTTTTACTACTCACACATCATCATGCAGGTAGCAAGGTTGATGTAGACGACCTCCATGATCAATTCCCCCTCCGACGGGGCACCGGAAAAGGTCTCGAGATGGGATCATAGTGGAATAGAGACTTGCGATGGCAGAAAACTATTTCTCATGGTGCCCTGATGTTTTTGGAATATTTTGGGATTTATAAAAGTGTAATTAGCTTAGGGGGATTTGCAAGGGGGTCACAAGCCTGTTGGGCGCGCCCTACCCCCAAGGCATGCCCTGTAGGCTTGGCGCCTCCTCGTACAACGACTGAACTCTTATCGAAGCTTCATGGGACCAAAATCTTCGAGGAAAAATCACCAAAAAGTTTCATCATGTTTGAACTCTATATGTATTGATTATCTTCAAAATTAAAAAAAACTAGCAAAAAAACAAGAACTGCCATTGGGCACTTGGTTAATAGGTTAGTCCGAAAAATGATATAAAATACTATATTATTGCATATTAATGAAAGTGCGTTATATCGACTAGAGGGGGGGGGTTAATAGGTGATTCTTACAAATTCATCATAGACGAACTACTTCCTGAACAATTTGCTAAGTGACGAAAGGTTGCAAGGGAATAAGTACTCAAGTGCATGCACGATATAGAAGTAGCATAGACATTGTGATCTAATAAAATCTACATAGAGTATAAGGAGCGTGTAAACAAGATAAGAACGTGAGGAACAAGGTGATTGAAGAATTTGAGATGAGGAAATTGAGAAAGTCTACAGACAAAGTCATCACACAATAATGATCAATTTCATTAACAAGTACTCTAGGAAATGAAATAGTTGAGGGAATAGATCCATGAGCTCGATGAAGACAATGATTTGATGACCCAGGTCCAACTGCTATGACAGTCATACGTCTAGTTTGGAGCTGCTTGGTATTTAAACCAAAAGAGACACGGTCTCAGGACACACAATCCTTACTATATTCTCCTTGAGCTAGGGTCACACAGAGCTCTCCCGACACTCTTGTTAAGTCTTCACGGAAAACTTCCAAACCCTCACAAACTCGGTCAGTCGACAATACACAATTTACTGTTGGAGGCTCTAGACCATTTGACGCCTAACCGTCTGGAAGATACACGGTCTTCAAAGGTGACAAGCGTCGGTTCCACACACGAACAATCTTTTGAGTGATGCTCAATCACTTTGGGTTTTGGGTTTTTCCTTGCTGAGGATTTTTTCTCAAAGTCCTCTAAGGATGGGAGTCTCTCAAATGACAAGTCTCAAGTTCTCTCTCAAAGAAGCCAACCATCTAGTGCTTTTCGGGGGCGGCTATTTATAGCCAAGGTGCAACCCGACATGATATGACATAAGTGCCCCCAATGATATGACCATTATGTGGATAAGATTTTGGGGACAGCTGGCGCAAAGCACAACAACGGTCGGAATTTAGAACTATGAAAATCCTCAGATCTATCATGTTCCTCACTTGTAGCCAATTGGCATTGGCAAAATCCTAACTCCTCAGTCAGAGCAAGTTCATCAGAGACTAGAAGAACTTCGTCTCTATTACTGAAGAAATTGAGTGAACTGTAAGAGATTTCCAAAGGCTTCACTCGAAGGATTGGTTATGTGTAGGCTTGGAGATGAGCATCACACAATTTTTTCTTAGTATTACCTTGACCCCCTTTAACAATATGGTGTTCCTACAACTTCAAATAAAGGAAATGAAACTACGAAAAGAAAAGTCTTCATGATGCATAGTCCTCGCATCAATATCTTCAAGGCGAGAACAATTTCCTAACTTTCAAAGTCTTCAGGAAAACATCAAGGTCTTCACATGAAGACATTCATTTTGAGGGGTCAACATTCTTCAAATGTACACTCACAAACATATTAGTCCCTTAACCTATAAATCTTCAGTACACCAAAATCACTAAGGGGCACTGGATGCACTTACAATCTCACCCATTTTGGTGATTGATGACAAATAGGTTAAGTTTTCATTGGGGATAAACATATGAAGTGTATGAACCGAGTTTGAGGAATTTGATTGCAAGACATAGAGAAACTCCCCCTGAAGATGTGCAAATTTTAGGAATTTGCTTTGGTGTGCAACTGCACATTGTAGGTTAATATCATGGAGATCTCCCCCTAGATCTTGTAGTCCATACATGCAATTAACATATATGAGGAGCAAATTGAATAGTATGATGGATAGTGGTGTCTAACAAAATTTAGCATGCGTGCATTAATCAACATGAGGGATAATTATGGAAGAAAAGTAGTTCAAAAGTGTCACACCACCATCGGACTTAAGTTTACAACTCATACAACCAAACACCTCAGAAGAACAAGAGTTGCAACTTAACAAAAACAACCCATATAAATAGACCCGCTTGAAGACTAACTCTAATCTCTTCCCCTTTGTCATCAAGTGATGAAAAAGGGACAAAAATGAGGACTAACTCCCCTGAAGAATATCATTTTGATAGTGGTGGAGGAGCCCGAGTGTTGTCACAGCCGTTTGTCGATGAAGTTCCTACAGTAGTGTCGTCAAGTTCCTCACCTTCATCCTCGAGCGCGATGAAGAAAATGAGTTTGTTACCAAGTGAGGAACTTCAGCTTTCTTGAATTACTTCTTTGGTGGATATGACATGTCAAAGTCCTTCTGAAATTCCATGTCTACAAGTTGTTCAGGAGTCTTGAGGTGAGATAGACTATCCCATGCGAGACTGAAGATTTCATGCATATAGTAGTGATTCTTCCACATAGAGTTATGCGTAAAAATCATGTCACGAAAAATTGCACCAAACTAACGTTTTACCCACTCGTGGTTGCAATCGATGTTTTGATGAAGACTTAGAAGAAGCTCAGGATTGGTCATCACTCATGGGGCAGTATGTCAAGGAAGTTCTGTTGAAGCTTTTGCTGTAGAATCTTGGGATCTCATGTCATCATTAGTGGAGTAAGAAGCAGCTTGACGAAATTTCTCATCCAGAGGGCGTGATCTGATACATCTCCAATGTATCGATAATTTATGAAGTATTCAGTCCATGATTGTAGATGTTTACAATACTTTTATGGTTTTCATGCACTTTATAGGATTTACTTTGAACTAACCCGGAGTGACGTTGTTTTGAGCAGAATTACCGTGGTTGTGTTTTTGTGCAAAAAATGAAAGTTCTCGGAATCGCCCGAAACTTTTTAAAAATATTTTGTCTAGAGGAATAAGAAATATTGGAGAGAAGAAAGACCGGAGGAGAGCCACGTACGGGCCACAAGCCAATAGGGCGCCACCCCCCCCCCCAGACTACACCCTGATGGCTTGTGGTGCACACGTGGCTCCGTTTGGCATGATTCCAACGCTAAAAATCCTATATATACTAGAAACCCCGGAAATAAAAAGATAACTTCTGATCCGCCGTTGCAACTCTCTGTATTGATGAAAAACCCATATGCAGCCTTTCCAGAACCAGGTCAGAGAGGGGGAACCATCTGCGGTGGCCATCTTGATCATCCTAAGGGAGGCCATGACGAGGAGGGAGTAGTTCACCCTCGGGGCTGAGGGTATGTGCGAGTAGCTATGTGTTCAATCCTTCTCTCTCTCTCTCTCGTGTTCTTAAGATTGCACGATCTAGATGTATCATGGGCCTTGTTAACCTAATTGGATCATATGATGTTATTCCCTATCTACCTTGTTGTGATGAATTGAATCTTTCCCTTTAAGATCTTGTTATGTTGGAGTGAATATTTATGATTGAGAACACTTAATATATGTCTTCCATGTGAATACCCCTAGTGACATTGGGGTATTCAAGTTATTCACTAGATATATGATATGGCATGAACTTGCGGATTCCGGTGACCTTGGGGATCTATGCATAGGGGTTGATTGCACGTTTCCATACTATTTTCTTTGATAGAAATCTTGGGGTGCTCCTTCAAGTTCTTTGTGTTGGATTGAATATGATAGATCTGAATTGGTTTGATGCAGGTCGCATAATTTACCCATGAATACTTGAGGTGACATTAGATTATCTAGGTGACATTAGGGTTGACTCATGTGTATCATGGGTGTTATTCTAGTACGAACTCTAGGGATGTTTGTGACACTTATTGGAATATCTCAAAAGATTGATCGAAAATCATAACTTTGAGGTGGTTCTAAAACCTATACCAATTTATCTTATTGTTCTCCGCTAGATAGGAACTTTGGAGTAATTCTTTGTTGCACGTTGAGGGATGATCATATGATTCTATTATGTTAGCATTTTTGAGAGATTGCACTAGTCAAAGTTTGAACCCTAGGACTTATTACCAAGCATTTATACAATGTTTTCCTTGTAGTTTTACACTTTCTACCTTGTCGTATTTATATTTTTTGACATTACAAAAACCTATATCTACTATCCATACTACACTTGTATCACAATCTCTTCTCCAAACTAGTGCACCTATACAAATTTCCATTGTATTGAGTGTGTTGGGGACACAAGTGATTTTTTGTATTTGATTACAAAGTTGTTTGAGAGAGACAATGTTTATACTACACCTCCCATGGATTTATAAACTTTAGGTCATCCACTTGAGGAAAAAATGCTACTGTCCTACAAAACTCGGCGCTTGGAGGCCCGATATAGTCTACAAGAATAAAGTTGTGTACTCGACATCAAGCTCTTTTCTGGCACCGTTGCTGAGGAGGTGAGTGCTTGAAGGTATATCTTTAGATCTTGCAATTAAATTTAGTTTCTTGTTTTTCACAGGTTTAGTTTGGTAAAATAAAACTACAAAAAATGGAATTTAGGTTTCCTCATTTGCTTCATCTCTATAATGTCTTTCGTGAAAATGATGTTTCAGATAATTGTGCTCATTTGCTAGAAGAAGAATTTATGAAAACGCTTAATGTGAAATCTTTGAATGATGAGCACGATAGAAATATTGTTGGTGTGAATTCTCTGAATATCCATGATGCTAATGATATGCAAAGCCACAAGCTAGAATATGCTATGTTTGATGAAGATGCTATTTTCGGTCCCCCAAATTTTTATGAGAAAATTAATATGATGAATCCATGCCTCCTATATCTGATGATTATTGTGATGACATTTATGTTATAAAGAATAAGGATAACCATGAAACTTCACACATTGTTCTGTTTTGGATTGATTATATGTTTCTTGCTATTTACATGTTTTAGTGTTTCCATAGCTTATATTGAGTGGTATAAATTATGGGAATGATAGAATATAGTAGGTATTATGTGAGAACAATTATGAATCTTGTCATGACAGTACCTAAGTGAACGATCTATCTTTATTACACTAACCCATCTCACGAAGTTCTATCAGTTCTATGTGATGGAAGTTTTCAATTTTGGGTGAGATACAAATATCAGGTGAATAAAGAGTAGCAAGAAATTGGGCTTGGGGATGCCCAAGGAACCCAAGGTAATATCCAAGGAAGACTCAAGCGTCCAATCTTGGGGATGCCCCAGAAGGCATCCCCTCTGATGTCTCCAACATTATCGGTACATCTTCCTTGGAGCTATACTTTTACTCGTCACATGACATGTGTTTTACTTGGAGCATCATTTTATTTTGTTGTTCTCTGTTATATTTTATTTATAATATTGTTTTTCTTAAATAAGTTCCAAGAATTTCCTTTACAATGCTTTAATTGCATGTGTGATGTGTGTTGTACAAAAACATAAAGTTTTGATGTAGTATTTGAATTATCATATCTTACTTGATCATGGAAATTTTATTAAATTTTTACATAGGACTGCCATATAAATTATTTATGACTTCGTACTTTTTCATAATTTGTAGTGTTACATAAGTATACTGTTTAAATACATTGATACACACTCTTCTGTTTGGACGGATTGTTGTCATAGTTTAGTTATCTACTTATCCTAGAGTTTTCATGGATTAAATTAATGGATATAAATTGTGGAAATGATAATATATAGTAACTAATGTTTTCATATTATTATGCAAGTTGACTTGTGAGTACATGAAGTTGATTTACTTTTATGTGTACTAACCTATCTCACGAGTTGTTTTCAAGTTTTGTGTGGATGAAGTTTCTGAGATTTATGTGAAAGCGGGATACGAGAGGATTGAACGAGATACAAAAGCTCGAGATTGGGGATGCCCAAGGCACCCCAAGTAAATATTACAAGAAGTATGAAGCATCTAAGCTTGGGGATGCTACACATCCCGCCTCTCTTCATAAAAAACTATCAGTTAGCCTATGTTGATCCTAAGTGCTTATCTGTCCACATGGTATGTGCTATTCTTGGAGTGCATTTTTATTTACTTTTCTATTTGAATAAAATACTTAGATCTAAAAATATTTAGTGAGAGAGAGTCCTCACATAGCTACTTAATTGTTTGACTACTCATTGATCTTCACTTATATATATTGAGAGTTGTTTGATGTTTACTCTTGTGCTTCTCTTATACCCTAAGAGTAAATTGTGAATGAATTGAATATCATAAAGCTGAAATTATCAATGTGCATTATGCGTTGTAGTAGTTTCACATTTCGTTTCAAAAATAAAATCTATTGAAATTTGACAATCACAATATTGGGCATACAAGAAATTCATGAATGATTAGTATAAGAATGAAAACTTCCACATACAAATATATTATCTTGGACACCTTTTATGATTTTTAATACCGATTAATTATTTTTGAACCTTGATCAAATAGTTTAACTTGGACAAGGAATACAATGTAATGGTTATGTTTGGGTATATTTGCATAGAATTTATATTGTTATGGATCCTCCAACATGCGGTGCTTGTTTAGAATGTTTTGCTAGCCAAAACTTCTTACTAAGTAGAAATACTACTTGTGCATCCAAATCATTGAGCGAAGCTTCTTCCATGAGAGTCCACCATTCCTCCCTATATTTGGTATTTCACTTCCATTCCAAGTAAATTTGCATGTACCATGTCTAAAACCTTCAAATAAACATCATTATCTTCCATGATAAGTGAGTTATATTAGAGAAGAGTGTTTATTCACTTGTCCTTGCACAAGAGAGGCTACTAAAAAGGATGCCTAGTCCTGCATAAGAAAAAAAAATAAACAAGAACTCCCCCTAGAAATTTGATTTTTTGGATGGTACCAATGGATACAGGTAGCCATGGAATATGTTTGAATGGTGGAGGGGGAAAATTTTCAATTCTATTTGGCAACCACTAGTAATATAGATAGCATGGAGGATGTTGAAAATTCTTATCGTAATGTTGACATGAAAGGCACACCACCCAAAATTACATATTCATCTTTGTTTTGAAATAATGAGTTGTGGCACCTGCGCAAATCCCTGCTTCCCTCTGCGATGGGACAATCTATTTACTTTCATGTTACTTACTTTCCATGTTGAGTCAACTTCTTATTCCAACCTCAATATACTATTTCACAAGCACCATGTGCTAGAAACATATCGAAACATATATATCTCGTAAAATATATTTGATCATGATTCATTATTGTTAACAATTATCTTTATGACAAGTATGTTGGGAGGAAAAACTTTAAGCCCCCATCTTTCACTTTATTCGATGGATATTGTTTGTTCTAAAAATATGCCTCAAGTATTAGCAATCATACAACATTATATGATAATTGAGTATTTGGAACTCGTACTTAAACTTGATGATGCATCGAAGTTTTTTTATGACCAAATTTCAAGAGAATGCATTATGTGAAACATGACATGTGAATGGATTGCTACTCAAACATGATGATTTTTATGAAAAGTTGTTGGTTACGAAGCTATAAAAAGTGATTGCAATTGTCATTGATCAAACTTATGCAATATGCTAGCATTCACACTTCATAACTTATTTCTTTTATCATTTACCTACTCGAGGACGAGTAGGAATTAAGCTTGGGGAGGGTTGATTGCACGTTTCCATATTATTTTCTTTGATAGAAATCTTGGGGTGCTACTTCAAGTTCTTTGTGTTGGATTGAATAAGATAGATCTGAAATTGTTTGATGCATGTCGCATAATTTACCCACGAATACTTGAGGTGACATTGGAGTATCTTGGTGACATTAGGGTTGATTGATATGTATTATGGTTGTTATTCTAGTATGAATTATAGTGATGTTTCTGACTCTTATAGGAATATCTCAAAAGACAGATCACAAAGAATAACTTTGAGGTGGTTCTACTACCTACACCAATTTCATCTTATTGTTCTGTGCTAGATAGGAACTTTGGAGTCATTCTTTGTTGCACTTTGAGGGATGAGAGTGATTCTTTGTTGCACTTTCAGGGATGATCATATGATTCCATTATGTTAGAATTTTTGAGAGATTGCACTAGTGAAAATATGAACCCTAGGCCTTATTACCAAGTATTTGTACAATGTTTTGCTTGCTATTTTACACTTGATACCTTGCTATTTTTATATTTTTAGATTACAAAAAGTTATATCTACTATCCATACTACACTTGTATCACCATATCTTCGCGGAACTAGTGCACCAATACAATTTTCCATTGTATTAGGTGTCGGCATCAAAACCGGCGGATCTCGGGTAGGGGGTCCTGAGCTGTGGACCTTGGATCGATGGGTAATAAGATACAGGGTAGGGGATATTTACCCAGGTTCATGCCCTCTTAATGGACGAAAAACCCTACGTCCTACTTGATTATATTGATGGTGGAGTATCCAGTACAGAGTTGATCTACCTCGAGATCATATGTTTTTGTCTAAACCCTAAGAGTAAGGATCATATGTATATGAGATTGTCTATCGACTAGTCTGGCCTCTGTTTATATAATGCACCGTGGCCTAGGATAACTAGAGTCCTAGTCGGCTACGTTGGTTTACAGGAGTCCTTGTCTTGATCACAAAGTATTATGGAATATTCCTCGTATGTGTCATCGGATTCCGGAAGTAGCCCAGGAGTCTGGCCCATAGAGAGAAGCCGGTGGCCTGAGGACCCTTAATCCCCGACTCCCTCAATAGCCCCCGAAGTGGCCGCCAATGCCGTAGTCTTGAACCATAGCATCACGTGTCCAAAGTCTTCGGCTACCGTTGTGAGTTCTTCTCCCCATTTATGTTCGGCCAACACTAGTTAGGCCGCCGATGACTTCCCAATTTTCGAGCTTAGGTCTTGAAGTTGGGGACACTAATTTGCTTCTTCCAAACTGTTCTTCATCTTTGGTCGTCAGTCTTGAATACTGGTTCAACAAATCTTCCCATCACTGATCTTGAGTATGCCCAAGGTGAATCTGAAAAGTTCACATGTCGGCCATCCGAGGATCCCCTTTAAGTTATCGGCCTTTATTAATGCCTTGTATTTTTTCACGCCACGCCCAGGATTGAAATGTTTCCCATGTGGCGGTGTCCTCTAGCCTCCAAGCTCCTATGCCGAACTGCATCTGAGGTGTCCTTGTCATGCCAAAGATGCGATCCTATCCTCAATTTGGCACGAGTGCCTCGTCAGGGATAGAAGCGCTCTCTCGTGTCGTAAGAATGGATATCGTTACAAGTACATGTACTGAAAAGAAGAGATATAAATATAGAATTGGCTTACACTCGCCACAAGCTACATCAGAGTCACAGTAGTACCATACATAATCATCATGAAGAAGAGCAGGGTCCGACTACGGACGAAAACAAACGAGAAAAGAAGAACGACGTCCATCCTTGCTATCCCAGGCTGCCGGCCTGGAACCCATCCTAGATCGATGAAGAAGAAGAAGAAGAAGCAACTCCAAATGAACAATCAACGAGCTCACGTCAAGTAACTTTTACATGTACCTGCAACTGGTGTTGTAGTAATCTGTGAGCCACAGGGGACTCAGCAATCTCATTTCCAAAGGTATCAAGACTAGCATAGCTTAATGGGTGAGGCATGGTTAAGTGGTGAGGTTGCAGCAGCGGCTAAGCATATATATATGCTAGCTAAGTTATGTGTACAAGAAATAAGAGGGGGAAGATCTATGCATAACGGACGTGAACTACTGATGATCAAATGAATGTTCCTGACCACCTACCTATGTCAGACATAACCCATCGTGTCCTAGATCGGAGAAAGAACTCACGAAAGAGACAGTCACGGTTACACACACAATTGGCATATTTTAATTAAGTTAACTTCAAGTTATCTATAACCAGTGTTAAACAAAGTTTCCACGTTGCCACATAACCGCGGGCACGGCTTTCCGAAAAGATTTAACCCTGCAGGGGTGCTCCAACTAGTCCATCACAAATTACCACAAGCCGCATAGAAATCCTCAATCACGAAGCTCGTGATTTCGTCGGATTCCCTAGTGGAAAACCTCAACTCTGAGATTACCCAAAGCATCACCAGAATCTCGATGCACAAGATATCACCGGAATCTAGCAAAGCTGCCCGATGTGTCGACGATCCCGATAGGAGTCGCGTACCTCGTTCTCAGGACATGACGGATGGGTCACATGAGGAGAAACCAAACCTCGGGTTGCCCCGCGGTGGCCCCGTAGTCTGCCAATTTGGACCAACACTCATGAGGAGCACTGGCCCGGGGGTTGATTAAATTCCTCGGGTTAACTACTCCCTATGCAGTTCATTAGTTGTTAGGCAAATGTAGTACCAAAGTTGGGCCTTGCCAGACCAGCTTTAATCTAAAACGAATTTTCAAGGGGGTCCCCATAACAACCCGATCGTGTTAGGAGCGCTCATTTATGGAACATAACACCGGTAGCCGAAACTAAGGGGGGCAAAGGTGGAACAAAACACCAGGCTAGAAAGGCCGAGCCTTCCACCTTTTACCAAGTATATAGGTGCATTAAATTAAATAGCATTTAATATGGTGATATGACAAGGAACCCATGTTATCACATGGAAGCAACTACACCTGCAACTAGCAACGCTAACAACACGGTTAAGCAAGCAGTAACATAGCCAATCAGTGGTTTGCTAGGTTGAACAGTAGAAAGTATCATGGCATTGTTGAGAGGCTGAATTTAACATGTGGTAGGCAACGAGACATAAGCGATAGAAGCGATAAAAAACTAGCATGGCAATGATAGTAATGGTATCTGGGGAAATGGTCATCTTGCCTGAGATCCCGATTGGAAGAAGAAAAACTCCGTGAAGTCGGTGAACCAACGTAGTCGAACGGGTCCTCACAATCCAACACGTTTGCAGAACTCTATCGAGACGGAGGAAACCGAAAACAAGCATCAACACAGATATTCACCACACGATGCACAACATGATGCATAACCTACTATGATGCATGATCAGTTCAATGATGCAAGGGATGGCATGGCAATTCACCTCACGCAAACACTACACATTAAGTGAAGCTCGATATGCAACGGGTTGCATATCGACGAAACTCCATGATTAATTATTTAATTCACTCCCGATTATTTACACGGCAATATTAAATTGTAGTTAACATGGCAAGGGTGAAGCGACGATCCTACATGACATCCTGGACGGTTAACACGCGGAGGATAGAACGGAGCTACGTGCAAGAGACATGCAACACGAGATAATTATGTCATGAATGCTTCATGCATGCAAGCTCATTACATCACGGCAAGAAGGGAAAGAAACAGGTGTCCCCACGGCGAGCGAAAGGGAACCATGGCGACAAGTCGAAAACGATGCCACGGCAATGTTCCTATCCCGATAACTCGTCGAGATATCGGTGCCAACGAATAGGGAGTGCGTGCGTGACATGCCAAATAATGATGGCGTGATCCCGATTACCGGTTTGCCATGTGTCGGGGGCACGACAAAAGGAAAACAACGTGCAACTAACATGGCATATATGAAAAGGACTACAGCACAACTCATACAACAATGCATGCCTCGAAATTAATAAAATCGCAGCAGGAAAAATATAAGCATGGCCGAATTACAACATAGTGCATAGGCCCAGAATTGGATCAAGCCCGAGGGGCTGAGTGTGTGCTCGAAAGGAAAAAAAATTAACTAACTAACATAAGCAAAAATTAATTGAGAACTCTCTAGGATTTGATCCCAAGACCTCCTGGCCGAGTGCATGGAAAGCTAACCAACTAGACTGATGCATTATCGCATGTGTTACAAACGGGACTCTGGTTCTAATAAACGTGTTGCTGACACTAGCCTTTGACCAAAACAAAGTGAAGGACTGGAACAAAAAGAAGATAAAAATTGGAGCAAGAGTGGGGTTCGAACCGCTGTCTCTTGGCTGCAATTGTGCTAGGCTAACCAGTAGAACCAAATGCCTTTGTTTTAAAAGGCAGGGCACAGCTAGCTGAATCGACTATAGCAGTGACCTGACTGGGAAAATTCAGACGTTGCTGCTAATGATACGAAATACAAAAGCAAGAGGTGACCCTCGAGGTAAATAAAAACTGGAGCCGTGGGGATTCGACCCTGGGCCTCCTGGCTAGCAGCAAGGGATACAAGCCAGTGCGCTACGATCCTGTGTGCGAAACAAAGGAGACTTTTCTGAAGATAAACATTCCTTCAACGAATCTGCAGCTACAGGTAACAAAGTACAGAGTCTTCCCCTGCACACGCATAACGGCGCCTTTAGCTGGAGCAACCTGATGGACGCGGGCATGAGTGGTGCGCGCGTGCATCAAGAGTGTGTGTGGGGTGCTGCGGCTCTGGTGTGTGTGCTCTCGCGCGTGAGGGACATGAGGGGGATGTGAGTGCAGCGAGTTCATTGCCATGGTGGCTATGGCTGTCGTAGGCATCAGCTCCACTTAAAAGACAACTATAGGAAGGAAACGAACCGGAGGGAGGAGAAGAAGGCCGCAGGTGCTCACCTTGCTCATGCACGAAGTCACCGAGGATGGAGGCAGACGGGTCGGAGCGGCAACACGGGCGGCAGCGACGGGTACCAGCTCGTGTAGGTGGCGGGCATGGCCTCCTGAGCTCGTTCTCTAAAGAACAGAGGCGACATGGGAGCACCACAGCGGACGACGCGTGACATGGATGGGTAGGGAGGCGAGCTCATGTCGGATCCATACGTTCTTGGCATCGCGGCTCCATTCCCGGTGGCAGCGGCATATGGCACCGTGAGGCCGGCCGAGGGCGAGCTCCTTGGTACAGTGGTCATGGAGGTTTGCAGAGAAGAAAAGAGAGAGAGAGAGATGAGAGTCAGGGAGAGAACCAGAGAGAGGAATAGAAGGAAGAGAGCAGGGAGGCGGAGAAGGAAGGGTCTTGGGTCTGACCTGCGGTGCTCCACCGGCCGGTAGCTTGCCGGAGGGACGGCGAGTCGTGGAGGACGCGGGGGGTGAGGCAGTGCCTCGATCCAATCTGGGTTGAGCCCAGCGGGAGGTCGCGGGAAGAATTGTGGGACGTCCGATCTTAGATCCGACGGATGAGATTTAGCAGGGCTTGGCTGGTTTGGCACAACGACCAGAGTTAGGTGGGTGGCGGCGGCTGAATCGGGATTGGGGAGTGGATCGAGGTAGAGGCCATGGTTAGGTCTAGGTTTACTGCATATTGCACTTGGGTCGGTCTAATGGGCATTTGTACCCTCCGATTAAATTGGAAGGTCAAAAATGACTAGGTTAGGGAGTCCAGTTGACAAACCGGTGACGGTTTGCGGTAAAACGGGGTTGATCCGGATTCAACGGTCACGACCGTATGATTCATGTTTCGGGAGGTTTTCGAACTAGGCTGCGGGCAGGTCAGTGCATTGCGTAGAGGGGCTAGGCAGAGATGAGAAGGAAAACGGCAACCCGGTGATAGAGTTTAAAACAACGAAAAACATCCGACGATAGACCTAATACGGTGCCGCTACGGTCGACCGTTCGGGTACCAAACGGACTCCGATTGCGACGAAATTCAACATGCGGCCTAGCTATAATAAAAGAAGGCCGCACGTCAAGATCCAACCCAATCGGAGAAAGTTTTACACACACTTTGAAAAACAAGATTCGAACGATGCCGTGGGCGCGTGCGAGTGTGATTGGGCTCAGAACGGACAACGACGAGAACTGGGAACTAACAACGGATGCAAGTTTTGAAAACTGACGACAACGGAATGCCGAGGCAATGCTGATGATGCGCATGACGCGATGATGATGCGACAAAAGAAAATAGACACACGACGACAACGGAATAGAAGGGGAATCTTCTGGAACGTCGGCATCAGGCTATCACAGTCCTCTTGCGTCTGAGCGCCAACACCGGACTACATGCGAGGTGTCTTTTTGTAGCTGATCTCCAACGCTGGCCGGCACCCAAGGTGTCATAGATTACCTCGGTGTGTGAAAATTTGAAGGAATTCATCCGACCTTAAACGCCGGAATAGCCTTTTATGGAGCTAGCCATTCACATCCGAACTATATGCCGGACTGCTTCTTAGGTGGTGCACCACCTCGGTCTCGGGCTGTTATTTCGAAATTTATTTCTGATTGGTGTAATTTATTTACTACCAATATGTATAGCACTATCCCTCATGATGTGTAGCAGTATAAAACCCGAGATGCACCTGAAGGATAACAATAAAATCGTTGACCCCAGTACCCCGTGAGACTCAGGTTGATTCATGAAACCGGCCTGAGGATCAATTCATTGCTCGACATCTTAGTTTAGGAATTAAAACGTGGTGTGCAGTAGCCCCCGAGACTCAGGTTGGGTGCGGCCAACCGACCTGAGGATCGAATCTCCTCGGAAACCATATGGCACTAGTTGTGTACGTTTTAACAACGCTGAGGTGCAGATCGGCGGGAAAGATGCTGAACTGCAGGTCGGAAAATATTATCCGGTTGGTGTAATTTATTCTCTAACGAGCTATATAACGAGTAGCCCCCAAAACTTGGGTTGGGCAACATGGCCAACCCTAGGATCGTATCTCCTTGGGAACTATTACGTTCATTAAGTGTGTTTTGACAACACCGAGGTGGAGCTCGGCACGGAAGATGCCAAACTGTAGGTGAAAATAATTCTTGAAGACGAATCACCATTTAGGACACCTCGAACAAGAGGATGTCTCGCCTCCTGAAAGAAAAAGCATATAAAGAAGTTAAAGGTGTCATAAGGTCAGCAATACCAAAAAAGTTTAGCAAAAGCATTACGTTCTGAACTAAATCAAGTTTCTGTCAGGTGTGTTTTTGCCTTCGACACTCAGGTTGGGTGCGGCCGACCGACGTGAGGATCGAATCTCCTTGGAAATCGTATTGCACATTGAATAAGGTATGCAGTAGCCCCTAGCCTTAATTTGTGCACGTGTGGTCGAATTAAGGATCAATATTTGTTTGACACAAACTTTGTTACATTTGACACAATTTAAGTGTAATGATTCTATGTATCCAAGTATTATGCATCATTAATGCTCGGATCCACATTGTTCAACACTTTGTTGATCGGCCATCAGCTTCAAACTCCTTGGCTAGTAGTCGAGGAGTGTTTGTCCTACTTTATAATTCCTTTATATCATTGTATTTCCAAGACAGATGCCAGGGGGGCTTAGAGAGGTGAGAGAAAAACCGTTGTGGAGATCCGGAACGGGTTGGGCAATAGCACGTGGTGGTTTATCCATGTTCGGGGCCCTCGCATGGAGGTAACACCCCTACTCCTGCATGTGTGGTGTATATGGAGAATATATAGTTGTACATGGAGCTCCTTGAGTGTCTGGAGGAAGAAGAAGGAGGCTGGGAGCTCTCCTCCTCTCCTAGAGAGTGGGGAATGAGAGAATGGGGAGGCCAGGAGAATCCTCCCCCATGTACGTGTGTGTGTGTGTGTCTGGGGGTCTCTTTGCCCCCGTGCTCCCGTGGGCTGGCTCCTTGGGTCACATTATAAAGGGGTGCCCAGAGGACAAGGGGGCCCACATGCCTAACTTTTACTATTAGACATGATGGGTGTGGGGCCCGCCTGGCCTAACTTTACTGTTGGAGGTGACCGACGCGCAGTGATAGAGACTCGACTGCCAGGGCACAGTGATGCAGGCTGCAACGTCCTCCCGTCGTGTCTGATGGGACGTTGCAGCTGTCCTCACTGGGCTCCATCCAGACAGGTTTCCAGTCGGACAGTCTCCAGCCGGATGGGTTCCAGCTAGCCAAGTATACAGCCGGACAGTGTCCAACCGATGGGTTCTAGTCGACCACGGTTCCAACTAGACAGTCTCCAGCCGGATGGGTTCCAACCAACCAGGGTTCCAGCTAGACAGTCTCCGCACGGATCGTTTCCATCCTAGTAGGGTTCCAGCCGCATGGGTTCCAGCTGGACAGTCTCCAACCAGCCGGGTTCCAGCCGGCCAGGTTCTAGTCGGCCAGCGTTCCAGTCGGTCGGGTTCCAGCCATCCGGTCTTTTGTTTTTACTCCTTCGTTTGTCTTTGTTGATTTACGGGGTATGACGTAGCGGGGATAACTCCCCGATGTTTTTTGAAATGTTGTATCGTCTTCTTTAGCCTACCCGAGGTCATCCCCCCGATAGTAGCCTCCGAGCTTCCGTGGGACTCGAAGAGTCGTGCGGAGGCTTTTAGTTGTTGTCGTAGAAAATGACGGTGTCGATACACGGCCAGGTGCAGACAAGGAGTCCGTCGGTTCTTGCGCACAAAGCGCTGCCATGTGTGGACGCGGAGTCCACTTGCTCTTGTGCGTGGGGCACTACCAACCACGGATGCAATGTCCGGCGGCTCATGTGTGCGAACCACGGTCGTGTGCGGACGCGTAGTGTGCTCGCTCTTGTGCACGGGGCACTGTAAAGTGCGGACACGGAGTCCGGTGGCTCTTGTGCGCGGGGCACTGCCATGTGCCGACGCAGAGTCCGATGGCTCTTGTTCGCGGGGCACTGCTATGTGTGGACGCGGATTCCGACGGCTCTTGTGGGAAGGGCACTGCCATGTGCGGACGCGGAGAATGATGGCTCTTGTGTGCAAAGAGCTGTCCTGTGCAGATGCGGAGTTGATGACGAGTTGATGGATATAATTCTCGCCCCTCATTGGTTACCCCAAGTGGAAGGTGGAGATGTAGTCAACAGCAGATTTCCCTTACACGGAGGCTATAAGGTTTATCGAACTAGGAGGACTCCTAGACTCATAAAGTAGGTGTCTTCCACCCTGGCACTAGTAGAAGATGTGGCCTGCACACACAATAAATAACTTTGCTCCCAACGAGTACAGAGAGGTTCTCAATCTCTGCGGCTTTGTAGTTTGCAAAGGATCAAATCATAGTTAGGCAATTGACAGAATTATGATCGCACCGCAATGCTAATTATGCTACTTGATAGCTTGAGGTTCAATAGTAATGGGAAGTACGCCAAGACAAGTAGACCGTTTATGCATCGGCATCTACTTACTAATCATCCACCTTGAGATATCTATCCAGAACATCTCTCCGGTATTATGTTGTGAGCCCCACCCAAGGTGTAAACTCAAAGCAACGGGCAACTGCATTAATGAACTATGTGTAAGGTAAACAATCCTTGCAACCGTGGTCACAAACACTGTTGTTTTCTCCCTGGTGGCAACAAGCACATCCCCTAGTCTCATGTTTCTATCACTCAAGCTAGACATCGAGGGGCATGAACCCACAATCTTGCATAACGCTCCCTCTTGGAGTTACAATCTACTACTCGGCCAAAGTAATATATAGCAACGGAGAACATGCCTGAATCACTAAGGAAGATAATATAAAAGGATAATCAAATAAATAAATCATAACAATTTGAAGATAATATCATAATCCATCGTACCCCAACATACCGAGCATAGCAATAGCAAGAGAATTACATAGATGCCTTGATCATAGCTAGCTCACAAGGACTAACCATTTAAGAACAAGATTGGAGAGAATACATCACATAGCTACTAGTCATGGACCCATGGTCCAAGGAGGACTACTCACGGCACGTCTGGGAAGCGTCCATGGCGGTGGAGAAGCTCCCGGAGGTCAATCCTCCCTCCGGCAGGGTGCAGGGAAGAGATCTCCTATTGTTCCTGATCTTGGAAGCCCTGCGGCGGCGGAATGTTGGAGAAATACGCGATTCCACAAGTTGTGGAAGGGTTTCCTCTAAGGACTCTAAATATGGGCCAAAGGAGGGCACCGGAGGAGGTGGGACCCACCCAGGCGGCCTCCTGGCACGGCCTAGGGCCTGGCCGCGCCAGCAGGACTCCTAGGAGGCCCCTAGCCCCCTCTGGCCCATCTTCGTTGATCCGGAAGCTTCTGTTTCGGATTTTTTATATATTTTTTCTGGAATTTTTCGGGCTTCGAAAATTAGGTAAAAGCCCTTGCAAAATAGACATCAGCACACAGAAACTGGCACTGGGTGCACTGAGTTAGTAGGTTAGTCCAAATATGTGTAAAATGATATAAAAGTGTAGCAAAACATATAACGATGTCACCCAAAAGATCATGGAACAAGCAGAAATTATAGATACGTTTGGGACATATCAACATCCCCAAGCTTAATTTCTGCTCGTCCTTGAGTAGATAAATGATAACACAATAAATTATGTGGTGACATGCTAACGCACATATAAGAACTTCAAAGTAAAGCAAGTGAGATATGCAATTCAACTCAAGACAATAACAAGGAGGAGTTTATATCTAGTATTGAAAACAGTAAAGTAAGAACATAAAGGTACAAGAGCTCTCGCTGTCCGTGACCAGAATGTCTCCAAATGGTGTTTGTGTGCGAGAAGCGGTAGATGGGTTTAGATCATACAATATTTTTTTAATTGAGATCTCAATCTACTAAAATTTCACACTTAGTCTCCTTCGGAATCTTATTTTGACTCATCCCCAGACCACTAGTCAGGCACATGTCAAAATGATCCTCTCCCTTTTGACTTTGAGCACTCATGCAATGGATGAGCATAAGGAATATATGTTGGCACTTAGGATGGAAAATAGAATAATGATGGGGAAGGAAGACAAAAAGGTGTGAAAGGCTCACATCAATGAGGACAACCATAGGAGAGAGAAAGCCAAATGATAGATATGATGTGAGGAGTAGGGATTGCCATGTAACGAATGCACATATGAGCTAAGGTAACCTCTCCAATGGAACTAGTGGGGGTGCATCCAACTTGTTTGCTCATGAAGACCTAGAGCTCATTTGAGGAGGATCATCATTGGAATATGCAAACCAAGTTCTATAGTGTAAGGGTCCCCACATAGTTATGCATGAATGATAACCTCTATGTAGTACCAATATAGCGATGGAGTACGAGTGTGGATCTTTCAAAAGGAATAGTAGCGTTGCCCCGTTCTCTCTTTTTTTCTCCTTTTTTTATTTTTTATTTTTTTGTGGCCTCTTTGGCTCTTTCTTTTATCTCTCATTTGTCCTCTTTGGGATCTTTTGTTTTGTCCACTTTGGGATCTTTTCCTCACTTAAGGGCAACACTCTATGTTTTACATGAATAAAAGAAAAATCATCACACTTTATAAGAAGTATTCAACATAAAGACAAGTGAAAACTATCATGATGTATACAAATGTATGCCTTCTACCAGTGTAGCAGGATATGCACTGATACTAGCGCGTCATGTAGCAGTAATAAGGGCAAGGCCCAACTATCATCACTACTGGAATCTGCTGGTTTGTCGACAACCAGAGCTGACGGCAAAGAACAGTTTAACTGATGGCAAAGGCTTTGCCGTCAGTGTGCTGTTGGCAAAGGTACCGGCCAAGATTTTATCGGCAATCACCTACTTTGCCGACAGCCGGAGCTCGACCGACGGCAAAGACTTTGCCATCAGCTTTCTGGCACGGGCTGACGGCAAAGAGCAGTGGCGGCAACGGCGCAGGACGAGCTCGGGTAGAAGGTTAACGGCAGGCTTTGCCTACAGCCGTAGCAAAGCTGACGACAAAGCCTCCCCTCTTTGCCCACAGTCGTTGCAGAGCTGACGGCAAAGCCGAAACCCCTGGGTCCCCTTGGCCGCCTCTTTGCCGACAGCTGGATCCCAGATGACGGCAAAGCCTACCCCTGGGTCCCTTTGGCCGCCTTTTTGCCGACAGCTGGAGCCCAGCTGACGGCAAAGCCTAAAATTTGGTATTCCCAGAGTTGCCAGAATACACAGGCTGCCGCCACGTGTCTTCTTTGCCGTCAGTCCACCGACGGCAAAGCCTTTGCCGTCGGTAAGCTGTAGGCAAAGACCCTCTCTTCTTTTTTCATATTTGTTTTCTGTTAATTCCCTGCATTAGCAAAACATAGATACAAAAAACAACATATATATATTGAATCTGCCCCTAAACAGCACCACAAGTGCATCACAAAGTGCAAACAGCACAACACAAGTGCAAACAACACGAATATATGTCATTAAAGTGCAAACAAAATCACAAAGTATTACAAAGCATCACAAGTGCATCCACAAATACAATTGCATTACAAAGTTCATCTAGGACTACACAAGTGCATTACAAAGTCTCAGGCATCCATCCATATGCCATGCTGCTTTATCAAAATATGCATAATGAGAAAGAATTTAGAAGAAGAATACAATAAGAAAGAAGTTATCTAAATTAAGCTAAGCAATTAGAAGAAGAAGTGGAAGAAGAAGAAGAAGAAGAAGAACAAGAATAAGTGGAAGAAGTGGAAGAAGAAGAAGAAGAAGAAGATAGAGAAAAAGAAAGAAGAGAAGTTATCTTTTTCTCCTCTTTCTTCTTCTCTTATTTCTTCATCTCTTGTTTGTTCTTCTCTTCTGGTTTCTTTTAAAACTTTCTAAACTAATTATGTCATTTTTGAGCTCTAATATCTACTAGAATTTACTAAGCTAAGTAAACCATGGCTAATATCAACTAGAATTTACTAAGCTAACTAAAGACTGGCATAATCTAAGTTGATATAAACAATAAGAAGAATAAGAAGGAGAGGAATAACTTACCGAATGCCAAGAAACGAAGGAGAAGCTGCATCTCTGTTGGTCGCTGGGTTGCTAGGGCTCTCACCAGGAGAAGTAAAGGGATCGTGGGATTCAACTCTTGAATGATGTTGCAACAAGGCAAGAGTTAAAATATGTGGTTAGCACGACGACAGACAATGGTATAAGCCCGTGCAAGGTTGGTCATTGAAAGGGAACTCACCGTTCCCATCGCAGAAGGCATCGGTGGAGGGGGCAGCAAACCTTCCTTCTCACACATAGCCTGCAAATTAGTTTTCGAGGAGTCAAAGAAATAGCCTTGTTGCGTCTCACACATAGCCTTGCTTCTCACACATATGACTTACCGCAACGAAGTCGTGCATGGCCTTCGCATGGGCATTATTGCGTGCCCTCTCCTCGTCAAGCAACCTCTGCGTATTCCGATCCCTCTCCTCCAACAAGAGCCTGGTGGCCTCCCTCTCCTTCATAAGTACGGCTTGCAACCACTCCTCAAAAGTAATTTTCATCATCCATCCAGGGTCAAAAGAACGAAAGAAATAATGAAGAAAACTAACCTCGATGGCAAGATCAACTGGCCTCGCACGTTGCCGTATTGCAGGAGCGGAGCTCGTTTGCCTCGACTTGATCTGAGATAGAGTCTCAGTGATAGGGACGAAGCCATCACACATGGCCAGCGTGCCATGACTCTTACCGCCACCAGAGATCATTAACGCCTCTGGATCGATAGGATTCTGGCTCGAGTCAAAGTCAGGCCCGTGCAACTGTTTGACCACCTCAGAATAAGACGTCATCTTGTTGTAGGCGGACAGGCTTGTGTACGCCGACGGCCCGTCCCCCTCAGAATATGCCTTCGCCGTCTTGTACGAGCCCTTATGGGCCATGCTAAACGCGGCGTATCCCTGAGGCTCAGGCTGGTTATTGTGTTTGGCCTACACGAAAAGACAAAGAATTAGGACAACAAAAATCATGAACGAACGAATTATTGATGAAACAAAACAAGACACACATACCCATTTTTTGGCGTATTGCTTGATGTTGGCATTGCCTTGGTGGTGGGGCACACCAACCAATTGGGCACGACGGTCCTTGGCCATAGTGTGGGTGCTCAACAAAGCCTCTGTGCACCACCTGTCCGCTATCATCTCCCAACAATCCATCTTATCGGCCAACCATCTCGGGGGCACCTATGAATGTAAGTTAATGAAGAATGAAACTAAGTATTATAACTAAATAGACCTAACTAGCCCTAAGAATTGATCTTTGGAATGTACATACCTTCATGTACTCGGTCTTATCAAGGAAAATCTTTCGACATTCAGTCTTTGTCTTCGGCTCCCCTTGCTTGGCGTACCAATCTCGAACAGCGTGAACACGCAGCTCGTGCCTCGTGTTATTCAATAAACTATTGCACTCTTTCACGAGGTTCTTCTTGGCCGCCTCCTCCGTCCCCTCCTCGACCCTAAAGTAACTCTGCAATTATGCCAAATAGATGCACAGATGAATAGTGAAATGATTTGGAAGGAAATAACAATATATAACATTGTATACTTTTTATTGGGTAAAATAATAGTTACCCAAAAATCATCCAACACCTTGTCGGCCACGCTCACGCAAACAACACCATTGACATGTGTGTTTTCCGGGAGCAGAGCGGCTTGGTAGTGCTCCCACTTGAGTCCTGGCTCGGGAACCATACCCTCACCGGGCAACTGCACTATCCCGGGGAAGTGCTCCCCAAGTAAAGCACCAAGGAGGCAGTTTGGATTCTGGGTATTCCGCGGGTAATCCCACCCCCTACATAATGATAAGGCAAAGACATTAGCTACTTGGTGAAATATAATGATATAAGGTAAGAAATATATATCAACTTACTTCTCGCCATCTGGCTTAATTAACGGCCTATGCTGCAAGTCCAATCGGTCTGGAACTCGTGTCATACCACGTTGGTAGACCGACTTGCTGGCAGCACCCTCAGCCTCAGCCTCAGCCCCCTCCGCCTCAGCCTCCGCCTGAGCACCCTCCGCCTCAGCCTCCGCTTCAGCACCCTCCGCCTCAGCACCCTCCGCCTCAGCCCCCTCCGCCTCAGCCTCCGCCTCAGCACCCTCCGCCTCAGCCCCCTGCATCTGTGTCTGCTCCTGGATGGTAGGATCCCGCACCGGTGACACCCTCGTGTGCAAGGGTGAAGTGGCTGAGACAGAAGTAGTCGAGGGTGGTGGCGACTGGTTCCTATCATGTAGCCTCCCTCTCCCACGACCACGTCCTCTGCTTCTCTTCTTTCCTACGCCTCTCCCACGGGGCTCCTCGGCAAAGCTCTGCAACAAAGTTCTCTGTAGCTGCCCAGGTGCTATCCTCAACTTATCCCCGCCTGCTATGTCTCACCACCTGTAACGATAAATAGTAAAATAATTAGTACAAATTCAAGGACGATAATTAAATGAACAATAATAAATACATGAATAATTCAACTAATAATTGAATAATTAAACAACAATGTTTGGATGCATACAAAGTACTAATAGTCTGGATCATCACTGAGTCAAACAGATCTCTTCCAATGTTGAACTGGGCTTTCAGAGCCATTACTGGTGCGATGGCATCTAGGTGAGAAATCTTAGTGTGCTCGTGAAGAGGACGTTTTGAAGACTCCAACATGGCATAGAAGGCTTTCGCGGATTCCTCCATCTCTTCGTCCTTGTTCTGAGCATCATCAAAGTCATTCACCATGTCTTCAATCCTTGTACCATGATCATCGGTGCGCCGACGCAACACCTCGTATCTGTTACATTGGGCCGACTCGCCATGAAATGTCCACAAGGTATAGCCAGGAGTAAAACCACGCATCTGCAGGTGTTTACCCATTACATCCTTTGTTTGTCGCGAATATTCTTCCACTTAGTGCAGGGGCACCATGCTTTTGGCTGGCCTTTAGAAAACGCCATTTCCACGAATTCATAGGTTTTGCTCAACCATTCATCGGTCATATCTCTCTGACTATGGTGACCGGTGTACATCCATTCACGATCAGTCATTCTGGCAAGCTAGCTACATAGTATCCACATATAAAACAATATAAATTATCAATTCATCAAGTATGTTAAATTAATTATGGCCATTTTTTAATCATGGTTAATACATTGGGATGCACGGCATGCACACCTACCAGCTACTAGGTAAAGATGGGTCCTAATCCCACCCGAGTATGTGTAGATTGGGTCATTTCCCACTGCTCTGCTCCCGACCCAACGCAAAATTTCGGCAGCACCTCCCCGCTGTTCTCCTGATACACGTCTCGGCAACTAACTGAGAGGATGTGTACCCGGAGAACAACAAGGAGGAGCTGTCGAAACTCTGCATGGGATCCGGAGCAAAGCGTGGGAAACGACCCAATCTACACATACCCGGGCTGTCCGTGGATAACGTTGGACAATTCGAAAGAATCACCGTTATAAATATGCAAATGCATGCATATTTGTGTCAGGAACCCTTTCGAACGGGAGATGCATATTGGTTACGCAACACCTTTGCATTTTAATACTAAAAATACCTAGCTAGATAGTGTCATCAGCACGAAGGCCAGAACAGAGCAAAATAAAGGGGGTGGAGGAGGAGTTAACAAATGTGCTCACTTTCGAATGCAGGGGAGGTCGTCGAAAACCAATCCCTCGCGGAGAAGCTACTGCACATTTAAATGCACTCAATCAACACAAATACGCACTCGCGGTAATTAAGCTAACTAATACTAACATCTATTACTAATAATTTGTTATTCAAGTTTTGTTACTCTTCTCTTCTTCTATTTCTTTTCTTCATATTATTTTCTTTCTATTGCACTTACTAACTAATACTAACTAATTCTAACTAATACTAACTAATGCTAACTAATACTAACTAATGCTAACTACTAACTAATGCTAACTAATACTAAGTAAAGCTAATACTAACTAATGCTAACTAATACTAATACTTACATGTACTAACATGTATTGCTAACTAAATCTAACTAAAAATCTAACTAAAGCTAATACTAACTAATGCTAACTAATACTAATACTTACATGTACTAACATGTATTGCTAACTAAATCTAACTAAAAATCTAACTAAAGCTAATACTAAGTAATGCTAACTAATACTAATACTTACATGTACTAACATGTATTGCTTACTAAATCTAACTAAAAATCTAACTAAAGCTAATACTAACTAATGCTAACTAAGGCTTCCATTTCGAACGTTTCATAGGATCTAAGAGGCCCTAACATAGAAAAAATAAACTAAAAAAACAAAAAAAAGGGAGCAGGAGCTCACCGGCGAGTCCACCGACAGCCGGCGCGGGGCGGCGGCGGGGCGGGGCGGTGCAGGGCGGGGCGGGCGAGGGGCGGCGCAGGGCGGGGCGGGCACGGGGCGGGGCGGGCGCGGGGCGGCTCCGGCGAGCAGGGGCGGCGCGGGGCGGCGCAGGGCGGGGCGGCGCAGGGCGGGTCGGGAGAGCAGGGTGGGAGAGGTACGTGAGAGAGAGAAGAGGTCGTGGCACGGGGGGATAAGGCATTAGTCTTTGCCCTCAGCCAGCTGTCGGCAAAGACAGCCGTTTGTCTTTTCCCTTAGATGGCTGTCGGCAAAGACGGCCCCCGTTAAGCACTGGTCGAGGCGGCGACCGGGTTAGCCCCCTATGTCGTCATCCTTCCTATGCCGACAACTTTTTCGTCCTTTGCTGTCAGCTGGCTACCGGCTTAGATAAAGCGGACGGCATAGATTTTCTTTGCCGTTAGCCCCTCCTATGCCGTCAGCATCTATTTTGGCTGAGGGCAAAGTCTCTTTGTTGTCAGCCCCGTGAAATTGCTGACGGCAAAGCTTAAAGGTGTCGGCAAATTATGTTTTTCCAGTAGTGCATGCGGCTCTACGATCAAGCTATGGAAATGCCTTAATAGGTAGGTATGGTGGCTGTTTTGAGGAAAGATATAATGAGGCTTATGTATGACAGACTGTATCATGTCATGGGTTTGGATGCACCGGCGGAGTTTGCACCAACTTTCAATGTGAGAAAGGGCAATGCACGGTACCGAGGAGGCTAGAAAAATATGGATGGTGGAAGTGCCAAGAATCGAATACTCACATTAGTCCGAAGAACTCATGCACTTATTATCGGTAACTCTCTATCGAGTTAGAAAATTCAAAAAGAGACAAGTACCCTGAGGAGGAGTGTTTGGGGGTTTGGTTATCCTTGCACATCCTCGACTCATGGTAACGTGAGGTTACTCTATATATTCCAACCCCTCGAGAGGTTAGCGATCAATTTAGTACCTAGAGTTCTCAACTAATTTTTACTTTTTGAGAAACACACAGATTTCCCAAAATACGACACCTATCACTAATAGGCTCAAGTTCTTGGCACCAATAGTCCAAACGTTACTCAAATCAATACCTCAAAACTATTGCAAGTTACTAATATACTTAAATAGCAACCTCAATTACCTACTCATGCAAGACACACAACTCAGTGCAACGAGCCAACTCTCTAAATAAGATAAGCATGATAACTCAACTGAGTTCCACAAGCAACTTAAACAATAGCACTTAGAAACATAAGCAAGAAAACTAAGAGCTAAGAATGACAGTAGCTACGAAAAGATGAAGAACGCACAAAAAGGATAAGCATGCAAACCTAAGTTGTGTTCTACAGTGGAATGGAGCGTGTGTCTCTCCCAAACAAGGTAGGCTAGGTTCTGACTTGTTATGACCAGCAAGAAAAACTAAAACAAACTAAAAAGTAAAAAAGCGGGACGCTCCAAGCATATCACATATCATATGAAGTGATAAAAATATAGCATGGAGATGGACGAACTGATGATTGTTTATAGACAAGGGGATGCACGGGGGCATACCTAAGCTTAGACGCTTGAGTCTCCTTGAATATTTATTGGGGTGCATGGGGGCATCCCCAAGCTATCCCCAAGCTTGAGCGCTAGACAATCCTGTATATTCTTTCATCATCTCCCTCGCATACTTGAAAACCCCCTTCATACGAAACTCATCATAAGCTGATTAGAGTGGTTAGTACCCTTAATAAAATAATTCATCACCTGATGGAAATATAGATTTTCATGAAAAGATACTCCTTCTAATGATTGCCAAAAGGTTTTTGCAAATAAAAAGCAAGCTTAGGATTTGCAAAACAATGGAAACGCAAAACATGGCAGAATCTGTGAAAAACAGAACAAGATGTAGTAAATAATTTATTCGGGGCACTTTTGAACTCAAATAAAAAACTCAGAACAGACTCCAGAAATTCAATTATATAGAGCATGCTGTCAAAAAAATTCAGATCAAAAAGATGATCTAGTGATTTTTGGATTTGTCCATCAATTAGACAGAATCTGTTTCTGGATAGCATGTCACAATTTTTGAACTTTCTTGCAATCGGAGGCTATAACTTGGCACAAAGCTTAAAAATAAAGATACAATGATGTTGCTACAGTAGTAACAAGCATCAAGACCACTACAAACTGAAAGTAAAAACTCAAAGTAAGGAGAATAAGGGTTGTCTCCCTAGAGCTCTTTCTTGATAGCTATAAAGATAGGCATAAGATTTTAATGATGCTCTCGTAGGAATAAGAGTTGTAGAACAAAAGAGAGCACCAAGAAAAAAATACCAAACACATCTAAGTCAAACATGCTTCCTATGCATAGGAATATTTCAATACAAGAATGTATTGAAGCACAAAGCAATAAGCATAGGAAGCCAAAACAATTGCAACTTCAAAACCTTCGACATAAAGAGAGGGAACTTGATATTATTGAAATATCTATAAGCATGCGTTCCCTTCTCATAATAATTTTTAGTGGGATCATGAATGAATAAACTCAACAATATAAGTATCACATAAAGCATTGTTACCATGATCCACATGGACTTCATGAAGAGGATAAAACTTGGAGTAAAAGAGAGTCTGAATCTCTTCCCAATCCCGTAGGTGAGAATCATATAGTAGCCTATACCATTCCAATGTTTTTCCTTTGAGTGAAAAGGAAAATAATTTCCTCATGACTCCATCTCTTGTCAAACCTGAATTCTTAAACAACTCACAAAGTTTTGTAAGTTGCAACAAATGAATACTAGGATTGGCTGTTCCATCTCGTGTATAACAATCATTCCTAATTATTTCAGTTATCCCAAGTGGTATTTTGAATGGGAAACTTTCAGTAGGTGGAGGAGACTTCTCTACCACGGGAGTGGTAGGGCGGCCTTCCCCAAGCAGTGAACTGAGAGTGCAGTTTTCCATAAGCCTAACTAGTGAAGTCACACAACTTAGTGTTCTCAGTGGAACCCATAGCAACAACAACAAGCAAGAACAAAGCAACTAATTTTTTGTGATTTTTGGTATAAGACTCTAAAGCAAGAACTAGAGAGCAAACTAACAAGACTAAAAAGAAAATGTAAAAGATAGTGTGCAATTCCCCTATCTTGAAGACTGGAGTCCCTGACAACGGCCCGAGAAATTTGCTTGATGACGAGTTGATGGATATACTTCTGGCCCCTCGTTGGTTACCCCAAGTGGAAGGTGGAGATGTAGTCGGCAGCAGATTTACCTTACAAGTATATTGTAAGGTTTGTCGAACCAGGAGGACTCCTAGGCTCAACAAGTAGGTGTCTTCCACCCTGGCACTAGCAGAAGACGTGGGACTGCACATACAACAAATAAGTTTGCTCCCAAAGATTATAGAGAGGTTGTCAATCTCTCCGGCCTTGCAGTTTGCACAGGATCAAAATTCAAGCGGGGAAGTAATAGTGATTGCAACGAAAAAGTAAATGAAAGAGGTAAATGATGGAGGTGTAAACAATGATGGTGATATGGACCGGAGTCACATGACGTTCACTAGTGATGTCTCACACCCAAAAGACGATAAACAACTATGCTTGGGTAAACAAATCATAGTTGGGCAATTGACAGAATTATGGTCGCACCGTAATGCTAATTATGCAACTTGATAGTTCGAGGTTCAATAGTAATGAGCAGTACACCAAGAAAAGTAGACCGTTTATTCATCAGCATCTATCCAGAACATCTCTACGGTATTAAGTTGCAAGCCCAACCCAAGGTGTAAACTCAAAGCAACGGACAACTGCATTAAGGAACTATGCGTAAGGTAAACAATCCTTGCAAGCGTGGTCACAAGCACCATTGTTTTCTCCCTGGTGGCAACAAGTACATCCCCTAGTCTCATGTTTCTGTCAATCAAGCTACACATCTAGGGGCATTAACCCACAATCATGCATAACGCTCCCTCTTAGAGTTAAAATCTACTACTCGGCCAAAGCAATAAATAGCAACCGAGAACATGCATGAATCACTAAGGAAAATAATATAAAAGGATAATCAAATATATAACTCATAACAATCTAAACATAATCTCATAATCCGTCGGATCCCAAAAAACTGAGCATAGCAATAGCAAGAGAATTACATAGATGCCTTGATCATGTAGGGCAGCTCACAAGGACTAACCATTGAAGCACAAGATTAGAGAGAAGACATCACATAGCTACTGGTCATGGACCCATGGTCCAAGAAGGATCAATCAGAGCACGTTCAGGAAGCGTCCATGAGGGTGGAGAAGCTCCCGGAGGTCAATCCTCCCTCCGGCAGGGTGCCGAGAAGAGGTCTCCTGACGCTCCTGATCTCGGAAGCGCTGCAGCGGCGAAACCATGGAGAAATTCGCGATTCCAGAAGTTGTGAAAGGATTTCCTCTCGGGACTCTAAATATAGGCCAAAAGAGGCCACCGGAGGAGGTGGGACCCACCCAGGAAGCCTCCTCGCGTGGCCTAGGGCTTGGCCGCGCCAGCAGGTCTCCTGGGAGCCCTGTGGCCCCCTCTGGCACATCTTCGATGATCCGGAAGCTACTATTTCGCTAATTTTTATATATGTTTTCTCGAATTATTCGGGCTTCGGAAAATTGGGTAAGAGCCCCTGCAAAATAGACATTAGTAGACACAAACTGGCACTAGGTGCACTGAGTTAGCAGGTTAGTACAAATATGTATAAAATGATATAAATCTGTAGCCAAACATATAATAATGTCACCCAAAAGATCATGGAACAAGCAAAAATTATAGATACGTCTGGGACGTATCTAAAGTCCGTCGGCTCTTGTGCGCGGGGCACTCCCATGTGCGGGCGCGGAGTCTGCTGGCTCTTGTGCACGGGGCAGTACCAAGCACGGGCGCGGAGTCCGATGTCTCTTGTGAGCGGGGCACTGCCATGTGCGGACGCGGAGTCTGGTGGCTCTTGTGCGTGGGGCACTGCCATGTGCGAACACAGAGTTCTTTGGATCTTGCGCGCGAAGCGCTGCCGTCGTTGTCGTGGCTGAGACTGTCGATGGCGACTGGCTGTAGGCTGCAGCCGACAACGGCTTTCTTCTAGTGGGGGCATGCTAGAACGCCCACTGGGTGTAGCCTCTGAGATTCGTGCCGGCTGCGTGGTTGCATGGCAGCCGGGCCAAATCTTTGTCCTCTTGTTTTTTCTTGTGCCCTCTTCTTCGGCTGACGTGGCTTTCTTCCAGCGGGGGCGCGCCAGCGCACCCACTGGGCATGTCAGGCGGATAACCCCGGGGTAGCCTCATCAAGCCTGCTCCTTCGTTTCCATCCCAAAGGATATGAGCAAATGCAGTTGCCCAAGGCCCAAGTCTTGTGGCCGGCTAGGCTGTGCCTGCCGGCTGGAGGACGAGGCGGCCAACTCTCTGGCCGGCCAGGCAACCCCTGCCGGCTACAGGAGAGACGGCTACCTCTTCCTGACCGCCTTGGCCAAGACAGCCGGCTAGGGACGAGGCAGCCGTGCCCAAGCCGGTTAGCCAAGTAGGCTAGCCGGCCGGGGATCACAAGTCACATCAGATCGTACATCACGATGAGACATTACGATTAAAGATGGCTACACGTCAGTAAAGGTACTGCATGAGAGTGTCCGGCACGTACGAGGGTCAGCGGCCACGCCGCTGACCTACCCCGGCTCTGATCCATCACCTAGCATAGTGTAGGACCGTCACACTCCCACTCCATTACTGCACTAGGCGCGGGAGCAGTGGAGGCGGTCGTACTACCTGCCCATGACGAATCTCGCTGGATGACGCTCGACGTACATCGCGCGCTCGGCGTCAACCTTACGCGAGAGCTTCATTGGCCAACCGGCGGGTCCCACAGCCAGACGAGACCATGCAACCGGCGGGCCCCTCAAGGGACAAGACAAGACCCTCGTGGGCCCTTGGTCAGCCGGCCAGGCTGCCAGCCGGGTCCTAGTCTTGTACCCTATATCCATATCGTAGGCCGGTGGGTTCGTCTATAACTCCCCCCCGGTCACCCTCCATGCAGAGGATAGGTCGAACAACACCTCACATCCACCAACCACGTAGAGAGAGGTAGAGACGAGCCGGCTGCTCCCCTCTTCCTCCTCCCAACACAGCTCCAGGAGCAACATTGTAATCCTTCCATATACATCAAACACTCCGGAAGGACTAGGGGTCTTATCTCTACGGAGAGCCCTAAACCTGGGTACATCGTGCGTTCCATGCTTGTACCAACCTCGTTCCCAGCGCCCTCCTTTGTCCCTTCAGTTCTCACCGACTTAAGCCTACCTCTGACATTTGGCGCCCACCATGGGGCCGATCGCGGCATGAGTTGGCTTTACGCGCTGGGTGGGGCCCCACACCTACGCCACCGGATGTATCGCGTCTGGATCGGTCTACATGCCCGTGGAGCCCGCTTTTGATGAGGCAACACCGATGATAATCGACGTCCCCGTCCGCCATGCGGATTCGGACGAAGATTCTAATGACGAGGCGCTTCCTAGCGTCATCGTCGCTGCTATGGAGAACCTCAGCGTTCTCTTTAGCGACTTACGTCTCAACGACGGTCCTCGCTACTTCGGCGAGGACTTCAACATTGAGGCGCTCTACGCCAACTTCAGCAAGCTCTCTATCGCTGAGATGCCTGCACATGATGTGTACCCCAGGAACGTACTCATCTTCGACGGCCCTCCGCCGTCGGTGGGGTTCTTCACCCCATACCATGTCGCCGCCGTCTCCAACATCGTGAAGGTGATGGTTATCGGTGCTAGCACCAGCACGGCTCATGGAAAGGCGTCGGCGGACGCTGGTGAGCCTACTGCTGTCACCGCCGATACTCTTCAGGACGCTATCGCTTGTCTAAAGACACCCATCGCTCCCTCCGCGAACCCTAGCGATGCCCGAGCCTCACTGGAGGAGGCTCGCAAGCATATCTTGCAGGAGGGCATTGCCTTCGCCTCGGCAAAACGTCGGATGGAGGCCACACAGCGCGAGTATAAGTCCGCATACGGCCTCACTCCAATTTCCGAGGCCCCTAGCCGGCTTGGATCGGTCCGCAGCCACGGCCGGTTCATTGCTGAGATCCTAGGCGGCGATCAGCCCACCTACGAGACCCGTGCGGCCAACATGCTGGCAGCGCAGGCGGCCATGGAAGAGATGGCAAGCTTGGAGGGCGAGGAGCGCGCCCTCTAGGAGAAGCGGGTCAAGGATCTCCTTGACGCCGCCAACAAACAGCACACTCGGCTTGACCCCCGTCAGGGCCAGTCAGAATCTCCGGGACCCAACTCCGGAGCACGCCGCAACCCTAGCGGTCATCATCACGCGGAGTGATCTTGCTTGTATCGCACCTCCGACCGGAGGGGCGAGGGAAGCCAAGACCGGCGCTCCCAGCGCCAGAGCGAGCACACTTCAAGCACGCATCACGGAGGCGACGAGAGTTATTTGGCGTGTGAGGTCCCTCACCCAGGGAGGACCCATGTTTCCGGTTCGCGAGGTGCCTTTCCTCTCGCTACTCGGATCGGCGCTCGCATTCCCAGGATGACTTGGACACCCGCAGGCGTCTTATCGTCCTGGCCCAGTCAGCCCTCCTGGAGGAGGACAGCCCCATCGGTCCGGCTTGCTTCGGCCCCCGGATCTGAGGGGAGCAATTCCCCCGAGGCTTCACCTTGCCTCGGGACACGCCCAAGTACAACGACACTGCCAAGCCAAAGGACTAGCTGATCGACTATACCACAGCCGTCGGCATTGCCAGGGGCAACAAGCACGTAGTGGTCTGCTACGTGCCACTCATGTTGGTCGGATCGGCTCGGACTTGGCTAAATAGCCTTCCGGCCGGCAGCGTCAGCTCCTGGGTGGACTTCGAGGAGGCGTTCGTCCGCAACTTCAATGGCACCTAGAAGCGCCTTGGCCGGCCTCACGAGCTGGCCATGTGCGTCCAAAGGCCCAACGAACCGCTTCGCGACTACGTCACCCGATGGACGGAGCTCCGCAACTCCTACGAGGGGGTCCATGAGGTACAAGCCATCCAGTACTTCATTGATGGTTGCCGAGACGGCACCCTCCTCAAGCACAAGCTTATATGCTCCAAGCCCACCTCTCTGGCGGTGCTCATGGCCAAGGCAGACAAGTACGCCACGTCCGACTCGACGACGCACGTCAAAGTGACCGCCTCACACAAGGTTGTCCCCACGCCGGCTACTCCCAAGCCGGCCGGAGACGGTCGAGGCGGCTAGAACAATAACAAGCGCAAGGCGGATCAGATGGATTCACGCTCCAACAGCAAGTTGGTAGCCAGGATGGAGGGCGAGACGTCGGCTCCTCAAGCCGGCTCTCCGCGGAAGCGTTCCAACAGGGAAAACACCAACTGGCTGCCCAAGCAGTCATTCGAGCAACTGATTGACGCCCCCTGTAAGATACATTCTGTGGCGCAGTCGTCTAACCACACACTTCGTCAGTGCAGCTTCGCACGCCGACTATCGCAAGGGGATGGCCTGCTGGCTCCCATGGGTAAGCAGGCGGCGCCTCATGCATCGGCTCCTGGTCCTGCTCCGGCTCCACCGGCGCCGCCTCGCGACGACGGCCGCCGCAACGACGGCCGCCGCAACGACGACTACCTCCATCAAGATGGAGCATTCGTCGTCTTCACCAGTGAAGGCGACGACAAGCACAACTTATGCTAGAGACGGCGCGAGGTGAACGCCACGGTTCCCCCAGTTCCCTAGTACATGCATTGGTCTGATAGACCAATCACATGGAGCCGGGTGGACTATCCTGCGGTGATGCCCAACCCGGGCTCATACGCGCTCGTCCTCGACCCCACCTTCCCCTCCAAGAGGCTCACCTGTCGGTTCCCCCGGGTGCTTGTCGACGGCGGCAACAGCATCAATATCCTCTACCTCGACACTCTCCTCAAGCTCGGGCTCAAGGAGATGTACGTCCTGCCGACCAACACTGTCTTCCATGGCATCGTGCCTGGGCAGTCTTGCTCGCCCATCGGCAAAATCCAGCTGGACGTCCTCTTCGGCGACAAGGCTCACTTCCGCCGAGAGTCCATATGGTTCGAGGTAGTGGACCTCAGCAGCCCGTATCACGCGCTGCTGGGTAGACCGGCTCTGGCCAAATTCATGGCCATTCCGCACTACACCTACCTAACGATGAAGATGTCGGGTCCAAAGGGCATCATCACTGTTGCTGGCGACTACAAGAACTCGCTCGAGTGCGCCTAAGATAGCTGCCGCCTCGCCGACGCCCTGGTGATTGCTGAGGAGAAGCGGCAGATCAACCGGCTTGTGGCCCAGGCTACCGAGCAGCCGGCGATTCCTTCTCCTCCTTCCCAGTCGGCCGGCGAGGGCTCTTTCAAGCCGGCCAAAGAGACCAAGCAGGTCCCACTCGACCCTACGAACCCCAAGCAATGCGTCACCATCGGGGCTGGCCTCAGCCCCAAATAGGAAGGCGAGCTCATCGACTTCCTCCGTGAGAATCGGGACATCTTCGCATGGTCCCCCAAGGACATGCCGGGTGATCCGAGGAAGTACGCCGAGCACAAACTTCACGTGCGACTGGAAGCAAAGCCGGTGAAACAACCTTTGCGCCGCTTCGCTGAGGGGAAGCGACGCACAATTGGAGAAGAGATCACCCGGCTCCTTGCAGCCGGCTTCATCATGGAGGTTTTCCACCCAGACTGGTTAGCTAATCCAGTCTTGGTGCTGAAGAAGAACAACACCTAGCGATTGTGTATCGACTACACTAGCCTAAATAAGGCTTGTCTGAAAGACCCTTTCGCGTTGCCTAGGATAGATCAAGTGATCGACTCCACTGCAGGCTGTGAATTGTTGTCGTTTCTGGATGCTTATTCAGGCTACCATCAAATCAAGCTGGATCCAGCTGATCGCCTGAAGACCTCCTTCATCATGCCCTTTGGGGCCTACTGCTACACCACCATGACGTTCGGTCTGAAGAACATTGGTGTGACGTTCCAACGCTGCATGCAGCAGTGCCTACTGCCACAGGTCAGTAGAAACATCCACTTCTATGTGGATGACATCGTCGTCAAGATGAAGCAGCACTTCAGTCTCCTCGACGATCTGCGGGAGACATTCGCCAACCTGTGCGAGTACAAGATCCGGCTCAACCCGGAGAAGTGCGTCTTTGGGGTTCCAGGAGGCAAACTCTTGGGGTTCTTCATGTCCGCTCGTGGCATCGAGGGGAACCCCGAGAAGATAGACACCATTGAGCGGATGGTGCGGCCGGCTCGAATCCTAAACGTCCAGAAGTTCACCGGCTGCCTGGCGTCCCTTAGCCGGTTCATCAGCCGGCTTGGCGAGAAGGCCCTTCCACTCTATCAGCTCATGAAGAAGACGACAAAATTTGAGTGGAACGACCAGGCAAACGAAGCCTTCGTGACCTCAAGTTGGTCATCTAGAGCCTGCCAATCTTGGCAGCGCCAGCTGAAAGGGAACCCATACTCATATACATTGTCGTGACCACTCGCGTGGTTAGTGTAGTGTTGATAGTTCAACGCAAGGAGGAGGGCAAGGTACTGTTAGTGCAGCGCCCTGTCTACTACCTCAACGAGGTCTTGTCCGCCTCCAAGCAGAACTGTCCCCATTACCAAAAAATGTGTTACGGTGTTTACCTTGCTACAAAGAAGTGGAAGCAATACTTCCAAGAACATGCCATCACTGTGGTGAGCACTGCTCCACTTTCAGAGATCATGGGCAACCGTGATGCAATGGGCAGGATTGCCAAGTGGTCCATCGCCATGGAGGACCACGATATCCGTTATGAGCCTCGCACCGCCATCAAATCTCAGGTAGTGGCCGACTTCTTAGTCGACTGGGTCGAGACCCAGTTCTAGCCGCCACCTCTAGACTCTACGCATTGGCGGATGCACTTCCACGGCTCAAAGATGCGGACGGGTCTGGGAGCCGGCATCGTCTTGACGTCTCCGAAAGGAGACCAAATCAAGTATGCTCTCAAATCCACTTCGCCACCTCCAACAACGTTGTCGGAGATTGGCATCCGGCGGCTCATATGCTTCGGCAACTCAGATGCTTCGGCAAGTATCCTCAGTTTCTGGCGAATAGGACGCCAGGGACGCCAACATGGCAAGCTACCGCTTCCTCATCTAGCAGCTCAGCGGCCCCTTCGAGGGCTGCGAGTTCCACCATGTTCCCAGAGCAGACAATGAGGCGGTTGATACTCTGGCCAAAATTAACTCCATGACACAAGCTATCCCAGCCGTTGTCTCCCTTCAGCAACTCCACAAGCCGTCTATCAAGCGGTCTCCTGAGTCGGCATCGATCTTTGTGCCTGCTGATTCTATGGTGCAAGCGTCGTCAGCTCCACCAGCTATGCCGGCTACAGTTCATGTGCCGGCTACGCTGGCCACGCCGACTCCAATAGCGGCACCGGCTGATTCTACAGTGCAAGCTCCGTCGGCTCCACCAGCTATGCCGGCTACAGTTCCTGTGCCGGCTACGTTGGCCACGCCGGCTCCAATAGCGGCACCGACTGAATCCACGGTGCAAGCCCCGTCGGCTCCACCATCTCTGCCGGCTACAACTCCTATGCCTGCTACGGTGGCCATGTCGACTCCAATAGCAGCACCGGCTACAACAACAACTCCGGCTCCGCCCTGCCTGGAATCCTGTCGTCTCGACACCGAGTGGGTGGACGTCATGGAGGTGGACGGCGAGCCAGGTGCCACAGCAGCACCAGAGACACCTCGTCTCGAGTCCACGACCGCTGCTCCACCAAGTGCTAGGGCTGCAGAAGCCCCTAAAAGTCAGGTCGAGGCAGAGCCAGCCCTTGTGTTGGCTCCGTCATGGGCTCAACCTATCCTGGCCTTCCTCCTTCGCGGCGAGCTTCCTTAAGACGAGGCGGAGGCAAGGAAGATCCAGTGCAGGTCTGTAGCCTACGCCATCATCAATCGCGAGCTAGTACGACGCAGCGTGACTCGCGTGTTCTAGCGCTGCGTCGAATCAGAAAAGGGACAGGAGATCCTCAAAGACATTCACCAGGGGGAGTGCGGGCATCATGCCGCCTCTAGAACCCTGGTGGCCAAGGCGTTCCGCCACGGATTCTACTGGCCCACGGCCCTCGAGGAGGCCGTGGATCTGGTCGACAAATGCTAAGGCTGCCAGTTCTTCAGCGCAAAGCGCCACATGCCGCCTTCGGCCCTCAAACCAGCCTTCTATCATGGTCGTTCGCCTTCTAGGGCCTGGACATGGTAGGAACCTTCAAGACGGCTCGTGGTGGCATGACCCATCTCTTAGTAGCCGTCGACAAAATAACCAAGTGGATCGAGGCCAGACCTATCAAGAAGCTTGATGGCCCCACGGCTGTCAAGTTCATCACGAACATCTCTATTCGATATGGCTTCCCCCACAGTATCATCACGGACAATGGCACCATCTTCGCCAAAGGCGCTCTGGCGCTCTACTGCTCCATGGTAGGCATCCGGCTCGACTTGGCATCAGTGGCACATCCCCAGTCGAATGGCCAGGCGGAGAGGGCCAACGGCCTGATCCTGGCCGACATCAAGCCAAGACTGGTGGCACCACTTGTCAGGTCGGCCGGCTGCTGGATCGAGGAATTGCCGGCTGTATTATGGATCCTCCGCACCACGCCCAACCGGTCGACCGGCTTCACTCCGTTCTTCCTTGTATACAGGTCCGAGGCTATTATCCCTACAGATATCGAGTTTGACTCGCCTCGGGTCACCCTATACACGGAAACGGAGGCGAATGAGGCAAGAGAAGATGGTGTGGATCTCCTCGAAGAAGCAAGGGAATTGGCCCTGAGCCGGACGGCCGTTTATGAACAGAAGCGGAGATACTACCACAGAAAAAGATCAAGCCTCTCTCTTTCAGGGAGGGAGACTTGGTCCTCAGAAGAATCAAGCGCACTACCGGCCAGCACAAGCTCTCATCCCCATGGGAGGGACCCTTCATCATCAGTAGGGCATTGCACAACAATGCATACTACTTGATCGATGCCCAAAAGACAAGGAAGCGCAAGAGGGACGACTCCGGCCAGGAGATGGAACGTCCATGGAACGCGGCGTTGCTTCTCCCGTTCTACTCCTAGAAGGCAAGTACCAAACACGGAAAGAGCATGCACAAATGTATATTTCTCCCTCTTCAGGGATTATCGATGAATACAATGAAAAGAGCATCCTTCATGCTTCTTTTTAAAAAATTCATATCAAGAGTGCTCACTCTGCGAAGCTCCTTGCTGGCTCTAATAAGCTCGGTAGATCGCTAGCCGCCCGGACGCCTTCCTTATATTGTAGAAGAACACATAGTGTAAGCCGGACCGATCCCTGGTCACCTTGTAACAGCTTGCAGACTGGCTCCGGCCGTCCGGCTAGCGAGGTGACGCAAGGTAAGGCTGGCTGCATGTAAAGTTCGACTACAAAAAGGTTGTCGGCCGGGTTAGCTTGATCTATCTTACGATCTCATTCAGGCCGACCTCTACTGGTTTATGTCTGAATCTTTAAGTCTTGACGGCTTCGAAAAATCTAAGTCTGGTGTTCTAAGGCCAGAAACCTGGACCCAGTCATAGACCGGCTCCCGGCTGTCGGGTTGGCGGGGTGGAAACTTGGGAATATAGGGGTTGGAGAAAAAGAAGTCAACCAGGAATCAAAAGATAAAGATATAGAACAACACGCATGGCAATACGAATATAATGCTGAATATATACAATGCATTGGCCCACGGCCGAGGTTCATTACACCCCAAGTGGGTGGAACTATTGGACTGACTAGAAAATTGCAAACAACGAAAACAGGACACCGGCTACGGGGCTGCGGCCTGATCTGTCGCCCCGACCGCTGCTCCTGAAGTGGTGGCTTCACCATCCCCGGCTGCTGCTCCTAAAGTGGTGGCTTCACCATCCCCGGCTGCTCCGGAGGCGGTTGCGCCGTCTCCTTCGCGAGGTCCCGGGCTCCATCCGCGTCGGAGTCGGCGTACACCGCACCGCTGGAGGTGGCAGCAGTATCCACATTGTGGGCCGTCTCGTCGTAGCTGCCATCGGGGTCATAAGGGTGAAGGCCATGCAGATCTTCAAGGATCACACCGCCGCCTTCACCCCTGCTCCAAAACAAGCTCGTCCCAGGCGGCGTATTCAGTGATGTCGCTGGCCCTCACGCGCAGTGCCTCCTCCATGGCCTGCACCTGCACCTACGAGCTGTCATGCTGAGCGACGAGCTTGCCCCCAAGTCCAGTTTTGGTACCAGGACTTGGCCAAGCGCAGGGCCACGTAGGCTCCAACGCGCGCGGCCGAGGCGCACCATGCGTCAAGGCGATCCTCGCCAGCTGCAAGCCAGCAGGCGAGCCAGCTCATCGACGCCGGCTCCACGCCATCTGACCACAGGGCCGCCACCATCGACGAGCCTGCGACCTGGAGCCGAGCCACAAACTCGCCCAGGGTGTGCAGGCGGGCCCTGAGGCCCACTCCGATCTCCTCCATGCTCCATCCAGAGGTAGAATCTACCTCCTGCCCAGCCGCGCAGCGCTCCTCGCGGCTCACCTCGACGGCCATGTCGGCTGCGCCCTGGGTCTCATGAAAGAGGCCTGAGCCAGGAAAAGCGGTGCAGAATAGAGTAAGAAGAGGAGACGGCCAAGAAAGCTCAAGACAATACAAAGAAATAAACTCACGATGGAAGGCGCCATCGGTCTCATGGGCGCTCTATAGGACCTCGAGCTCCCACACCTTGCTCGCTTGAGTAAGGCAGGCAACTTCCTCCTGGAGAGTCATCGCAGACTCCAGGGCCTTGACCAGCTGCGTCTACTTATGGACAAGGGCCTCCTCCTTCTCCCTCAAGGCGGCGTCCTTGAGCTCCATCTCCTCGAGATGGGCCGACGAGAGGCGTTCCATGTCGGCAGAGTGGGAGGAGTCCTTCTCCTGCAGCATCCCGCGCAACTGGTCCAGCTCGACCTGGCTGGCCGCCTCGAGCTCCTTCTTTTCCGTCTGGAGAAGAGCCAGTTGCTCCTGGATCCGGTCGCCAACGCCTCACAGAGCGTCCCGCTCCATGGCGACTTTGCCGAGCCGGACTTCGATCCCGGCAATCTGGCCATCGGTCTCCTGGGGCTGAGCTCGCGACTCATTGTAAGCCTGCACCTGGGCATGATAAATATCCTCCAAAAAGCAAAGAAGAAGCAGGAGTAAGATTCGGCCTGGTTAAGTCATAACCAGCCCGATTCTCGGGGGCAACACCCAGTGGGTGCACTAGCGCGCCCCCACTAAAGAAGTAGAACAAGAAGAGAGGATCAAAAGAGATTCGACCCGGCCGATGCTCGGCCAGCCCGATTCTCGGGGGCTACACCGAGTGGGTGTGCTGTCGCGCCCCCACTAACGCAAGAAGAAGAAGGAGAAAAAAAAAATAAAAACCAAGATGAGACACTTACCCTGGTGCAGGCCTCCAGGCGCTACAAGTCGCTGCCCACCACGCGGGCAACTTCTTCACCTTGGACCGGCTGCTGGAAAACAACGACACCAGCTCCGGGACACCGGTGAGTGCAGTGCCAGCGGGAAGTCGTGTGCGTGCCGAATTGGCCGCCCGCCATGACTTCATGGGCCGGCTCCCGACCCTGCCACCAGCTCCCGACGCAGCTGGACCGTGGTGGGGGACGACTATGGCGATGGCCCCTGGTGCAGGCGCGGCGGCCGGCTCCGCCGATGTCCCGGCTGGCGCGGCCTCCACGACGGAGGTGGATGGGCCGCATCCGACGCATCCATGATCACCCTGGCGCATCAAGGGCCACGTCTGGCGCATCCAGGATCAGTTGCCGCGCATCAGGCGCCACCTCGGCCCAAGGGGAGTCACGGATCGTCTCCAGGTCCAGCGGTGCGGAAGCGTCCGGCTCGGGAGGCTGGGCCCCCTCAGCCCTCGGGGCCACGTCGCTAGCCGGCTCCTCCACGCGAGCATGCACGGAGGGGTCATGTCTAGCCTTCGTACGCTTCTCCACCGGCTTCTTGGCCCGGCTGGGGCGAGGCTGGCCCTCGGCCGTCTTCCCCGCGGCCGTGTCCCATTGGTTCTAGGACTACTCCTCAAGCTCCCTCTGGGCAGCATCGGCTGCTGGCTAGCCGGCCTGCTCGGCTGCGGAGGTGGTGTCTTCCTCCACATCCTCCGCCTCCCCGTCGAGCGACATTCTTAAGGAACAAAGCTTCCTACAAGACTAATGAAGAAAAGGGGGAGGAAACCTTACCCTGCGTCCATGGGCACCTACCTCTTGCCGGCACCACAACGCTTCTTGGCACCGCCTGCCCATGCTCCGGCTGGAGGACCAGGCGCCGGGCACTTAGGAGGCTTCTTGGAAGCTGTGGCACCCTTGCCCTTCTTCCCAGCCGCCTCGTCAGCGACGGTTGCCCCGGCTCTTTGACGCCGGCCGCGCGTCAGCGTCGGGCTGGTAACCTCCTCCACCACGTCGGAGTCTTCCTTGAAGGCTGCATCAGATAGGAATGAGGAAGTATCGTCGTCATCCGTTCAGCCTGCGATGGAGCGCCGCGGGAATTCATCAGATGGCTCTGTCCCTTCTGACTCCAACGCGTTCTCCGAGCCTGCGGAGGAGTCCGAACGGGACTCGACCACGCCCTCGTCCTCGATCTCCGAGGCGTCGGACACATCCACGTCGGGAGCAAGCGGACGGAGGGATGCATGCAGCCTCTCGAACATATACGCAAAATGATTCGACAGCCGGCTCAGCGAGACGGCCGGTCGCAAGACAAACAACAAAGAACAATGAAAACACTTACCACAGGAGGCGGACGGGACCTGTTGAAGGGGGTTATCCCCCACGACCAGTCCCCGTTGTCGTCCATGCGAGCGGTGGAAATCAGGTTCACCCTTCGCGCCACCGCGCTGGGGGTCAACCTCTTGGTGGACATCCGGCAGGGGTCATGCCGGCCGCTCATCTGGCAAACCAGATGTGGCCGCCTCTGCAACGGCAGGATCCTGCAGGTCACCATGGTGGTGAGCAGGTCGCGGCCAAGGAGGCCGCTCTTCTCCAGGATCCTGAGGTGGGCGCAAATCAGCGCCCCCTCGGGAATCGGCTTGGGGGTCCTCACCGCCCAGTTCAACTTCGTCGGCAGATCGATGTTGAATGGGGACATGTTGAGGGCGTCCTGGGCGGGGTCGGCGTTCTTCACGCAGAAGAAGCCCCTCTGCCACTGCTTGATGGACTCTTGCAGCGATAGCTGGGGGAAGCCGGACTTCGAGCGGTGATGCACCAGTGCGGCTCCGCACGGCGTCATTGGGCACGGTCCGATGAGCTTCTCTACCTCGGCCTTCTCCATCGCGATGGAGTGTTGCTTGAAGAAGAACAAGCTGCGCCAGAGATGGATGCGGGGCTCGATCCCCAGGAAACCCTCACACAAAACCATGAAGGCCGAAGCTGCAATATGGCATTCGGCGCCAGGTGATACGGCTGCAGGCCGAAGAAGTGGAGCCACTTGGAAACGAAGGCGCTCGCCGGGAGCCCGAAGCCTCGGTAGAAGTGCTCGTTGAAGACAACAACGTCTCCCATGACAGGTGTGGGAGCGGTCTCGGCGTCTGGGATCCGCAACAGCACCTGGGAGGTCGGGGGCAGCAGCCGGTGATGGCGGAGCGCCTCGATGTGGCCTTCGCAGATCTCGCTTCCCAGCAAGGTTCCCTGCGACGAGGACTTCTCCGACGAGGAATTTTTCGAGGTGGAGCCGCCGGCCATCGTTGCGGGCAGCTAAAGCTTGAAAGGGCTGGTGGCTCAGCGGAGACGAAGGCGATGAAGACAAAGAGGACGAGCTCTTTCTCTCTGGGCTCAGGGAGGAACAAAACGTCGATGCGGGGTGAGAATGGGGGGCAAATGGCCTCCTCGGGACCCCCGCATCTCATTTAAACACCACGAAGCATCGTGGGGAGGGGATATGGTGTGCACAGAACCCCCATTAACCCCGTGTATTACGGACGGTAGCGCTTCCCTAAGCCCAACGGTCGTGGAGTAAATTCGCAGAGGATCTCTTGCGCGGAGGCCGAGGGGGCGTCGTGGCGGGACCCAGGGCCCAGGCCCAGTCCCGTCACTAGTAATCACCATCATTACGACAGGCGGGGCCTGGCACATGGCGCATTCTGAGCGACCTACGACGAAGCCTAGGCGTCGCTTCGAAGCAAGCCGGTTTCGGAGCCGACGTCCCCTGTCGCGGATGGCGGCAGAAATACCAAGACAAGGCATCAAGCCGATGAGGCCGCCCGTCCGTAGACGACAGGCCTCTCCAGCTTCCGGGACTACTGTCGGGGGGATTACGCCGGGGTAGGCTTATCAAGCCTGCTCCTTCATTTCCTGCCCAAAGGATATGAGCAAATGTAGTTGCCCACGGCCCAAGTCTTCTGTCCGGCTAGGCTGTGCCTGTCGGCTGGAGGATGAGGCGGCCAACTCTCTGGCCGGCTAGGCAACCCCTGTCGGCTAGAGGCGAGGCGACTACCTCTTCCGGATCGCCTTGGCCAAGCCAGCCGGCTAGGGATGAGGTGGTCGTGCCCACGCCGGTTAGCCAAGCAGGCTAGCCGGCCGGGGATCACACGTCACATTAGATCGTAGGTCAGGATGAGACCTTATGATTAAAGGTGGCTGCACGTCAGTAAAGGTACTGGATCAGAGTATCCGACAGGTATGAGCATCGGCGGCCACGCCGCTGACCTACCCCGGCTCTGATCCATCACCTAGCATAGTGTCGGACCCTCACACTCCCACTCCCTTACTGCACTCGGCGTGGGGAACAGTGGAGGCGGTCGTACTACCTGCCCATGATGAATCTCGTTGGACAACGCTCGACGTACAACATGTGCTCGGCGTCAACCTTACGCGAGAGCTTCATTGGCCAGCCGGTGGGTCCCACAGCCAAACGAGACCAAGCAGCCGGCGGGCCCCTTAAGAGACAAGACAAGACCCTCGTGGGCCCCTGGTCAGCCGACGAGGCTTCCAGCAGAGTCCCACTCTTGTACCCATTATCCATATTGTAGGTCGGCGGGTTCGTCTATAAAACCCCCCCGGTCACCCTTCATGCAGAGGGTCGGTCGAACAACACCTCACATCCACCAACCACATGGAGAGAGGCAGAGACGAGCCATCTGCTCCCCTCTTCCTCCACCCAACACAGCTCCAGGAGCAACATTGTAATCCATCCATATACATCAAACACTCCGGCAGGACTAGGGGTCTTATCTCTATGGAGAGCCCTGAACCTGGGTACATCGTGCGTTCCATGCTTGTACCAACCTCGTTCCCAGCGCCCTCCTTTGTCCCTTCGGTTCTCACCGACTTTAGCCTACCTATGATATATGTTGTGAGTATTCACCGATAGGGTGTATCCTCCGGGCGACTCAAAGAGTCCTGCGGAGGCTTCTTGCTATTGATGTAGCAAAAAGGTTGCCAATGGAGACCGGTTGCGGGCTGCACCTAGCGTAGCTTTCTTTCAGTGGAGGCACGCCAGCGCACCCACTGAGTGTAGCCTCCGAGCCTCTGGGTGACTCGAAGAGTTGTGCGGAGGCTTCTTGATGTGGATGTAGCAAAAAGGTTGCCGATGGCGACCGGCTATGGGCTGCAGCCGGCATAGCTTTCTTCAAGTGGGGGTGCGCAACTGGGTGTAGCCTCCAAGCCTCCGGGCGACTAGACGAGTCATGATGAGGCTTCTTGTTGTTGGTGTAGCAAAATGTTGCTCATGGTGACCGGCTGCAGGCTGCAGTCGGCATAGCTTTCTTCCAATGGGGACGCGCCAGCGCACCCATTGGGTGTAGACTCCTCCGGGCAACTCGAAGAGTCATGCAGAGGATTCTTGCTGTTGGTGTAGCAAAAATGTTCTCGACGGCGACCGGCTGCGGTCTGCAGCCGGCGTAGCTGCCTTTCAGTGTGCATGCTTGAGCCGGAAAGAATTCACCTGAAAAGAATCCAGCCGCATAGGTTTCCAGTCGGTAGTCGGACGGGTCCAGCCGGACGGGTGAAGTCGACAGCCAGCTACCGGCAGTCTGCAGCTGGACAGGATCCAGCCGGACGGGTGAAGTCGGCAGTCTGGAGCCGGACGAGCGCAGTAGGCAGCCCGCCACCGGCCGTCTACAGCCGGCAGCCTGCAGCGTGCAGTTGGCAGTCTGCAGCCGACAGCTAGCAGTCTGCAGTCAGCAGTGTGCAGCCGGCACTCTGCAGCCGGACAGGCTCCAGCCGGACGGGTCCAGCCGGCAGCCACACACCGGCAGTCTGCAGCAGGCATGCATGCTGGTTCGCCGCGAAGATGATCGTGCAAGAGACAAGTTAGTTAGTGCACATTTAGCAAATATGTAACTTTGGCTGCGCAAGTTTCATGCGGGTGGAATGGTGAATAGGTGTCATTTGAGACCCTTGGGTCATTTCGTGTCCACTCGACTCTTTGGCTTTTGCTCTTGCTAGCTATACAGCCATCATACGGTTTGTAGCTGAGACAAAGAGTGGGCCGCAGAGGGGAGCGCACAGTACTCTGACTCTGGGAGCAGGCTCGACCGGGTAAAAATTTCATGAAGGAAACGGCTAGTTTGACCAAACCGTTTTCTCCCTGGACGTTGTTCTCGAGGTGAGTTCCACCTTGTGCTTTTCTAGCCAGACAACCGCGATACAGTCTGTAGCTGAGACGAAGAGTGGGCCTTTGGTACCTTAAACGCTACTAGCTCCGCCGGCAGGGAGGAACGAATTGGGCCAAACGGACAGCACCCGGGCCAAGACTAGTTGCCGTCGGGTGAGCAACAAATTAGCTAAATATTAATGCGGTGATGGCTCCCAAGTGTTGCTTGGGTTTTTTCACTTTTGCACGCGGTGCGAGGATGCACAGATGAGAGCTCATATTGCTTTAGTGTAGTCGAGGTTGTTGTTGTCGATGACAGCCGGTGCGGCCTTGTGTGAGCGGGGCGCGCCGGCGCGCCCATTGGGTGTGGCTGCCGAGCCTTCGGTGGTCGATGGATGTCGCAGCCGGCTGGGCCCGATGGCCGAACGTCAAAGCGGATGGGCGACCAGGTCGGCCCGGTGTCGAAGTAGGTGGCGGACTCGCGAGGCTGCGACGCGGGCAGGTTAGTCAACCGAGTGGGGACGCCTTTTCTTTTCTCGCGAGCAGCATTTTCTGACATCTCTTGACTGGTGGTTGATTTTTTTGCAGCCGGCTATGGCTTTCTTTTTGGGCAGCTGGACCTCATCCGTTTCTATTCTTATTGCCGCATGAGACTGGGGGCGCGTCGAGCATAGCCGGCGCCGACTCGAGGACGTGAGGTGTGTGAGGGAGCCGACATCCTGTAGCCGGACTGGTTCCAGCCGGACGGGTCCAGCCGGCACGCTGTAGTCGGCAGCCAGCAGCTGGCGGCTCCAGCCCATAGCCGAACAGGTCTGCAGCCGGCAGCCGGGCAGGTCTACAGCCGGCGGCCTGCAGTCTGCAGCCGGACAGGTCTACAGCTGGCAGCCGGAAAGGCCTATAGCTGGCAGCCCACAGTCTGCAGCCAGCACCTGGACATCTCCAGCCGACAGCCAACAGCCTGCAGTCGGACAGGTCTATAGCCGGCAGCTGGACAAGTCTGCAGCTGGTAGCCCACAGTCTACAGCCGGCAGCCGGACAGGTATACAGCTGGCATCCCATAGTCTGCAGCCGGCAGCCGTACATGTCTGCAGCCGGCAGCTCGATAGGTCTGCAGCCGGCATCCGATAGCCAACAGCCTGCAGCCCGCAGGCAACGGTCGGCAGCCAGCGGTATTGCTTTCGTGTAGACATGGCGGTTGTTGTCGAGACTGGCGAGGACGGGAGCAACGAGCCGGCACCAGGGTGCAGCCGCTTGGGACACGGGAGGCCTAGGATAGCCAGACATGCAGCAGCACACTACGTGTCCATGGATCCATCTAGCCCGGCGACGATCGCCATATCGGTGTCAGGCCGGCGACCGGGAGGAGCGCACGTTGAGGTCAGGCACGGGATGTCGTGACACACGTCTTGTGTCGCAACGGTGGTGACGAAGAGGGCGAGGACGGCGACGAGGACGCGCAGCTCCGCATGGTTGCCCCGGGGGCGTGTCGATGTCGGGCCCCCGAGCTCTACCAGAGAGACGACGGCAATGCCATAAAAATGACAACAAGAAGGGTCCCGCCTGGACAACAGTTCTAGGAGCAGCATGCCCTACGGTGGACGCCAACTTTCGTGGTATTTCGGGACAGATGCCAGGGGTCGCTTTGAGAAGTGAGAGCAAGATCGATGTGGAGATCCGAAACCGGTTGGGCAACAGCACGCGGTGGGTTACCCAGGTTCGGGGCCCTCGCATGGAGGTAACACCCCTACTCCTGCATGTTTGGTGTATATGGAGAATATATAGTTGTAAATGGTGAGTTGTCTGGAGGAAGAAGAAGGAGGCTGGGAGCTCTCGTCCTCTCCTCGAGAGTGGGGAATGAGAGAATGGGGGAGTCTGGGAGAATCCTCCCCCCTATACGTGTGTGTGTGTGTATCTGGGGGTCTCTGTGCCCCCGTGCACCCGTGGGTTGGCTCCCTGGGTCACCTTATAAAGAGGTGCCCAGAGGACACGGGGGGCCCACGAGGCCTAACTTTTACTATTGTACATGACAGGTGTGGGGCGCGCCTTGCCTAACTTTACTGTTGGAGGTGACGAGTGCATAGTGATACAAACTGGACTGTCGAGGCGTAGTGATGCAGGCTGGAGTGTCCTCCTGTCCTGTCTGATGGGACATTGCAGCTGTCCTCGCTGGGCTCCACCCGGACAGGTTTCCAGTTGGACAGTCTCCAATCGGATGGGTTCCAGCAAGCCATGTTCCAGTCAGCCATGTCATAGCCGGCCAGTCTCCAGCTAGATGGGTTCCAGCCGCCCAGGGTTCCAGTCGGATAGTCTCTAGCCGGATTGGTTCCAATCGGCCAGGGTTCCAGCCGGATGGGTTCTAGCCGGACAGTCTCCAACTGGATGGGTTCTAGCCGGACAGTCTCCAGCCCGCCGGGTTCCAGCAGGCCAGTGTTCTCGCCGACCGGGTTCCACCTGGCCGGTTTTTTGTCTTTACTCCTTCGATTGTCTTTGTTGATTCGTGGGGTATGGCGTATCGGGGATAACTCCCCCGATGTTTTTTGAAATGTTGTGTCGTCCTCTTTAGCCAACCCGGGTTCATCCCCCCAACACTTTATAAGGGCAAAGATTTATGGCAAACAAGGCAATATGGCCAAACGGTTTTATAAAGAAAGGTACGCAGAGAGATTACTTATTTAACATAAAAACATCTTCTGGGAAGAATAGTTCATTTATAAGTTTGTTTTCCTAGGATATCATGTTTCACAATGATCGTGAAACTTCAACTCCAATCAATGTGGGAGGAAACTATTGAGGATTTAGTTCGGGGAATGTTCCCAAACTCTGTTGTCCTGAATGAACCAAAATTTTCACTTGCGTCATTGCCGACCAATTATATTCTTAATATAGTTAGCTTTCGGATTCACCCAGTCTGAGGTACTAACCCGGATGACCCGAAAGTAACAATCACATAGGTGCTCCCTTTACCCCCTAGACGAACAATCGGAGACGGATTGGGTAAGCACACGAGCTAGGCAACCCAGCTTGGCCAAAATCTTAACTCAAATTGATGCCTATTTTATGGCTTTATAACAATGATTATGGAAGGCAACACTCACATATTAAATACAAATGGTTTTATGCTATATGTTATTTTGACTCCATTACGACTGTTTATAATCTGAAAGTGGCCCATTGTCGTCTTCCACCCCTTTGTAGATAATATGAATTGTGTTTCCGTACTAACAAGACAACCCTTAGCCGACATCTCGGTGCACGGAGGAAGTTATGTTTTGTGGAAACGAAGCAATCAGATATTCAGGCTTTCACTTAGTCATATGAAATTTTTAGTGGGGAGGCAAGTTACTAGCCTCCGGGAAGTATTCGGCATCAGCCGAGGTCAAGCCATTAACACTTTGGCCAATTTTATGTAAGGCCCACGGGGTAACCTCTATCGGTCTATAGTTCTCTCATAGTCATCGGGTCGCTTACCAGATTGCGCTCATTGTGACACTCACTTTTCGGCTTTCTCCACTAAGGTACTTGACCAGCCAAATCAGAAGTACAACCACAATGGTTCTCCCTTCGCACACCTAGCCGAACAAAGTGGAATATATATTAGGCAATTGGAGCCGGCAGCCCAAGTATTGACCGAAGACATAATTCAAAACAAATGCATATAAGGCAATATCCGAGAACATTTTGCCGAGGACTCCTCGGAGTACCTTGGCTTTGCGTGGGTTCGGCTCTAGTCGCAGTCCCTCGTTGATATTGTTGCTATTTTAAAGGCATCTAACGTTGTATTATGATAGTTATGCTGCAGACACACCGTATCCCCCGAGACTCAAGTTGGGTGCGGCCGACCAACCTAAAGATCAAATCTCCTCGGAAACTAGTCTAGATGTCATGTGTGTTTTGCCAACGCCATAATGTTGTTGTGCAGGAAATATGCCGAGCGGTGGGTCGGAAAAGAACTCCCGAGCTGAATTATTATGCATGCCATCTTAATCATAAGGATAATCCGCCTCTTAAAAGATAAACATAAAAGTAGATTAATGGTGTCTAAAGCATGGAAAACCAAAAAACTATATGTCTGAACTAAATCGAGTCTCTTGGCGCTAATCCGAAAATTGGTCTTAAAATTCGTTTGTTCTTCCGTCATGCTTTAACGTGACGCATCTGTTGGGAACGTCGCATGGGAAACAAAAATTTCCTACGCGCACGAAGACCTATCATGGTGATGTCCATCTACGAGAGGGGATGTGTGATCTATGTACCCTTGTAGACCGTACAGCAGAATCGTTAGTGAACGCGGTTGATGTAGTGGAACGTCCTCACGTCCCTCGATCCGCCCCGCGAACTATCCCGCGATCAGTCCCACGATCTAGTGCCGAACGGACGGCACCTCCGCGTTCAGCACACGTACAGCTCGACGATGATCTCGGCCTTCTTGATCCAGCAAGAGAGACGGAGAGGCAGAAGAGTTCTCCGGCAGCGTGACGGTGCTCCGGAGGTTGGTGATGATCTTGTCTCAGCAGGGCTCCGCCCGAGCTTCGCAGAAACGCGATCTAGAGGTAAAACCGTGGAGATATGTGGTCGGGTTGCCGTGGCAAAGTTGTCTCAAATCAGCCCTAAAACCCCACTATATATAGGAGGGAGGGAGGGGAGGAGGCAGCCTCAAACCCTCAAGGTTTGGCCGAAATTTGAGGTGGAGGAGTCCTACTCCAATCCTACTTGGAGTAGGATTCCACCTTCCCACTTGGAAACTCTTTCCACCTTGTGTTTTTTCTTCTCAAACCTTATGGGCCTTAGTGGGAACTTATTCCAGCCCACTACGGGCTGGTTTATATCTTAACATAGCCCATGAGACCCCTTGGGGCGTGACACCCCTCCTGATGGTCCCCGGCACCCCTCCCGGCACTCCCAGTACACTACCGATGAGCCCGAAACCTTTCCGGTAATGCACGAAAACCTTCCGGTAACCAAATGAGGTCATCCTATATATCAATCTTCGTTTCCGGACCATTTCGGAAACCCTCGTGATGTCCGTGATCTCATCCGGGACTCCGAACAACATTCGTTAACCAACCATATAACTCAAGTACGCATAAAACAACGTCGAACCTTAAGTGTGCAGACCCTGCGGGTTCGAGAACTATGTAGACATGACTCGAGAGACTCCTCGGTCAATATCCAATAGCAGGACCTGGATGCCCATATTGGATCCTACATATTCTACGAAGATCTTATTGTTTGAACCTCAGTGCCAAGGATTCATATAATCCCATATGTCATACCCTTTGTCCTTCGGTATGTTACTTGCCCGAGATTCGATCGTCAGTATCCGTATACCTATTTCAATCTCGTTTACCGGCAAGTCTCTTTACTCGTTCCGTAATACAAGATCCCGTAACTTACACTAAGTCACATTGCTTGCAAGGCTTGTGTGTGATGTTGTATTACCAAGTGGGCCCCGAGATACCTCTCCGTCACACGGAGTGAAAAATCCCAGTCTCGATCCATACTAACTCAAAGATCTAGTCAACTAGAGGCTTACTAGGGATAGTGTTTTGTCTATGTATCCACACAAGTATTGTGTTTCCAATCAATACAATTATAGCATGGATAACAAACGATTATGATGAACTAAGAAATATAATAATAACTAATTTATTATTGCCTCTAGGGCATATTTCCAACAGTCTCCCACTTGCACTAGAGTCAATAATCTAGTTTAGATCACCATGTGATGCCAACGAATCCAACACCCATATAGTTATGGGGTCTGATCACGTCTTGTTCGTGAGAGAGGTTTTAGTCAACGGTTCTGAAACTTTCAGATCCGTGCGTTCTTTACAAATCTTTATGTCATCTTATAGATGCTGCTACTACGTGCTATTCGGAAATGCTCCAAATATCTACTCTACTATACGAATCCGTTTCACTACTCATAGTTATTCGGATTAGTGTCAAAGCTTGCATCGACGTAACCTTTTACGACGAACTCTTTAACCACATCCATAATCGAGAAAAAATTCCTTAGTCCATTAGGTACTAAGGATAAATTTTGATCGCTGCTAGTGATTCAATCATGGATCACTCTCTGTACCTCTCAACAGACTTTGAGTCAAGGCACACATCAGGTGCGGTACACAGCACGACAGACTTTAGATTCTACGGCTAAGGCATAGAAGACAACCTTCGTCTATTCTCTTTATTCTGCCGTGGTCGGGTTTTGAGTCTTACTCAAATTCACACCTTACAACGCAACCAAGAACTTCTTCTTTGCTGATCTATTTTGAACTCTTTCAAAAACTTGTCAAAGCATGCATCTTGTTGAAACTTCCATTAAGCGTTTTTTGATCTATCTCCATAGATATTTGATGCTCAACGTTGAAGTAGCTAAATCCAGGTATTCCTTTGAAAAACACCTTTCAAACAACCTTGTATGCTTTACAGAAATTCTACGTTACTTCTGATCCACAATATGTTAACCACATATACTTATCAGAAATTCTATAGTGCTCCCACTCACTTCTTTGGAAATACAAGTTTCTCATAAACCTTGTACAAACCCAAAACTTTGATCATCTCATCAAAGTGTATATTCCAACTCCGAGATGCTTGCACCAGTCCATTGAAGGATCACTGGAGCTTGCATACTTGCTATTATCTTTAGGATCGACAAAACCTTCTGGTTGTATCTCATACAACGTTTGCTCAAGGAAACCGTCGAGGAAACAATGTTTTGACATCCTACGTGCAATATTTCATAAATAATGCAGCAACTACTAACATAATTCTAACAGACTTTTAGCATCGCTACGAGTGAGAAAGTCTCATCATAGTCAACTGTTTGATCTTGTCGAAAACATCTTTGCGACAAGTCGAGCTTCTCTTAATAGTGACTTATCACCATCATCGTCTGTTTTTTTAAAGATCCATTTTTACTCAATAGTCCTATGACCATCAAGTAATTCTTCCAAAGTCTACACTTTGTTTTCATACATGGATCCTCTCTCGGATTTCATGGCTTCCAGCCATTTGTCGGAATCTGGGCCCACCATCGCTTTCTCCATAACTCATAGGTTCATTGTTGCTCAACAACATGACCTCCAAGACAGGGTTACCGTACCACTCTGTAGTAGTACGCGACCTTGTCAACCTACGAGGCTTGTAGTAACTTGATCCGATGCTTGATGATCACCATCATCAGCTTCCACTTCAATTGGTGTAGACGTCACAGGAACAACTTCCTGCGCCCTGCTACACACTGGTTGAAGTGATGGTTCAATAACCTCATCAAGTTCTACTACCCTGCCACTCAATTCTTTCGAGAGAAACCTCTCCTCGAGAAAGGATCCGTTTCTAGAAACAAACACTTTCCTTTCGGATCTAGGATAGGAGATGTACCCAACTGTTTTGGATATCCTATGAAGATGCATTTATCCGCTTTGGGTTCGAGCTTATCATACTGAAACCTTTTCACATAAGTGTCGAAGCCCCAAACTTTCAAGAAACGACAGTTTAGATTTCTCTAAACCTCAATCTATACTGTGTCATCTCAACAGAAATATGTGGTGCCCTATTTAAAGTGAATGTGGTTGTCTCTAATGTTTAACACATAAACGATAGTGGTAATTCGATAAGAGACATCATAGCATGCACCATACCAAATAGTGTGTGGCTATGACGTTCAGACACATCATCACACTATGATGTTCTAGGTGGCATGAACCGCGAAACAATTTCCACATTGTCTTAACTGCGTACCAAAACTCGTAACTCAGATATTCATTTCTATGATCATATCGTAGACAGTTTATCCTCTTGTTATGACGAACTTCACTCCGAAACAGAATTGAACTTTTCAATATTTCAGACTTGTGATTCATTAAGAAAATACTCTAGTATCTACTCAAATCGTCATTGAAGTAAGAACACAATGATATCCACTGCGTGCCTCAGCACCCATTGGACTGCATACATCAAAATGTATCACTTCCAACAAGTTACTATCTTATTTCATCTTAATGAAAACAAGGCCTTGCTCATGTGGTATGATTTGCATGTCACTAGTGATTCAAAATCAAGTGAGTATAAAGATCCATCGGCATGGAGCCTCTTCATGCAATTTATACCAACATGACTCAAGTGGCAGTGCCACAAGTAAGTGGTACTATCATCATTACCTCGTATCTTTTGGCACCAATATCATGAACATGTGTAACACTACGATCAAGATTCAATAAACCATTGAAGGTGATTATTCAAGAAAATAGAGTAACCATTATTCTCTTTAAATGAATAATCGTATTGCAATAAACACGATCCAATCATGTTCATGCTTAACGCAAGCACCAAATAACAATTATTTAGGTTTAACACCAATCCCGATGGTAGAGGGAGCGTGCGACGTTTGATCATATCAACCTTGGAAACACTTCCAACACGTATCGTCACCTCGCCTTTAGCTAGTCTCTGTTTATGCCGTAGCTTTCATTTCGTGTTACTAATCACTTAGCAACCGAACCGGTATCCAATACCCTCATGCTACTAGGAGTACTAGTAATGTACACATCAACATCATGTATATCAAATATACTTCTTTCGACTTTTGCCAGCCTTCTTATCTACCAAGTATCTAGAGTTGCTCTGCCTCAGTGACTGCTCCCCTCATTACAAAAGCACTTAGTCTCGGGTTTGGGTTTAATCTTGGGTCTCTTCATTAGTGCAGCAACTGTTTTGCCGTTTCACGAAGTATCCCTTCTAGCCCTTGCCTTTCTTGAAACTTAGTGGTTTTACAAGCCATCAACTATTGATGCTCCTTCTTGATTTCTACTTTTGTAGTGTCAAACATCGCGAATCGCTCAAGGATCATTGTATCTATCCTTGATATGTTATAGTTCATCACGAAGCTCTCACAGCTTGGTGGCAGTGACTTTGGAGAACCATCACTATCTCATTTGGAAGATTAACTCCCACTTGATTCAAGTGATTGTCGTACTCAGACAATCTGAGCACACGCTCAACGATTGAGCTTTTCTCCTTTACTTTGTGGACAAAGAATCTTGTTGGAGGTCTCGTACCTCTTAACAAGGGCACAAGCATGAAATCACAATTTCATCTCTTTAGAACATCACTTATGTTCCGTGACGTTATAAAACGTTTTCGGCGCCTTGCTTCTAAGCCATTAAGTATTTTGCACTGAACTATCGTGTAGTCATCAGAAACGTGTATGTCGGATGTTCACAGCATCCACAGACGACGCTCGAGGTGCAGCACACCGAGTGGTGCATTAAGGACATAAGCCTTCTGCGCAGCAACGAGGACAATCCTCGGTTTTACAGACTTAGTCTGCAAATTTTGCTACTATCAACTTTCAACTAAATTTTCTCTAGGAACATATAAAAACAGTAGAGCTATAGCGCAAGCTACATCGTAATTCACAAAGACCATTAGACTATGTTCATGACAAATAGTTCAATTAATCATATTACTTAAGAACTCCCTCTCAAAAAGTACATCTCTCCAGTCATTTGAGTGGTACATGCTAGGCTCGTCAAGCTTAACCCGAGTGTTCCGCGTGTGCAACTGTTTTGCACCCGTTGTATGTGAACGTTGAGTCTATCACACCCGATCATCACGTGGTGTCTCGAAACGAAGAACTGTCACAACGGTGCACAGTCGGGGAGAACACAATTTCGTCTTGAAATTTTAGTGAGAGATCACCTCATAATGCTACCGTCGTTCTAAGCAAAATAAGGTGCATAAAAGGATTAACATCACATGCAATTCATAAGTGACATGATATGGCCATCATCATGTGCTTCTTGATCTCCATCACCAAAGCACCGGCACGATCTTCTTGTCACCGGCGTCACATCATGATCTCCATCATCATGATCTCCATCAACGTGTGGCCATCGGGGTTGTCGTGCTACTCATGCTATTACTACTAAAGCTACATCCTAGCAAAATAGTAAACGCATCTGCAAGCACAAACGTTAGTATAAAGACAACCCTATGGCTCCTGCCGGTTGACGTACCATCGACGTGCAAGTCGATATTAACTATTACAACATGATCATCTCATACATCCAATATATCACATCACATCGTTGGCCATATCACATCACAAGCATACCCTGCAAAAACAAGTTAGACGTCCTCTAATTTTGTTGTTGCATGTTTTACGTGGTGACCATGGGTATCTAGTAGGATCGCATCTTACTTACGCAAACACCACAATGGAGATATATGATTTGCTATTTAACCTCATCCAAGGACCTCCTCGGTCAATTCTGATTCAACTAAAGTTGGAGAAACTGACACCCGCCAGTCATCTTTGAGCAACGGAGCTACTCGTAGCGATGAAACCAGTCTCTCGTAAGCGTACGAGTAACGTCGGTCCGAGCCGCTTCGATCCAACAATACCGCAGAATCAAGAAAACACTAAGGAGGGCAGCAAAACGCACATCTCCGCCCACAAAAACTTTTTTGTTCTACTCGAGAAGACATCTACGCATGAACCTAGCTCATGATGCCACTGTTGGGAACGTCGCATGGGAAACAAAAATTTCCTACGCGCACGAAGACCTATCATGGTGATGTCCATCTACGAGAGGGGATGTGTGATCTACGTACCCTTGTAGACCGTACAGCAGAAGCGTTAGTGAACGCGGTTGATGTAGTGGAACGTCCTCACGTCCCTCGATCCACCCCGCGAACTATCCCGCGATCAGTCCCACGATCTAGTGCCGAACGGACGGCACCTCCGCGTTCAGCACACGTACAGCTCGACGATGATCTCGGCCTTCTTGATCCAGCAAGAGAGACGGAGAGGTAGAAGAGTTCTCCGGAAGCGTGACGGTGCTCCGGAGGTTGATGATGATCTTGTCTCAGCAGGGCTCCGCCCGAGCTCCGGAGAAACGCGATCTAGAGGTAAAACCGTGGAGATATGTGGTCGGGTTGCCGTGGCAAAGTTGTCTCAAATCAGCCCTAAAACCCCACTATATATAGGAGGGAGGGAGGGGAGGAGGCAGCCTCAAACCCTCAAGGTTTGGCCGAAATTTGAGGTGGAGGAGTCCTACTCCAATCCTACTTGGAGTAGGATTCCACCTTCCCACTTGGAAACTCTTTCCACCTTGTGTTTTTTCTTCTCAAAACTTATGGGCCTTAGTGGGAACTTATTCCAGCCCACTAGGGGCTGGTTTATATCTTAACATAGCCCATGAGACCCCTTGGGGCGTGACACCCCTCCTGATGGTCCCCGGCACCCCTCCCGGCACTCCCAGTACACTACCGATGAGCCCGAAACCTTTCCGGTAATGCACGAAAACCTTCCGGTAACCAAATGAGGTCATCCTATATATCAATCTTCGTTTCCGGACCATTTCGGAAACCCTCGTGACGTCCGTGATCTCATCCGGGACTCCGAACAACATTCGTTAACAACCCATATAACTCAAATACGCATAAAACAACGTCGAACCTTCAGTATGCAGACCCTGCGGGTTCGAGAACTATGTAGAAATGAGTCGAGAGACTCCTCGGTCAATATCCAATAGCGGGACCTGGATGCCCATATTGGATCCTACATATTCTACGAAGATCTTATTGTTTGAACCTTAGTGCCAAGGATTCATATAATCCCGTATGTCATACCCTTTGTCCTTCGGTATGTTACTTGCCCGAGATTCGATCGTCAGTATCCGTATACCTATTTCAATCTCGTTTACCGGCAAGTCTCTTTACTCGTTCCGTAATACAAGATCCCGTAACTTACACTAAGTCAATTGCTTGCAAGGCTTGTGTGTGATGTTGTATTACCAAGTGGGCCCCGAGATACCTCTCCGTCACACGGAGTGACAAATCCCAGTCTCGATCCATACTAACTCAAAGAACACCTTCGGAGAAACCTGTAGAGCATCTTTATAGTCACCCTGTTACGTTGCGACGTTTGATACACACAAAGCATTCCTCCGGCGTCCGTGAGTTATATGATCTCATGGTCATAGGAACAAATACTTGACACGCAGAAAACAGTAGCAACAAAATGACACGATCAACATGCTACGTCTATTAGTTTGGGTCTAGTCCATCACAAGATTCTCCTAATGATGTGATCCCGTTATCAAGTGACAACACTTGCCTATGGCCAGGAAACCTTGACCATCTTTGATCAACGAGCTAGTCAACTAGAGGCTTACTAGGGACAGTGTTTTGTCTATGTATCCACACAAGTATTGTGTTTCCAATCAATACAATTATAGCATGGATAATAAACGATTATCATGAACTAAGAAATATAATAATAACTAATTTATTATTGCCTCTAGGGCATATTTCCAACAGCATCCAATCTCAAGATTTCAAGTGAGTCAACCTTTGGCTTCAACCACCATATCCCTAAGGTGGAGCGTTACTCCAAGGCCAATTTAGCGAACTTAACTTGAGCGACTTTAGAAATAAACTAGGCAATCCAGCTATCGACCACACACTCGAGTCAAGAAAGGAGCGGTAGAAAAAGACTTTGCAACGACCGAAAACATTTATTAAAGAATGGCTCATAATGTTTTTAAAGCCCGAGTTAACATGGCTAAAGGAAGTGGTTTTAGCAAACAATACTCGTAACAAGATGAATTTCTAACAAACAACTTATTTTCCTAAGACAAATATAATGACTCGTGAGGGAGTCATGGACTAAGGGGTCCTTGGGTCGCCGGCCTACCTCTATGGGACGGACACGACAAGAAATATGCTAATACACTATGCTATATTTTTGTCGCTACATCGTCACGGTTTTTAATTTACGACGATCTTACGACGAAAAGCAAAGCGTCGAAAATGAAGCGTCAAAAACTGACAGCAACGACGTTTTGATCGAAATCGTTGTAACTTTTACGACTATTCCTGGATCGTCATAACCTTTACGACGATCCTAAATCGTCGTTGGCAATCTAACCCAATCCTATTTGGCAGTCCTACGTGGCAAAATTACGACGAAATCAAAAAGTCAAGGTTGAAATCAGCCGAACCCCTTTCAATTGATGACATGGGCTGGTTTTATTTTTTTGAGCTTTTTCTTATTCGACTTGTTTGTGGGCCTTAGCCTATTTACAACGACTTCTAGTTTTTTTCCAATTTATTTGTATCATTATAATTTGGGCCCTGGCCTTTTAGTGACCAAATACATCTCCCAGGTTTACATAACACAATAAGTCATCTCCTAAATTCATTTCCTTACACATGAATATAGCAAAAACAAACAGAAATACACAATAGAACAATGACACATCTGCTACTATCACTACAATGGACTTCATTCCACTCTCCTATGAGACATGCTCGAGATGCGACAACTTATCATCCTACAAGTAGACTCTCCTGCTCCTTTATCTTTGTAGCTTGTGCCTTGTCCAACATAGGACCAAGATTTGCCACCTGACGGGCTCCTAGACCATAAGTCTTGCGGCACTAGGCAATTACTCTCTCAGTAGTATCACACGCACTCGCAATCATCTCTATCCGAGCCTGAAAGAGCAGGAAATCCAATTTTATTTAGCAGACAACCAACAAATAATCAATAAGTGATACATGTTTGTATTTTCCGCATCAAGCACCTTTAACTTTGCCATTTGAGAAGACACATGTAGATTCGTTATTCCAGATAACAACTATTCCCTCTTTGTAGTTTCCTCGACTTCCATCTTTGGTAAGAGCTTTGACGACAACATCAGAAGTAGTACTGCGATACTCATACAGGTCAAACAGGAAAACTGATGTGAGACTAGTAGCAAATGAAGAACAACTATATGCATGGAAAACAAGTAAGAAGGGACAACTAAGTTGCAAAGCGTCATACCAACTTAAAGAAATCAAAAATAGCATTTTGGTAGTTCATTGGTACTGACTCCGGTCAAACTTATCAATCCCTAAAAAACTTACAACAACAACACCAGTATATGATTTGGTAGTTGATTTGGTACTGATTCCTGTCACACTTATCTATCCCTCAAAAAACTTACAACAACAACACCAGTATATGAAACTAGACAGGGTTCTTCGTATAAGATTCACGCCTAACTTAAACTGATAAATCCGTATCCATTTAGAGAAACATCATGCACGCACGTAGGTCATGATGACTACAGATCAAAGAGCGAGCAACATGCACGTCGGGAAACTGATCAACATTTGCGTGAGAACAGAGAGAAAGAGGGAGGCACATGGAGGAGAAGGGAGGCGACCTTATACGAGATCCATGGCATTGGGAAGAGCAGAGCCCCGATAAGAAGTGCATGAACAGAGGAATCATTGGTCGATCCCACGCTCGATCACCTCCAGACTCCTTCTCCTGAAGTTGCGGAAGATTTGGAAGCGCTGCTGCGCTTGCTTTTGTTGCGGCCATCGTGGCCGCACCTCTGCTTCTGAGACACCACCTACAAAAACAAAAGAGAGAGAGAGGGAGCGGCATCAACTTCACGAACAAGGCAACATGGGCAGGAATGTCACTTGCATGCGTGCACGAGAGCCAAATCAACAAACAAAGAGAGGTGCAGGTAGGAGACGATGATCGACCTTGACGAGATCCATGGCGTCGGCATGCGCGGAAGAGCACCGTCTCTAGATCCATGGAAGCGACGTGGTCGCCCAAACCGTGGCTGAGGGTAGGTTCATGCGTTCCCACAGGATAACACACCCATCGGATCCCGCCGACACCGTCGCCGTCCTACTTGCTGGAGAGCGGTGGCCGACGCGGGGCAAAGCCACCGCCAAACCTTGGATAACGTGTCGCCAAGGTTCGGCCCCGCTCGATCTGTCGTGGGAGGAAGGGTGGGTGGAGCGACCAGGGCATGAGCGGGTGGAGGAATTGAGGATGACGGAGGCTATGGGAGGAGGGTGCGACAAGGGAGGTACTCTGGCTAGGTGTGAGAGGCGATGGCATCAATCTGGATCAGTGGATCGGGAGAGGGAGAGACAGGGAGGTGGCTACGTGGATCTGGATCCGGGAGAGGGAGAGAGATAGGGGGCTCTCGGGAAGGTGTGCAGCGGCTACTAAGGTTTGGGTTGGCCTACTGAGAGACGTTGGATCGATCGGGTGTGAACGGCTAGGATCGTCAATGGTGGGGTGATCCATGGGAAGAGTGCTGATTGGTTCAAAACATATGCGATTTAAAATAGTTCCTAAATGTTATAAATAAAGGGATTTTGTGAAGCATCTATCAAAAATTTGTTAAAAAGATCTAATATTGTGCGTAAGGGTGCATATTGGAATGGCAAACAATGTTTCATAAGGAAGTTTACATTTTGTTTGGACGAAAAAATCATTTTTCATTTTTTGAGGTCCCAAAATGAGTTTTTTGTGAAGGACCTGCCATATATTTGTTGTAAAATGGGACCAAATCATTTTTCTAAAAAACTAGGCCATATTTAATGTACAATTGACCAAATGGTTGGGTCTCAAAATCTTTTATTCACCTCTCGTGAAAAAGACAATTTTTTGTCGATAGAGTTGGAAGGGGGTCAAATTTGAACTGCAGCTGCCTCATAGTTTGCTCTTCATTTTTTCCAAAAAATCATTTATAGGTAAAAAAGTATATATTTTATCAGAGAAACACCAAAAGTTTTCCAAGACTCCACCACTAGCTAGGAACGGTCATACCTGCCTTTTTTTACCGCATTTTGATTCAGCTCAAAGCGGGTCAAACTTGACCTGCAGCTACATTATAGTTTGCTCTTTATTTTTCCCAAAAATAATTTCACGGTACACAAGTATCTATTTAATCAGAGAAACACCAAAATATTTCAAAGATTCAACCACTAGGTAGGAACGGTCATACCCGCTGTTTTGACCGCAATTTGAAATGGCCAACAAAAATTCAAAAAATCAGAAAATGGAAAACCATTGCATTGTGTTATTATATGTGGAAAATTTACCAGGAAAAATAATAAACTTGTAATATGACAATTATTTTTTTAAAGTGTTCTTAGAAATGGGTTATCATGTGTGAAAATTCATGGCTTTCAAGCCGAATGATCAATCTTATTGCCACATTCATGACATAGTTTGTTGAAATGATATAATATTATGCACAAGGGTGCATATTGGAATGGCAAACAATGTTGATTAAGGAAGTTTTCATTTTCCTTCTATGTGAAAATTATTTTCCATTTTTCAAGTGCCCAAAATGAATTTTTTTGTGAGGGACCTACCATATATTTGTTTCAAAATTGGACCAAATCAATTTTATAAAACACTTGGAAATATTTAATGTACAATTGACAAAATGGTTGGGCGTTAAAAGATTTTATCCACCTCTCGTGAAAAAAGACAAATTTATGTCGATTCAGCTGGAAGCGGGTTAAATTTGAACTACAGCTGCATTATAGTTTGCTCTTTATTTTTTCCCAAAAATAATTTATAGGTACATAATCTATTTAATCAGAAATACATGGTGTGGTGGCTTGACGTCGAGGTTTGAATGGTGGTCCAGGGCCCCAACTCCAGAGCACGTGAACTTGAATGCGAGCCGCATAGTCACCGCCTGACCGTTGCATTGCCACGCATTCTGGATGGAATAGGCATGTCTGGTGGGTTGGACAATCCCTCGGTAGGTGTTAGGAAGAATAATACAATAGAAGAATCTCACGAGGAGACTGAACTAAGCTCAAACAGGAATTATCAACCAAGTGTTTGATTAGCAGTGCGGGTAATGAACGTAGACAATGGGCCTAAATTTTGGCTGAGGATGATCATATACAAAGGAGACTCTTGTGGCAAATTATTCGCTCAAATGGATGAACCTAGGTGGCACTTGCTTTGCAAAGTAACACAATCTGCAAAAATATGGATGTTGAAGCTGGGATCAAATTAATGAATTGAGCTGAAATTTGGTGTATGATGTTAATTTGGGCATATGAAGGGACTGTAAAAAAATTATACCATTTGTACATGCCAATGTGACACTTCCTTCACAATGTGCCAATCTGGACAGAAAATGGTAACCGAAACTCGGCTCACATAGTTGATTGGCTTGCGCTGAAATTTGGAGGAGGATGCTAATTTGGACACATTAAGGCAACGTAAAAATTTCATAAAAATTGGATAAACAAAAATTGTACTTCCTTCACAATTCTCTCTACTAAATAGGATATTGGAAAAATATTGAGGGAAATTGGCTGAATTAAATGAGCTAAAATTTGGTGGAGTGAGGTTATATGGTCAGTTTTATTCCGTGGTAAATTTTCATCAACTATAAAGCACTATAAAATGTAGTTACTTCAGAAACTGAAAATATTACCAGAAACAAAGATTGGATGATGAGCTCACATGGATTGTTAGATGGGGCACATAGAAGATGCGGAAAAAATTGAACTCATCAGGATATTCATATCTAGTACTTCCTTCACAAAGATGGTAGTTGAACACAAACTTTGGACATTTGCTGCTAGGAAAATGGTTACGAAAGTTTTCATGAGGCAATAATTCATATCGGAAAGAGTGCCAAAAAAATATGAGGGTAATAAAAGAAATAGAAATAACACTTACTTCACAAAGTGCTATTCTGAACAGAATAGGAAAATGAATATTGCTGAATTATTTTCGAACTATGGAACGAAGGGTTTTCATATATTTGAGGAATATATGATCAAAAGTATTTATGAGAATTTTTCAAGACTTTTTGGAATGACAGAATAGTAGGTTGCTTTACAAACTAGGATGAGGTGGGATAGAGTGGACCCATGAGTGACATGTCAACATAGTTAAAACATGTTACGACATTTTTATAATCGTCGTAAAAGTTATGACGATCTCGTCTTATGCGGTTACCACGTTTTTGACTGACATCGTCGTAATTTATATGTAGATTTAATCCCCTCAAACGGCTTACGACACTCTCAGATGAAATCGTCATAGATTTATGACGAATTCATCAACGACATCTTAAAGAATGTCATTTATGAGCATATTTCTTGTAGTGGGACTCCTGGGCTGCTTTGGGCAGCCGATAAAATATAGGAGGAAGGTTCCATAAGACTTGGTGATCATGACAACGACTCCTTTACACCGATGTAGATGACTAGGACTCTTGTTATCCTAGGCCTCCAGTGTGTTATATAAGCCGAGGCCAGGCTAGTTAATAAAGATTCATTAGACATAACGTCGACATCATTAGGTATAAGAGCACAACTTATGCTCTCGAGGTAGATCAACTTTGTACTCGATACTCCATCATCAATATAAACAAGAGTAGGATGTAGGGTTTTACCTCCATCAGGAGGGCCCAAACCTGGGTAAACGTCGTCTCCTTCGTCTCCTGCAACCCATCGATCCAAGGTCCACAGTTCGGAACCCCTACCCAAGATCTGCCGGTTTTGACGCTGACATTGGTGCTTTCATTAAGAGTTCCTTCGTGTGATCGTTGAAGGATTGATGTCTCGTTTGCAGATTGCAGCTTTTTCTAGACATAGAATTTGTGTTCGTAGTCCGCGCTTCCTTGAGCGTCGCTTTAACAATTGCTTTGCTGGAATTGTGAGTAATTGAGTCTAGAACAACCCTGCAAAATTTCATTCGTTCCGATGGAGGAATCTTCGGCAATCTCCGGCATCCAGTGCCGTGTCGAATCTGGATAGGAATCTGGATGAGTTTAGGGAGAGGGCTCCAGTATCTAGCTCGTACATACGTTGGAAAATCCCACCATTCATCGGTTGTGGAAATTCCTATACCGACCACCCATCAAAATTTCAGCCCGATCTAACCGTTCAAACTATGGAAAAAAATCCAATGATGACAACGAATTTTGGATCTGTTTTCTTCGAGAAATCGAATCCAACCCAAGAGCATCTTTCTTCATGAACACGGTTTTGGACATCCTTCTTGACGAATTTTTTTAAGCTATTATACATCATTCTAAAACACATGCCCATAAATTCTGATCCTTTTCCAAGGCAATCTTCAACGTCATGCCCGTGTCAAACCAGCCCGACAATGTTGCTCCACGGCTTCTGAGTTATGCCGACATCGACTGCGCTACCCCTCTATCGAGCCACGACAACCATGTCATGGGATCAACACCTCAGCGATCCGACCAAGAGTTTAGCATCATGAGGGCCGGATAATCATTAAAAGAACATCTTCAACCACGGGTTGCACCGGTCGGGCACGCTGTTACTTCATCTAGCCAATATTGATCGCGTCACAAATTCTGACCTACACCGGCATCCTCGCACCATCGCTTCTTCAAGTCGAAGTTCAACATGTCGACTGGCATGGGGACTCTAGTGCCACCTTACCAGAGTACTACGTCACCTTGGCTAGACCGCGGGCTTCGTCATCTCTTGATCAACCTGCTAGGGGGACTTTGGCATCATCGGTCGACCAGCTTCGTCACCTCGACTGGACTAAAGGATTCGCCTCGCCACATCATCTGTGTCGCATCTGACTTCCTCAATCTGATCTCTTCCCTCGGGCACCCTGACGCTCAGGTGACCGTCTCCAATTGTGTTAGACAGTTACCTCGGTGCTCCGATGTCGTCATCACGCCTCCGTCAGCTCAATGGCATCGTCGACATGGTCGACTAATGTGGGGCTTCGCTGTCACACTAATGAACTACTCCATCTCCTCGGATGGACTAGGGGTTTTGCCCGACACTTCCAATGTGTTGTGTTGTCACTTCATAAGGCCGGGCTCTTCATCGGCCACCTCGTGACCGGATTGGGGGCTGGGACCTTGACCCGCCACAAGCTTGGCCCTCATCATCAACAACTAGCACATTAACCACCTAAGTTGCTTTCATGCTTAACTTTTTTTCAATTCTTAATTTCCGTGCTGTTGAACCAGCCATTATACTTGTGTTAGGAAAATAAGTTGTTTGTTAGAAACTTAGCTTGTTAAGAGCATTGGTTGTTAAAAACACTTCCTTTACCCATGTTACATGGGGGCTCTTCAAATTTATATGATCCATTTTATAATAAATATTTCCAGTTGTTGCAAAGTATTTTTGTACCGCTCCTTTCTTGACTCGAGCTTGTGGTCAATAGCTGGATTGCTTTTTTTCGTAAAGTCGCTCGAGTTTAGTTCGCGAAACTGGCCTCGGAGAAACACTCCGCCTTCGGGATATCGAGGTTGAAGCCGAAGGCTGACCCGCTTGAAATCTTGAGATTGGATGTGTCATGTTAAAGCACGACGGAAGCAAAAACAAATTTTGAGACCAATTTTTGGATTGGCACCAAGAAACTTGATTTAGTTCACACGTAAAGTTTTTGCTAAAGATTTTTGTTTTTTCGTGCTTTAGACACCATTAATCTACTTTTATGTTTAAACTATAGACCGATACAGGTTACCCCGTGGGTCTTACATAAAAATAGCCAAAGTGTTAATGGATTGACCTCGGCTAATGCCGAACAATAACGGGGGGCTAGTAACTTGCTTCCCCACTTAAAAGCTCCTATGACTAAGTGAAAGTTATAAAGCTTGAATATCCAATTGCTTCGTTTCCACTAAACAATACCGCCTCTGGGCACCGAGGCGTCGGCTAAGTATTATCTTTTTAGTACGCAAACAAACTTCATATTATCTACGAAGGGGTGGAAGCCGACGATGGGCCACTTTCAAATTATAAACAGTCGTAATGGAGTCAAAATAGCATATAGCATAAAAGAATTTGTGTTCAATATGCGAGTGTTGCCTTCCCTAATCATTGTTATAGAGCCATAAATATGCATCAATTTGACTTAATATTCTGGCCAATCTGGGTTGCCTGGCTCGTGTGCTTACCCAATACGTCCCCGATTGTTCGGCTAGGGGGGTAAAGGGAGAACCTATGTGATTGTTACTTCTGGGTCATCCAGGTTAGTACCTTAGACTGGGTGAAGCCGAAAGCTAACAATCTTAAGAATATAATTGGACGGCAACGACACAAGTGAAAATTTCAGTTCTACAGACCACAGAGTTCTGGAACATTCTCCGAACTAAACCCTCAATATATTGCTCCCACATTGATCGGAGTTGAGGTTTCGCGATCATGGTCAAACATGATATCCTCGGAAATGAAACTTATAAATGAACTATTTTTTCCTAGAAGATGTTTTTGTGTTAAATGAGTAATCTCTCCGCGTACATTTGTTTATAAAATTGTATGTGCGGGTTGCCTTGTTTGCCATAAATCTTTTCCCTTATAAAGGCTTTATAATGTAGGACAAACACTCCTTGGCTACTGGCCGAGGAGGTTGAAGCCGATGGTCGGTCACCAAAGTCTTGTACAATGTGGATCTGAGCATTAATGATGTAAAGGACCTGGATTCATAGAATCATTACACATAAATTGTGTCAAATGTAACAAAGTTCGTTCCAAACAAATTTCGATCCTTAATTCGACCACCCGTGCCAAATGAAGACTCGGGGACTACTGCATTGCTAATTCAATGTAGCAAATTGAAAGTGCAATATGGTTTCTGAGGAGATTCGATCCTCAGTTCGGTCAACCGCACCCAACCTGAGTCTTGGAGGCAACAGCACACCTGAAAAAACTTGATTTAGTTCCGAACTAATGTTTTTGCTAAAGATTATTTGTATTGCCGAGCCTATGGCACCTTTTAACTTCTCTATAAGCTTTTTCTTTCACGAGGCGGGACATCGTATTGTTCGAGGTGTTCTGTGTGGTGGCTCTACTCGAAAAATCTTTTTTCGCCTACAGTTCGGGATCTTCCGTGCCGAGCGCCACTTTGGTGTTGTCAAAACACACTTAATGAATGAAATAGTTCCCGAGGAGATACGATCCTAGGGTCGGCCATGTTGCCCAACCCAAGTCTCAGATGCTACTCGTTATATAGCTCGTCACAGAATAAATTACACCAACCGGAAAATCTTTTCCACCCCACAGTTCAGCATCTTTCCTGCTGATCTGCATCTCAACATTGTTAAAACGTACACAACAAGTGCAATATGGTTTCCGCGGAGTTTCAATTCTCAGGTCGGGCGGCAGCACCCAACCCGAGTCTCGCGGGATACTGCACACCGTGTTTTAATTCCTAAAGTATGGTTCCGAGTAAGGAATTGATCCCCTGGCCGATTTTGCGAATCAACCTGAGTCTTGGGGGCTTCTGGGATTAGCGGTTTATTTTTATCCTTTAGGTGCATCCCGGGTTTTGGACCCACACACACCTTGAGGGCTACTGTCCATACATGTCGGTAGTAAATAAATTCCCCAAAAAACACCCCTAGATCGAGGTGATGGACCACCTCGGAAGCATATAGTTCGGATGCGAATGGTTGGGTCCACAAAAGACTATTCCAGTATTTAAGCTCGGTTGAATTCCTTCAAATTTTCATAGACCGAGGTAATATATGACACCTTGGGTATCTACCAACGTTGGAGCTCGGCTACAAAAAGACACCTTGAATGCAGTCTGGTGTTTGAACTCGGATGCAAGAGGACACCTCGGACGCGGTTCGGCATTGGAGCTTGGATGCAATTGGACACTGCCACATAGGAAACCTTACAAACCCGTGGTGTGGCATGAAAAATTACAAGGCATTATGAAGGCTGATAACTTAAAAGAGGCTCCTCGGATGCCCGACGTGTGAACTCTTCGGATTCACTCCGGCGATCCTCAAGATCAGTGATGGGAAGATTTGTTGAAATAGTATTCAAGTCTGAAGACCGAAGATGAAGAACAGTTCGGAAGAACCGAGGAGCATCCCCAACTTCAAGACCTATGCTCGGAAATCGGGAAGTCATCGGCAACCGAATTGGTGTTGAACGAACATAAATAAGGAGAAGAACTTGCCCCGCAAGCCGAAGACTTTGTACGTGTGAATATGTTAAGGATCAAGACTACAACATTTCGTGGGCTACTAAGGGAGTCCTGGACTAAGTTGTCGTTGGCCCGCCTGCCTATCTCTACGTGCCGGACTCCTCGGCTACTTTGGGCAGCCAATGACATATAGAAGGAAGATTCCACAAGACTTGGTGATCAATACAAGGAGTCCTCTACACCGACGTGGCTGACTAGGGCTCTTGTTATCCTAGGCCTCCGGTGTGTTATATAAGCCGAGGCCAGGCTACTTGATAGACATTCATTCGCCATAACTTCTACATCATTAGGGTTTACACCACACCATATGATCTCGAGGGAGATCAGCTTTGTACTCGATACTCCATCATCAATATAAACAAGAACAAGACGTAGGGTTTTACCTCCATTAAGAGGGTCCGAACCTGGGTAAACATCGCCTCCTTTGTGTCCTACAACCCATCGATCCAAGGTCAACAGTTCGGGACCCCCTACACGAGATCCTCCAGTTTTGATGCCGATAGCTAGGTGAACCGCATATAAATTAAGGATTGTAAAAAATTGAGCATGAACGCGACTTAGGTGGTTAATGTGCTTGGTGTTGATGACGAGGGTCGAGCTTGTGCAGGTCAAGGTCCCAGCCCCCAAGCCGGTCACGAGGTGGCCGATGAAGAACTCTGCTTGATGAAGTGAGAACACAACACTTTGGAAGGACCAAGGCAAAACCCCCGGTCCAGCCGAGGAGACGGAGTAGTTCGACAGCGTGACGGCGAAGCCCCCACGTTAGTGGACCTTGTCGATGATGCAATTTGGTTTACGGAGGTGCGTGGACGATGTTGGAGCGCCGAGGTGACTATCTAACACATTCGAAGACGATCACCTGTGCAAACAAAATAGTGCAAGCCAAAAGTAATATCAAATAATAAAAATACTCAACTTAATAAACTTAAGAAAAGTAAATAATTAGATAAAATATAGCTTGAGCGTCGAGGTGCCTGAGAAAAGAGATCGGCTTGATGAAGTCGCGATGCGACATGGCCGATGTGGTGAGGCGAAAGCCTTCAGTCCAGGCAAGGTGACGAAGCTGGTCGGCCGATGACGCTGAAGTCCCTGCAACAGGTTGATGAAGAGATGACGAAACCCCCGCTCTAGCTGAGGTGACATACTAGTCCGCTAAGGTGGCGCTAGAGCCCCAATGTCAGTCGATGTGTCGAAAAAGGTCGGCATGTTGAATGCCGTCTTGAAGAAGCGACGGTGCAGCGATGTCGACGTAAGTCAGAATTTGTGACGCGTTCAATGCTGGCTTGATGAATTAACGGCGCGCCCGACGAGTGGAACTCGTGGGTGACGAGGTTCTTTTAATGATTATTCGGCCCCCGCAATGCCGAACTCTTGGTCGGTTCTCCAAGGTGATGATCCCATGAGATGGTTGTTGTTGGCTAGATAGAGTGGCGACGCAGTCGTTGCCGGCACAGCTCCGAAGCTGTGGAGCAACATTGTCGGGTCGGTTTAACACCGGCCGACGGTGAAGATTCCTTGAACAAGGATGTCCTTGCAAAAAGCTCAAAGTTTATGGACATGTGTTTTGGAACAACACGTAATACCTTAAAAAATCCTTCAACAAGGATGTGCAAGACTCTGTTCATGAAGAAAGATGAACTGGGTCGGAAGAAAATAGATCCAAAGTTCGTTGTACTCATTGGATGTTTCCCGGTGTTTGGATGATCGGATCGGGTTGAAATCTGAAAGGGTCGTCGGTATAGCAATTCTACCGCCGACGAACGGTGGGATTTTCAAACTGATGTCCAAGATGGATACTCGCCCCTCGCCCTAAACTCATCCAAATTTCTGTCTAGATTCAACAAGGCTCCGGTATATCGGAGATTACCGGAGATTTCTCCATCGGAACATAAGAAATTTTGTAGGGTTGTTCTAGACTCACTTTCACAAAATTCCACCAAAGCAATCGTTAAACCGGTGCTCGAGGAAGCTCACACGACGAACACAAATTCGCTGTCCAAACAAAGCTGCAATCTGCAACGAGCCATCAATCCTTGAGCGATCAAACAACGGAACTCTAAATGAAAGCACCAATGTCGGTGTCAAAACCGGCATATCTCGGGTTCGGGCCCTCTTAATGCAGGTAGAACTCTACGTAATGCATGATTATATTGATGGTGGAGTATCTAATACAGAGTTGATCTACCTCGAGATCATATGTTGTGGTCTAAACCCTAAGAGTAAGGATCATATGAATAAGAGATTGTCTATCGACTATTGTGGCCTCGGTTTATATAATGGACCATAGGCCTAGGATAACAAGAGTCCTAGTCGGCTACGTCGGTGTAGAGGAGTCCTTGTCTTGATCACCAAGTCTTGTGTAATCTTCCTCGTATGTGTCATCGGCTGTCCAAAGTAGCCCAGGAGTCTAGCGAGTAGCGATAGGTCGGCGGCCCGAGGACCCCTTAATCTCGGACTCCCTCATTGGGTGTGTTGGGGACACAAGAAATATTTTGTATTTGATTGCAGCATTATTTGAGAGAATCATCTTCATCCTACACCTACCACGGATCTATAAACCTTAGGTCATCCACTTGAGGGAAAATTGCTAATGTCCTATAAACTCTGCGCTTGGAGGCCCAACATAGTCTAAAAGCAAAAAGTCGCATAGTAGACATCATGAACCTTCATGAATCACATCTTTGCCCTTTCCTTTCATTGAGGAAAATATCTTACTAATGATTTTGATTAGGGGTAGAAAGCTGAAATGATTTTGAAAAGCCGCTTGATAGTGGATTGAGGATCTTGCTCTGATGAACTTCATGATCCATGGGGCATATGGCTTTAGTTCAAACGATGATAAAACTATGTTGTCCAACGTCCTCATGAAGAAATTGTGAAGGTTGATGGGAATCCCAAGAATAATATTGAATAGTAGATTCTTCATGATTCCAACCAAGTCTACTTCTTCAGAATTATGACACTCGATAGGACTAAAGGTTTAGGTCAATATGCGATAGATCGTTCTAGGCACATAGAGAAAATCCTTCACATGGAAGGTGGTTCTCGGAGCTTGTCTAGGTACCAAAGGCTTCATTAGCACCTGCATCGCATGATTTGGCAGTTCTGGTTCATCATAGATACATCTTGCATGTTCTAAGGGGATACCGATTCGGACCACACGAAGCAATTCAATTGGGGGAGTAGTATAGTGTGTGTTTTCAGTCATCCAGTCAAGTATCCAGGTGTTGATATCATGTGCTTCACCAGAGATGCGCAGAGTTGCATAGAAGTAAAGAATGAGTTCTTCATTTGAGTCAAATATATCAGCCCAGAATGGCAAGAGTCCAGCTTCGTGAAGAACATTGAGTACCGGGGAGAAGCACAAAATGAACTCCATATCTCCATAAGGAATTCGATGGTGCAAGAAGATTTTTGTCTTGTCAAATAGTGGAGCACGGTAGAAGTTAATCTGGGTTGAAGTCGAGAACCTCTTGCGCGTTATCCTCGGAGAGTCATATGGATTTTCACCCGTGAAGAAATGATGTTCATCATAGAAATTCTTCTTGAGGAATTTGGGTCGCTTTGTGCCTTTGTATGGCTGAACTTGCTTCGGCTGAAGATTTGACTTGTATTGCCCTACATGTCCTCTAGGCACAATAGCTGTTTCATCTTGAGGAACTTGTGCCACAACAATTGCAGACTAGGGATTTGAATGATAGGTTCTTCAGGAGCAGTCTAGGTGTTGATTATATCGACCTCTGGTTCTTCAACTTATTGCAGAGGAATTTGAGGTGTTCTTTCTTCAGCCATGGTTGAAAGCACATATGCTCCCTTGGTGGTTTTGATAATTCATGACAACATACATTGTCTCTTGGACTAACACTTTTACCTAGTATGTTTCGGGTATAGTCCATAGAGAGCATTGGCTAAGGATTATGTGGATGTCGGCAAAAGGGTCGACACCTATGGGGGCCTCAAGGGTCCCCTTTTTCTGGTTTGGCGGAGATAGGGGTCACGGAAAGAGCAGAACCAACACTCAGGGCCTGACAAGGTCTTTTTCACCCAGGTTCGGGTCGCGTGGTGCGTAAAACCCTACTCCTTCATGTGTTTAGATATTGGTTTAGGGTTACTGTAGATCTGTCACTTTTACAGCCTTTTGATTGGTAAAAAATCCAAAAGTCCTTTCTACTGAGCCTCGGGCCTCCTTTTATAGGCGAAGGGGTCACCATAGTGGCTCAACGGGTGAACGGTGGGTTCACGAGTGGAACAACGCTGACCGACAGCCACAGTGTTACTACAGTGCATTAAATGCTTCGACACACTTCCGTGACCTCGTCAGGGGGGGTTGGACACGTACCCACACGTGGCAACTTCGGGGTGTTGCGCTGGCTTGTGGGCGGACGCATGGTCCATGTATCGGCTGTGGCGTGTTCGTCTGTGGAGGCGTTGACAGGTTCCGAAGGCGTCCTGGGCCCGCGTCTCTCCTCGGGCCTTCCCTTCCTTCCCGGCAGGGTTACCTTGCAGGGGGCACTTCTTGTTCCTCTCGGCTCGGAGGTGATGGCGTGCCGAGGCCTTGTCAATCTTTTCGGCAAGGATGGCTTGTCGGGGCTCAGTCCTCCTTCCTTCGCGGGAGGGTCTCGCCTTGGCATTGTCTATCTCCCCGGCACGGAGCTCCTACCGGGGTCTCTTCTTCATTCCGAGTAAGTGAGTGGTTGCCGGGGGCTTGCAATCTATACTTGGGGGGGCTTCTGAGTCTTGCTTCCGCCCTAAGCTCCAGCGACGCGCCTTGCCGCTGCACAGGGGCTGCCGGTGTCCGCGCACTAGTCCGGGGCACTAGAGACCCCGATCTTTAGCGTACCGACAGTGGAGAAGCCCCAAGGAAAGGAATAGGATTGGCCAAGCTTCAATCTACAAGACTCTACATTTTATGTTTGTGAGAAATCACTTTAGGGTCCATAGGAAAGCCAATACTATTAAAAGAGTGTGAGGTATCTATGATGAATTGGTTGCTCAAGTGCTTAGAGATAGCCACGAAAAATACTTCGCCATTCTCCCACAATAATCTATGTCCAAAGCCGAAACACCAAAATTGGTGCCACCAACAATTTCCACTCGGCCCTACCGATTTTTTGAGAGACAGAACCTATGCCAAACCCTAGAATCTTGGTACCACCAACTTTCACTTTGATGCCACCAAAAATCTGTGAACACCTTTCTGATGTGTCGATTTCAAGAATCGGAATTTTCGAGTATTCAAATCGGTCTCACCAAGATTTGGAAACTGCCCTAGGTCACCACATCGGTACCACCGAGATTCCTGTATCGGTATCACCAAGAATTCGAAAGTTGCCACATTTAGTACAACTCGATACCACTAAGATTCATTTCGGTTTCAATGAGTTGGACAATAATGTTGTAACGGTTTTGCAAAGGAAGCACTCAGTACACACACACACTTTCCATATCCATTTTTCTAAGAGAGATTCACCTACTCATGTGTTGAGATCAAGATATTCCAATCGATCCATTAGGAACTTGATCTCCAGCCTCCCCAAGTTGCTTTCCACCAACGCAACCTCTTCCACCCATGCCTAATCTGTGAAAGAGTTATTGAGTGTTGAGGAGACTATCTTTTGAAGCACAAGATTAACGAGTTCATCATTCTACCGCATCTATTAACTTTTGGAGGGTGGTATCTCCTAGATTGGTTAGCTGTCGCTTGGAAGCCTCCTACTTCATTTGTGGAGTTGAACCAAGAAGTTTGTACATTCAAGGAGATCGCCTACTTCGTGAAGATCTACCCTGAGTGAGGCTAGTCCTCCATGGACGTAAGTCATGGTGGAATAGACAAGGCCGCTTCTTCTTGGACCCCTTGTGGGTGGAGCCCTCCGTGGACTCTTGCAACGGTTACCCTCCATGGGTTGATGTCGCCACTGAATTGGACGTACATAGGAGCACCTATCAGAACCATGCCAAAATTCACCGTGTCCATCGTTGCATTTGATCTTCCTAAATTTTAGTCCTATGTGAGGTGTGCTTAGCATACCACACATGGAATCGCAAAGATACGTTTTCGTTCGTATTGTACATCACACCCAATTTTTTGTATAACGGCATCCGTGATAGGTGTGGCTACCACACTCAGTGCCTCAAAGAAACTGTTTGGCATTGGCTGTCCGCCATACACACTTTTTATGTGGAAACGTTTGTGAAAGGGTGGCCTAACGGACACAATCGTCCGCCACAAGTCGTGTGTGATTGTTCACTGATCCAACACACCAACTTTCCAAAAAGGGCAAAACAATACACTCTATATTTTGCCAATTTACCTTACGACACTTGGCTTTTAACAAATATCACAATTGCTATTTAGTGGAAAAAGCAATATAATTTTATTTCATTTTTTCACTCCTAGATTTTCACAATTATCACAACTGCCACTCTGAAAATTTTATTTTTGCCACAAATGGCGATTGTGATCATGGTCAAAAACTAATAGTGGCAAAAGTGAAATGTTAAAATCTAGAATGGCGAAAGGAAAATTGGCAAAATCTAGTGTGACAAAACAAAATTTCCCCTTGAAGAAACCATGTGGCTTTTTTGAGTTCATCGCTTATGGTGTTGTCCGAGAAACCGTCTACAATTGCAAACCCAATAATAATCCTAATTGATCTATTATTTATAATCGTCTTAGTAATCAAATTGACACTTCATATCGATTACATAATATATTTCATATTATTATTACGGCAACGAGGATTTTATAACTAAAGTACATCAGAGTACAACATCATGTACGCATATATTACCTACCTACCCAATTAGACGAGAGGACTAAGTTGCACATACAACATCTAAAACCTTTGCAAAGTAGCATCATAGATGGTAAATACACATATGTCTCTCATCTAGAAAATTGTTGAAGCAGAAGGCAAATATCGAAGGTCCCTGCAACTTTTGGCCACTTCATGTGCATGATTCCCCGCCCATCCTTCATCATCTTTAGGAATACTTCAAGATTATATCATGGGTGTTGTATAAATACCTTCCTCGCCTCTTGACCATAGATGTGGTTTGAGACGTACTCATCGATGAACTGCTTTGGGAAGGACTAAAAAAATATGCATAAATTTTATTTCGAAAAACTGAAATGTCGCAAAGGAAAAAAAGAAAGGGTAAAAGAGATCGTACCATCCTATAGTTCACTAATGTCTTATTCATTGTGCAGACAAACATCTTGTTGTTTTTGGTAGCTAGTTTATTTATCTTAACAATCTTCTTGAGTTTCTTAATTTGACTAATATTCATGAACACCTCATTTCCCCACGTGCAAAATGGATCGACCAGTGGGTCTAAACCTCTTACAGCAGGATCTACATGTGCAAGACCAGATTGTTAGAAACCTAAATATTAGAATGGTTCCTGCAGTTGCACAATAATGTGCTATTAGCCAAAGGATCATGAATGTGCAAACCTCGATGGTAAACTTCAGTACCCCCCCCCCCCCATTGTTCCCCCTGTAACGTATTTAAGATAGATATTGATGAGGTTGTAAGTGAGAATTGGTGTTCTAGCAGAAAAATATGTTACTCAAAAATAAACGCATTGCACATCCAACATATTAATTCGAGCAACATGCAAAAGCCAACCGTGCTAAGAACTAAAAAATATAGCAATTGTATGTTTCACATGTATTTAGTGTATCAAAATTTGATTTGCTTCTCACATGCATAGTAATACAAAATTGTACCAACAACAATCATACATCACATTGCAGATGATCAACAAAACAAATGAATCAAATAGTTAACTAAGCATCACAATGAACAATAGAACATACTACAAGGTCGAATTGCATAGTAGCAATACATTGGATATTTTACAATAATTTCTTAAGGAAAGACATGAGCAGCACATGCAACAGGTTACCCAAAATTGCTTAGCACACGTAGCTAGATGAAGATAAGTCATTAGAAATTAAGCTCAAAAACAAGATATTCCACATCGTTGGAGATATTGATAACGATGGGCTTGGAAAAGGGTGGGGCCTCCACATCATGGGTGCCTTCCTCATAGTGGTGAGTGGCCTGAGCCTATGTGGGCACCAACCTGTTATCTCTAGAGCCGAGGAAGGCACGGTCATGCTGAGTAAACAACCCGTAGTCTTCATCGAAGGCACGAGCGTGGCCCTCGAGGAAACATCACAAGTTGTTGTTTAGGGCAGCCAACCATGAGTCGGCGTCCGCGCATGATGCTGTCGGGACCCCGATCCAAAACCATAGGAATCCAGCCTGTAACATGATACGTCTCCAAGGTATCTACTTTTCCGAACTCTTTTGCCCTTGTTTTGGACTCTAACTTGCACGATTTGAATGGAACTAACCCGGACTAATGCTAATTTTAGAAGAATTGCCATGGTGTTGTTTTTGTGCAGAAATAAAAGTTCTTGGAATGTCCTGAAAATTTATGGACATTTTTTCTGGAATAAAATAAAAATACCTGCGCAAAGATCCACCGAAGGAGGTGGACCAGTAGGCCACAAGCCCACAGGCCGCGGCCACACCCCTAGCCGGGCCGTGAGGGCTTGTGGGGCCCACGTGGCTCCACCAACCCAAACTCAGCTCTATATCTTCCGTCTTGCCCGGAAAAAAATCAGAGAGAAGGTTTCATCACGTTTTATGATACGGATGCGCCACCACCTCTTGTTCTTCATCTGGAGGGCAGATCTGGAGTCCGTTCCGGGCTCCGGAGAGGGGAAATCGTCGCCATCGTCATCATCGACCTTCCTCCATCGACAATTCCATGATGCACTTCATCGTTCGTGAGTAATCTCATCGTAGGCTTGTTGGACAGTGAGGAGTTGGATGAGATCTATCATGTAATCGAATTAGTTCTTGACGGGGATTTATCCCTAGTATCCACTATGTTCTAGATTGATGTTGCCACTACTTGGCTATGCTTAATGCTTGTCACTAGGGCCCGAGTGCCATGATTTCAGATCTGAACCTATTACGTTGTCACCAATATATGTGTGTTTTAGATCCTATCTTGCAAGTTGTAGTCACCTACTATGTGATATGACCCGGCAACCCCGGTGTGACAATAGCGGGAACCACTCCCGGAGATGACCATACTATGAGGAGTTCATGTATTCACCAAGTGTTAATGTGTTGGTCCTGTTCTTTATTAAAACGAGAACCTTAATATCATGTAGTTTCCATGAGGACCCCGCTGCCACGGGAGGGATGGACAATTGATGTCATACAAGGTCTTTCCCTAAGCACGTATGACTACATACGGAATACATGCCTACATTAGATCGACAAACGGGAGCTAGTCCCTTGTCTCTCCATGTCATGATGAATCACATCCGTCATACTCATCCATCACCGATCCAATGCCTACGAGTCTTTTACTACTAGTCCTTGCTATGTTACTTTGTCTAGGCTTGTCCCTTGCTACAAAAGGGATTGGGCCACTTTGCTACTACTGTTACTACTGTTGTTACTCTGCTGCTGCTGCTACTGCTGTTCCTTGCTACTTCACTGTTACTTGTCGCAAGATTCTTTCCCGACTCTGTTGTCGGGGAAGAATAGTTACTCGCCCACGGGCAACCTACTGGCGCCATTGATACAACAGTTAGGAATAGTCTTCTGTCAACAGATCATTTCTGGCACCGTTGCTATCATACTACTTTGCTACTGATACTTTGCTTGCCGACACTAATCTTTCAGGTGTGGTTGAATCTGACAAACTCAGCTGCTAATACTGGAGAATATTCTATCGCTTCTCCTTTGGCGAACCAACAAATTTGGGTTGAATACTCTACCCTCGAAAACTGTTGCGATCCCCTATACTTGAGGGTTATCAAGAACCTTTTTCTCACGCCGTTGCTGGGGAAGCACAACTATATTCTCTGAGTCACTTGGGATTGACGTCTGGTGATCACTATGAGGAATCCGAAAGATCCTAGAACTAAAATCCTGCCTTCCAGCACGAGGAAAGGTAAGGAACTTCCATCTAGCTCTGCACTTGATTCACCTTTAGTTTTGAGTAAGTTTGCGACTTCGCCTCCTGCTAGAAATCTTGATATGTCGGCCGTGCTTGATGATGCTACTTCTGCTGCCCATGATGCTATGCTTGATACTATGCCTGAGGATGTTATGATTGATACTACTTTGCCACTTGGTGCATTCCTTGATGCACATATTGCTAGAGTTGCTGCTAGATGTGATGATACTTCTGAAACTGCTGATACTATTGAAGTAGAACCTGCTACTGTGCCTGAATTGCCTGTTATTTCTGATACACGCTATGTTATGGAGGGAGAGATAGCTGAGGACTTTCTTGCGTGTAAGGATAGCTATGATGTTGAGAAATTACTGTGCAAGTGGAAAGAAAAATCTCTGAACGCTAGGATGAAATACGACCCGAAGTTTGCCACTTCACCTATCTTTGTGACAGATAAGGATTATGAATTCTCTGTCGACCCTTAGTTAATCACTCTGGTCGAATCTCATCCTTTTCACGGTTATGAGTCTAAAACGGTTGTAGCCCATCTTACCAAACATCACGATATACCCACCTTATTCACTAGTGAGGAAAAGATTTGCCACTACTGTTGGGGAACGTCGCATGGGAAACAAAAAATTTCCTACGCGCACGAAGACCTATCATGGTGATGTCCATCTACGAGAGGGGATGAGTGATCTATGTACCCTTGTAGATCGTACAGCAGAAGCGTTAGTGAATGCGGTTGATGTAGTGGAAAGTCCTCACGTCCCTCGATCCGCCCCGCAAACAATCCCGCGATCTAGTACCGAACGGACGGCACCTCCGCGTTCAGCACACGTAGAGCTCGACGATGATCTCGGCCTTCTTGATCCAGCAAGAGAGACGGAGAGGTAGAAGAGTTCTCCGGCAGCGTGACGGCGCTCCGGAGGTTGGTGATTACCTTGTCTCAGTAGGGCTCCGCCCGAGCTCCGCAGAAACACGATCTAGAGGAAAAACCGTGGAGGTATGTGGTCGGGCTGCCGTGGAAAAATCGTCTCAACTCAGCCCTAAAACCTCCGTATATATAGGTGGGAGGGAGGGGACCTTGCCTTGGGGCTCAAGGAGCCCCAAGGGGGTCGGCCGAGCCAAGGGGGGAAGGCTCCCCCCCCCCCAAACCGAGTTGGACTTGGTTTGGTGGGTGGGAGTCCTTCCTTCCCTTCCCACCTCCACTTTTTTTTTCTTTTCTCTTTGATTTTCTTTTCTAGGAGCATAGTGCCCTTTTGGGCTGTCCCAACAGCCCACTAAGGGCTAGTGCGCCACCCTCAAGGCCTATGGGCTTCCCCGGGGTGGGTTGCCCCCCCCCCCCCGGTGAACTCTCGGAACCCATTCGTCATTCCCGGTACATTCCCGGTAACTCCGAAAACCTTCCGGTAATAAAATGTGGTCATCCTATATATCAATCTTCGTTTCCGGACCATTCCGAAAACCCTCGTGACATCCGTGATTTCATCCGGGACTCCGAACAACATTCGGTAACCAACCATATAACTCAAATACGCATAAAACAACGTCGAACCTTAAGTGTGTAGACCCTGCGGGTTCGAGAACTATGTAGACATGACCCGAGAGACTCCTCGGTCAATATCCAATAGCGGGACCTGGATGCCCATATTGGATCCTACATAGTCTACGAAGATCTTATCGTTTGAACCTCAGTGCCAACGATTCATATAAACCCGTATGTCATTCCCTTTGTCCTTCGGTATGTTACTTGCCCGAGATTCGATCGTTAGTATCCGCATACCTATTTCAATCTCGTTTACCGGCAAGTCTCTTTACTCGTTCCGTAATAGAGGATCCCGTAACTTACACTAAGCTACATTGCTTGCAAGGCTTGTGTGTGATGTTGTATTACCGAGTGGGCCCCGAGATACCTCTCCGTCACACGGAGTGACAAATCCCAGTCTTGATCCATACTAACTAAACTAACACCTTCGGAGATACCTGTAGAGCATCTTTATAGTCACCCAGTTACGTTGCGACGTTTGATACGTACAAAGCATTCCTCCGGTGTCAGTGAGTTATATGATCTCATGGTCATAGGAATAAATACTTGACACGCAGAAAACAGTAGCAACAAAATGAGACGATCAACATGCTACGTCTATTAGTTTGGGTCTAGTCCATCACGTGATTCTCCTAATGATGTGATCCAGTTATCAAGCAACAACACCTTGTTCATAATCAGAAGACACTGACTATCTTTGATCAACTGGCTAGCCAACTAGAGGCTTGCTAGGGACGGTGTTTTGTCTATGTATCCACACATGTAAACGAGTCTTCATTCAATACAATTATGGCATGCATAATAAATGATTATCTTGATACAGGAATTATAATAATAACTATATTTATTATTGCCTCTAGGGCATAATTCCAACAACTACTATATGCTCAAGCTGTTTCCTTTCTCAGTAAAGGATGATGCTAAGACCTGGTTCACTTCTCTTGCTCCTGGTTGTGTGCGTAGCCCCCAGGATATGGTCTACTACTTCTCTGAATAATATTTCCCTGCCCATAAGAAGCAAGCTGCCTTGCAGGAAATATACAACTTTGCTCAAGTTGAAGAAGAGAGTCTCCCACAAGCTTGGGGGAGGCTCATCCAGCTACTGAATGCTTTGCCTGATCACCCTCTTGAGAAGAATGAAATACTTGATATCCTTTATAATGGACTTAGCGATGCTTCCAAAGAACACTTAGATAGTTGTGTCGGCAGTGTTTTTAGGGAACGAACCGTAGAACAAGCTGAGATTCTGCTGAATAACATCTTGTGCAATGAGAATGCTTGGACTATTCCCGAACCACATCCTAAGCCAACTCCGAAGAAAAGAGGTATTCTATTCCTCAGTCGTGAATATATGCAATAAGCCAAGAAATCTATGCAAGAGAAAGGCATTAAATCTGAAGATGTCAAAAATCTACCACCTATCAAAGAGATCCATGGTCTCGATAACCCGATACAGGTAGCAGAAGTAAATTCTCTGCGTAGGTTGGATGAGAGTGCTATTCCTTTTGATAAACCTACTAGATTATGCATGGATGAATTTGATAACTTCATTGCCAAACAACAGAGTTTCAATGATTATGTTAGCAGACAATTGGAAAAGAATGCTCGTATGCTTAGTCATTTAAGTGCTTGTGTGGACAGAAATGTCAATGATCTTACGCTTCTGAGTAAACATGCCTCTATGGTTACTACTCAGGTAGAACAAGTACTTAAAGCTCAAAATGACTTGCTCAATTAGTTGAATGACAATTGTATCAGAGTCGTCACTAGAGGTCATAGAATGACCAAGGAACCTTTGTATCTTGAGGGTCATCCGAAGAGAGTTGAACAAGATTCTCAAGGAGTTAGCACTGATGCACCTAGTCATCCTAGAAAGAAGAAGAAAGATGACAGGAACCTGCACGCTAGCAACCCTGTTGCTGCTACACCTGAGAGTCCCAACCATCCCTCTGTCTCTGATGCTGAAACAAAATCTGGTGATGAACATGAGCCTAATGATGATATCAATAGTGATGTTCATGATGATGCTGAACCTAGCAATGATAAGGATGTGGAGATTGAACCTATTGATCTTGAGAACCCACAACCTAAGAATAGAAGATATGATAAGAATGACTTCGCTGCTAGGAAGCACGATAAAGAAAGGGAGCCATGGGTTCAAAAACCTATGCCCTTTCCTCCTAAACCATCCAAGAAATGGATGATGAGGATTTTGAGCGATTCATTGAGATGATCAGACCTGTCTTTCTGCAAATGCGTTTGACAGATATGCTCAAGATGTCTCCGTATGCTAAGTACATGAAAGATATTGTGACTAATAAGAGGAGGATAACTGATCTTGAGATCTCCGCCATGCTTGCCAATTATACCTTCAAGGGTGGAACTCCTGAGAAAGTAGGTGATCCCGGTGTGCCCACTATACCTTGCTCCATTAAAGGTAACTACGTGAGAATTGCTTTATGCGACCTTGGAGCCGGTGTTAGTGTTATGCCTCTCTCTCTCTTTATCGTAGACTTGAACTGGATAAGTTGACACCCACTGAAATCTCTCTGCAAATCACCGACAAATCAACTGCTTTCCCTATCGACATTTGCGAGGATGTGCCTATTGTGGTTGCTAACACCACTATCTTAACAGACTTTGTTATCTTGGGTATTCCCGAGGATGATGCCATGGCGGTCATCCTCGGAAGACCCTTTTTGAACACCGCAGGGGATGTTATAGCTTGCAACAAAGGCAATGTCACTTTCCATGTCAACGGTAATGAGCATATGTTGCACTTTCCGAAGAAACAATATCGAGTACATTGCATCAATGCTATCGAAAAAACTTCATCGATTCTTATTGGGAGCTTTGAATGCCCTATTCCTCGTGTCAAGATGAAGTATGATTTGCTTGTTGGGGAGATACACATCCCCATTGAGGTAACCTAGTGACTATTCGAAAACTCTCCGTTCACTTTTGTGATTCGAAAAGGTTTGTCGAGGAGACTTGATCAACCTCATTGACGGATTTTCTTTCGATGACCATGAGATGGATGAATCGAGGAGTGACGAACTTCCGTTCCAAGCTTTCACCTTAGGTTGCTTAGAAGAAACATGTTAGATTTAGTTTAGTTTTCCCAGTTTTCTGTTTTAGCATCCGGTAGAAAAGTACCCCAAAAATAAAAGTTCTCCGAACGTCCTGAAAATCAAGTATGATTTTTTCTGGGTTTTTTGAAAAATACTGAGACGAAGAGCTAGTCTGGGGGCTGCACCAGTGGGACACAAGCCCTGGAGGCGCGGGCATCCCCCTGGCAACGCCACCAAGGTTGTGGGGCCCACAGGCACCCCCTCTACTCATTCTTTCTCTCATATGGTTCTCCTACCTACAAAAAAAATCGTTTTGCAGCTCATACCCGTGTTCTTGCTCCTCTTGTTGCGATTTTCGATCTCTTTGCTCAAATCACCGTTCTCCGAACTGTTTTGGGGAAATTACTCCTTGGTAAGTGACTCGTCCCTTGGTCCAATTAGTTTTTGCTCTAGTGCCTTATACTCCGTGTATTTTTGCTGCCTTGGTGACCATGTTCTTGAGCTTTGCATGCTGATTTCAGCTGGTCCCAAGTAGTTTTGATGCGTAATATGGCCTCTAGGCACTTGTGGGAGTAGTTGCTGCAAGTTTAGTTGAAACTTGTTCACCTTTTCTTAGAATCACTAAAAATTTCAGAAATTTTCAGAGATAGAAAAGGAAAAAGATGAGGAGGTTCTTAAGAGGCTCTTCAAACCGTGACCCCAAGGATGATGGGAGTGAGAAGAAGCCCAAGTATCTGGTCCCTCGAGTCGTAGAAGTTCGAGCGTGCGAGTGGCCAAGCAACATGTTCTTACGTGTCGCTGGAATTTATGAGGACTTCTATCACTTGGTGGAAAATGCAGGCCTTACCCCCTTCGTTGAAGATAAATGTCCGCAATTCCTCCTCCTCACTAATATCTTCGTACAAAGATTTAACTTCTATCCGAGGGAGAATCCTCCTATGGTTGACTTTAAACTTTATGATATCCCCCAGCGCATGTCACTCTAGGATTTTTGCAATGTTTGCAAATTACCATACGTTGGGGATATTCATGAACCTCGTCCAAGGGACTTGGAAGCTTTCATCGGTACAATTGCTGTAGGAGAGGAGAGAGGAGTGTCTTGCGCTAGAGCTGCTAGCATTCATTTTCCCGTGCTTCAGTACTTCTCACTTTTTGTGGGAAAATGTTTGGTTGACCGTGGGAAAGCTGGGTCATTTAGCTCCCCAGATCTTGCGGTCTTGCGTGAAGCCCTTTATAATGATAAAACTTATAGCTTGGGCGCTATAGTAGCTCAACGGTTGAACCTGAACCGTTCTAAAGGTGTTGTCTATGCAGGTATCTATGTTACCTGTCTTGCCAGGCACTTTGAGATACCCATTAGACTGGAGGAAGAAGAAGATGTTCTTCTTCCCGAGATATATCTAAATTAGGATAGCATGGTACGCCATGACTTTCTTGATAGAGATATAAATAGAAGGATGATTTATAAGCTGGTATTTAGTCAGGGTACTCGTGAGACTATTACTTTGCCTGGTCCTTCTTTGTTCAATCTTCATGCATGCAGGTACATTATTATGCCCTCGGACATCTACGCATATTGGGGCCTAGCCCAACCACATGTGTCGTGCCTGAGCCACCAGTCGAGTACCAGATGCCAGTTTATCAGTGGGAGCCAGAGGAGCTCACACAACAGTGGCTTCCTCAGTCCACTCCGGAGTACCCGGGAGCTGGTTATTTCCCTCCTTGGGAGTAGCCAACTTAGGACAAAAGCCTAAGCTTGGGGAGTACGTGTTCTCACCGACTTTACATTCTTGCTTATGCTTTCACTTTGTTAGCCGGTGTTCACACTTTGCTACTGTATCATCCATGCTAGGTTATTTTCTCTTTCTCGTTTTTGTTTAGTGTGTCTGTCTAGTTTGAGAAAACCCAAAAAGATTTTCTTTTTCTTCTTTTGCTTGTTGGGAGTTTTCCCCTGTAAATAGTTTTCTTTTTCTTTGGGTCAAGGTAGAAGATAATGTTTACAATGTTCAGTGGCTCTTGCATGCATACCTGTTTAGCTTTCAAAGAGCCATATTACTTTGTCTTCTCCTTTGTGTTTGCCTGCAGATTCCATCTTTAGTCCAATGCACGAGCACGCTTATTATTGTTCACATTGTTCGGTCGTGCAACTGAAAGGCAATAATGACGATATATGATGAAGTGACTGAGCCTACAAAAGCTGGTATGAACTCGATCTATTTTGTTTTTGTAAATATGACTAGCTCATCATGCCGGATTCAGCTTTGTTGTGAGAGAAACATGTTTGCAATGATAACTTAGAGATCATAGTTACTTATGCCATGCTTACTTAGCGAGGAGCTTATAATGGTTTGTCTTGGATGCCCACATGAATGTTGAGATGACTACGATGTAGTATGATAGGATGGTATCCTCCTTTGAATGATTCAAGTGGGTTGACTTGGTGCATATTCACGCATGTAGTTGAAACAAAATCAACATAGCCTCTATGATGTCCATGTTCATGGTGATTTATGCCCTACTCATCCTTGCACTCAATGGTAGTTAATCTCAATGCATTTTGATGACTGTTGTCGCTCTCTAGTTGGTCGCTTCCCAGTCTTTTGCTAGCCTTCACTTGTACTAAGCGGGGATACTGCTTGTGCATCCACTTCCATAAGCGCAAAGTTTTTCCATGTGAGTCCATCATACCTACCTATATGCGGTATCTACGTGCCGTTCCAAGTAAATTTGCATGTGCCACCCTCTAAATCTTCAAGAAATAATCTGTTTAGCATGCCCGAACCCCTCATGTGGTGACAGGGGGATATTGGTATCTTCCATGCTAGGCATGTTATCCTTGATATGTGTTCATTCACTATCATTCACGAGAAAGGGGACGGTAATTAGAATTCCTAGTTCCATGCTCAAATCGAAAAGATAATTGCAAACAAAACTCCCCCAGGATTGATATTGGTATGGACGGTACCCGAGGATTTGGCTAGCCGTGGAGTGTGATTGATTGGTGGTGGGGGAGTCAAAACTTTACTTTTCTGTTTGGGAACCGCCTATAGCATGTGTAGCCTGGAAGATGTTGAGAACTCTTAGTCATTGCGTTGACAATGAAAGCATGCCACCCAAAATTATTATCTCTGTTTTCAAAGCATGAGCTCTGGCACGTCTGCAAATCAATGCTTCCCTCTGCGAAGGGCCTGTCTATTTATGTTCCTATTGAGTCATCCTCCTCTTACCAAACAACCAATTAGAGAGCACCTCTGTCATTTTTATGCTTTGCTTTTAACTGTGTTGAGTATGACTATGACTGGATCTTCATTGCCATGAATTACAATGTTTAGTCAGCCCTTGGTCTTTGAAGGTGCTTTGCATTTATGTTTTGCGGTCTCAGAAAGAGCTAGCGAGATACCATCTATTCGTACTGCTTCATGTTGTTTTGATTGAAGTGTTGACATTTGAAGCTTATTATTATTTGCTCGCTAGTTGATTATGCGATTGATATGAGTTTACCGTGAGACCTACATGTCATTTGCTTATGTGGTTTGCTTGTGATCTTGCTGAAATTCTGGTTATGAGTTAGACATAGTTGCAACAACAAGATCAAACAGAGTTCGTCAAAGTTTTTCTTTTGTCTCTCTCAGTTTGTCAACTAAGTTGCTTGAGGACAATCAAGGCTTTAAGCTTGGGGCAGTTGATACGACTCCAACGTATCTACTTTTCCGATCTCTTTTGCCCTTGTTTTGGACTCTAACTTGCATGATTTGAATGGAACTAACCCGGACTAACGCTGTTTTCAGCAGAATTGCCATGGTGTTGTTTTTGTGCAGAAATAAAAGTTCTTGGAATGTCCTGAAAATTTACGGTGATTTTTTCTGGAATAAAAGAAAAATACCTGCGCAAAGATCCACCAGAGGAGGTGGACCAGTGGGCCACAAGCCCACAGGCCGCGGCCACCCCCCCTGGCCGTGCCGTGAGGGCTTGTGGGGCCCACGTGGCTCCACCGCCCCCAAACTCAGCTATATATCTTCCGTCTCGCCCGGAAAAACTCAGAGAGAAGGTTTCATCGCGTTTTACGATACGAAGGCGCCGCCACCTCCTGTTCTTCATCTGGAGGGCAGATCTGGAGTCCGTTCCGGGCTCTGGAGAGGGGAAGTCGTCGCCATCGTCATCATCGACCTTCCTCCATTGACAATTCCATGATGCTTTTCATCGTTCGTGAGTAATCTCATCGTAGGCTTGCTGGATGGTGATGAGTTGGATGAGATCTATCATGTAATCGAGTTAGTTCTTGCGGGGATTGATCCCTAGTATCCACTATGTTCTAGATTGATGTTGCCACTACTTGGCTATGCTTAATGCTTGTCACTAGGGCCCGAGTGCCATGATTTCAGATCTGAACCTATTATATTGTCGCCAATATATGTGTGTTTTAGATCCTATCTTGCAAGTTGTAGTCACCTACTATGTCTTATGACCCGGCAACCCCGGAGTGACAATAACCGGAATCACTCCCGAAAATGACCATAGTATGAGGAGTTCATGTATTCACCAAGTGTTAATGCGTTGGTCCGGTTCTTTATTAAAAGGAGAACCTTAATATCCCGTAGTTTCCATTAGGACCCCGCTGCCATGGGAGGGATGGACAATAGATGTCATGCAAGTTCTTTTCCCTAAGCACATATGACTACATACGAAATACATGCCTACATTAGATCAACGAATGGGAGCTAGTCACTTATCTCTCCGTGTTATAGCTGTTACATGATGAATCACATCTGTCATACTCATCCATCACCAATCCACTGCCTACGAGTCTTTTACTACTCGTCCTTGCTACGTTACTTTTTTAGGCTTGTCCCTTGCTACAAAAGGGATTGGGCCACTTTGCTACTACTGTTGCTACTGCTGTTACTCTGCTGCTGCAGCTACTGCTGTTCCTTGCTACTTTGCTGTTACTTGTCGCAAGATTCTTTTCCGACACTCTTGTTGGGGAAGAATAGTTACTCGCCCACATGCAACCTACTGCCTCCATTGATACAACAGTTTGGTATAGTCTGCCGTCAGCAGATCGTTTCTCGCACCGTTGCTATCATACTACTTTGCTACTGATACTTCGCTTGCAGACACAAATCTTTCAGGTGTGGTTAAATCTGACAAACTCAGCTGCTAATACTTGAGAATATTCTTTCGCTTCTCCTTTGGCAAACCAACAAATTTGGGTTGAATACTCTACCCTCGAAAACCGTTGCGATCCCCTATACTTGAGGGTTATCATAACATATTGCATGACTTTGCGGTCTCACGCACAGTTAACCCCACGGCTGCCACCTTATCTTAGCCGGGACCGTTTGCGCCTTTTGACTCAAGTATGCATTAGTGTCGCTAGCATTCCAATGTCAAAGAACCCGGGTCGATATATCTAGTCATAAACTCAAGTGGCTCGACTGTACAGAGACAGACATACATAACCCAGCAAAGCAGGTGTTGGTCATCAGCGAGTGTAGACGAGTCGTAGCAAGCCACAAGGACTCAACTACATCGCGTGAAATTTCCCCGTAGGGACAGACACAACAGCTAAGAAGGATACATGTCGGTCAACCAATGTGTCCGGAGTAGTAGCGAACTAGCAAGGCTCGGTGGAATCACAAAGGGGCATTTCTCTGTATAGAGAGCTACTAAGGGCATACGACTAGGTGTCGAATCCCATACATATCATAGTGCATCACACGTACGCATGACATACTAGATATGCATAGATACACCAATGGCATCACAACATAACCATACAACATCACGACATTTATTTAGAAGACTCGGAAGAGTCTTGCATAATATGTTCATACAAGTAGGGGTCACACGACCCGACACTCAAAGTCATACAAACAGAGCCATACAAACCAACGGAAGCATAAAACTGTCTGAGTACACACAGTTGAAAGGATAAGGCATAAAGCCTGACTATCTACAGATCCCTTCTGAAAGGGGCCAGGTCGTAGCTGGGACACCAGCTACTCGTCATCATCGATGTCTAGAAAGAACCCACCTATTGGCTCATGGGTATCCTCAGCAACAATTATTAAGCAAACATGAGTACAAGAGTACTCAGCAAGACTTTAGAACAGATCTATCTACTCATGCTCAGGTATCAATAAAGGGGGTTGTTGTGTTTCATGCAGCAAGCCAGCTTTGATTCTTGGCTAGACTAAACTACAATTTTAAATAGTTTTAACAACTTTGATAAGTCGTACACGAGTCCACTACCACCACGACAATACAGTATCATGAACTCCTTTCCATCTCCCTACAAAAATGCCATACATGATACTCACGCTTATCTTGATACTTTTATGAGTAGCCATTAAAGATATCTATGAACAACATATGTCTCCAAGTAGTACATATCCGCGAACGCGGGTATTCGAATAGATCATAATCCTGCAGGGGTGTACTTCTTCACACACGCTCTCGCCAATTATCGCTATGTGCATGTCGTGCACCTTGGCAACCTTCAAGCGGAAGCCCAGCGAGGGAGTCGGCCACAAATGTTAACCATGCTAATACCTAGTCCAGGTTTATCACCTATTTGAGAGTAACCCGCATGGAAGTCCGGCCGAGGTTTCTGCCATGGCCCCAAACGATGTGCGCAGGGTTCCCAAGCCCACCATCCGGGTGCGACCTGGTACACCGTGCCACTGCCTACCGCATCATAGCCCACCTCTAAGGTCAGCACTATGCACGGCCTCCAGCATGAGTATAAACACGAGAAACTACTTGCTACTCCTGGACCGAGTACTAGGCGATTAATAAGCCGAGAGGGTCAATTAAGTATCCCAACGTGTGGTAGTATCTACTCTTGGATTACATACACGGAACTCAGTTCCTAAGGACGGTTCCAATGAAACAACCCGCCATGTACTCCTCCATAGCCTTCCATCGGTACCTTTACCAAATCAGGTTACACACTTATTCTTTGTCACTAGAACACATTCAACTATTCCGGTTCATCACCCAGATGAAATAGACCTAACACAACTCTAGGCATAGCAAGCATAGCAAGATAAATCACATCACACCTCAAGCATCTACCAGGTATGCTAGGTTGCAAGGTTCGGCTATTGACTGTGACAATGACAGGTCATGCAAAGGAATAGATTCAGCTACCGAAGTAAATCATTTGAAATATTTTGTCCTAATGCAATAAGTGGGACCAAGAGCAGGAACATGGGATTATATCGGGATGATCAAAAGGGTGCTTGCCTTGTTGCTCAGCACAGGGATTAAATCCGTTAGACGGATATTCTGACGTATCTCGAAGGGTAGAGCCTACCGAAATAATAACAATCAATCAATAACATTCATATGCAACAATATGATGTATGATCATGGCATGAAATGAATTGTAGCATGAGTTAATGTGGCTATCAAACTTTTAGGATGATGCTGATTTGAATTTAAATTCAAATATTAATTGATATAATATATTTATCATATTCATTTCATTGATTTGACCTCATGCTGTTTCATAACTTTGTTTTTCATGCATGAAAGTAGCACCATTGTGTTCATTGAATTTTTGTGATCAATTTGCATATATTATTTGTCAAATTTGGAGTTATAATCAATTTTCTATGAATTTCCAAAGTTTTAGCATTTTCTGGAATTATATTAAATTAGAAATATAGTTACTGCATCAGCATCACATCAAGAGGTCCAACTAGCCGTTTGAAAGTCAAACCTGACCAGTGGGACCCACTGGTCAGTGACTCTGGCCAGATTTTAATTAAGTTCTAATGTAATTAGATAATTAACAGGGCTAGACCCACATGTCAGTGACTGTTTAGGGTTTAATAAATTCTTTATTTTTATTTTTATTAAACTTAGTCGTTTTGAGCTTGGCCCCACATGTCAGTGACTGTAGGGAGTCAATCCCCACCTGCAATGGGGTCAAACCCACCGGCGATGAGGCTCCGGCGACCACAGGGACGGCGGAGGGCATCGGGTTTGCGTTTCCGTCGACCAAAAGGATGTCGGAGGATATCAGGGGAACGACCACTCGCCCGCGTGTGGGGACCCCGACTTACGAGGCGACACCGCCGTGCTCAGTGATCCCAGAGATCAATGCTCACCGAACACAGATACCGAATAAA